>NC_090439.1:477121752-477746752 GCF_031143425.1 Pleurodeles waltl
GCCTTTCCGATTAGAGCGGATTGTGCCACAAGCAACAGTGTCCACTCTGAACAACTCCTTGAACAACCGAACTCCAGTTTAGAAGTTATCTACATATAAATGGTGACCTTTGTTAAACAGTCGTCTACCAAGTTCCCACACAATTTTCTCACTAACTCCAAAAGTGGGAGGACAACCAGGGGGGTCAATATTGGAATCCCTACCAGTGTAGACCCGGAAATTATAAACATATCCTGTACTACTTTCTGCCAGCATATACAATTTAATTCCATACCGTGCCCTCTTGCTAGGAATGTACTGCCTAAAAACCAAACGACCCTTGAACAGGACCAAAGACTCATCTACAGATATTTCTTTCCCTGGAACATAGATCTCTGAAAACCGATCTACCAAATGATCAAGGACAGGTCTAATCTTAAAAAGACGGTCAGAATCAGGATGATCTCGTGGCAAGGCTAATGCATTATCTACAAAATGCAACATCCGAAGAAGAAGCTCATACCGGTTACGACTCATGATGGCAGGAAATATAGCAGTTGCCATCAAGGGACTAGTAGACCAATATGAAGACAGCGACGGCTTCCTTATCAGCCCCATCAAAAAAGTTAAACCCAAGAACTTTTTCAACTCTTCCAGATTTGTGGGAATCCACCGGCTAGTTCTAGAGTGTGGCCTAAGTCTGGCAGCGTTGTCCCTCAAAAACTGCTCTGCATACAAATTAGTCTGCTCAACAATCTCTTCCAAAAATATATCGTCCATAAACAACTCAAAAAAGTTGACGGGCAAAAAGTTTTCCGTATTAACTCGACACCCTGGAAAACCAGTAAACGCAGGCAACTGTGGCTGCTCCATGTTTGGTGCAACCCATGCGTCAGGTCTTCCAATGGGAAGCCTTTCAGCCGCTGGCTCCTGCACCATTGGCACATCACTGTCCTCCTCTAAAACAGGCCCTTCATCAGCACTGAGAGTGGCTTCATCATCAGATGATTCATCTCTGACAGAAAATTCACTTCCAGAATCCTGCACTTCCTCCTCTGCCTCAGATGCAGAGTCAGTCTCATATTCATGGTCAGAAGATGACTCAAAAACCACACTAACAACCTGCTGAGCGGTCATCCTACAGCTGGCCATGATCCTTCCTACAAAAATTAACTGGACAAATACACCACCAACAACCAGCACTGTGTAAGATAAGTAACAAAGTATAGGTTCATCACTAAGAATTATAAACTCAAAAACTATACTGCTCACTTGCCTGAAAAAGCTTGACTCACCAGCAACTACTCTGCACAGCCACAGCAATCACCAACGATATCCCACTAAAAAGAGAAAAAAAAAAGCAAATTAGACATAAGACAACACAATAATCATTGTGCATAACTCTAAGGACAATTTCACACACAATCCTGCATTCAGTACACCACCTACAAACATGTCATTCATGCATTGCAACAATACTCAATTGGAGTAAATTTATTTACTTACCTAAAACATGCAACTACGCAAACCACAGGACAACTACTGCCAAAACTGCAACAAGCCACAGCAAAGTCAGCAAAAGCTTTGAACTAGAACAAAAAGGAGAAAAACTGTTATTATCATAAAAGCAAATACTTCGCCAGTTGACAAACACTCCGCCACTAACCATTTTTTCATTTTCCCTTGTGTCTAGTCTTCTCTGCTTGGGGGAAGATGGGCCTAAAAAAAAATAGGCCAATCTGCCCCCAAGGGGAGGGGGCAGAAATCGCCCAGATTACATTGCACCCTTTGGGGGGGGCGACCCTTGCCCAAGGGGCCACACCCCCACACAAAGCACACACACACACATATAGTATCCCTGGCGCTATGGGGATTCTGCCCCCCTTGGGGACAGAAAGGCCTAAAAAATAGGCATATCTGCCCCCAAGGGGGGCAGAACTGCCCAAAAATACATGTGGGCCCCTGGGGGCGACCCTTGCCCAAGGGGCCGCCCCCCAACACAAAAAATAAAAACCAACAATAAAATCCCTGGTGTCTAGTGGCTTTCTGCCCCCCTTGGGGGCAGATCGGCGTAAAAATAGGGCCAATCTGCCCCCAAGGGGGGCAGAAATGACGATAAATACATTGCGCCCCCGGGGGGAGCGACCCTTGCCCAAGGGGCCACCCCCCAACACAAAGCACACATACATACATACTATTTCTGGCGCTATTGGGATTCTGCCCCCCTTGGGGGCAGAAAGGCCTAAAAAAAATAGGCCTCTCTGCCCCCAAAGGGGGCAGAACTGCCCAAAAATACATGAGGGCCCCTGGGGGCAACCCTTGCCCAAGGGGCCGCCCCCCAACACAAAAAATACAAATCAACAATAAAATCCCTGGTGTCTAGAGGCTTTCTGCCCCCCTTGGGGGCAGATCGGCCTAAAAATAGGGCCAATCTGCCCCCAGGGGGGGCAGAAACGACGTAAAATACATTTGTCCCCAAAGGGGAGCGACCCTTGCCCAAGGGGCCGCCCCCCAACACAAAAAATACAAATCAACAATAAAATCCCTGGTGTCTAGTGGCTTTCTGCCCCCCTTGGGGGCAGATCGGCCTAAAAATAGGGCCAATCTGCCCCCAGGGGGGGCAGAAACGACGTAAAATACATGTGCCCCCAAAGGGGAGCGACCCTTGCCCAAGGGGCCGCCCCCCAACACAAAAAATACAAATCAACAATAAAATCCCTGGTGTCTAGTGGCTTTCTGCCCCCCTTGGGGGCAGATCGGCCTAAAAATAGGGCCAATCTGCCCCCAGGGGGGGCAGAAACGACGTAAAATACATGTGCCCCCAAAGGGGAGCGACCCTTGCCCAAGGGGTCGCTCCCCTACACTAATAAGCACACACACAGAGAAATCCCTGGTGTCTAGTGGGCATTCCTGCTGCCCGATCGCATCGCGATCGGGCAGCAGGAATGCTCAAAGAGACATCGAGGGAAAGGAAAACCCTTTCCTTTCCCTCGATGCCTCTCTCAGAGCACCCCCACCCCGCACGAAGGTGAAAAACTCACCTTCTCCCTTAGACGCGCTGGAAGCAAATGGCTTCCAGCGTGTCTTTCCCCCTTTCCCTGAAATCAGCGCACGATCGCGCGCTGACGTCATGGGGGGTGGGTGGGGGGGGGGGGGGTGGTCGTGAAAGGGGAAGGGATTCCCCTTTCAGCCCTGGCCTGGGGGTGTTGGGGGGCGGCCCTCGGGGGAAGCGCTAGCACTTCCCCCGACTGCCAGTCCCAGGACGTAATGGTTACGTCCATGGCGCCACACGGGCGCTGCCATGGACGTAACCATTACGTCCCTGGCGGGGAAGGGGTTAATATATTACAATGGTTACACTCATTTAATTTTGTCTTTGCATTCTTCCAGGGGGTTGTATAAATATGTATTAGTGTGTGTGTTGTAGAGGGTGAGGGTGGGGGTGTTGCGTGTGTGTGTCCCTGTTTTTTCCCTCCCCCCTCCCCTGTGTCATAGGTGCAGTACTCACCGTGGTAGAGGAGCATGAAGACTATCGCAGGGAGAATTTGGAGTTCCGGCTCCATGGTGTCCTAGTTCCTCGTGGGGTGTGTAGAGGTGAGTGTTTTCCCTTCGGAATCCTGTTTCCGCCGTGTTTTTATCCACGGTGAATCCGCCCCGGAAAAGGTGGCGGATTGGCCTGTTGTGATACTGTGGGCGGTACTTTGTCCTCCCCCTGTCTGTTGTCGGTGACCGCTGCGCTGTTTGTTTGTACCGCCGTGGCGGTCGGAGTGTTAAAGTGGCTGTCTTTGTTGGCGGTTTCCGCCACGGTCGTAATTGCAAATTTTTAACCGCCGGCCTGTTGGCGGTCTTACCGCTGCTTTAACACCGACCGCCAGGGTTGTAATGACCACCTTAGTGTTACAATTCATAAATTTGGTAATCTTATACGTTCTGTTAGTATGGTAACTAAAAGTAGTGATTTAATCTTTCACATAATCACAAATGCTGCATCGCCCACACTTTTAAAAACCATTGGGTAAATTAGGCAGCCACATCTTCTTCACTTGAGAGGGTGGTAGATAACTATGACATGTCTGGTTCCTAAGGGTGCGTCCCCTACTATGTACAATACATGGTCTATTATTAATTCCCTTACTCAAGGTATTGCCTGATAAATGTAATGGCCACACAAACATAAACACACACCTCCACACACACACACACACAACACCCCCACCAACCCCCCGTCAGAGACCCGACTTACCTGTGTTCAGGGGGTCCTCTGGCAGGAGACGGGACAGAGCGCTGCTGCCACCAGCAGCGTCCGCCAGAACACCGCTAGACCATATTATGGGTCATAATACAGCTGTCAGCGGTCTACTGGCATGGCGCTGCTAGTGGCAGCAGCGCCACCTTACCGTCATCCACCAGCATGGCCACAGCCGGATTTCTGCCATCCTTCTGGCGGAAATCCGGCTGTGGCCAGAATATCGCAGACGGCTGGTAGCCGCTGCAACGGTCTTTTGTTGTCCATTGCCGCACCGGTAGGCGTTTTTTACCACCATTGTCAAAATGAGGGTCATAGTCAGCAGCATACTGTCCACCTGCAAAGGAATCTGCACTCATGTCAGCCATTCTTTAAAAGCCCGGAAGGAGTTGAGGATTATTCAGCATGTTAATAGAGTACCAGTAAAACCCCTCATACAGGAGGTGCCAAAACATTGGAAATCGACCTATTACATGTTGCAACGTCTGTCTGAGCAGTACAGACCGATCAATGACTGTGTCACTCAGAGAGGAGGGGATGCAATTGGGAAAGGTATGACCATGGATGCGGACAAATGGGGCCTAGTCAAATGCCTGACACAGATGTAACTTCCTTTTGAGTTTTTCACACAGGATGTTAGCAAGGAGGACAGTACGATGGGCCAAGCTATCCTGTTGTTTTATTTGCTACAGGACCAGTTAAAAAGGGTGTCTGAAAGGTTCGCACCCACAGGTGTGAACGTAAATGAAGAAGTGCATGCCTTGGATGAGAGTTTAATCCTTTGTTTGGCCGTTACTACATGGCTGCAAAATGAAATACTGTTGTCCAAAGAGTACATCTGTGCCACACTACTTGATTCAAGGTACAAAAAATCTTTTGGCCACTTTTATTCCTTTTTCTGAAAGGGATGTTTCAAAATATAAGAGGTGGATTGTTGAGCAAGCCGGAGACCTGTAAGAAGAATGGCTGGAAATTAGAGTCCCACTCTGAAGTTCTGGAGTGCTGCCTTTAACTTCCAGAGAGGACAGTCATGTCTCACAGCACCCAACACCAGCAACAAAAAAAACACTGGCAACAACCACAACTACAGGAATAGAAGAATTGGCCCCAACCTCTGCATTGGCTTGGTTTCGAGTGGCAGGTCCTAAGTCCAGTGCAGAGGCGAAGGGAAAAGGTATCAGGCAAGTGTATAAACCAATTATCATTCAAAGGATGTTCCAGGAGTATCTGGATGACCCAAAAGAGGTCTATGCGGATCAAACCCATTGGCAGCGGCAATGGCCAGAGCTCAGCAAGCTGGCAATAAATTATGGCCCATAGTTATACTTTTTGATGCAAAACTGCCCAAACGCAGTTTTGCATTGAAAAGTTTAGCTCCTTCATGCGCCATTCGTCAACTTCATCCGTGCACCATATTTATACTATGATGCGCGATGGCCCTAAGAAATGGTTAGCATCAAAAACAATGAGGTTAACCCTTGCGCCCTGTTGTAAGGCAAAATAATGTGAATGCTGCAAAACTGATTCCTGTTTTGTGTCATGTAAACATGTTGCAAACAGATTTGCCCCATTTTAACACCCCATTTGCTTCAACTTTAAATGCACAAGCAGTAAAGAGTGCAATTTAAAGGGAAGATGGAAGCAGCAGGCCAGGAGAGACCCCAGAGTGACCCCATACACCCAGGCACCAGCCAGGAGTATACACAGAAGTCCCAGGAGAAGGAAAAGAAGAAAGTGTCAGTTCAGTGAGGAGGAGCACAACATCCTTGTCAGAGAGGTGACAGAGCACCAATACCAGCTCTTCGTCACCTACAAATTGCCACTTGCTAACAGAGAGGCTATAGGGCAGCAAATACTGGACAAAATCAACAGTGTGGCAGAGGTGAAGCAAACTGTCACTGAGTGCAAGAAGCGCTGGCATGATTGCAAGAGTAGAACTAAGGAGAAAATGGCCAGGAACAGAAAGGCAACCCTGCAGACTGGAGGTGGAAGTCTAGCCCCACATGAGGACCTAGATGAGATGGAGGAGATGGTTGTAGCGGTCATCCGGGAAGAGCTGGTCACAGGAATACAAGGACAGGACAGCGCAGACTTCCAACAACCACCACAAATGCAGAGTAAGTTGCATGGGGGAAATAACTGCTAATTTTACAAATGTCAGAAGGGGGTGGCACATAGGACACACTCAATGCAGGCTAAAGGATTTCAGCGGGGCACATTTCCCATGAATCAAGATGCACTATCCACACATAAGCAACACATGTATACACGCCTTGGTTGTGCTATGCACTACAACACATATAGAACCTGGACATACATCAATCACCAGGGCTTTACACCAACATGTACATATGCAGCACATTGGATGGAAGGCACGTCTAATTACTGTGCCTGTGGCTGTGTCATCACAACACCCCTTGCATATAGTTAAACCTACTCTACCTACACAGTTAGACATCAGAGACTAGGAAGAAAGTTAATACCATTCTTCGGGTCACCATATGGTGGTGTCTCTTGCAGAAATACTTTGCTTCTGCCATGTCCCATTGCTGAAACACATGTGTGCTGCATCTTACAGCACACAATGAAATGGCACCTTAGCTAATATTACTTGTACATGCGCAGGAAGGGAAACCAACCCGCACATATACAATACATCCCCTCAAGGCAGGCACTTCTTCATCATGCTCCATCCATGTCTGTCTGGGTGCAGGGAGAACTAATCTGTTCAGCTGCCCGCGGAGTCCAGCGTTGGTAAGTCTAGTGTTGGTAAGACTTCCCTCCAAGGTAGGCATTGCAAGTTTCACGCTGGGATGGCAGGTGGAAACTGGGTCTCCTCATGTCAGCTCTGTGGGGAAGTCACCACAACATTGTTGCATTGGAGTGCATTGGGTGTGACAGAACACGCTGCACTTTTCACCACAAATCAGGCAGTGGAAAGCACAAAGGACCTGGTCATGGGGGCCCCTACACTGCCCATGCCAGGTGCATGGGCAGTGTAGGGGCACCCGGGGGCACACCACACCCCATTACCACCAACCTCTGCATGATGGTTGGACCGCCATGCAAAGAATGGTGGAAAAGCGGGATCAGAATCTGGATAGTAGCACTGACTGCAATGCTTGGCTGGTGTTATTAGACAGGTGGCATTGTCAGTCCGTTAGCTGGCCGCAACTGAGCAGTGGCAGGCTATTGGCCCGAGAGACTTTCCCTGCAGTCCAAATGTGCCTGTTTCACCTGTGCTGTTGGAGGTGGTCAGATTACCAATGGTAGTTTGGTGGTCATAGGACTGCCAGACTTGTAATGAGGGCCCATGTGTGCACTTGTACAACTAGATGCAATCTCCATCAAACTAGCTAGAGGCCCTGATCAACGTTGAAAATAAGTTGACTGGCTATGTCCATAATTTAGTGGCATCAAGCACTGTCATGTACAAAATGCTGTTCACATCAATAAATAATACCCATACCGGCCATCCCTGGGTCCACCCCTATGCCAGTGGTAAATTAGCTGCCCTGCATTAATGTTGTATCCCTTGCACCATAGTGCAAGGATGACTGCGTTACGGGGGAGATCGTAGTTGTGTACGAGGAGTACCTGCCAGCACAGACAGACACAGAAATGGCAATCTGCTAGGTCCATGTGTGCTGTGGAATGCAGCACACATACACAAACTTAAAAATGGGGAGTAATCAAAGTAAACTTCATCATTGCGCCTTGGTAATGCCATCCCTGGGGTGGTGTAAGATATTGGTGCTGGCTCAGGTGTATGAAAAAACGTAATTCTTGGACCACCACAACAGCCATTGGAAGTCCTTCTCATGCAAATTGATGCATGGGAAGGGGCCATAATTACAAGGTGGTGTCAAGCCACTATAAGGGAATAAATCACACCTCGTAAATATGACGCAGCCCATTGCGCCACCTGAGCTTCCCTTTACGTGACACTCAGGTGAGGCAAAGGGCTGATAAATAGGACCAATAATGTATAAAAACAATGTTTGGGTTGTGAGTTGTCACTGAGTCTCCAATAACAATGAAATGATGGACCATGTCAACTGCCACAACATAGAAATATTGATTTTACATCATTGCATCATTGCAGAGGATGATGGCTCTCCTGCCGACCTGCCTGTCCTAGATTTCACTGAGGACCTGGATGACCAGCTGACAACCATCATCCAACAGACTTTCCAGGATGTCCTCAGATCCTTACAGACACCACCTCCAATTGCAAGGAGGACACCCAATGTTGCGGCCTCCCCAGATGACCCACACAACATCAAAAATATGCCACCTGACAGTGCAAACACAACTCAGGACTCCGAGGACCCAGAGACAAGCTTCCAGAGAAGAGTGATAGTAGTGCAGTGGGAGCAGCCAAGCAAGTGTGTGTGTGGAGATGGAGACTGTTGCAGGCAACCTAGAGGGAGTGCGGACGTGCCTCGTGACAGCTAATGAAAACACAGCTGCCATCCGAGGCACCCACTCCCCACTGCGTGGAGTCAAGCAGTGTCTGGCAAACATAGTTGCTGCCATGAGGAAGAGGCCACAACAACTACCCTCCCAAATTGGCAGAGATATGACAGACAACAGGCTGGAGTCCATTCAGCGTGAAGTTGCTTCCCTCAGGGAAGACACGGTTGCCTACCACTACAATGTTGCAGCTATATTGAAAAATCAGCAGTTCCTCCTTGCTGCAGTGATACCATATGTCTTACCACGAATGGCAGCTGCCGGGAGCTTGGACTCCACATCTTTAATCCTTGAAGTGTGTCTGCCCCCCTACCTCTCCACTACCACCACCAATGGCACAGGAGGTACCACACACATCAGAGGATGAAGATGTGGAAGAAATTAGTTGTACTTTGAAAAGTACCCGGTAGCACCAGTCTGTGCCACATGACCAGTTTTCTCCTTAGTTGTGGGCCTAAGATTATGCCAGTGTTGTTACAGTAGGCACTGTGCACCCTTCACCCACCCACTGTTGACTTGTCTGCTATGAACTGTTATTGTCTCCCATTTACCAATTGGCAATTTTTGTTCCTCTACACTACTACGAAACACGTCTCATGATATGTCCCTCAGCCCTGGACTTGTATTGTGTCACAAATATCTGGATTTCACAAATGGGGTCACGGACCTGGACATTGTAAATATCTTACTTTCACACTTCCACTTGTAAATAAACATTTAGCATGTCTACTGTAATCCATCTACTCAGCTAAATGATGGTACTGTGTGAATCCATGGCAGTGGTCACAGAACATCAGTATATGACTGCAGGACTGTAGGGGCACAAAGCTATACAAGGATATTAACATGACAAATGTATATGATGGTGTCATCTCCTATAAGCAATTGACTGAGTATGTTAAACATGAAGGACACATATATAGTTTCTTCATTATATATGGCAGGTATGGCTGGAAAGCAAGTCAAGGACAATATAGTCAGCGGGGAGTACCAGAAGAACTAATTGGTCTGGTACAGAGGTAGCAAACCTTATCAGTGATGGCCACCGGACAGTGTTGCAGGATATTGTTCCAACTGTGGCTGTTGTCAGATGTGTCACAGTTCCCATCATTGTTACTACAGGACCCCTGCACTGACAGCTGAAGTACCAGACTTACCAGACTTACCTGTCCAATACAAAGTATACATCGTCATCATGAATGGTGGGTACACTGGATGGCAGCTGCATAGACTAGTAGATGTGATGTTGCAGTCACTGTGACAGCTCCATTGCCAATAGGGATAACAAATCATAAATTAGGGTTTTGAAGGCAGGGCAGATTCCCTAGGCCATCCCCCCAATTTGCCCAGTGCACTCATGGGAAGACCCTGAGACTCAAACTAATTACACAAAATGTATGCAATTCTAACAAGATATTTATTCTGAAACAAATCTTAAAAACAATTAAAACCTACCCTATCCTAAACTAACCTATACTAACTATACTTAGCATACAACTACATCTATCTAACCTATGCTAAACGTAACTTACACATGAAACACCACAGTCTAAACATTGCCCCCCCACACTCCTTAAGAAACAAGTAGGACAACAATTACTACAACTACACATACACTTCCTTATCCTATGGCCTAAACAAACATATATATTCTTTGTATAGTACAACTTTAAAAGGGGGAGGAAGGAACTGGGAGGTAGTGCATAACTGTATAAGTTACATTTTTGGCCTTCTTCACCTCCTTCTGTATATACTTCAATATTTTGCGGTCTTCTGCCAAATCCTCCTCGAACGTATCCAAACGACTGAGCATTAGGTTAATGTCCCGATGCAGATCCAGTTAAAACTGGAATGGCACAGCGGCTGGTGGTGGCAAGACTGGTGCCTGTGTGGCAACTGGTGCTGTAGAGGTGGATGGAGTGGGTGCAGTTGGGAGCCCCTGCATAGTTGAGGAGCTTGCTCCATACATTGTCTTGGGTGGCTGTGTGGGTCCCCCGTGTAGAAATGCCCGACATTGCCCTGAAGATTTTCTGCTCGAAAACAGTGTGCCATGCGGCGGTATCCTGAATGCACTTCCAGGAGGTGGCAGTACCGTTCGGTCCTGCATGTGAACTGGTCCCTCTCATCATTTGTCATGTTGGCAGCTGTAAAATGAGACAAGCAATCATCAGTATCAGCTATGGGTGTAGTATGTATAGATTTGTAACTTACACTGCTACAGCTGATTACACATACAGTCCTACAAACATTCCACAAAAAAATTAATTGCTCCTCATCTGTATCTATATCCAACCATACACCACCAACCAGTATCTTGTACATGTCAGAGGGATGGCGTCAATACATTGTAAATCACAAGGGACACAGCTGATAGGAACTAATATTAGCCTGCTCAACATCACTCTCATCTATACTGTGAGGTTCATGTGTCTCAACAAGTTTAGATTTCCTGTCTCCATGAGTATAAGGGGGGTTGGGCAGGCAATCCGTCAGCTTAACACCCCTATTGATACACCAAGGCCTGAGCACTCATCATGGAGAGAAGGTGTGGCCAATTTGTTGGGGGCTGCAACTACAAAGCTGGTTTTCTATGTTGTGTTACATCTATATTCATGTGTCCAGGTGTAAAACCTGTCCTGAGCCTACTTTACAAGTGTCCAGCTGCATTTTACATGTGGTAGCCACATGTGCAACTGATGCTATCTTGCCATGAGAAAGGTTGGGCAAAGCCTGAGCTGCACATCACTTTTGTCAAGACATAACAACACTGAAGCCCCCTACCCTGTGCTATGTAGTTCCACACGTGTGTTCAATAGCACACACATGGTGGCTGTATGGATGCCCTTGAGCCCACAGTAATTGTGGCACAGCTTTGGGTGCTGCAACTGTATCCAGAAGCATCTTACATCATTAGAAGATGCATGTCAGATATCCTCACAGCACCAGCTACACACACAGCATTGCCTTCTTATGCATCTGTGATGTGACCTACATTAGTCACAATTCTCATGATGGCTGCACCATCTTGGGAAAACCGCTAACATCTGGTGTTAGGAGATTAATAGACTTTTACCTGAAACATCTTGAGTGGAGTTGTCCACACATTGTGTACACTGATGCCTGCAGTTCTGCACATTATGGCTCCTTGCTGTATTACTACCTCATCATCTCTGGATGGTACTGAGGCACCTGTGGTGTGTGGCTGTCTCCTACATAATTCCCCTAGGGAGTACTGCAGTTAGCACCCTTCGTATATGCCATCTTGTCAACAAGTGTAAGCTATGAGATAATGGTGCTATGACAAGGTGGTTTTCAACAGGCATGCGCTAAGTACATATACAGCTGGCTTGTGACCTATAATGGTACACATCCACAAATATGTGGTCAACCTTTACCTTTTACACATAATTCCATAATTCAACCATCAAAGTGGTATTACAGCAGTGTTGGTACTCACCTCCGTGCGGCTGCTGTGCTGCCTTCAAGCGCCCATCCAAATCCAGATAGGCCACTGCCAGAATGCGGGCCATTAGGTAGGGTCTGGGTCCGACGGGCACCCCTTCCTCATTGGGAGGCCTTCCCCAGCTGGGCTTCTACAGTCTCATGAGCCCAGCACCTCCCACAGCTTCCTGCAGTGGGTGCTCTGCCGGTTGTAGACCCCAAGGGTCCACACTTCCTTGGCGATGGCTTGCCACAGGCTTTTCTTTTGATGGACGCTGACCTGCACAGGACACACAGAGCAGAGAAACAGACGTCAGTGTGGGTGCCCCGTATAAAAATGCAATGCCGTTCCATATTGAACAGCCAATGTTGACATGCATATGAACAAATTACAGGCAGAACGTGCCAGACAACCTACGGCTGGTTAGTAACACATCAAACACACATGCATACAGGCATCGGCCACAATCACATACATCTAAGGATGACAGATGGCAACTCACCTGCTCCTCTGGTTGCCCATACAACTTTGCATACAGGAGTAGGACCCCGTCTACCAACTTTTCCAGCTCCTCCGCAGTGAAGGCCGGGGCCCGTTCCCCTGTCACACGCGCCATCTCAGGGACCAGAGTCAGGACACAGCAGCACACTCAGTACAGTACTATCCTTCATGTGATTCAGGAGTCAAGGGTCTGACAAAATGGCAGTATATACTGCGGCGGTGTGTACCGTCACCGCTGATGGCAATCATGATTGGCCTAGGTTCCCCATTGACAACCATGTTATCCAATGATCAGGTGCATGGCAGTGAACACCGCCTTCCGCAATGACGATTAACGCCAGCGGAATGAAGTCACTTCCACTCTATCATACCTGGATGGTAGGAGGCTGCCATTTTGCTTCCACCACGTCTCCATAGCCTTGCCGGGGGCCTCAGCCATGGCCCCATTCTCTCTCCCCTTCATCGCTTGCTGACATGATTCTATGATCCCCACATACCCATGGTTGGACGTGTGTCCACACTGTGATGCCATTATGCAAGTGAAACCTCAGCACACATTTTCCTGACATGTACCTCATTCTTTCCGTTTGTGTGAGTTACTATGTGACGCATTTTTAAAAGTACAGTGACATCATGTGATGCAAGTGTATGTTGACACTCAGAATGTGTTCTTTCCTCCTCCATAGGTACAGACCCATGTGGCGAGGGAGGACCCCATCTGTTTACAGACCCTGGTAGATCTGGCAACAATGGAGGAACGTCATATCATTATCAACTACCAACTCAATAGAGCTACAATCCATGACCTATGTGCATTAATGGATCCTGTTCTGAAGCCGGCCAATTGGAATCAGCATGCCATCCCTACAACTGTGCAAGTGCTATCTGTGCTCCATTTTTTGGCCACAGACTCATTTCAGGTGACAGTGGGATTGGCTGCAGAGGTCTCACAGCCAATGTTCTGCCTCATCCTATCCAAAGTCCTAGATGCCTTCGTTCACCACTTGCCAACGTATGTCCAGTTTCCCCAAAGGGCTGAACTCACCCCCATGTGATAGATGCCATTGATGGAACCCACATAGCTCTCATACACCCAAGAGTGAATAAACAGGTGTATAGGAATCGTAAGAACTATCACTTCATGAAAGTACAATTGGTGTATCTTGCTGATCAGTACATATCACATATCAATGCCAGATTCCCAGGATAAGTCCATGATTCTTTCATACTGAGAAACAGCAGTGTGCAAGTTCAGTTACATAGCTTACAGCCAGGCTGTATGCAAGTAAAGGCAGTTTTTTTCAAGTCCTCTTTTGCCCACTTTTGCAGGTGATTCTGGCTACCCCAACTTGCAATGGTTCCTGACACCTGTGATGAATCCAGGACAGAAGCAGAGAGGAATTATAATGAGGCCCATGGTCATCCTAGGAGAGTGATAGAGGGCACTATAGGACTCCTGAAGGCAAGATTTTGTTGTCTCCACCTCTCTGGGGGATCCCTGTGCTATGTCTCTGACAAGGTGTGTAAGATAATGGTGGTCTGCTGCATGCTGCACAACTTGGCTGTGAGGAAAGCTATCCCCCTTCTGGAAGAGGAGGGTGCAGTCCAACCAGCCCTGCAACCTCAGAGAGGGGATGGGAGTGATGGTGTGGAAGAAGAGGGGGAAGATCTCAACTCCAGAACCCAGATAATCCAGCTATACTTCCAGTGACTCTAAGGTACTGTTCAATGATGCTGATGTCTTCACTGCAAAGTTACAGTCTGTTTCATGTAAAAAGTACAGTGGTGTCTTTTGTCAGTGACAATGCTAAATCATGAATGAAGTGGCATGTGCCAGGGACTCCAATATTTGGTACAGTGTGACATACTTCAGACACTACAGTGTGTTGTATCCCCTCCTGCCCTGCAATAAAAGTGTGATTATGATAGTAACTGTCTAATGCATTCACATTCACAATTGATCTCTCATATTGATGAAGGATATATGATTTGTGTGCATAGGTGTATTTATTCAATGGCAAAATATACATAGGTTTTGACACAGTGGAAGGGAGTGGGCATATAGTGAAAAATATGCTCAGGTACATATGCTCAGCATTTGGTTGTATTGGGTATAGGCCATGTGGGCATTGGAAGATGGTGTAATGGCAGTGGCATGCCAACAAGGTAGCTCTGTGAGCACACAGGGGAGACAGTTCAGGGCAGTTTCACTTCCTGGCGCTGGGCTTGATCTTGGCTGATGTTTCACAGAGATGTCTGGGTCTGAGGGCACGTTTGTGAAGGTGTAGCTGGACTGCAGGGGTAGGTATGCTGGTTTCCTGTGAGTCCTTTGCCAGTGCCACCAGTCCAGAGGATGCTGCAGATATAGATGACAGGGCAGTGTCATGGCTAGTGGTAGGGGCTTGCAGGTGGGTGGAGGACTCAGGCTGGTTGTGGTACTGGTGCTGCAGCAGCCCTGCAAAGGAGGCCATGGTGGCATTGAGCTGTTTCCATTGCTCCATGGCCTCCTGGTGGTGTGCTATCTGCAGCCTCTGATTCTGCTCTAGGGTGTCCAGGATCTGGCCCACCCTGTCCTGGGTATGGTGGTATGCTCCCAGGACCTCAGATATCACCTCCTGGGCGGCCACATCCATCCTTTGACCACCCCCCTGGGCCATGATGCCCTCCCACTGGCCCTAGCCCCTTGTGCCTGTGTCACCTGCACAGGTCTGGGAGTCCCACTTGCACTGGGCCCTTCATCATCCTGTCTGTTGGTGGGTGGAGACTGTGGGCAACCAGTCCGTGGCCGGGAGACACTGGTGTGGGGTCGTTTGGCCAGAACTGATGATGGTGGCTGTCTGGTAGGGGTGTCAGTGTTGTCCTGGATGGGGCTTCTGGAGGGTGACAGTCCAGGACTGTGGGATAGGCCAGGGATGTCCTCTGTGTCCAGACATCCCTCTGCACTCTCCTGAGTGGGGCATCTGTCTTCAGGTGGAGGGCTGGCACTCCTTGATGTCTCCGTCCAGGTGGCATGGGTGGTAGTTCTTGTGTGTGGGAGAGTAGACATGTGGGTGTCCTGTACTTTTTCAGCAATTCCTGCACTGGTATGCACTATTTTATGCTTATATTCCCCTGTTGTGGCATGCAAGGTCCCTTCCTGTACATTTTGGTGCATTTTTTTGTCAGGGGTGGACGTGCATTGTGGGTGCTGTAGTGCCACTGGGATTCCATTCAGGGGTAGGTCACTGTTCACAGGGGGCTGGATGGAGATTTGTTTGTGTGATTCTGGGCATGCATGGGACATGGATGTGGGTGTTATGGACTGGGTTGAGCATAGGGTTCTGGTGGTAGTGAGGGGATGGGGTGATACATGCATTACAGGTGTGGTGACTATAAAGATATTATAGTTGACTTACCCAAGTCCAGTACCCAAGTGAGTCCAGTGAGGCCTTCAGGGTGCAGGATAGCCAGGACCTTCTCCTCCCAGTCGGTGTATTCGGGGGAAGGAGGTGGGGGACCACCTCCAGTCTTATTTACGGCGATGTTGTTGGATGCCATAGACCGAACCTTCTCACGTAGGTCGTTCCATCTCATCCGGATGTTGTCCCTTGTGCGTGGATGGTTTCCCATTACATTGACCTTGTTGACTATCCTCTGCCACAGATCTATCTTCCTGGCCACGGGTGTCTGCTGCACCTGTGCCCCGAATAGTTGTGGCTCAACCCTAAATATTTCGTCCACCATGGTTCTTAGCTCCCTGTCCGTGAAGTAGGGGTGCTTAGGGGGTGCCATGGTGTGTGTTGTGGGTGGTGTGTTGTAGGTGTATTGGTGAGGGTGCTGTTGTGTTGTTGGGTGTGTGACTTGTGTGATGTTGAGTTCAGTGTATGTGTGTTGTGTTCTCAATATCTGTTGTGCTATTGGCGTTGCAGAGGATTGTGGGGTGTATATGTGAGTGTTTTATGGTGTTGTGGATGTGTGTCAGGTGTGTGGGTTTCAAATTTGCCAATATGCCAATGTGTGCATTTGTTGTTTGTGGGTCCCAATGCTGGCCGTGGCGGTCCGTATTGCCAATGGTCATTCGGCATGACTGCCGCCAAGCTGATTTATGCATCATTATTTGGTGGGCTGAAGATTTGTCTGCAAGGCAGTGACGGGGTTAGGTGAACTGCCTTTCCGCTGTTGTTGACTCTGGCGGTGGGTGGAGGTTGCAGGATTTTGGGCGGTTTATCTTTTTGGCATCATTATTCGGCGGTGTGCAGTCCGCTACCAATGGCAGTCTTCTGTTCACCATCAGCACGGCGGTCAATGGTGATTACCGCCAAGTTCATAATGGGGACCATATTCTTCAAAGGGTCATTGCAATATCAATGTGTGCTGCCAAATGCAGCACCCATCTAAAGAGAAAAAATGGAGGGTACAACAACATATATTTTAGCTAACCCATTTGTGTGTTTTCAGAATTTGGCAGAGCCTCTGGTATAAGAAAATGTGTGAACCTGGGACACCGTCTAATTGCTAAGGGCGTTCCTGTGGCCTAGCCACAGCAACACCCATTGCACGCTCCTTCCATGCAAAGTTCTGCATGTGAAGGGGCCGTATTGACAAGGTAATGTGAAGCTACAAAATGTGTCTTAAGCCTACCTGGTTTACACAGTGAAGGGCATAGCGTCCCCGGAGCCTCACAAATAGCCAAGCTCCAGTGGCGCTTGGGCCTCTTATCTATGCCCCATGATGTCACCATCTGTCTTCCCATGAATTCTGTTCATTGGTCCAGAAAAAAACATCATTCATTGCATTCCACACTTTTGATTGACTCACACCACACCCTGGATTAGCTAACAACAGCCACAATATGACACTTACTGGATGCATCTGGGTCTTTGAATCTTGCCACCTCTCATGTGGTGTACGCGGCTGGTCCACCTGTAAGACATGAATAGTAAACATTGTTTAGTGTAAATACAAAGTTCAATCAAATGGACAACATAGTTTAGTGTAAACTTGTTAGGATGTGTGAGGAGGTCATCCTAGTGGAAGATCAGTGAAACTGACAAACAACTATGATCACTCCATCACACATACTCACTGATAAGGTAGACACACACATCTAAAAACCATCACTGTCCATGGCACTCCTGTGGTGCATTTCACTGCACCATTTCTACCTGGCATTGCCATGCAGCTGTCTGTTAGCACAACACCTCCATGACCATATGGGACAGCTTGAACATGTATATCTCACCTGAAGGCCATGCTATGGTTGTTGCAGTGGCTGGCCCATTATCTCAACCATAGCATTTCAGCCTGCATCAGATGTAGTATACATACATATTAGCATTATAGAAAACTGACAAACTGCTACCCTGGGGTTGTGTGGGTATTCCAAGGTGTTGAGAATTGACATTTTGCATCCTTCAGTGAAGTAAGTGAAATGTGTGTGCCGTCACAAGGCAGATACACTGTAAAAATTGCAATGGCAGTGGACTTGTGAAGATTGTTGTACCTACCTGCACATTGACTGATTTAAAACATGGATGGATTGCCAATGGTGTGTGCCCTGCCATTGTTGCCATGGTATACCATTGTTGAACCAGTAAGGGATAAGTACATGGGTATAGGAATATGGCTCAACACAGACACACTTGCTCAGTGGTCAGAGGATGCATCTGGTGTTGCAGGTTAGTGAGTGATGTGCCAGTGATGGAGCTGAAGCAGTGCAGCCCCATACTGTCAGTCAGGAGCAGCAGGCCAGTGGAACAGACTCAACACATGTGTGTGGTCATAGAGATCATATAGGCTGACTCAGATACATAATGCACAGGTCAAATGGAACTGGCAGTAGTCTGGACCCAGTGCATGGTCAAGCTCCCTTACATGGCCTTGCATAAGGACACCAATTGCATCTATACTGTCCTTGTAAGCCTTAGTGCACCCCTTACTCACAGCCATGTCTGTGCGTTGTCATAAGTCACAGCATGATGGCGGTGTGGTTCAACATCATGTATGCATGTGAAGTCCAATGATGTACTCAGCAGGAGATGCTACAGATCACGGAAACTTCTGCTGAGTACATAGGGGCCCTTCTCATACATATACCTGCCCACATTTCACACCTTCTCTCAGCATCTCTACAGAGTGTTTGGAATTCATACATAGGAAAATATGTTGTGACTCTGAGGTTTGGAGTTTGCCTTTCCTATTTTATTTTTACACACTCTTTAATGCCTGTTTCATGGTGCAGGCATCATTCCTAGCTGTTTATTGAAAAATGTAGCTGTGCATGCATCACTACACTTTGGCCCATTTATATGGAAGTGGCTTAGCACCTAGTGCAGCACCTGTTGAAGTGGGGGCCCTAGCGCACTCCTGATACCACCATGTGTGCGCCGTATCCAATAGACTGTGCACCATTGTGGTAGTTAGGGGGAGTTGCATCAAAACTGTTTGCCAGTGGTCTGGCGCTTTGCAGGACTAACGTCAAAAGGTTTTTCGCTAGTCCTGCTAAGCACCCAGAGGACCATTGATCATAATGGGAGCATATTTTTTTTTTTATGTCTGCAAAAAGCAGACATTAAGAAATCCACCACGAATGGGATGCAGCAATCTCATTGAATTCTTTGTGCTAATTTGGAGGCCCCCTTTGCGCCTGAATGGCCCCCTTGCATGCATTGTGTCTGGCACAGCCATAATGTGTTCCAACTTTTCCCAAATTGGTGCAAAGCATGCGTTGCACCACTTTGTAAAGACAACGCATGGTAAATGGCAGGTTTGCACCATCTTAACGTCAATAATATGACATTATGGTAGTGCAAAGGTTGAGCTAGGTGCTCTTAAATATGCCCCTTCATCATGGTTATGCAGGGTTCATCACACATGTGTCCTGCACTGGCTGAATTGTTGTACATTTGAACTGCAGGATTTGAGTGGCACAGAGACTCTTCATACAGGTTACATACAACATGTGCAGAACCATTGCATGCAGCACTCAGACTTATCTGCAACTGCCAGTCAAATGCTAAATGCAGCTGATTGTATGGCAATGGGAGACTTACCAACAGTTCTGCCAATTTAAATGTCCAAATGGTCCAGCAAATCCTGCTCCCTTGCCACCAGATCTGCCCACCGATGCTTCAGCTAGTGCTCGTTGCGTCCCGTTTTGAAAACCTTGCCCCACTGCAGCCGCCTTGCCTCAGTGGGGTAGCTGAGGATCACCCAGCCACCCAGTTGCAGCATCAGAGGCAGGTAGTGGGCCACCAACCAGTGACTGCCCCCCCCCAGTTCATCAGTGGACATCCTCCCCATCCTACCTTCCCAGACATTCCCAACAAGAAAAGGACGTCACACAAAACAAAATTCAAAAAGAAAACTTCACCCTTACAACTACCACAAACTCCCAAAGCTACCACAACTACTAAACTACCCCAGACAAACACCCCACAATACAATGACAAAAACAATACACTTTCAAAACAAATTACAAGTAAATAGACAATTTAGACACCAAAAACACAGGACACAGCACAAGGGACACAACAAAACCTCCAGACACACCACAAATTGACCAGCACCTCCAAAACACAACCACACACAGTCACGGGGAACAGACTGTGAAGTGAAAGTGAAACTACACTCACTGTGCCATGCTTACAGGCAGGATGTCCTGGTACATTACTTCCTGGGCGTGTGCCTCATGCTTTTTGCATCATGTGTATTTTTTTCGATGCATGAGAGTCATGAGTTGATTTTTCTCCATGGTGGACTTAGAGTAGTGGTAACATTGAATTGCCCCTCAGGGCCCAGGCGTCAATTTCTCCATGATGCAGTGTGGTGCTGATGTATTTGCGTCATTTTTTTGGATGCATATGGGAATTGCATCATTTTTTGCATTGTAGCCCTTGAATGCACCCTGATTCAATTCACATGTTACATGGTCTGTCCTACTATGTGGTATATGTTTTTGGCTACAAGTAATTACAATGTCATTGGTATGTTCAACCAATACGTGCATTCATGAGTCAGCTGCAGGCACTCACTCATACTTTGTGCATATGTGCATGTGTCCACAGTGTCCATATAAATGTTGGCACCTGTGTGCTATGTGTGTATGTATGTGTATGAATAATGAGTAGCAGGTGGACTACATAGTTATGTCTGTGGGCAATATATGTATACATAGCTACAAAGATTTTGTATTTAGGCCCTGTCTCAAACACATGCTAAGGCATGTGCCAGCCATTACATTTTGTATTCAGAGTATGCAGTTGACTGGGACTTAATTGATATCACGTATACCCTGTCAAGCTGAGTGAGCATGTGTGTCTACTCACTAGTTAATTGTCGTATTTAACTAGTTATAAGTCAGCTGCACATGTGCCATGTGGATTCCCATGCACCTTAGTTGCTGCAGATGTTCTGGACACGTGTGTTGGTGAACAATGCTGCAGATGTCATGGACACATGTGTTGGTGAACAATGCTATCAGCATGTGTCTGTATAGACATGTGTTGTGCCATTTGTGTAACACATCACGGCATTGCTGTGTCAAGGGGATATGCAAGCTCACATTGATATCTTCCTGCATAGACAGAAGTTGGCTTTTTACTATTGCTTGTGTAGTCACATCACTGGCACCTATGTTCTGTATGTCACTACACAATTGATGAGAAATGTTTGACTCGCACAGGTTTTGTGATACCTATGCCATTATTTTGTTGCTAGGTTAGCTTTTGTACTGAATCCATCCGCATTACCATGGCTAGCCCATTATGGTGGTAAATGTGTGTATAGATCTTTGGGATATGTGTGCCTGCCTCCAAATGGATACTCTGATTTGTCAACATCATATTAGTCATGACCGTCACATACAATACCATACCACTTTGTTGCAGTGTTACAGTGTGGCTTAGATGGCAGGCCTACTCATTTTGATCAATGTGTTAGTTTGTGTGGCAACACAAACCCATGGTTGCATGTGAAGGTGCAGGTTGATGGTGGTCCACTTTACCCTGCCCCCTGTGCACACGCATCAAGTATCTGACATTATCATACATTGATGTAGTCAGAGCAGTGGTGCATGGGTTCATTGAGCTGGGATCTCTACCATTTATGATAGCTGATTTCCAGCCTGTACACACTCCCAAGTGCATAGAGACATGCACAAATGTGGTCACACAGACCTGGTTGTTATGATTTCCAATGTAGTGCTTGATGTCAGGCTTCCCATCTAGGACATGTATACATTTTTGGAGTCCAAAGTTGTGTCCATGTTCAGCTTGCTAAGGGGGTGTATAACTGTTGAGACATCAAGGTTGGACAAATGACATGGTACAGATGGTGTTGTATGTGACTTTCTCCTGTTCCGGTAGGATGCAAAGGGCAAATACCATGGTATGCTAGAGGCAAACATGTCGGGGTCATGTACGAACGTGGCCATCCTATCTTTACATCTGTTAAAGTTTGACATGTAGACATTGGTGTCTTACAGTGTCTGTTTTGGTGTATGTCTGGTCATTATCCCTTTTTTCAGCAATTACTGGAGGGTATGTATTGTGTCCTCCATTGCTCCTAGTCATTTGTCTGCTAGTACCTTGTACACATCTTCTACAGCAACATTGTCTGGTGATATAGGGACAGGATACAACATGTGACTTTTGTAATGTGGAGATATTCCCTTCTCCTAACTGTCCCATTGGCGATATTAGTGGGATATAATGAGTGCCAGGCACACATGGCATTACACATGCCACAGCACTAGATTAGTCTCCAAGTGACATGGCGTGTTGTATTAGCAAGTATCTGTGGGTATCTCAGAGCTGTCCATCCACATCCTCCGTTGCCCATGGCAATGCAATTCTCCCTACATGCCACAATCTAGCTGACTCTTACTAGGACTAATGATGTTGAGATGTGTCATCATCTTAGTGCTGTATTTATCCTTTGCCAGATGGTACTGATATGGCTATGTCTACTCCCACTCAGTGTGATTTAGGGTCTCTGACAGAATAGAACAATGCTGCACATGTTAGCACATGCCACACCTGATTCTGATATTGGAGGCCAGAACATGTAAGAGCTATCTAGTAACAGTTGGTGCCATGCAATGGATCTGCCATGTAAGTGACAATGAGTGCTTTGTATTGGTATGTGCTGTGCAATGTTGTTATACAGAGTATACTGTGTAGACATGCAGACACAGGTCAATCATTGTGGATAATGGCATACCCGTTGCTACCTACGATGGACACCCATACATTTGTCTTCATATATTTCTCATTATTAGCAGTAGGCATGTGTGAAGCAAGCCAATTTGTGTGATAGGTATGCATCCTATGTAGATAGGGAGTGTTACACACTCTGCCTACATTCCAGCCTGACGATCAATTGGCTGATGCATTCCCCCATTAAAATTCATAGATCCATACAATCTGTTCTGTATTTGTCGATGGATTTGTATAATGGCTGCTTAATTTATCTGCCAAGCCATTAGCCATTCCCCAGCCAATGTGTATGTGCCATACATGATTTAGAGTCCTCCATGTGTTAGAGATGTGCCCAACTGAAGTGCCAGAACATATTTCCATGGACACACTGTACAGGCTCAGCTTCCAACATTGACCACATTCCATGGGCAATTACTGAAGGAGCATCGTTACCTATGATGTCCCCCCTTGACACACATGCACTGTGCAGGCAAAGTTACAATCACACAGAGTAGTGACAGTGTTCAGTTCTAACATTACTTAACCTCCATTTCTTGACACATCCCCTGCCTTATGTGTGGCCCCCTTGCATACACCATGTTAGGCAAGGTGTTGTGGTGGTGAATGGCCTATTAAATTGCACCTTTCCCACATTATGGTGCATGGATCTAGGGCTTCAGAAGTCACATGCCAGTGATTTGTGTATAACTGATGTGTGAGATGGAGTCTTTAGAACCTCCTACATCATCAAGGATGTTTGTACCATACTTGTAGTTTTTGTGTTTCTGATACAATCCCTGAGGTTAGAGTCACATTCCAATGGTATATATATTGGACAATGGGTAGACCAAGGAGAATCTGGTTAAACAAATATTTATTTGAGATATTTACAAAGTACTTTTTTTGCTGACCAGGTATAAAGGTTTTCAACAATGGTTAGTCTCCCATGAACTCCTGCTGCTGTGTTTGGTTGTTCCACCTCAAGGTCCTCAGCCCCATCATCCTCCTCCTCCTCATTGTGGACATCAACTTGTCCAACCCAGGGGACATTGTTTTTAATACAAATGTTGTGCATGATAGCACATGGCAGTATTATCTTGCATACCAGCGGGGGAGCATACAGGAGACTTCCTCCTGTCAAGTCCAGGCCCCTGCACTTGGATTTGAGAAAGCCAAATGTCCTCTCCACCACATTGCGTGTTTTCCTGTGTCCTTCATTGTAGGCATGCTGTTCATTGGTTGTTGGATTTGCAAATGGTGTCATGACCCACAGCTGAAAAAAGATAAGAGGGTGAAATTTAGTAAAGACTTGAGAGGGATCTGGAATATACTATGGCAGTAGTTGGTTGCAGTTTGAGTGGTGAATCAGAGGTAACTGTGGTACTGTGTATGTTCCTGGTCTTGTAATATGGTTCAATTTGACTGTGTTGATGTACATTACAATCTTGGGTACTGACTCAAGGACCTGTATCTGACCATCTGGATTCCAATACGTATGCTCATCATGCATGTAATATGTTTTGTGTAGTCCATATTAGTAGCAGTGTCCTAATGTTTGTTGGAGGCTACCACCTCCTTGCAGCACAATGGTGTCAGATGTGGAGCCAGCATAGTAGCCCTACAAAGCCAGACTATTCCGTCGATGTTGGCATGTTGCATTACGCCTGCAGTGCAACACTTAGTGGGCCTTAGTAGCAGATGAAAGTTGTGTCAGTCATCTTGGCCCTCGTTACAAATCTGGCAGTGTTAAGACCGCCATACTCCCAGTGGTGGTTGGACCACCGCAGTGATGGTAGTACGACCGCCACATTATGACCATGGTGGTTCTGCCACGTGTGGACCGCCTACATTGCCAGGTTGCCACCAGCAAGCAGCCTGGCAGTCCCGGCGGTCTTAATCCACCACATACTCCTAATCGACCCTCTAAATTACGACTCCCCAATCCGCCAGCCTTTGCATGGTGGTTCCACTGCCATGCAAAGGCTGGCGAAATGGGAGTGTCCGATGCCACTTGGGGGCCCCTGCACTGGCCATGCACTTGGCATGGGCAGCGCCGGGACTCCCATGGACAGCCCTGTTGCTCTTTCCACTGCACAAATTGCAGGCAGTAAAAAGCGCAACCAGTGCTGCTGCACCCGTTGCAATGTCACATTGCAGCCGGCTCAATTACGAACCGGCTGCAAAGTTTAGGCCCTTTCCCAACTGGGCCTGCTGGCAGAAATGCTGTTTCCACCCACCGGCCCAGTGGTGAACTCCTAATAGGCCGGCGGTGTTTAGACCACAAAAGCGGTCCAACGTGGTAGAAGTTTCCCGAGCGGCCTCCGCCGGCCACTAAACTCATGATGAGTGCCCAGGTGTCCAAGGGTATGTATCACATATTATTATGATGATCACATTCGGTACAGGTGTATGTCCTAGCTCCTTAGAAAATGGATTTTCAGCCAGACTTACTACACATGCACAGTGTAGACTTTGTGAGGGGGCCCAGCTATATTTCAAAAGCGTCACTTAGTAGAGTGCACGTATGGCCAATCATGTCCTCCATACTCCTACAGGTCCTACTATAGCATCCATGTACATAACAGTTCAGCAGTGAATCAGCACCATGGTGAACTATTGATAGTCTATAGAACAGGGCATGTGAGATGTCAGTTGAGTAATTAGGCACAATTTCTCATGATTCTAGCCCATAGACTTTAATGGCAGCTACATTAGCCTTCCTATGTGTGCAATACAATGCATTCAAACATATATGTGCAGACTACAGGTAGGTCAGGTATGTGTAGATGAGATGTAGTTGTTGTTGGAACCACTTGGGTGGCGTTTGATGTAGATTGTGCCTGAGTCTTGCACACCATGAATGAGGTGAGGATGTGCCTAGGTGTGACTTTCTTTACATGGCCATGCCATATGCCATATGCCATTGACATGGCAGAGTTATTGTTAGTTTGGTCTAATGTGTGTGAAGTATGTTTAATAGTCAACCAGTGGACACTGGTAATGGCGTGTGGTCTTCTTCTGTATGCAAAGAGGACATAGCTCTACCTGTCCTTCACATGGTGTGGCTGTCAGTTTGTGGTTGTGTTAGGTACATGTCTGAGTTTGTGATGTCCAATCATTGTTGTGTACTGCAATATGTTGTATATGTGTTGTTGCCAGTACATCTGCGGTCCCATGCCCATGTGTATTTATTGTGGTGTATATGTTGTTTGTCCTACAGCGTTGGTGTGTTGTGTGTGTTTTGGGTGATTGGTTGACTTGCAGACAAGTAGGCCATTGACATATTGTCCATGCTGGAATCCCTCGTTGATGGTGGAGTGCCGGAATATGAATGCTTGATGGACCCTGCCAGGATACTTGGCTGAGATGTTTGTGAAGAGCCCACAGTGGTCCACAATGGCCTGCACATTAATCGAATGGGTGTGCTTGGGGTTCCTGTAGAGATGTTCTCTGTCAGCAGGAGACACTAGTTGTACATGGGTGCAGTCCGTTGCACCCAGCACATGCGGAAACCCAGTAATTAGATAGAAACCTTGCTTGGTCTCCTGCTGCAGTTGCTGGGTGTTTGGGAAGCAGATGTGGTGGGGTGTGAGGCGGATGATGGCATCTAGGAACTTACGCAGGAAGACTGATATTGATGGCTGGGAGACACCAGCCACTAGTGCCTCTGTTGTCTGAAAGGATCCAGAAGCCAGCATGTGCAGAACAGTGAGGAGCTGTGTGATAGGTGGTATGTTATTGGGAGTTTGCAGCCTGGCTGTGATGTCTGGCGCAATCTGGTTCAGCAGGCATAGAATGGACTCCTGGGTGAGACAGTAAGTCCTGATGATGTCTTGCTCCCTGAGGCCAAGGAGGGTTGTCCTCTGCTTAGATATACTCTCCTGTCTTCTGCTTTGCCTTTCTGTTCCACCCTGACTCCAAAGAGGCACATGAATAATATATGTTGGCCATGTCATGTAAAATATGCACATAATAGATATCCTGTCAGCTTTAAGTAGACGGTGGGAAAAACTGCAATACATGGAAAGGAACAGGATATATAGATTTCATTGGACACGTTTGTCACAGAGTATCCCATTCTCCAAACACAAAGGGCTACATGTACAAAGCAGTTTGCACATCGCAAATAGCGAATCGGGCCGTTTGCGATGTGCAAAATGCACTTTGACATGTTCCAACCCATTTTTGCGATTCAGTAAACTATTTACCGAATTGCAAAATGGGATTGCGAGTCACAATTAGGAAGGGGTGTTCCCTTCCTAATTGCGACTCCCAGTCTCATGTATGATTGTTTTCTGACCGCGAATGCTACGGACTACTGCCTGCTCTGAAAAAATGAAACGAAAAAGTTCAATTTTTTGTCTTTGATATGCATCTCGTTTTCCTTTAAGGAAAACGGGCTGCATTTAAAAAATAAAAAAAAACTGCTTTTTTAGAAGCAGTCACAGACATGGTGGTCTGCTGTCTCCAGCAGGTCACCATCCCTGTGAGGGTCGCCATTCCCAAGGGGGGTCGCAAATTGCGATCTACCTGATGAATATTCATGAGGTGGGCATTTGCAACCCCCTAGCAAATCGCAAATAGTGTCATTGACTCTATGGAACATAAGGTTTTGTGACTCGCCATTTGTGAGTTGCAAAACCAAACTTTGGTACATGTAGCCCAAAATCACAGGCACTTAGGGCTACATGTACCAAAGTTTTTAAATAAAGCAGTTTTTTTTTTAAATGCAGCCTTTTTCCTTAAAGGAAAACGAGATGCATTTCAAAAACAAAAAAGGAAACTTTTTGGGGACCCCTTCATGTTTGCTTTTGGGTTAGCATCAGTGTGACACTGGTGCTAACTGCGATTGTATTGTGACCACATTCGCGGTCACAAAACAATCATACATGGAACTGTGAGTTGCAATTAGGAAGGGAACACCCCTTCTTAATTGACACTCGCAATCCCATTCGGTAAATAGTTTACCGAATCGCAAAAATGGGTTGGAACATGTCAAAGTGCATTTTGCACATTGCAAACGGCCCGATTTGCTGTTTGCGATGTGCAATCTGCTTCGTACATGTAACCCTTAATTGCACTTTACTTCCTGGCCTCGCCCTCCAACACAAAATATTGCAAACAAGCACATTCGCTTGGCAGTAAGGAAAGAAAACCTGACTTACTCTACTGCAGTGTAGGTTACAGGGAACAGGCCAGGTAGGTAGAGGTTTTGCTATAGAATAGTGGGTAATACTGATCATCTTGTGGCTAAGCTTTGGGTTAGTCAGTCACTGAAGTTGAAACTGAAAGCTGACAAATGTAAAAAGGGAAACATTTGAACAGGTGTAAATCCATTGTGGAAGCCATTACATAAATATATGAACCACTTGGCCCGTAAAATGCGGCACAGGCTAATAATGATTTTTTAAATGTTTTTTGTAAGTTGGGACAGAATGTAGGAATGAAAAAAGGAGAGAAGTACTAAGAGGTGACTGAATGGGCCCTGGGAGGGAAAGACACCTTGTTTTAGTTCCAGTTTGCAATCAATTGAAAGCTTTGTAAATGCCACATTAAGTGAAGCAGATGCACATTGCACAGCCAACACTGCAATGCCGAATTGAACCATGCTACAGTTAGGTCACGGCCCATGGGTCACAAAATGCCCTGGGCAGGAAGGTCCTGAATGATGATGGGTGGCATCTACCTTGCTTACCAAATACAATGGGTATACTAGTAATTGTCAATAACCAAGCACTGTGACTTACCACCGCCCATCCCTGCCACCACAGGGACTACCACTTCAACCACTGCATTGTCTTGTGCACAGGTGCTGTCTCCGGCACTGGTGGTCTGTGCAGCTAGAAAAACATTACGCTTTTAAATGCTAGCTACAACTCACCTATTTAATTTTTTGTAACAAAATAAAACAGCAATACATCACTACAGTTTGGTTCACAGTATCTTCTCTTCTGTCCAAAATATCACTTTGGGCATTTTGTTGGTTGACAATGTAAGAAAGGTCAGGTAGTCCTGCCAACCACAAATTTCACAATGGAGGGGCAAGGATATAATGATGACTGTCATTCATTTGAAGCTCAATAAAGGGGTAAAATGAATTGGTCAATGTGACATATGGTTTTGATTGGCAAATGCAATGGAACCGTCCTCATACTACTTTCCTGTCATGCTGCACTGTCATTGAAACTGCTGGGATACTGAATAATACATACAACACAACATTGGGGGAGGGTCACCATAACCACGGCCACTCTCTTCGTTTGAGCATGAGCAAGAAAAAGAAAGTCTTCTCAACAAACAAGCATAGAATAGCTTGCTTGGGTCTGCAAACTCTGCAATCTTCACAATAGAGTACATAATCCACTCTCTTAGTCTTACAGTACGAGTCCACTTGGTATATATGGTATGAGGAGAGAAGAGGCTTAAAAACTAAGCAGAAGAAAGCTGCATATTAGTACAGACAGCAGGAAGTCAGTTACAGAAATAAGAAATATAGAAAAAAGGATAAGACAGGGAGGCAATTCAACAATTAACATACATTAAGTAGAACAAAGAGGATTTGAAAAAAAGTCACAGTATAAGAGAAGCAAGGAAAGATTATTCTAACGGGGAGAGATAAAAGTTAGTGAAATAAATAATAATAACAAGCACTTACTGGGGCCAGCAGAGCCATCAGCCGTGACGATGGTGGTGGGGGTTACTTCCACCTGCCATGGCACTGGTGGTGGAAGCCTCGGCCTGACCCTCCAATGCCCTCTTCTTCTTGCCTTTGGGTGCTGATGCTAGAAATAAAGAAGATAACAAACATAGATTAGTAGTAGGGTTAAAATCCTAGAAAATATTTTGACAGGCAAAGGCAGTAACTTCTTGACATTGTAGTTTTCTAAATCAGATTGCCTATATCACTGGTATCCAGTTGACCTATTCCTAATGTCCTAAACCTTATCTCAGCCCAATTGCACATTTTCTAAACTACATTTGGAACTACTAATGTATTGCAACAAATCATCTTTGCTTCGCGATCCCCTTGGATGGGGCAACTCAAGTCAGTTTCCCTTTTCAAAGCAGAGATGCATACTACATATCCTTGGGAAATTGCTTGGGACTGAACGAACTACATGAAAAGAAATACAAAGAGAACACTAACTCACTGATATTACTATTACCACAGTGACACTATCTTAGTGACAGGGCTGAAGCGTCTGTATGACTTCTTAAATAATCAGCCCACGCAAGAGCCTACAGCAATGAGTACAACTAGGTAGCACCGTGCACCTGGCTCACTCAAATTGGATCACAGAATAATTTTAACGTTAAGTGAACTTAACTTACCTCTGAGTGTGAGCAGCATGCTATTTAAAAGAAAATAATTTGCATTGTAGGGTACAGCAAATACATAATTACTCACCAAGTCTTGTAACCTGGACACCCAGCAGATCCTGCTCCTGGTTGATGATGTCTGCTCAGTGGTGCGTCTACTGCTGCTGGGTGTGCCAAACTCCAGTGCACCTCCGCACACACTGGTGCACCCTCCCCCAGAGCAGCCAATACTCCCACAAGTTGTGCCCACTCCTGGGCCTGTGCCTGCTGTCAGCATGGAGGGGAGATATCAGTACCCAAAAAAACTTGTGCGGCCACCTCCACCTCAGAGAAAATGGTGTGGGATGCAACCCTTGATGGCACCAGCGACTGAAATGTGTTCGTTAGCACCTGCACTAGCGCTGCCTCGCCCATGCTCTGCCATGGCAATGGGATTGGGAAAAAAAATAGCGAATAGGAGGAATAGAAAGGAAGAAATAAGGAAGTACAGGGAAAACAAAAGGACAAAGGGGGTCATTACAACCCTGGCGGTACAGGACCGCCAGGGCTGAAATGACGGAAGCACCGCCAACAGGCTGGCGGTGCTCCCCTGGTCATTACGGCGCTGCAAGCTTTACTACCGCCAGCCTTTTCCTGGCAGTTTGAACCGCCAGGAAAAGGCTGGCGGTATGGGGAGTCGGGGGCCCCTGGGGGCCCCTGCAATGCCCATGCCGCTGGAATGGGCAGTGCAGGGGCCCCCTGACAGGGCCCCATGCGGCTTTTCACTGTCTGCTCTGCAGACAGTGAAAAGCGCGATGGGTGCAACTGCACCCGTCGCACGGCCGCAACACCGCCGGCTCCATTTGGAGCCGGCTCCCATGTCGCGGCCCACATCCCCGCTGGGCCGACGGGCGGAAACTCTGTTTCCGCCCGCCGGCCCAGCTGGGATGTCATAATGGGCACCGCGGGAGTGCGGCCGCATTTGCGGCCGCACGGCGGTTGCGACTTGGCGGGCGGCGGTTGTTGTAATGACCCCCAAAATGTCATAGAAAAAAAGACACAAATATAAAATACACAAACACAAATACACACACTAATATAACAAAAGTAAAACAGGGGAGGATAAGTGGAGTAGGGGTAGGATTAAGAGAAGATTAAAAATGAGGCCCAGCACCATGCAAAGAAGAGGTAAAACAAAATGTCTGCGTGCACATGCGACCACATGGTGACATTTGCACTTGCTTCGCGATGCGGAGCATGCACCAATCAGTTTGAAGGGGTGGAGAGCACAACTCCACACGTTCGTAGAGTGAGGTGGAGTTCTGACAGAGTTTTTAGTGACTTCACGGAATGCCATGTAGCAGAACTCCACAAGTTCTGTCCAGGCCTATTTCTGAGCCCTTCAAGGGTTTATTCAGTAACAGGTGGGGGTTCTTGTCTTAAACTCGAGTGTTCACTGACCTTTAACAAACAGCATAATGTGCTAGGGAAGCACTTAAACAGAATGTGACTGGACAATCCCAACTCAGGCACCTCGGAGACTGCTCCAATCCACCTGGGGGAAATGGAGGGACAACGCAGCTGTCAGAGGCAAGGCACATAGGTGGTCATTATGACATTGGAGGTGACTGTTAAAATGGCGGTAATACCGTCAATAGGCTGTCGGTAATTACTGCCAAATTATGACCATGGTGGTGATACCTCCCATAGACAGCTAATGTACAACACCAACCGCAAGGACGTAAACACTACTGACCACAGCGGCAGCCATCAATAGCCAGGCGAAAGTCAAGGTACCGTCCACCATATTATGACATAGCAAACCGCTAGGATTTCTGGGGTGGTACCAACACCATCAAAAGCTTGGTGGAAACACTTCACAGAAGACAAAAGACTCACCATCAGGGACACAGAGGATCAGGCACCTCCATGGAACCTGAACTTCAAGTCTTCCCGATGATCTACCATGCCATGGCCATCCTGGAACACCAATGCTGATGAAGACGACGATGGTGATTACAGCTGCCTAACACTCAAGGAAGGGAGGGAGGAAAAGGAGAGTGACATAAACACACGCGCAACACACACCATTCACGCACACACCATAAACAGAATCAACTGCAGAGTAAAACGAACCCACATTAAATTAATGCAAGGACAACAATTATAATGTACGAACATTGTAACTTGCTGCCAACAGTCACCATAATGTAAAATTAAATGTAAATGCAGGCGTCAATATCCAGATTGGGCCAATGGCCAGTCCAAAGTACAAAAGGGCCACATGGCCACAGGGCACAGTCCAAGGCCTAACTTGACTCCTGACATTAATCAGCTGAAGTGGGTAACATGCCCACTGGTTCTGGAGGGGGCTCCTTGCCTAATTGCCTCTGGTGGGGAGTGAAAGGCCACAGTCACTGAAATGGGTAACATGCCCACTGGTTCTGGAGGGGACTCCTTACCCAACAGTCCCGGGAGGGTGGCCTACATGCCCTCTGCTGGTGGATGGGGCTCTTTGGGTGCCTCTGCTGGAGGAGGGGGCTCCTTGGCTGCCTCTGCTGGAGGAGGGGGCCCCTTGCCTTTCTTTGGTGGTGGAGGGGGAACCTTGGCTTTCTATGGTGGTGGACGGGGAACCTTGTCTCCCGTTGGTGGTGGAGGGGGATCCATGTTTCCCCTCTTGTGACTGGCCCCCTTGGCCTTTGACATGTGACATGTGTCCTTGCCTCCAGGACTAGGAGGTGCCTCCACTATCCCTGTCGTCTGTCCCTTGGGTTTCGCCACCCTAGTCCTCCCTTTCTGAGGTGGAGGTGTGCTCTTACTGAGAGTGGCTGCCGTCACACTCAGGGGCCTCCTTGTGACAGCTACTGATTTTTTGGTGCGAGCAGTGGCGGACTGTTTGGCTGAGGTGCTAGGCTGGGTCATTGGGACTCTGCTCTTACGGGCAGGACGGGAGGTGGAGGGGGAGGGAAGAGGTCAAGCTGGGCAAGGAAAAGCTTCATAGGGACCTGGGAGGAGGGATGGGAATGGAGGTAGAGGGAGTGGTTGTAGGAGATATATGTCTGCTGGACTTGGGTGCAGGTGCATAGACAGTGTGCGTGTGTGAGGTGGGTGGCTGTTGGGTGTCTGAGTGGGAGCATTTGTGGCTCTCAGGAAGAGGGCAGACAGGGTGGGAGAAGACAAAGAGGACCCGAGGATGGATGTTGTGGAGGTGTCTGCAAGTGAGGTGTGTGTGCTGCATGATGTGGTGATGGTGGTGGTGGCTGTTGATGCAGTGCATGCAGGTGTGAGTGCGGATGTGATTGTGAGGGAGGAGGAGGAGACATTTGAGGCAGTGGATGTTGTTGTATGTGCAACTGCCTGTTGTTTGTGTGAGTGCGTGTGGCCTGAAGTGTGCTGCCTGTGTTTGTCTGTGACACTCTTGTGTGATGTTTTGTGTGCATGCTTGTCTGTATGTGTGTATGGGATGAGTTGGGGCTGAGGAGACTGGGATTGGAAAGTGGTAGTTGGAGGGGGGACGGAAGGAACAGGGACACTGGCTGCCATCAGGGAGGAGGCCAGAGCCTGAAACAATCTCTGTAGGGCTGCCAACCCACTGTGGATGCCCTCCAGGTAGGCATTGCATTGCTGCATCTGGAATGCCAGCCCCTGGATGGCATTCACAATGGTTGACTGTCCTGCAGAGATGGCTCTCAGGAGGTCAATAGCCTCCTCACTAAGGGCCACGGGGCTCACTAGGGCAGGGCCTTAGGTGCCTGAGGCAAAGGAGACCCACCCTCCTGGGTGAGTTGGCACGGGCAACTTGTGGGGGGCTATTGGGAGGACAGTGCTGGTACGGGGGTGGAGGCTGTACCTGTAGCTGGGGTGAGCCCTGTGGTGTCCGCCACCACCAGGGAGCTTCCATCGGAGGAGGAATCAGAGTCAAAGTTGTCACCTACTGTCCCCGCTGTGGTGCTCCCCTCGCCCTCCATCCCACTGGTCCCCTCAGTGTCAGTGGACTCTGCATATTGGGCCCCGTAGGATGCAGCTCCCTCAGTCACCAGTGCACCTGCTCCTCTGGCAGATGATGCTAATGCACACATTGTATTGTATTGAGTATTTATAAAGCGCATTCCGGCCCGAGGGCATCGAATCGCTAACTGGGTGAGGCAGGGTCTACTAACAAGAAGACTCCAAATCTTATTGCGGGAAGAGCCAAGTCTTGACCAGTCTCCTAAATGTTAGATAATTGTGTTCTTGCCTTAGATCCAGTGGGAGTGAGTTCCAAATTTTGGCAGCCGCAATGGTGAACGCTCTATCTCCCCACTTCGCCTTCTTGGTGCGGGAAGTTTGGATTCGATAGGCAGAGGCAGATCGCAACAGCCTATTAGGTCTATACCATTGCAGCTTAGTGGTTAGTGCCTTAGGCCCAATCCCATGGACAGCCTTGTGAGTAATGCAGAGAGCCTTAAAAGAGATCCGCTGGGCTACCGGAAGCCAGTGTAGATTTCTGAGGCACTTCTTAGCAGAGGCCCCGCGGGGCAGTTTCAGTAAATGCCTAGCAGCAGTGGACAGGATGACACATGGACAGGATGACAGAAGAAAATAGGAGGGAGAGAGAAAGGGAGCACTTGGTCAATTACAGCACCAACACCACAGATGGCACACATATTACCATCAGACACAGGGATCAAGATTGAGCACTATGCACCACACTGGCATTCCATTGGCTAGGTACCACAGCAAGATGAGAGCATGCCACCGCCATCTGCACCGCTCCTGAGACCTACTAAGCCCTGTCTGACATGGAATGCCACCTAACTAGTTAACAAGATTTTACCATACACCCATTTACCCTGAGCTGGGTCACGCAGCAATGTCTGAGCTGGCATTAAGGGGCACCCACTAACTGAAACCTACCACCAGAACCCATGCCAGGCAACAAAGATGGGTGTTACACACACTGTACTCATCCCCTTATGGCTGCTGTGCTGCCCTCAAGCGCCCATCCAGCTCTGAGTAGGCCACCGCTGGTATGCAGGCCATCAGGGGGGTCAGGTTCCGATGGGCACCCCTCCGTCATTGGGAGGCCATCCCCAACTGGCCTCCGAAGTCTTCCGGGCCCAGCGTCTCAGGTCCTCCCACCTTTTCCTGCAGTGGGTGCTCCATCTGCTATGGACCTCCAGGGTCCGCACGTCCTTGGCGATGGCATGCCACAATCCCTTCTTCTGATGGGCACTGACCTGCAGAGGAAATACAGACAGGAGGACACCATTAACCATACAATCCACCCTGTCACACATATGGCCCACAAATACCATTTCCCCTCAAATGGCACACACATCACCCGGAGCCCTGCATGTACACTACCACCAGACATATCCCCACCCAAGATACATACTGCCAGCACACACATCCCCATGCAACCTTGTTGCATGCATCGTCTCTTTGGTGTATTCACCTGTTGGTCTGGAGGCCCATACAGCTGTCCATACAGGGGTAGACCCCATCCACCAGGTGCTCCAACTTCTCTGAAGTGAAGGCAGGGGCCCTTTCCCCTGTCACAAGGGCCATGGTAGGTTCTAGACTCACAGCATCACACTCAGTGGAGGTGTTGTCCTGTGAAAAGTCAGGAATCAAGTGAAGTTATAGACAGAAAATGGTGGTCACGTCTGCGGCGGTGTACACCGTCACAGCTGCCAGTGATCCTCATTGGACACTGTACTCCAGAGAGCCCCATGTAAACCAATGAGGAATTGCACGGTGGTGCAAGACCGCCTTCCGCCATGACGCCTAACACCGGCGGAGTTACATAACTTCCACCTGTCCCTACATACAGGACAGGCGGTCGCCATTTTATGGAGGTGGTCAACATTCTGAAATTGAAAACTGCATCATTGCTGTCAACTGTACATATATTGCCATTTACATTGTCCAATTACATACAAGCTCAGTTACACTGAGGTGGTGGTTCCTTTGTTCAGTTTGTCACTCCCTTCTCATTTTTGTGTCCCCTAGGTACCTACAACTGCAGAGGAATAGGAGTAGGAGGCAAGACCCCATGTACAGACCCCTTGTGGACTTGGCTACACTGGAGGACCGACACATAATACTCAGCTATAGACTGGACAGGGCCACAATCACAGAGCTGTGTGTTCAATTGGAGCCTGATCTGATATCAGCTATCCATCATCCCACTTGGATCCCCCCTCTTGTGCAAGTTCTATCTGTGCTCCATTTCCTGACAACTGGCTCTTTCGAAGTGACAGTGGGCTTGGCAGCAGGAATGTCACAGGTAATGTTCTCAATAGTGCTGGCAAGGGTTTTGTCTGCCTTGCTCAAACACATGTTCAGCTACTTCGCTTTCCCCCAGGTGGAAGAATTGGTCACTGTGAAGGCTGGATTCTATGTAATGGGGCAGATTCCAAATATTATTAGGGCCATTGATGGAACACATATTCCATTTGTACCCCCCTGGCACAATGAACAGGTGTTGAGAAATCAGAAGAGTTTCCACTCACTCACTGTGCAAATGGTGTGCCTTGCTGACCAGTGCATCTCCCTCATCACTGCCATGTATTATAGGTCGGTGCATGACGCCTTCATTTTGAGGAATAGCAGCATCCCAAATGTGATGGCACAACTATAGAGGCACAGGGTGTGGCTATTAGGAGAGCCTGAGTCCCCACCCAATGCATGTCAGTGTATGCCTTCAGGAGTCATCCCCCATACCTTTGTGCAAGGCTAATGTTTTTACCTCAGTTCTTGCAGGTGACTCTGGCTACCCAAACCTGTTGTGGCTCTTGACCCCTGTGAGGAATGCCAGGCCAGGGGCTGAGAATAGGTATAATGATGCTCATGGGTGAACCAGGGGGATAATTGAGCGAATCTTCAGCCTCCTGAAGGCCAGGTTCAGATGCCTCCATCTGACAGGTGGGTCCCTCTGCTACTCCCCTAAGAAGGTATGCCAGATAGTTGTTGTATGCTGCATATTGCACAACCTGGCCATCAGACGACATGTGCCCTATCTGCAGGAGGAGGAGGGTGTAAATGCTCCTGTGGCAGCAGTGGACCCTCAGGACAGTGATGATGAGGAGTCAGAGGATGAGGATGTGGACAACAGGACATCAGCCATACTGCAGTACTTCCAATGACACACAGGTAAGACAGAGGAACTGACCATTCCTCTGATTATTTATCTTTTCAGTGTGGCTGTAGCATGATGGCAGTCACTTCCTTTGCATCTCAACTGACTGTCACCTATGGCTTCTCATTTTGCAGATGTTGGTGTGGTTACAACTGTGTACTGATGTGATGACTAAAGACAGTTATAAGCCATTATTTGTATGCAATCACAAAGTTCAGGCCAATTGCACAAGATGAAATTGTTAATAATATTGCACATTTTCTTTACATTAAGCACTATCACTCAAGTTGTGTTCAAGGATGTTTATGGTAGTGAAATATATATAGAAAGAATGATGCAATGGAATAGGGTGATGGTAGAGGGAAGTCCAGGGTACTGGTCCAGTTTGTTTGTAGCACAGGTCCAGTGTCCAAGGGGCCAGAGGAAGGGGGGCAATGGCAGTTCAAAGTGGACAAGGTGACAGAGTGGAACATAAGGGGGACATTCAGGAGGGTCTCATTTCCTGGCAGTGGTCTTGGTCTTGGTAAGTGTCTCTGGTGTCTGGGTCGCAGGGACCATTTGCGGGGTGGTTCACCTCTACAGGGGGAAGGGTGCTGGGGGCCTGTGGATCCTGTGGCAGGGCCTCATGTCCACTAGCTGCAGCAGATGTGGAGGGCTGTTCAGTTGACTGGCTAGTGCAAGGGCCTGCTGGTGTGCCTGTGTAGTTCCTCGTGATGTTGGCCATATCAGCCAGCATCCCTGCTATGGAGACCATGGTGGTGGTGAAGGCCTGCAAATCTTTCCTGATCTCCTGGTGGTGTACCTCCTGTAGCCACTGGTTCTTCTGCATGATGTTTAACATCTGACCCATCTTGTCCTGGGGTTATTGGTAAGCACCCAGGACCTTGGTGAGTGCCTCCTAGACAATGGGTGCCCTGGGCCTTTCCTCCCTTTGGTGCACAGCTGTCCTCCGTGTGTCCCTGTCCCCCTGTGCCCCCGGTCCCCTGAATGGTGTGCCGACTGCCACTGGCCCCAGGACCCTGATTGTCTTGGCTGTGAGGTGTAGACTGGGATCCCTGTACAGGTGGGCACACTGCTGATTGACATGTCCTGGGGAAAAAGGTGTGGGGACATTGGGTGGCTGCTGTGGTGTTGGATACTGAGCGGGGAGGCTCTGTGGTGGACTGGGTGTTGGCTGGGGTAGCCGACTGACCAGTGGTCCCTGAAGGGCCAGGTAGTTCATCCAGATCCGGAAGACTAGAGTTACTGTCATCGCTGGGGGCATCTTCTGTTGGGGGATTGGGTAGCCGTGGCACCTCATCGCCACTGAGATTGGCTGGTGCACCTGTGGGGATATAAGTGGTGTATAATGCTACATGTCTAGGACATTTACTACATCCCTAGCTTCCCCTATATCATTGCTGTTGCCCTGACACCTTTGTTTGTGTATTGTGATGTGTTGTGGGATTGCTAGTTCTCCATGCTGTGCATGCATTGGTGGTGAGTGTACATGCAGGGCCGGGAGGGATGTTCATGCAGTGGGTATGGCATGCAGGGCTTGGCATTGAAGTTAGTCAATTGTGGTGGTGTACTGTGTGGGATGGAGTGGAGTGATGGATGTCAGGGTGAGGGGTGGTGGTGGCATGCAGGTATGTGGAGGGAGAGGTGGTAAATATTGACTCACCAGTTTCCAGTCCTCCGGCTACTCCAGTGAGTCCCTCAGGGTGCAGTATTGCCAAGAGTTGCTCCTCCCATGCTGTCAGCTGTGGGAGAGGAGTTGGGGGTCCACCGCCAGTCCTCTGGCTGGTAAGCTAGTCCCTTGCTGTCATGGAACATACCTTCCCCCGTAGGTCGTTCCACCTCTTCCTGAGGTCGTCCTTTGTTCTTGGATGCTGTCCCACGGCATTCATCCTGTGAAAACGGGGGTGCCTTTGTGGGGACATGGGTGTTGTGCGGTGTGTGTTGTGCAGTGGGTGTTGAATAATGTGGTGGGGTGTGGGGTGCATGATGGATGGGTGTTTGTGGTGTGTGTAGTTGTTGCTGTGATTCGCGTGGCTATCTCTTGGCTATTTTATGTGTTCGTAAAGGGTTGTAGGTAATGTGGGTGGGTGTTTTATAGTGCTGTGGGTGGGTGTGTCTGGTGTGGTGTGTGTATCAGTGTCAAGTGTGTGATTTTATTTTTGGCCAATGTTGTGTTGTGTTGTATTTGGGTGGCCGTGCCGGTGTGTACCGCCAGTGGTTTACCGCCATTGAATGTCTGCTTTGGTGATTCGTGGGTCGTATTGTGGTGGGTGTTGTTTTGTTGGCGTAACGGTATGGGTGTTCGTACCGACACTTTACCATTTACCTTTGGTCTGGCGAATATGTGTTTGTGGCAGTATTCTGTCGTTTTAGGGTGTGTGTCTCAAAATGTCGGATGTTTGCCTACGCAACAGTATGTTGGCGGCCGTCACTGTGGCGGTAAGCGGGATTTATCACCAATGACATAATGAGGGCTATAGTCTCTGAATAGTTAAGAGAATGCACAGGGGGATGGTGGCAGCATCTTAAAGTCAGGGCAGAGGACTGCAATCATGCACTGGATGCACATACACAAAAAACAACTTTATAGTTGAACTGAGAAATTTGTAACAGCTGTAGGACAGTCATATCCAAAATATGGTTAATAACTGCAAAAAGGTGAGACAGGGGCCTGTTTTAATAACCTGAACCCCAACAGCTTGAGCAACACGTTTTTATGTATTTACTTTTGTGAGTTTATAAAATGTGAATATGCCTTGGAGGGAGTAGAGTGCTTCACAGTAAAGTAGAGCATGGCAATTACAAATTTAAAATATACCTAAACATTAAAGGTGGAGTGATAACCAGGTTAGCCTTCCCCGGGAGGTAGAGGGCTTTACACATATTCATTGTAAAATAGCAATGAAGAGCAAGTGGGACAGAACCATGTGAGGTTCATCAATTGCTCATGCCAGTTGAGGTTGGTATGCAATTGGTGGGAATGTGAGGAAGTAGGATCGGTTTAAGCCAGGTGTCATTCAAAGAGAAGAGCTTTGAAGTCTTATTTGAAGGTGACATGACATGGTCAGATGGAGGCTCTGCATGAGGGAGTTCCAGATTCTTGTGGTGCTTTTGGAGAAGGATTGGTTCATATATCTCTCATTACGATTGGTGCAGGTAGTTTTAATTTGAGCTCTCACTTTTGTGGGAAGCCAGTGTAGGAAGCGTAGAAGGGGGAGATGTGATCGGATTTCTTGCATCCTCTCACGAAGCAGGATGCAGCATGTAGGATTGCTCTGAGAGGAACTTGGTGGACTTTGGGAATGCCAGAAAAGAGTACAATTCCGTATTTGAGTCTGTACAGCATGAGCGCCTGGACAACAGATTTAAGGTTGTGTGCTGGAATTAGGTTTTTGATTCACCAAAGCAGCCTTAGCTGTAAACGGCACTCTTAAACTTGGAGGATATATAGTGGTGGAGGTTCAGACATCTGTTGATGGTGAATCCCATGTGATTTCTGGACTGGGCTGGTGGCAGCTCCATGGCAATGAGCGTTACCACCCACTGCAGGGGCAGAGTACATACCTGAATGGCCTCATCATACAGTGCTTGTAGCTGGTAACATGTAAATGAACTGTCTCCAAGATTTAGATTGTGTTTGTTTGTAACTCACATTTGAAATTAGTAACAAAAATAGATGGCATATCTTAAACTGTTCATATGTAAAGCTCTCTTACACCTATTGGCTGTAGTCTGAGCTATACAAATCTGCAAAAATAAATGTGATAAATCAAAAAATTCAAGGGGTAAAGAAACCATCCTTGGGGAACGGAAGTTTACTATATCACACCAGATTTGAAAGAAAGATTAACATGAAATATGTCAGGAAGAATTTCTTCAGTACAACCAAAATGTTTCATGAATATGTTTCTCCCGAATGTAGAGGCTGTTCAATTTCTTGAGACGTATTAGTTCCGACAATCCTGTGCGAAAACAATCTACCACATGTCCTCAAATTGTTCTTCTGTGCACAACCTTCTAACTTATTGATTCCTAAGAGTGACTATATTCTCTATAACCACATACCAATAAAAGGAATGGAGATCGTTTCCTTCAAGGGCAAGATTGTATGCCACTAAAAAGGAGAGGTATTGTCTTCTCCTAGACAAGCGAAGTGTATAGGAAATTTCCGATAGGTGATAACGCATCCAGCCCTTATAAATTACCTGTATCTGGACACGTTGGAGGTCGGTGAACCTTTTAACCGAGTTGGGTTCTCCTCATCCTTGAATAGTCGGATCACTTAAACTAATAATCAATGACTATTGTAATCGATAGCCAATACTCAATTAATAGATCAAAATAACACATTAGGAATCAACAACAGTTGGTATTTCGACGCACCATGACCTTTCAGTCATGAATAACCACACCAGTTTATTTAAAGTTAGTGAATTTATTTCCCTATATTAACAAAGCTAAAACAATATATATGAGTCTCAAAACCAAATGATATATGTATACAAACATTACTAGCTGTCCATAGCGGCGGAAGAAACGTAATCTACGCAAAATCTGAACTATAATACACTCGGTTATGGCAATGCAAATCACTAATACGAGTAATTGAATTTGGCTAATTGCATACATCGGTCAGCATAACAAGATTTCAACTCAACATGGTGCGTCAAGTGAATACCTCGACTAACCTCTAATTAGCATTGGCATGTGGGACTTCATGCGATATGAATTTAGTCAACACAAATTTGGAAAACTTCTAGCTTGGGCCCTATCAAATAGCAGTTGGTACCTAAAAGGAAAAACACAATGCATAATACAGTTATCCTTTCATAATTACCAAATACAATCAGCATACAAGGAAAGTCTTCGTCCTTCAGGTACCGGTTCGGTCAGCATGGGGCAGATCTCAAAGGGGCAGAATTAAGGGCAAGTTTCCTTGCAGCAGCAAGGAGAATGGGGCAAAGTTACTGTATGGGCAAGACGGGGCAAATTAAAGTTAAAGTCTCTAGGGTGAGAATTCTTAAAGTCTCTTTCTCTGGAATAGAGAAAAGGGCATCAAGATGTCGTCTAAGATGGCGCCTGGCATTCGGCTTCAAAGATGGCATCAAGGAAAATGGCTGACTTCTCTTTGTCCAGTGGGTTTAAGTAAGAAACATTCTGCAGAGTCTTCCATTGGAGGGTTCCTAGGGTGGCTTCAATTTGACCAATGAATAGTGTCTTTCTCCTAGTACTCATTTATGCATACATTGTCCTTGGAGCCTTGGAACACAAGTTACAACGATTTTGCCAATTAATTTGATCACAGTGCTTTTATTGTCCGCACCTGCAGGAGTTGACCTTGCATCAAAAGGGATGCAACCATCCTAGCACGAAACCTTGAGATAAGGGTATTAGTCATTTCTACTGGAAAAATACAACCTTTAAATGAAATAATATGCTTTTGTTAGTGCAAGTGAAAACCACGCAGTTGAATTTGAGACCAGGCGACTAGGCCAAAGCCTCTACTAAATTTAAGCTAAGCATAAAACAGTTTCAATCAAGAAAATCATAAAACACATTTGCAATTATGACGGATTACTACATTTGTCAATTCTTCATGATTAATTAGACTTATTTATAATAATGGCGAACTACTCCGTGGGCACAATTTCCCACGTACATTATTTTTCTTTGCTAAAATCACACTACCTTATACGATTTTGTTACATGATATATGAATATATGTTAGTCCTTTTTCTGCGTCATCAATCCCTCCTCTGATGACTAATTATGTCATCACATCAAATCTACCCACACATTTTATTCCATTAAAATTCTGTTTTAGTAATTCGGCACTTCAGTCAATTCCCTCTTTCTTTTGGTTCCCTTTGATTTTTCTTTGTATATTTCTACCATTTTGTTTTCTATTTTCTCTTCTCTTCTTCTTTTGTTTCTTGCTTTCAATATTTTAATAGCTTTCCATATTCCCCAAATGCCTAATAAACAAATTAATACTATTAATATTCCTTTTACTATTTTCAGTAATAGTCCGTTCCAAATGTTGCTGAGCCAATTTCCCACGGAAGCAAATCCTTTTCCAACCTTCTCCCATACTCCTGGTTCTTTCAATTCTTTCAAGTCTGTACTTTCGTTAGTTAAGTTTGTAAGCATTTTTCTAATTTGCCCACTGTTGTCTGGAATATAAGTACAACAGTGACGTGTACCAAGCATTTTGCAAACGCCGCCATACTTTGCTAAAAGAATGTCTAAGGCAAGCCGATTTTGAAGAGTCATAGCTCTTTCTGCAGCCAGTTCAGCATCCATCAGGATTATAGCTCCTGAGAATTTTGTCAGCATGTTATCCACAATAGTAGACAACTTTCGTATTTTGATTGAATTCAATATGACTCCTACTGAAGGAATCACTGCTCCAAATATATCTCCTACCACACAAGAAGCTGTCTCTCTTTTCTGAACATGATGTGATTCAGACAGCTTTGGAAAATTCTTTAAGTCATCCAGTTGATAAACCTTTGGGAACACTATTCCCAAATAACATCTCCCATACCATCCTTTAAGAAGGCTATAAGAGGCGTAAAGTCCACAAATATAATATACCCCTGGAATAACTGGGTCTTGTCCATTCAGCATGAACGTCCATTTAGGTTGAAACAAAAACGTATGCTTACATTCACTCGTTCCCACAAAAACTGTGTCATAATATGATTTATGTCTATATACACAAAATCTCCCTACGTGTAACGTATCTAAAGCTATTTTCCCTTGCGTCTTTATTGCGGCAAAAGCATAGTTATCTACAGATGTCCTCTTGTGTAATTCCCTTTCTAATTTCTCTTTCACCTCTTTCCTCCTATCGTCAGTGCGATCTAAAAAGCTTATTTCCATTGGTGAAAGCAAGCATGTAAGGTTTTCTCTGTGGGCGTGAGCTGTGTGAAAAGGTGACAAAGGCTCAAAGAAACCCCTCAGCAATTTTATATAGTAATCCCTTGCTACTTTACTCAGGTACTCGATTATGGGGATATATGCAAATGTAACATCCTGACTGGAATAAAAGTAGTGAATATACTCCTGGCCATAAAATCTGGTCATTATTAAACTACATGTAATTCCGTACGTAAGAGGCATGCTATGATATGTCACCCCTTCCACTACTGAGGTAGGTATTTGTGTGCATACATAACAATCTTTCGCATCCATTGTCTCAACATACTCACTCAACAAGCGATAGAAAACGTTGGACGAAAGTTCCTTCTTATCATGCAAATGTCTTTCGTCTTGTTCGAGTTTCTTTAAAGGGGTTAGTTCAGTAATAGGTTTAGAAGTAGAAGCATAATTCGTCTCTCTCTCATTCTTTCCATGCATTCCAAGAATTATTGCTACAATGATTAGTACACATGCAGTTATTAGACCTATACACATGTATTTACAACACTTCATCTTATGTCCCTGTGTAGTGTAGCCTGTCATGATCTATATAGAATCAGAAAGTTGAAGACACTCTTTCAAATCAGATTTGCATATATATATATATAAAGCTGAACGAGTTCAATGTTCACACTGTTTTCTTTAGCAGCTTAGTCTCTTATTGGTTAGCAGCTTTGTCTCAAAATCGGTTTCAAAGTCAATCAAGATAGCAATGACTTAGCCGGTTCAAAAGTCAATCAGGTTGTTAAAGTCTTATTCGGTAATATTCATGGGATTTCGCTTCTCAAGTGCCAAAATGAAGTTCTGCTTCTTCGTTCTCAAGACTGAGAGATAGGAATTCGTCTGACCAATCGTTAGTGGCTATGTATGCCCACTCCGGACCAGAATATCTTCTGCTCGGTATTCTTTTCCTTTTCAATTTTGCGTCTCGTTTTGATTCTCTTTCTCTGGTACTTTCTTCCTTGGCCGGGTCTTTCTCTTCACTTGGTGTTGCTATTGCGACAGGCACTTCTTTTCTTTCTCTTTCAACTTTGGCCCTTCACCTTCATTTGATAATTCTTTAGTCCTTAATTTCACTGGCGATATGCTTTGTCTCCGTTTCGCACTGTTTTCACCTGAGGGCCCTGCAACCGGTTCTGGATGAGGTTGAACGACTTCACCCTGTCCCGCCTCCTTTTCTTCCCCTAGGAGGTCAATCAGGTTTTCCCTTTCTTTTCCTGTATCGGCTGCTTCTGGGAAAGCCCTCCTCTGATCAGGCTTTCCTACTCCTTCACCTATCGCAGGCTCTTCGTTACCTTCAGGATCTTTGTCACTTTCTGAGGTTTCTCCTCCGATCTCCTCAAATGGGTCTGTTGTTTCTTCCTCAGAAAATATCTCTCCCTCCTCTATTTCTGCTTGTTCGCCTCCAGGTTCTCTTTGTTCTGTCTCAGTGCCTGGTACTTTCTTGTCAGTCACTGGCGATTTCAGCGCTTCCACTTCCTCTTCTGTGGGGCACGTCACCCTTTTTGTGTGACTGGCGTGAATCCAGTTGGGAACTCCCGCACACTTCACAGCGGTGGTAGTTGTCAGAATCACTTGAAAAGGTCCTTTCCAACGGGGTTCCAAACAGGACTTCCTCACGTGCTTCGTTATCACGACCCAGTCACCTGCTTTCAGGGCGTGTCCTGGACCTTGGATCGGTGGCAAGGTGGTTGCCTGCACTTGGTGAGAAAAAGAGCGTACCACATCAGCTAGACCTTTGCAATAGTCCAACACCATATCATCTGTATTATTCAAAAGAGCATTTGCAGGAACTGCTGGAAGCCTCATGGCTCTGCCCATGAGGATCTCGTGTGGGGACAGTCCAGTCTTTCTATCAGGGGTGTTTCTCATTGACATTAATGCCAAGGGCAATGCGTCAGGCCATTTCAAGTTTGTTGATGCACATATTTTCGCCATCCTCGATTTCAAAGTGCCATTCATTTGCTCCACTAGTCCTGATGCTTCAGGGCGGTAGCTACAATGCAATTTTTGCTCAATGTTCAGTGCTGCACACAGTAATTTTATTACTTCGTTATTGAAGTGACTTCCCCTATCTGATTCTAAGGAGATCGGGAATCCGAAACGTGGTATTAGTTCTCTCAAGAGTAGTTTTGCAACTGTAAGGCTGTCATTTCTACGTGTGGGGTATGCTTCAATCCAGTGACTAAAAATACACATAATCACCAACACATATTTCAAGCCTCCATGCACAGGCATCTCAATAAAATCCATTTGCATCCTGCTGAATGGACCACCTGCTCTTCCAATGTGGCTCAAATTTACTACTGTTCCCTTCCCTGCATTCATTTGCTGGCAAACGACGCAACACTGGCAAACTGCTTCAGCAACTTGACGGAATTTGGGATTAAACCAATCAATTTTGAATAGTCTAACCATGGCATCCCTTCCAAGATGGGCTTGTCCATGGTACAATCTGGCCAACTGCGTCAAAAGACTGTTTGGTAAAACCAATCTCCCTTCACTTGAAACCCACAAATCATCTGGTTTCTTTACGCATTGTAATTTGCTCCATGAGAGTTTCTCATCTTCACTGACGTCGTTCTGTAAGGATTTCAATTCATCAATTGTATCTACAACCTTTAGAGCAAAAGCTTCACTTGGTTCAAGTTCTGGCTCATTTATCAAGTTCCATTCGTCTCTGAGCAATATACAGTTCAATGTGCAAAACCTTGCAACTTGATCTGCATATCCATTTCCCAAAGAAACATAGGGGGTCATTCTGACCTCGGCGGTAAAAGGCGCTTACCGCCGGTCAGAAGACCACCATAACACCGCCGCGGTTAACCGCCACGGTCATTCTGACCCGCAACTGGCAAACCGCCAAAAACCCGACATCCACCAAATTCCGCCCCACCAAAGGTCAGCGCAAAAATAGCGATGACCAAACCTCCACCGTCACACCAACAGAAATACGCCCATACCATTCCGACCCACAAATCCACGCGGCGGTCTTTCAAACGCGGTATTCCATTGGCGGTACACACCGCGGCGGTCAAAATACACACACACACATAGAAAACTCAGCCACATTGGTCAGTTTGAAATACACACACCTGATACACATACTAGCACCACTCCCACACACCCAACACAATATAAAACACACACCCACATCACCCACAAGCCCCTACGACCCGAAATCATTGACGAAGGCTAGAGAGAGAGCACAGAATAGACAATCCCACAACACAGAGGCACACAACACCATCACCCACACAGAATCCACGCACCAAACACCACACACCACCACACGCACCACACTCATCACCACAAACACCACCCCACACCTCAACCACACCACCCCATGGCACCCCAAAGACACCCCAGGTTCAGTGACGCCGATCTCAGGGTCATGGTGGAGGAAATAGTCCGTGTAGAGCCCCAGCTCTTCGGGGCACAGGTGCAGCACACCACAATTGCCAGGAAGATGGAGCTATGGCAAAGGATAGTGGACAGGGTTAACGCGGTGGGACAGCATCCACGCAATCAGGAGGACATCAGGAAGGGATGGAACGACCTACGGGGGAAGGTGCGTTCCATGGTATCAAGGCACAACATTGCGGTGCAGAAGACTGGCGGCGGACCCCCACCTACTCCCCCAGAATTTACCGCATGGGAGGAGGAAGTCTTGCACATCCTGCATCCGGAGGGCCTCGCAGGAGTAGGCGGAGGAATGGACTCTGGTAAGGCAAATCTTCACTACTGCTTCCCACCCCCACCCCACCTGCATGCCAAATCATACCCCCACCCTCACCCCCTCCCCCATCACACCAACACCTAGCAAAAGGCTCACCATCACAACCCACCCATCCCAACACCAAGCCCTGCATGCGACCACAAAGCATGGACACCCATCCCCAAAGCATGCCCACTGCACACACCCATCACCCCCACAAGCCACCCTCACAAAAGCCCCCACAAGGAAATGCCTGCACATGGGTACACGGACACCCACCCATCACACGAAATGCCACACACAGAAGCAATAACCATACCTTTATACCCCTGCAGGACCCGAACGCCACCACACCGCCACGGAGGGTCCAGAGATGTCCATCCCACCCCCAGAAGAGGCCCCCAGCGATGACAGCAGCTCTGTCTCCCTGGAGCCAGATGACCAGCCCGGCCCATCGGGGACCTCTGGACAGTCGGTTCCCCACAGACAGCCACAGGCTACACCAGACCCAACCCCCTCTGGGAACACCAGCACAGCTCCCACCCAGCGGGCCCATGCCTCTGTCTCCAGGACATGTAAATCAGCGGTGTGTCCACCACTACAGGGCACCCAGGTTGACCCACCACCCCAACAACAACAGGGACCTGGGGGCAGTGGTAGTGGGCACACCGTCCAGGGGACAGAGGCCCAGGAACACAGGGGAACTGGGAGGGCTGATGTGCGACAGGGGGGGTACAGGCCCGGGGAACCGACTCTCCAAGAGGCCCTCTCCTCCATCATGGGAGCATACCACCGCTCCCAGGAGACGATGGCGACTGTACTGGCCGGGTTCCAGGAGATCCAGGAACTGCAGGAGGAACGGTACATGGGGTTCAGGGAGGAACTGAGGAACATCGGTTTCGCAATGGGGACCATCGTCCTGGCCCTTACCCAGATCGTCACCATATTGCGGGACCATGTGGCACCCCAAAGGGCCCCTGTCACTAGCCCAGGCCAGGAACAGCCTACCACCTCCGCCGGCGCTAGTGGACAGGAGGCCCCCACACAACGACAGGCCACCAGAACCCCACCTCCTGCAGAAGAAGAACCACCCCGCAAGCGGAACCTGAGATCTCACAAGAAGACAGAGTAGGATTGCAAGACCCCGCCAGCCTAAGATACCCCCTGATGTCATCCCACTGTCCCACATTGTCACCCTGTCCAACCTTGAACTGCCCCTGCTCCATCCTTCCACAGGCATATGGACAATGCACCTGTGCGACTGAGAACTGGACTCTGCCATGGAAATTACTCCACCCCCACCCATCACCGTTTCCCAATCATGTACCTATATGTAGCACTTAAAATAAATCACTCATTCCACTTAAAAAAACAGGAGTCTGCTTGTATTCTTAACAAATGTATTACACATAACGGTGCAATAATGTCCAGTTACTTTGTGATGACAACATACCGATTTCAATAAGCTTTAGTCCATGGGCAAAGAAAGCAGAAGTCAGGCAGTGGGTCATACAGCTCTGAAAAGGGAAGGGAAAGTCACAAATCAGTCAACAGGAACTGGGGGGAAACACAGACAGTGGAGACGCATGAGGCCTTAAGTAAATGTAAAATGGGGTGGCTGATGTGCTACTGAAAATATTGTTGTATGACTGTATCCCTGTTGTCCGTGTCGTCCCCGTCGTCTTCCTCCTCTTCACTCTCCACAGGCTCCACAGCTGCTACAACACCACCATCTGGACCATCCTCCTGCAGAAAAGGCACCTGGCGTTGCAATGCAAGATTGTGAAGCATACAGCAGGCCACGATGATCTGGCACACCTTCTTTGGTGAGTACATGAGGGATCCCCCTGTCATATGCAGGCACCTAAACCTGGCCTTCAGGACCCCAAAGGTCCTTTCTATGATCCTCCTAGTTCGCCCATGGGCCTCATTGTACTGTTCCTCTGCCCTGGTCCGGGGATTCCTCACTGGGGTCAGTAGCCACGACAGGTTGGGGTAACCAGAGTCACCAATTAGCCACACACGGTGTCTCTGTAGCTGTTCCATCACATAAGGGATGCTGCTATTTCGCATGACATACGCGTCATGCACTGACCCAGGGAACTTGGCATTTACATGGGAGATGTACTGGTCAGCCAAACAGACCACCTGGACATTCATCGAATGATAACTTTTTTTGTTTCTGTACACCTGCTCACTTTCTTTGGGGGGAACCAAAGCCACATGGGTCCCATCAATGGCACCAATGATGTTGGGGATATGTCCAAGGGCATAGAAATCACCCTTCACTGTAGCCAATTCGCCCACCTCAGGGAAAATAATGTAGCTCCGCATGTATTTCATCAGGACAGACAACACTCTGGACAAAACCTTAGAAAACATAGGCTGAGACATCCCAGATGATATGGCCACTGTTGTCTGAAAAGACCCACTTGCCAAAAAATGGAGTACTGACAGAACCTGCACCAGAGGGGGAATCCCTGTGGGTTGGCGGATGGGGGACATCAGGTCTGGCTCCAGCTGGGCACATAGTTCATGTATAGTTGCTCTGTCAAGCCTGTATGTAAGTAGGATATGTCGTTCTTCCATTGTCGACAGGTCCACCAGCGGTCGGTACACGGGAGGATTCATCCTTCTCCTTGCAAGTCCCAGCGGACGGTGCCTAGGAAGGACAACATGGAGCACAGAGTCAAGCAACCCACAGGTTTGTTCACACAGCTTGCACAGTACACGAATCGCTATGCATTGAAAGGCTTGTATGAGTGGCAATGCAAGGCCTAGGCCTGTGTGACGCATTAGAAATCATGCCATGTGGGCCCTTGAAATGGCGGCTGCCTGACCTGTGAAGTGTGACAGTGGGATGTGAGGTCACTGCGCTGGCATGGCACACCGTGGCGGTAGGCGGTCGAAGACCGCGGCGCAAAGCAGCATTGGTTAACATTGAACCCTATGGGTCTCAGGAGCCAATGACGATGTGCGCCGGCGGTCGCGGTACGCACCGCCGCGGGCGTGACCGCCATTTTCTATCTGATTAATCACTCGAGACCTGATCATCCACAGGAGAGGACCTATACTGCAAGTGCTGCTGTGACCTCGGTATGGGAGATACAATGGCTGCTGCGACTGGGGAAAGGGCCCCTGCCTTCACTTCTGAAGAATTGGAGACACTTATTGATGGGGTCCTCCCCCAGTATGCGCTACTCTACGGTCCTCCAGACCAACAGGTTAGTACACAGTGTGCACGTTGAATGGGCTATGCCTGTGTTGAGTGGGGTGTATGTAAGATGGTGGGGAAGGGAGCGAATGAGGAGTGCAACGCACGAAAGATGAGAGCATGTGCCACATGGCAAGGTTGGGGAGGGGGGGGCCACTCACATTGACCAGGCAGAAAACTGATGCGAATTCCTTTACCACCCTGTACATGTCACATAGGTCAGCGCCCATCAGAAGATCGACATTTGGTGTGCCATCGCCAAGGACGTCTGGGCCCTGGGGGTCCACAACAGACGGGGCACCCACTGCCGAAAGAGGTGGGAAGACATCCGCCGCGGGACCAGAAAGACCGCCGAGTCTCTACTGGGGATGGCCTCCCAACGTAGGAGGGGTGCCAGCTGCCAATTGACCCCCCTGATGTCCCGGATCCTGGCGGTGGCCTACCCCGATTTGGATGGGCGCGTGAGGACATCACAGCAGACACAAGGGGGTGAGTATCAGCACATTCTGCTATATTTGCGCGCAGTGAAGGTGTCTGGGTGGGGGAGGAGGGCTGTGGCTATCTCCAGGCCAGGGCGCATTCTGTAGGCTAGGCCCCTCCGTTAGACACGGCCCTGTGCCCCCGCCTCCCACCTCTGTAGGGTGCCAAGTACAGCTATCCATGGCCCGGCCTCACCCATGTGTGCATTTGTCGTCCATAGACCTGTAGGCCTAGTCACAATAACTGAGTAGTGTACCCCGATTGTGCGGCCTAGTTCAGGGGGCTTCTGCGTCTGTCCTCTCCGACAACGGTGTTGCCAATGCATGCACTCAACCTGTCTTCCTTTCTCCCCCCCCCCATTTTCTTTGTCTTCCTGTTCATGTGTGCATTAGCATCATCAGGCGGAGGAGAAGTGGCATCGGCGCACGAGGGAGCTGCATCTCACATGGGCCCGGAGGGCCATACAACAGACTCCGAGTACACCAGTGAGACGGAGGGCGAGTGGAGCTCCACAACGGGGACCCGTGGAGACGTCAGCGACACCGACACGTCCTCGGAAGGGAGCTCCCTAGCGGTGGCGGCAACATCCGTGCCCACCGCCACAACAGGTACAGCCGCCACCCAGCGCACCAGCCCCGCCCTCCCAGCAGCCCCTCAGCCTTCGCTCCGTGCCCGCTCGGCCAGGAAGGCGGGCATCTCCTTCGCCCCAGGCACCTCAGGCCCTGCCCCAGTTACCCCTGCTGCCCTCAGTGAGGAGGTCATTGACCTCCTCAGGACACTCATTGTTGGGCAGTCTACCCTTTTGAATGCCATCCAGGGTGTAGAAAGGGAGGTGCATCGGAGCAATGAATACCTGGAGGGCATTCATTCGGGTCAGGCTGCCCATCAGCGATCGTTCAACGCTCTGGCCTAAGCACAGACGGCAGCCATTGTGCCTGTCTCCAGCCTCCCTCTTCTGACTCCCTCCACCCAGTCCCAGTCTCCTGTTCCTCTGCCTATCCCATCCACACCATCAGACCAGCCTGCACACACATCAACACCCAAGGGCAGCTCATCCAGACATAAGCACCACAGATCACACAAGCATTCACCCAAGCAACATCCACATGCAGACATGCCAACAGCCACTGCCTCCTCTGTGTCCCCCTCCTCCTCGTCTCCCTCCTCCCTCCCTGTGACGTCTCCACTCACACCTGCATGCACACCACCATCAGCCAGTACGTCCATCACCAGCACACCCACCAGAACACTCGGCACACGTGCAGTCACCACCCCCACTGCCATTTACACGTCCCCTGTGTCCTCTCCCAGTGTGTATGTCACCCCCTTTTCCAAACCACACAAACGCAGGCAGCCACCCACCCAACAGCCATCCACCTCACGACAGCCTCCGTCACAAGCACCTGCACCCAAAGACAGCACACTTGACTCTCCTACAACCACATCCTCTTCCTCCACTCCCATACCCACTACACCTACCCGTCCCTGTCCTTCCAAAGTCCTTTTCCTTTCCAACCTTGAGCTCGTTCCAATCACTGACCCACCCCCTCCATCTGGTAAGAGTAAAAAAAGCACCTCAGCCACCACCAGCCCTGCATCTACTGTGACCATAGTGCAGGACTATTGGAGTCCACCAGATCCTAGGGCAGGAACATCGGCCAGCAGCAAGGGGACAGCCAGCCCACCCCCTGGGAAGAGGACAAAAAAGAAAAAGGGCCGGCGCGACAAGACTGGGCCCTTCATCTCAAGCACCGCTGGCCCATTGACAGTGCCGGTTCTGTGTCGAGCAGGGCTTCAGGTAGCACTCTGGGCACCATGCCTCCTCCATTAACAGTGGAGTCGGTAATCCATCTGATGGACTGTGGCTTGGCACTTCCCAGGATGGTCCAGTGGGCAACCCACCCACTGTAGAGACTTGAGAGACTGTGGCTTTGCACTCCCCAGGATGGGACAGTGGGCATGCCACCCACTGTAGGGACTTGAGAGACTGTGGCTTTGCACTCCCCAGGATGGTACAGTGGGCAATCCACCCACTGTAGAGACTTGTGAGACTGTGGCTTTGCACTCCCCAGGATGGCACAGTGGGCAAGCCACCCACTGTAGAGACTTGTGAGACTGTGGCTTTGCACTCCCCAGGATGGGACAGTGGGCATGGAGGCCCCTCGTGGATCTGGCGTTGTGGACTCATGTGGCTGAGGTCCCCCCCTTCCTTTCCCCCTGAGGTGCCTGTAGTTTTATCATCTGATGCCCCAGCAGTGTTCTCTCCAATGGTATCTGGTCTCCTGTGTGGGCTTTGCTCATGTGTTTGTGCACATTGGCCCACGGACTATGGAACTTTGACGGAATGTGCAGGACTTATTGCCTATGTATATATTGTTGACTGTGTTCATTCCTTATTTTTGTATCTTTTATATAGCATATTTCCCATACCTTCAATGGAGCTATTTATACATATATTTTACAGATCATTTTAATTGTGTCTTTGCATTATTCCGGGGGGTTTGGGTGGTGTCACTCTGACTTGTTGCTCGACATTGGGGTGTAGGTATTTGTGGTGGGGGGGTGGGTGTATGGCGCATGTGTGTGCCCGTAAGCTTTCCTCCTCCCCCCTCGGCTGTGTCGTAGGTGCAGTACTCACCGTTGTCGTCTGCACCGGTGTTCGTACTCCTGGTAGATGAGCAGGTAGACAATGGCTGGTAGGATGTGTAATTCGGGTTCCATGCTGTCCTCCTTCCTCGTGGAGTGTGTATAGGTGAGCATTTTCCCTTGCGTAGTCTGTTTCCGCCGTGTTTTTATCGGCGGGGCTCCCGCCCCGGAAAAGGTGGCGGATTGGTGAGTTGTGATAGGGTGGGCGGTACATTGTCTGCCGCCTGCCTGTTGGCGGTGACCGCCGCGCTGTTTGTCTGTCCCGCCGTGGCGGTCGGAGTGGTAAAGTAGCAGGCTGTGTTGGCGGTTCCCGCCAGGGTCAGAATTCCTTTTTTTTGACCGCCTGCCTGTTGGCGGGTTGGCCGCCGCTTTATCACCGACCGCCAGGGCCAGAATGACCCCCATAGTCTTGTGATTTTGAATGTGCACTGCATTTTACCACTGCAACTTCTCCTGGTAACTGGATGGCATGTAACAGTTCCCTTAATCTTTCACCATTTTTCACTGGTGATCCTGAAGAGGTCATGAAGTCTCTTTGTGACCACAATTGTCCAAAATCATGCACTATTCCAAATCCGTACTGACTGTCAGTATAAATGGTGACTTTCATTAATGCGGAAAGTTGGCAAGCTCTAGTAAGTGCTACCAGTTCCGCTACTTGTGCAGAGTAAACTCCTTGAAGCCAAGATGCTTCCAGAACACCTGTTATTGTACATACAGCATATCCTGCTTTCAATATTCCTAGTGCATCTCTTAAACATGAACCATCAACAAAAATAACTTGATCATTTTCTTCCAATCGGGTGTCTTTGATGTCAGGTCTTGGTTTTGTGCAAAATTCAGTCACCTGAAGACAGTCGTGCTCGACGTCTTCAGCGTTCTCAATTTCGACATTTTCACTGGGAAACAAGGTTGCTGGATTCAACGTAGTGCACCTTTTCAGCAGCACGTTAGGTGAACCCAGAATTATTGTCTCGTACCTTGTAAGCCTAGCACCGGTCATGTGCTGTGTTCGGGAATGTGTCAAAAGTATCTTGACTGAGTGAGGGACCATGCCTGTCAAAGGATGTCCCATCACTATTCCTTCATTCTGATTTAGGCTGATACCAACTGCTGCTACGGCACTCAAGCACCCTGGCAGTGCTGCTGCGACCGGATCCAAAGTAGCTGAAAAATATGCTACTGGTCTGTTTACGCCACCATGTGCTTGAGTCAAGACAGACAAGGAACATGATTCACGTTCATGACAAAACAATGTAAAAGGCTTTGTGTAATCAGGCATACCTAAAGCTGGAGCCCTGCACATGCATTCCTTTAATTCAATAAAAGCATCCATCTCATCTCTTTTCAGCACTATTTCATCCAGCGCATCTTTCTGGGTCAGTTTCAGCAAAGGTTTTGCTAGGGTTAAGAAATTGGGAATCCATTGGCGACAATAGCTCACCATTCCCAAAAACTTTCTCACCTCTCTTCTCGTCTTCGGTGGACTCATTTGAAGTACACTTGTTATTCTCTCTTTCATAATTCTTCTCGACCCTTTCTCTATTTGGTGACCCAAATATTTCACTTTCTTCTGACAGAACTGTAATTTCGAAGGGGACACTTTGGGGGTCATTCTAAGTTTGGTGGGCGGCGGTTGCCGCCCGCCAAACGGGAACCAATTCTCTGCGGTCAGAAGACTGCTGGGGCCATTCAGACTTTCCCGCTGGGCTGGCGGGCGCCCGCCAAGGGAGCGCCCGCCGGCCCAGCGGGAAAGGGCCTGCAACACTGAAGCCGGCTCCGAATGGAGCCGGCGGTGTTGCAGGTGTGCGACGGGTGCAGTAGCACCCGTCGCGCTTTTCACTGTCTGCTATGCAGACAGTGAAAAGCTTAATGGGGCCCTGTTAAGGGGCCCCTGCACTGCCCATGCCAGTGGCATGGGCAGTGCAGGAGCCCCCAGGGGCCCCATGACACCCGTTCCCGCCATCCTGTTCCTGACGGTGAAAACCGCCAGAAACAGGCTGGCGGGACGGGGGTCGGAATCCCCATGGCGGGGCTGCTTGCAGCGCCACGATGGAGGATTGGGCCAACCGGGGTTAATCTGGCGGTAAACCGCCGGACCCGGTTTTCTGAATGGCCCAGGAAGCACCGCCAGCCTGTTGGCGGTGCTTTCCGTGGTCCGCGGACCGCCAGGGTCGGAATGAGGCCCTTTGTGTCCATTCCTTCGCAAATGATTCAATAGGGCAATGGTGTCAGCTGTACAATCACTTTCTGTCTTGGACGCAATCAGCAAATAGTCAATATACTGTACCAAGGTTGATTCAAATGGTAATTCCAGTGATTCCAAATCTTTCTTTAGAATCTGATTAAAAATTGATGGTGACTCCGAAAACCCTTGAGGAATTCGACACCAACTGTAGATTCTGTCTAGGAATTTGAAACAAAAGAGAAATTGGCTAGATTTAATGCCCCTAAATCGCCTAAGATCAGTTGAGCGTCTGCCATGTCTTGTGATGGAAGAATTGTAGTCCGAAAATACCTTGTGATCAAAGATTCGCTCTTTCCCTGAGGCTCAATTTGACCTTCCTCCAGGACACGAATGACACTGTATGATCAATCCCCCTTACAAAGCCCTCACCGTGAGTCTTGAATCCGGAATCCGTTATAACTGCTGCTACAGTCTCAGATGGCTGAGTCCGGGGGTTAACACTCACACCCAGGGGGCCGGGCTTACTTTTCCTCGCACCAACCAAGTCTTTAACTTCTGCCCGTACACCCCTGGGGCACCGTTTAATTGGAGACATGCAACGTGAGGCTCCAACACTCTCACAATCTCCCCTTACACAACTCCCATTTAAATTTCTCCTAGTAGAAAACCCCGGAGTCTCCGGTAAGCTCCCACAAAGAGAACAACGAGAGGTATAAGATCTCCCACGTCGCACACCCCTCACTGCTTCTACCCAGATACTGGAGTTTGATGTCTGCTTCCAGGACACCACCTCACCACCTCTCGCCGAATAAATAACCCCCCCTTCTTGTTCGCCGTTTTCTCTTTTTTTTTTTTTGGGTCACCGGCCCACCATGATGTTTCCAAGCCCAACAGGCTGTAACCGAGGTGAAGCCGAGTTAAAAAGACTATTACCCAATATCTTTATGTCTGTAACGTACTCAAGATGAAGAGGACTGGTAATGCCAAGAAACAGATTTGAGGGACCAACCTCTAAAAAGCCCCTCCCAAGGAAAACCAAGCTAGATGATAATGCCACACTTCCCGTCACAAGAGCCTATTTATAAATCTAAAGTATTCCCAATGAAGCAGTAGCTTATGGTCATCAGTGCTTCGTACATAACCATGCCTGAAGGCTTGCTCTACCTCACGAATACTAAGACGTTAGGTAAGTGTCATCTATTTGTTTCATATTACATTACAACGCATTGGTTCACTTTGCTCAGTCTAGCAACAAATTTGGTACGTATTGTAGAATGTCAAAAATATGCCGAACTTGATGTTTTCTGACAGAATGCAGCTAATAAATACACCCTACCAAGAGCACTGTGCTCAGTTTTTCAACATGATTTCTGTGCTTGCTTGTGTAGCTGCGTGACAGGCAACATGTATTAAATGAAAACAAGTTGATGTATTCTGCCTCTGACCTGTTGTATTGGGCACCAACCAGAAATGAATACCCCGTTTCTCCTAAGGAGGAAGATAGTTGTTGCAGCTCCTCGCTCTGTTCACAGGATTTCCTTGCAGACGACTCTGACGGCACCCGAGCGCCAGTCGAGAGCTCCGGCTCACAGACCCAGCGCGCAACGCTAATTACTCGTGGATGGCGTGCAGGGCAGGTGACTCCGACTTTCCCCAGCGTCTCTCCAACTTCAACCCCCCAGGGGGCTCCTCCGCTGAAAGCGGAACCACAGCAGCAACTCTCTCGAGTGCCGGCCGGAGAGTTCTGCCTCTGACTCTCGGGCTCGACGCGAGTCACGTGTCGTTGGCGTCTCTCGTCTCCGTCCGACGAGAGTTAGGGGCATTAAATCTAGCTGTAGGCTGTCTAGCTGTTGGCTCAGCCCAAAATCCATTAGACAAGGAACTAGATAGGCAGAGAGGGGGCTCGTCTAAGACACTAGCCTTGTTAGAAGTGGAGGGTAATCCTCCTAGTGGATCAATGTCTCACGATATGGATGTACAGGCTTTGTTAATCTCTCTTACTAAAGAGATTAGGGGAAAATTTGAGATCTCAGAAAATAATCAAACTAGGATTCGGGAAGCCTGTGAAGTTTTGGAAAGTAAAATCAATTTGCTAACAGATCGGTTGGGTAAGCTGGAGGCGGTGGTGGAGGCCCACGAGGAGCGCTTGTTAGCTCAATCCAAGGATATTTTACAATTAAAACGTGGAGAAAAGATGTTGCAGGATAAATTAGAGACATTGGAAAATAACATGAGGAGAAATAATATTAGGCTTTTGGGAGTCCCGGAGGGAATGGAAGGTGAAGACATTAAGGGCTACGTGATCGCTTTGATTTAGGAGGTCATCCCTAATATAGCAGGGCTTAATCTGGAAGAGGATATTCAAAGAGTCCATCGTGACCCGTTCAAGAAAAATCCCGGAAGGAAAAACCCTAGGAGGATTTTGATAAACTTCAACACATACTCTATCAAGGAAAGAATCTTGTCTGAAGCCCTTAAAGTTGGAGTTTTCTCCAAGGGGGATTGGTCTTTCAGGATAAAATCAGATATGTCCAAAGCAACGTTAGATAGGCAGTGGGAACTGGGAAACTTTATGCGGGAGCTTCGCTCTCTTGGGGCTACAGTCCAATTAAGGTTCCCGGCCGCTCTCCGTATTATGTGGAAGAATAAAATGTATAACATGAGAGACCCGGGGGAGGTTAGTGCATTTATATATCAGATTAAGGCGTCTCAATAAGATCTAGTGGAAAGCTCCGTCCGACGGGGAGTTCGAATTGAGGATAACAGGATGATTATCCTAGTAGAAATAGGGAGGGTTCCCCTGGAGGGGGGGTGCGGGTTTGGTGGTGTGTTGGTGTTGGTTGTGGGTGTGGGAGGCACTGGGTGTAGGGGTTTGGCTCGGGTTAGGTGGGTTGAAATTGATAAATATAAGAAAGTCCTCATAACTTGCCTAAATAGAAGGGGGGGTTCTGTGTTCATGATTTTTTTTTTCCTTCCTTCTAGGAATGTCTAAGTATGGCAATTTAAGGTTGAAATTCCTCTCTTGGATTGTGAACGGTTTAAGGGTGCTATGTAGGAGGAGGAAGATTTTTTAATATTTACGATTGGCGGAGGAGGAGATCATTATATTGCAAGAAACCCATCTTCAACAAAATGAGTGGGAGAGCTGGCTTAAACGGTTGAATTGGGTTTCATTCAGTGTATGCTCTTCCCAAACTAGCGCGATAAAAGGTGTGGCAGTCCTGATTAAAAGGTTAAGGTAGGAGTGGTGCAAGTCGACTCCAGGGGAAGATGGGTAGTGGTAGAACTGTGTGTATGTGGTTACTGGGTTACAGTGGCGGGTTACTACGGGCCAAATCTAGATGATCCAACGACATTTCAAGGTCTATTTAATATCCTACTTCTAGCTAGGTACCCAGTGGTATTAGGTGGGGATTTTAATATATTGTTAGATCCTGCTCATGATAAGTCAACCCCCCGGGGTATGGTTAACTCACCTAAAACGAGGGCACTGGTGAAACAAGCCATGCAGGATTTAGGTTTGGTAGATATATGGCATTGGAGAGGGGGCGAAGGAGATAGATACACATTTTATAATAAAAAATATGAGCATAGATCTAGAATAGATTTTTTTCTAATACATAAAAGTTTATGCCCGGAAGTGAGAAAGGTAGCCCACAACATAGCACACCTTTCAGATCATTCAGCAGTAAAACTACACTTGGACATCAGGGTCATAAGTAAGGGTATTAGGAGTACAATTAATCGCGCTTTATTCCTAGACGACTCAATAGTAGAAGTGTTAAAAAAAGATACAAGAGAATTTTTCCATTTAAATCAAGGAACAACAAGTTTATGGTGTGTTTGGGATGCGTTTAAGGCCTATATAAGAGGGAGGCTTGTGAGCCTGGCAATATATAAGTATCGTGAAGGAAGGGAAAAGCTGAGAGATATGGAATCGTCACTAAAAACGCTTCAAGCTTCAATGCATAATGCACGATTAGAAGAGAAGAACGATCTATTAGAGGAGCTGACACGCCAAGAGGAAAAGGTTCAGATTAGCTTAGATGCTTTTTTGGAGAATCGCAGTAGGTTAAAGTGGGAAAGTAGTCGATATGCACACTATGAATATGGAGAAGGTTGTAGTAAACTATTAGTGTGGAAGGTTAAGTCGGACCTTTCTAAAAGGCATATCTTATCAGTTAAATCTGATCTTACGAACCAGATCTGTATGGAGCAAGAAGAGATTGAGGGGGCATTCGTATCTTTTTTTCAAGAAATATATTCAGAAAGCTTGGTTAATTCGGAGGAGTCGGTCAGAGAATTCTTAGAAAAAGCATATCTCCCAGTCTTAGAGGAATCTGAAATGCTCTTATTGAATTGTAAGATAAATGAGGCTGAGCTTGTTGAAGGCATAAAGGCGTTGAAAAAAGGAAAGGCAGTTGGTCCAGGTAACCTACCTAATGAATTATATAAGGTTTTGGGGGATGAACCTATTCCATTCCTATTAGAGCTATTCAATTCTATGTTGGTAGAAGGGGCTCAGATACCTAAATCCTGGAGAGAGGCGATAATTTGTTTATTGTTAAAGCCATGTAAGGACTCAACGTCTTGTTCATCCTATAGACCCATCTCCTTGTTGAATGCGGATTACAAACTCTATACAGGGATTTTAGCTAGGAGATTGGGGAGAGCTATAGGCAATCTGATTCACTTGGATCAAAAGGGTTTTATGAAGGGGAGGCAACTCCATGAGGTAACTCACGAGTTATTTGCTGCAGTAGACCTGGCGGATCAAGAAAAGGCTCCATTGGCGATCTTGACTTTTGATGCAGCAAAGGCCTTTGATCGTGTTAATTGGTCTTTCTTAAGGGCCGTGTTGGAAAAAGGGGGCTTGGGAATTCCTTTTGTTAGGGCGGTAGGGGAATTGTATAGATGCCCCTCAGCGAGAGTCCTGGTCAATGGCCAATTATCACAGGAATTCAGGATTTGGCGGGGTACGCGACAGGGGTGCCCCTTATCTCCCTTGCTTTTCAATTTATACATTGAACCCTTGGCAATTTTACTTCGGTCTTGTAAGGACATTACCCCATTTCGAATTGGGGGTTGGGAAAAAAAAGTAGCGTTATATGCAGACGATCTTATGATATACGCGAGTGATGTCAGGTCTACTTTACCTAGGGTCAATACCTTGATGGAACAATTTGGTAGATTTTCCGGTTACAGTATAAACACAGAAAAGACAGAAATAATGTGTTGGAATTTGACTTATGCTTCTCCCTTAGTCAAACATGAGATTAGATACTTGGGTATTCGATTAACAACTGATCTTAATGAGGTAGCTAAATAAAATTTTGATATAACGTATAGGGAAACCAAAAAACTGCTAAAGGCGTGGGCCGTTCTTCCTCTTTCGATAATTGGAAGATCTAATATTTTGAAGATGTGCATTCTCCCAAAATTCACCTTTTTATTTAATACTATTCCACTAGAGTTTAAGAAGAGCTGGTTTAAAAAATTACAGGGGGATCTATCCTCATTTGTATGGGCCTCCAAGGGAGTAAGGATTTCGTGGAAAAAGATGAGTAGAAAAAAAGAGTGGGGGGGTATTGCGTCTCTGGACTTGTTTAGGTATTATTTGGCTTTTCAACTAAAAAATATTAGAATTTTATTGAATAAGAAGTCAGAATATGATTAAGTCTGGAGAGCTTTAACGGCACATCTTGAGGAAGGAGCAGACCATTTCTTACATAAATTTGGACATCCTAAATACTTTAAGAAGGTACGTTTGAAGCTCCCCAGACATGCATGTAATGTTTGGATGTATTTTCGGAGGGCGCTAGAGATACCTTATTTTTGTAGTTCTGCTCCCATTTGGGACTCACCTGGTACTCCTGAATGCCTTATTGACAAATTATCAATTCCCTTGAGAGTGAGTGGGATGGTAATATGGGGTCAGATAATAGAAGGATCGGAACTGTTAAGCTGGTCTGCATTACAGGAAGGTACTGGAGGGACAGTTTCCAGATTTAAGTATTTTCAGATATCTAGTTGGGTGAAATCTCGACGAACAGGAGAAATAGGGAGGAGCGTATGGGAAGGGAAATTAAACCAGAAAATCATTAATAAAGAAGTTGCATTGTGGTATCATGCCTTGTTGGAAACAGCAGAGGATGGTGTATCCCTTCCCTTTTTGAAGTGGGGGGGATTTTTCCAACCCTAGGTGTTATAGCATTGTGGCAAAAGTCCTGTTCAGAACTGTGGCTTACCATTAAACCGGCAGGGTTGAAGAAAAACCATCTGTTCACACTCCACAAGGTTTATTGGACACCGGCTAGATTAACAGCTATTGGGAAAATTCAGAAAAACTGTCCAAGGTGTGGGGAAGACAAGGCAGATGATATTCACATGTTTTGGCAATGTTCAAGGTTGTTGAATTATTGGGGGGATATAGGAAACATCCTAAAGGTAATCTTTAACGTTAACTTAAAATTAAATCTTTCTATGGTGGTGTTTGGGGTTTGTGAACATGGTATAAATTACCAGAGATTGTCAGTACATCAGGAGCATTTGCTGTTCATATTAATGCTTTTAGCTAGACGAGAATTATGTCGTAAATGGGTTGAACTTCTTCCTCCCCGTGCTTTGGACTGGCAAACATCTGTAAATCGAATGTGTAAAATGGAACAACGAGGTCCCCTTTCTAGAAGAGACAATTTTTGGATGTACTGGGAAAATGTTTATCAATAGTGTATTCATTTGTGTTTTATAGGTTTTTTGTTTGGTCTCCTTCACTTGAAATCTTAAGTCCAATGATTAGAACTCCCCTTACCCTTTTGGGTGCTGCTTTGGTTATGATCAGGTCTCGAAGATAATAATAATACTTGGTCGATGGCTTACGATTGGGAAAAGAACAATAAGTAGAACAGGTGGGACGGCTGAACAGAGGTATGGATCATATACCTGGAGGCATGGTACTGTTCGCCGTGACCTGTGCTTTTCCCTCTTAACCAAAGCCTGGGTGACGAAATGAGGGCGAAAAATAAATAAATAAAAATAAATAAATAAATAAAGAGAAATTGGCTGTCCTCATGAAGAGGCACAGAAAAGAATGCTTGTGATAAGTCGATGACTGAGAACCATTCAGCATCACAGGGAACTTGAAACATTATCACAGCTGGATTTGGTACGACAGGACAACACTTGACTATTATGTCATTTATTTTCCTCAAATCCTGAACAATCCGGACCTTTCCACTCGGTTTTATTAGTCCCATGATTGGTGAATTACATGGACTACTTAACACTTCCTCTAGTACTCCCTGTTTTACAAACTCATCAATGAGTTGGGCGACTTTCATGAGGGTGTCTTGTGCCATATGGTATTGTGGGTTCTGAGGAAAATTTACATTGGGTTTTACTGTCACTTTCACTGGTTCTACTCCTTTGACCAATCCTACTTCTTTTCCTGTCATATCCCACACTTCCTTTCCAACTGTTTCCTGTAACTCAGCAGGAATATCTGCTTCAGTGAGCATTGGGTAAAGAGTAATCAGGGGATACTCTTCATCAACAGTTTCCACTACGTCTCCTCCTAAACTGTCCTCTTCTTCCTCATCACTGTTTGTCTGAATTTTAATTCCATCATTTGAGCACATAATCGAACACCCCAATTTGCACAATAAGTCTCTCCCTAATAATGATATCGGGCTTGAGTCACACACCACAAATTTATGTGACCCTTGATAGTTACCAATTCTGACTTGCACTGGATCTGTGATTGGGTTTGTCAGGTACCTATTTGCTACTCCCACTACTTGAACTGTTCTCCCTGAAAGTGGTAAGTTTGGTACTTCAATGCTTCTAGCTGTAGAGCGTGTAGTTCCTGTGCCAAACAAGAATGAAACGCGTTGACCCATAACTCTTCCTTCCACATACGGACCCTTTTGTTCAACTTCCAAGGATGCTGCAAGCATACAATTTCCCTCCTCATCTGAACTTTCACTCTCCCATACATTGTTTATTCCGTGCTCACTGTGTAATGGGAATTGGTGTACTGTGTCATTTTGATTCATTCCTTGACCCGTGACCTGTTGAGGAAGCATTACTTGTTGCTGATTCATTGGTGCTAAGGGTATTTGCATTTGCTGATTAGGTACCATAGGAAACTGCTGTTGCATTGGCTGCAACTGTGCCATTTGTGCACTGGGCATTTGCACCTGCTGCGGTTGTATGGGTTGTAAACCCTGCATTTGATTTACATTATTTTGAAAATTTGGATTTGGACCTCTCAATTTCGGTCCTCTCATATTCTGAAATGCATTGCCATCATTGTTTTGCCGACCTACACCTTCCTGCACCAACATTGGGCACTCCCGTTTCCAATGCCCGACGATTCCGCACGTGTGACATGGCATCACCTTCTTCATTGCCTGTATACCATTCGGAATCATAACAGTATTTATATCAGGACCATTATTCACAAAACCTCCTCGGCCTCTGCCTCTCATTTGTGGCTGAAACATAGCATTTCCCTGCTGTTGCTGCTGCGGCAACTGCTGTTGAAAACCTTGTAAACCTTGCAAACCTGTCTGAGCTGCTCTAAGCTGCATCACCATCACCTTTTCTTTCAACCTTTTCTGCTTCGTCTCAATCTCATCACTACAGTATTTTGCATAGTTCAACACTTCGTCGATCGATTTTGACTGCCAACAAATCAAATGCATTTTAATCATCTGGCTGATTTCGGGTCTCAATCCTTCCACAAATCTGAACACAAAATGGAGCATGTCCTTTGGTTCAATCGTTTCCGTGCCGCTGTAATTTTTAAATGCTTTCAACAATCTCTCATAATACGCATGTATCGACTCTTTAACTTCTTGTGCCGTTCTGTCAATCCTCTGCCAATCCACATTTTTCGACGCAACCTTTGTTTTCAAGTGCTCAATCACCTTATGGTATAAACTCATTACCGTAGGTGATGGTGCACCCGTGTCCCTGTCCCTTTCTGGTTCACTTGTCGGCCAACCTACAGCACTCTTACAATCTTCCAACAAATCTGCCGGAACCACAATCTCAAATAAAGTATTCAGGTCTTCCCAAAGACATTTTGCGAGTTTTACGAATCTATCTGTTTGTTGATACCATTCAATTGGTTTCTCTCTTAATTTAGGGAAATCATCCGTAAAGGATTGAATATCGCACCTGTGCCATGGTACATGTACAAGTTTTCCCCCTGCTGTTTCTCTCATTGGTAACATGGTTATCAGGTCGTCATTCTGTTGTACTTTTTCATTCCGATCTGGGGTACTTTCCTTCTTTTTGTCCTTTTTCTTAACCCATCTACTTTCCCACTTGTCTAAGCATCTCCAGACCTGGGTGCTCTGCAGTATCTCCTTAAGGTGTGTTTTCATCCCTGCAGATCTCATGTATTCAAAGTCTTTTGTCTCAAAGTCTAGCCTGTAACTCCTGCTCAAGTGTTTAGTCTTACCTATATCGATCCCGTTTCTGTCTGCAATCTCTTGTAACTTCTTATGTATGTTGCTCACTTCTCTTGTAATCCTAGGGCACATGTACCTCAGCTCTTCTTCTGTGTATGATTCTAACCTGTTTAGACCCATCGTTCCCTCTACTAGTTCATCTGCTTCCATGCCCAATCTTATTTTATTCAGGTATTCTTCTCCCTTCCCGCTGGATGTACTCTGTGGGGAGTTCAAACTGTTGAACCATTGTGTTAGCTGTTGTGCGTTCAGTCCCATCAATGTAGCACTTATATCAACTGCTACTGATGGTTGCGGCAACGTTTCATTTTTTTAAGTTAGCAGTACTATTAGTGGTGGATTCGATCTAACCACAGTTGACGGAGTACAAATTGGAATTTAACTAAATTCCGACAAAGCCCCAGATCGATTTGGCAGTGTTCCTACCGGGGTTGTTTCTGGAGTGTTTTCTATGCATCTCTTCCCTGTCTCATTTCGTATCATTACCCCTTGGTCACATGCATTCGGCTTTGCCTGTATATACAATGGTACTGGCGGACCTACAGTGATAGGCAGAGATATTGCGTCTGGATTCTGTCCGTTCCCCGAATTCTGTGGCATGTTAATTCCCACATTATGGTTCATCATTATTGGCATGTCTAACCGGTTCTCTGCTATTTGTGTGTACCTCGGCACCTCTTGCATCTGCTTCTGAGGCATCACAATTTGTGTTGATTCAGCTTGAATCAATGTCGGTCTTTGATAATTCTGTCCTCCCTGCGCCATTAAATCAGAAGTAATTCCCAGATTATGCTCATCACAGCAGCGCCTTTGAACCTGCGGCTAATAATTATCGACAGGATTCAATTTAGGCACGTCAGGATATATCCTCTGAATTGGTGGTATTTGTGGTGAAAAGGGCATATCGGAACTGCTCTGCCTCTGTGGTATTCTCGAATTCGGTGTCACATCACCTTGTATTGGTTCTGGAGGTGTAGTGCTAATGCTTGAGCCTTTTCCGCTTTCCACATATGGTGGCGGGCGATCATTTAATATAATGAACTCCTCATCGTCTGACTCATCTGATCTTTTCGAATTTCTGTTGTTTTCTCTATCTCTGGACTGACTCCTATTTGTTTTATAGGTAGCTTTCCTTCCTTCCGTTTCTGCTTCATCAGTAATTGCCGGAAACAATTTAATTCCCTGCAGTACATCTGATCTCCAAACCTTTTGTGTGGTATCCCATCTAGCATCCGCTAGTGTCTTTTCTACTTTTCTTATTCTTGTCTCAAATTTCTTTTGTTGTTGGTTTCTAGCTATTAGTTTCCAAATTGCTAATGCCTCAAACTGTGCTGATCTTGGAGGTACTTTCATGTCGTATAGCGCAAATCTTAGATTCTCCAAAACTCTTAGATTAAACGACCCATGGATAGGGAACGCTACACTTCCATGCTTTTCTGTTAATTTGCACCATTGCTTTAGCCAAAGACATGGTGCGACACCCTTCTCTTCAATCACGATGTAAGCTGGTGTACCCTCAGGCGGTGTTTTTTCTCCTACATTTGCTTTTATATACACATCTCCCCTCGATGCACTCTTAAATGCTTTGAAAATTTTCATCTTTCCATCTTTTATTTTTCTAAAATGTGTAACCAATAAGTGACTTTAATTCCCGGAATACTCTTCGCTTGCCTTTCCCCACCAATTGCGCTTCACGGACTGCGTCCAATCCGTGCGCGACCCTTCTCACCAACCAACCCATCCCAGCGCGGCTCCTAGTGACGTCACACTCACACACTGCGGCTGACAAAGTCCCGCGGCTTGTCCTCTTTCATTCAACTTCACTCAAAAACTAATTTCCGCAATATATCGCGAGCACTAACCAAAAAGAAGAAAACAAATCTGTTGGTTTACTACAGGAAGGGGTAATACAATGGCTTCAGAAACCTTAGGGATTTTTCACTAGCCTCGGCAGTTATTCCATCTTTCTCGGTTTCCCGCTCTCGCAAGCAAAATTTGACCCGCAAACTTTACTCTCATCTGATCAATGAACTATTCTAGTGCACCTTAGAATTCGTCAAATCTCAAAGTCGAAAAATGTCTTTCATTCCTCAATATTCATACTGACTCGTTGACCACGCCCGATCAACCTATTAAACCGAACAGATTACAACATCAATCAAGTGTCTCATACACTTTTCAACATACTCCGGAGTCCCTTGGCCCCGCAGGGCCCGTCTCAACGTCAACAACCACGTGGACAATTTTCCTGCAAAAAGCGCTACACACATGTGAAGTTCGACGACTTCCCTACTCTCACACTTTGGAGTAACACTCATTTAAAATCTTTTAATTGGAGTTCATAACCCCCTAGAATCCTCACAAACTTCTCAATTAATCTGCGGCAATAAGCTGTGCAAGCGCAAAACCCTAACTTCTCTCACACCGTCACTAGAAACGCCTGAAACATTTTCACACCTCCATTTCCTCCATTCGCAAGCTCTGAGATTCCGTGAAAGTCATTGGGGATTTAGGGCATCATCATCTCTCCAAATTGTTTTATCAAACAAAATTCTAACTTGACTCCGTCTATTGTTCGGATGGGATCCCAAAGGGCGTAACCATCCTCTGCTACCATCTACTGATAACGCGTCCAGCCCTTATAAATTACCTGTATCTGGACACGTTGGAGGTCGGTGAACCTTTTAACCGAGTTGGGTTCTCCTCATCCATGAATAGTCGGATCACTTAAACTAATAATCAATGACTATTGTAATCGATAGCCAATACTCAATTAATGGATCAAAATAACACATTAGGAATCAATAACAGTTGGTATTTCGACGCACCATGACCTTTCAGTCATGAATAACCACACCAGTTTATTTAAAGTTAGTGAATTTATTTCCCTATATTAACAAAGCTAAAACGATATATATGAGTCTCAAAACCAAATGATATATGTATACGAACATTACTAGCTGTCCATAGCGGCGGAAGAAACGTAATCTACGCAAAATCGGAACTATAATACACTCGGTTATGGCAATGCAAATCACTAATACGAGTAATTGAATTTGGCTAATTGCATACATCGGTCAGCATAACAAGATTTCAACTCAACATGGTGCGTCAAGTGAATACCTCGACTAACCTCTAATTAGCATTGGCATGTGGGACTTCATGCGAAATGAATTTAGTCAACACAAATTTGGAAAACTTCTAGCTTGGGCCCTATCAAATAGCAGTTGGTACCTAAAAGGAAAAACACAATGCATAATACAGTTATCCTTTCATAATTACCAAATACAATCAGCATACAAGGAAAGTCTTCGTCCTTCAGGTACCGGTTCGGTCAGCATGGGGCAGATCTCAAAGGGGCAGAATTAAGGGCAAGTTTCCTTGCAGCAGCAAGGAGAATGGGGCAAAGTTACTGCATGGGCAAGACGGGGCAAATTAAAGTTAAAGTCTCTAGGTTGAGAATTCTTAAAGTCTCTTTCTCTGGAATAGAGAAAAGGGCATCAAGATGTCGTCTAAGATGGCGCCTGGCATTCAGCTTCAAAGATGGCATCAAGGAAAATGGCTGACTTCTCTTTGTCCAGTGGGTTTAAGTAAGAAACATTCCAAATTCTGCAGAGTCTTCCATTGGAGGGTTCATAGGGTGGCTTCAATTTGACCAATGAATAGTGTCTTTCTCCTAGTACTCATTTATGCATACATTGTCCTTGGAGCCTTGGAACACAAGTTACAATGATTTTGCCAATTAATTTTATCACAGTGCTTTTATTGTCCGCACCTGCAGGAGTTGACCTCGCATCAAAAGGGATGCAACCATCCTAGCACGAAACCTTGAGATAAGGGTATTAGTCATTTCTACTGGAAAAATACAACCTTTAAATGAAATAATATGCTTTTGTTAGTGCAAGTGAAAACCACGCAGTTGAATTTGAGACCAGGCGACTAGGCCAAAGCCTCTACTAAATTTAAGCTAAGCATAAAACAGTTTCAATCAAGAAAATCATAAAACACATTTGCAATTATGACGGATTACTACATTTGTCAATTCTTCATGATTAATTAGACTTGTTTATAATAATGTCCAACTACTCCGTGGGCACAATTTCCCACATACATTATTTTTCTTTGCTAAAATCACACTACCTTATACGATTTTCTTACATGATATATGAATATATGTTAGTCCTTCTTTTTCTGCGTCATCATAGGTACCCTAACAGTATAACTTCGGGACATTGGATTATATCTGATCCTGTGGTTAAATGTGTGCTATCTAACTTTTTGATCTATAAGATGTTTATTTTTGGGCAGGACCACAGTTTGTTATTGTTGCCCTGTCCCTACAACCTCTCAGGCATGCAGCTATATAGGCTTGATCACAGGTGTGAAAGCAGGCCGGCATGTAGTACCATCTGTATGGAACGTTTTATGGGACATTTTTACTTTGCATGTGTCTGGAAAAGTTGGTTTGCCTTCTTAGTATCTTTGATTATTTTTCCTTATGAAGGTGTGTGCCGAAGATCTTTTCCCACTCAAGTTGATAAGGGCGCTTGGTTGCTCCCAGAAGGATATTGAGGATTTTATAGATCTGGAAGATGACTCATGTGGTGCATGTGTGGGGCTGGATCAGTTTTCCCAAACATCCCAGAGGCATTTTTTATTTTGTTGCCAAGATTAATTTTCACTAATATAATGTCAGATCTATGTTTTTTCTTAAAAAAAAAAAAAAAAAAACGATTTTTTCTCTAAAGGTGTGGGAGAAGCAAACCTATCTCCCAGTTCCATATTATCTGATCTAGGGAGAAAGAAGGTGAGTTCAGTTTTTCTGGTGTCATGCTGAAAGTGATCCTTGGTGAAGTGGACGTTTGTTTGCCCTTGCTAACCATCATTTTGGCAGAGGGGTTTGACAGGTAACCTATTTCCTCACCTAGCTGAAGACTAGCTGAAGACTGGCTTAGGTGTCTTCCAGTTACTCATGGGTGACTGCTTTCTCAGCACATGAAGCGTTGTATTTCTATTTGGGATATACTTGATCTTAGCTAGGGGTGGAGTCTGTAAGCAGTGTTTGGGTGCTTGTACCTATGGCACCCTGACTACCCCACTGTGTTTACCCTTTTCACCTTACTACTTTGCCAGGGGATGATGCCATCATGGTTGGGTTCATGCCTTGATGGAGTGGGTGTTTCACTCTGTTTAATCCCTTGTTTCAAAAGATGTGAGGTTGTTGCTCAGGCCAAACTTCCTCAATGTCAATTCATACTCTTTTTTTGGCGTACTTCCTTTCGTCAAACGAGACTTATGAGTTTTTTTAGCCAAGAAACGTGTGGTCCAAGCGTTGGAATTAACCTCTGTCTACTAATGTTGTGATGAATGGCTATGACTGTCACTTTGTGGTGTTGTGGGGTCTCAGCAAAGCATGTCTCCCGCCAGCGTAAGCATATGTAGCCGGACTTGCTAACTGTATGCTGACTGAGTCCGGCAGTTTCCTGTTGAGAGGTCTCGGTCCTTGTACAGTGTACTAGTTTCTTAAACAGAGAGCACGTGTGGTTCATACATGGGGAAGCAGGGGTGTCCCCCACAAGTCTTTTGCCCCTCTATCTGCCTGTTGGGCCTTTCTAGTTGCTGTGCCTGGACAATGACAGGAGCATGACCTCAGATGTTGGAGATTTCCTCGCATATAGCAGGGCAGATAACATCAGTTGGTGTAGCCTTTCCTGAATGGTGTGGAGCAGGTAGCCACTTGCCCGTCTCTTTGTCTTGAAGTACTCAAATGACCAAGGAAGGAACATATGCCAGAGGCAGTGTGGCAGTGGTACCAATCGATCATCTTCAGAAGAGAGTTCGGATGAGCAGCAATGCATGTGCATGTGTCCCTGGTGGTTGGCTTCTCTTTTTTGCAAACAAGTAACCCTAGAGGGCATGGAAGCACTACAGCTGATGACTGAGATGAGAGATGTTTTAGTAAACCTTACTTTGAAGCCCACTTCAATGTCAAGTGGCTCTAGCATCCTCTGACTTTTCCTGGGGCCGTATCTTATTATATCCAATGTGGCCCTCTTGTGCAGCTCTAACTGCTGTTGCTCCTCTTGGCCTGGCGCTGCACCATTGATGGTGCAGTTGTACCACACTATAATGACGTCTTGATAGTCTTCCCCTGCAACTCTCCAACTACACAAAGTAGCACTTCAATTAGTTCCTGGCAAAGCAGGTCTTCTGCTCATTCAATACTCCATGCAGTGATGTTGCAATCATCCAGTAACGTCCATGCATCCAGCCATGTCTTCTTTTTACATTAAACACCAGATACAAGGGACCTGATCTTGTTTGTGATCAAAGCCTCACTCTCAAGGCCACAGAATGCAAAACTCCTACATCAGTGGTGTGGAGCCGCAGCCATTTTAGCTTATCTTTACAGTTCTGAGACTTCAGCAGCCTGCTTGGCGGAGGGTGGAACATTTTGATGCACACTTTATGGTAGAAGCAGTGAGTCCTCATGGGAGAGAAAAACTAGCTGCCTGTGCCCTGGATGTTTAGCCACTTGTCCTGTGGTTTGGGTAATAGGAAGATGTTGTCATATAATGAGCCCATTGGTTAGGTAAGCATTGCAAATTTGTGATCTGCCATGTGCACTTCGGTAATTTTGTCAGTTTTGTTTAACAATGTATTCAACTATGTTTTGCCATTTTTGAAAGGCATACAGAATAGAATGAGTAATTTAAGAAAGCCTAGATTTATCAACAACATACAAGTGTTACAACCAGCCCGTTCAATTTCTCTGGAAATGTTTCCTAATTCCAAGTGCGTATATTTCTTAAATGCAGGTTCGATGTTTCCTTCTTATGCTTTAATTGCTGAATGAGTCATGGAGCAGAAAATACTGATTTAATCAAACGTTTTCTTCTCACATGACACTTTCTTGATTTGTTATTCAAACAAAACCGTACACTTATAAAAGTGCACAAAAACAAAATACATTTTCAAATTGTTGCAATACCTCTTGGTAAAATTCCATTACCTTTGTTTAAACGTGTCAAATTTAGACAGGGTATCTTTCATTAATACCGCTCAGCAAAACCTTTGCTTATCAAGACTATTCTCCAGAATTGTGATTAATAATTTCCCTAGGTTTGCTTTCAATTTCTGATTTAAAATGAAAACATAGCTTTTCTCGGTTTCAACAAGCAAAATTGTTATTCAGTTTATATAAAACATCTTAGCATACGACTGTCCCTGCCGCTGAGATTCAACAGAGGTGTTATAACAATAAATCTTGATTTCTTTACATCTTTAAAACACCAATTGAGAAAACGTCTCACTGAGACGATTCCAGTGCCAATATTCTTATTTTGTTTTACTGTTGTAATCTTGAGAACCGCTTCCAGAGTTAAACAGTCTCGGTATGCACTCAGTTTCTTTTTGAAAGCCTGTTTTTCAGTCTGTCTTATTCTCTGTTGTATTTTAGTTTAGGATTGTCAATAGAGTGAAATATGTTTTAATCGTGTATGGTTTTAGATTTCTAGAAAGTGAGTAGTGGATGACTAAACCCAGGCTAGTTTATTTATGTATTGCATTTGTTGGCACATCATACCTTAATAAGTAAACCTACAAGGGGACGCCTATAGGTTGATGAACCTTTTGATTCGCATGGAGTATCCTAGTTACGATGTGACCAATGTTTCTCAATAATCGATACACAAGAATCACTATCCATTAAGCAAATCATTAATCAACAGTTAATAAAATCACACCATGTGCCTTCAGTCATAAATAACCACAACTCAGTATACGTTTTAATAATTGTATTCCCTATTAGTTACAATTCTAAGTTATGAGATTAATTCAAAAGTTATTCAAATCAAAATCAAGATTACTTCATTAGTAACAACTAATAACACAATCTAATCAAAACTAGGCACAGAATATATTCTAATGCATTTGCATAAGTCAACATGTGAAGCAAGCTGAATACGTCAACATGAGTAGCAGAGTTCAGCAAATCAGTCCGTCAATCATTTGGTCACTGTATATGTCAACAACTAGAATATGAACCTCACCTAACCCAGATTAGCATTAGCATATGGGACTTCATAAGAAAACAATTTAAAACATGAATTTGGAAAAACATCTAGCTAAAAGGAAACTATTAGACAACGCAGTTGGTACCTAGAAAGAAAAGGCCCACAAGGTAATTCAGTCACATTGTCATAGCTATCTATCTACAGTATGGATCAGCAACAAAGTCAGTCTTCGTCTTCAGGTCATCACTTGATCAGCATCACATCAGGCTCTCAAGAGCATGAGCTCAATGACAGAATCTCAAATCTTTTCTATCTCGTAGTCTCTCTCCGGACATCTGAACCTAACATCTGAACTCCCCCCTTCTCTCCCATCATTATATCAAAGTCTCCCAGACTATCCCCCAATTCCCGATTGGTCAATTAATCACACTATTTTATTTCACCCAATGATCCTTATAATTCAAATCTATAAGTTCTAGCATTACACAGTTCCCATGTATTTGAATCGTTCATTTTACAATGTCCTCATCATCCGGCTCATCAGGTAAAGAAAATGTTGCATCTTCTTCTCCAGTCAGTGTCTCTATTGTTCGAGTCCTGGGAAAGTACACTCTGAATGCTTTACACAGTCCGTGATGCAATTTTGATTCCATCATCTCCTGTCTGTTGGTTCTTGCAAAAGGTTTCTAGCTGAGCAGATGTTATTAAACAGTGAGCAGCTCATGGTCAGTTCAGGACATCAGCATTTCTACACTGAACGTTAATATTCAGCTTCTGCCTGAGGCCTAGCAAAACTAGGCCACGACTTTGTTAAGCTCTAAAATATAATGCAAAACAAAAGTTATATCTCTCAATATGACATATTACTACATTATTGCAATACATTTTTAGCTTTCACATATGTTAGTCGCTCTTTAATATAATGTGTGATTCTTGGTAGCCACTCTCGGAAGGCACATTTTCAAACCTGCACAGTATTTTTCTATGTTAATCTTTTTCTACATTTTTCATTATTCAAAAATACATAAACATTCATTAATAATTTCTGCTGAATATATTTGCATTAACAATCCCTCCTCCGATGACTAAATATGTCATCACACTACTTTACCATCAACAGTTTTCACAACTCTGTTTCTTCTGTATTCCGTCTTCTTCTCAAATCTTCCCTATAAATTCTTTCCCTGTTTTGTTCTTCCCTCATCTGATTATTTTTAGACCTTTTCAATTTAATCTTTTGACACAATTTACATGCACCCCATACTCCTAATATGCAAGCAATCACAATTAATATTCCCTGTATGATTTTTAATAATACCCCATTCCAAATATTACTAAGCCAATTTCCCACTGAAACAAATAATTTTCAAACTTTTTCTCAAATTTTATAAGTGGGCGCTGATTTTGCGTCAAAACATTACGCAAATGCACCGCTAAAAAAGTATAAATCAGGCCCCTGGTTCTTTCAATTTCTTCAAGTCCTTACTTGAGTTAGTGAGGTTAGTGAGTAAGGGGGTCATTCTGACCCCGGAGGTCCTAGACCGCCGGGGCCAGGGTCGGCGGGAGTACCGCCGACAGGCCGGCGGTGCCCCCAGGGCATTCTGACCGCGGCGGTAAAGCCGCGGTCAGACCGGCAACACTGGCGGTCTCCCGCCAGTGTACCGCCGCCCTTCGGAATCCTCCAAGGCGGCGCAGCTAGCTGCGCCGCCGAGGGGATTCCGACTCCCCCTACCGCCATCCAGTTCCCGGCGGTCCGCCCGCCGGGAACCGGATGGCGGTAGGGGGGTCGCGGGGCCCCTGGGGGCCCCTGCAGTGCCCATGCCACTGGCATGGGCACTGCAGGGGCCCCCGTAAGAGGGTCCCTACAAGTATTTCACTGTCTGCTTGGCAGACAGTGAAATACGCGACGGGTGCAACAGCACCCGTCGCACCTTCCCACTCCGCCGGCTCGATTACGAGCCGGCATCCTCGTGGGAAGGGAGTTTTTCCCTGGGCTGGCGGGCGGTCTTTTGGCGACCACCCGCCAGCCCAGGGAAAAACTCAGAATACCCTCCGCGGTCTACTGACCGCGGTGCGGTTACGGAGGGGGGAACTCTGGCGGGCGGCCTCCGCCGCCCGCCAGAGTTAGAATGACCCCCTAAGTCTCTTATCTCTTTACTATTATCCGGTATGTATGAGCAGCAATGCCTAGAGTTAATTATTTTGCAGACTCCGCCGTCCTTCGCAAGAAGGATGTCTAAAGCAAGGTGATTTTGAAGAGTCATAGCTCTATCCGCAGCCAATTCAGTATCGATCAGGAGTATTTCCCCTGTAAAATTTGTCAACATGTCATCCACAATAGTAGACAACTTTCGGATCTTGATCGAGTTCAGGATGACTCTCAATGAAGGAATCACTGCACCAAATATATCTCCCACAACTGCAGAAGAGGATTCCCTCCTCCGTCGCTTATGATGTCATTCAGTCAATTTCGGAAACCTTTTCAAGTCATCTATCTGATAAATCTTTGGGAATACTATCCCCAAATACCATTTCCCATAACCATCCTCTTGGAAGACGGTAATAAGCATTAAATCCACAAATATAATAGATACCTGGAATCGCAGGGTCGTGACCATTCAACATAAAAGTCCATTTACTCTGAAACAAAAACACATGCCTACATTCACTCGTTCCCACAAATAAAGTGTCAGTGCGTGACTTTGGCCTGTATATACAAAGTTTCTCTACATGTAATGCATCTAAAGCTAATTTTCCTTGTGTCTTAATGGCGGTGTAAGCATAATCATTCTTATAAGTCCTTTTCTCTAAGCCTTTTTCAACTTCTCTTTTAATGCCTTTCTCCTATCATCAGTATGCCCTATGAAGCTCTTCTCTAAAGGTGCAAGCAAGCATGTAAGGTTATTTCTGTGTGCATATGGAGTTCCAAATGTTAGTGTAGGCTCAAGGAATCCTCTAACCAATACTATATCATGATCCTTAGTTACTATACTTAAATACCTAATTATAGGAACAAATTAAAACACCACATCATAATTAGAGTAAAAATATTATATATACTCTTGGTCATAGAACCTTGTTAGTAGCAGACTACAGCTTATTGCATAAGTTAATGGAAGACGTTGCTGCGTAACTCCTTCCTCTACTGATGAAGGAATTTGCGTACACACAAAACAATCCCTTGCATCCATTGTCTCAACATACTCACTCAACAAGCGATAGAAGACATTAGAAGAAAGCTCTCCTTGAGCATTATTATAATCATACAAGTACTTCTCATCTAATTTAAACCTTTCTAAAGCCGTTAGTGTAGTAGTCTCAGAAGCAGAGGTATGGTTGGCTCCTCTCACATCAAGAACAGACATTCCCACAGTCACTACTATAAATTAAACCCCAATCGTAATTGCCAATCCAATGCTCATATATTTACAGTGCCTAGTATTCCTAGCTTGATTATTTAACTCAGCCATGATCTGTAAAGAATCAGAAAGCAGAAGTAATTCTTATAAAGTGCAGCAAAAATAGAAAAATTCTTCTCTCGCAGTTCAGTCTTGCATCCAGGAACCCCTTTCCTTTGTCAAAATCGATTAGCAGCTTGTCACATCCGGTTTTTAATGTCAAATCAGGTTTTCAATGTCTCTTCCAGTTTATTTTCAACAGTCTCTTTTCTTAAGATATTTTCAGATTGGTTCAACAATTCAGCTCCTTGATCACCTTTAGGTTACATCAAAATACTGACTCGTAACCTCTCTGTCAAAACAAAAAGATGTAAACTCGTGTTGCCATTCGTTAGTAGTTGCATACGCCCAGTCAGGACATGCGTATCGCCGACTTGCTACTCTCTTCCTTTTCAACTTTCGATCACCACTTAGTTCTCCTTTGCTCAATTCTTCTTTTCTCGTAGTAGCTACCTCTTCCTCTATTGTTTCATTTATGACCACTTCCTTTCTTTTCTCAACTTGCGACTCAGGCCAATTATCTCCTTTTCTTGATCCTTCGGTCAATAATCCTTTCAGAATTGGACTCCTCTCCTTCTCCTTCTCTGTGGTGTTTTCTCTTGATGGACCTGCAATAGGCTCAAGAGGTGTCAGATCATTTTGACTTTGATCCGTCTCAACTCTTTTCCTTACTTGGTCTGGCACTTGCTGTGTTTGCTTTTCAGCACTGTCTGCTTCTGGGAGAACCTCTGCTGAGCTAGGCTCTCCTGCTGTATCCGTTGAGATTGATTCTTCCGCACCCACCTGTAACTCTTCATTTTCGTCTCTTGCAGGGGTAATAGAACCATCTCCACAAGCTCTTGTTCAATTTCAGGCTCTTTGTTCTTTCTCTGATTCAGGTGCGGCAACCTGTTTCACTGTTGTTGGTGCTCTCAACAACGCTTCTTCATGATCCAGTGGACATACCACTTTCTTCGTGTGACTCACATGAATCCCGTTCGGGAGTCCTGCACTCTTCAGAGCTATCGTAGTTGTTAGATTAACCTGGTACGGTCATCTCCAACGTGGCTCCAAACACGTCTTGCGAACATGTTTTCAGACAACGACCCAGTCGCCTGCTCTCAGATTGTGCCCTGGATCGTGTATTGGTGGCCGGGTAGTGGCCTCCACCTGCTGAGAGAAAGAGCAAACCACATCAGCCAGACCCTTGCAGTAGTCCAACACCATATCACCTGTAATATTTACAAATGCATTGGTTGGAACTGCTGGTAATCTCATTGCTCTGCCCATAAGGATCTCGTGGGGCGACATCCCAGTCGTCCTGTCAGGTGTATTTCTCAATGACATCAACACCAAAGGCAATGCACCTGGCCATTTCAGATTTGTAGCTGCACACATCTTAGCAATTCTTGATTTCAAGGTACCATTCATCTGCTCCACTAGTCCTGATGCTTCAGGTTGGTAGCTACAATTCAACTTCTGCTCAATGTTTAGTGCTGCACACAAAAGTTTGATCACTTCGTTATTGAAGTGCGTTGCCCTATCTGATTCTAAAGAGATCAGAAACCTGAAAAATGGTATCAACTCTCTAAGCAACAACTTTGCTACTGTGAGACTCTCATTTCCTCTTGTGGGGTATGCTTCAATCCAGTGACGAAAAATACATACAATCACCAACACGCACTTCAAGCCTCCACTCGCAGGCATCTCAATGAAATCCAGTTGCATTCTTCTGAATGGATCTCCTGCTCTTCCAATATGGCTCAAATTCACCACTGTTCATTTTTACGCATTTAGTTGTTGACAAATGATACAGCAATGACATACTGCTTCTTCTGCCTGCCTAAACTTGGGATTAAACCAATCAATTTTAAACAGACGAACCATGACATCCCTCCCAATGTGTGCCTGACCATGGTAATACCACGCCATTTGTGACAGCAAACTGTTTGGCAAAACCATTGGACCCTCTTCTGATACCCACAGCTCGTCCTGTCTCTGAATGCATTTCATTCTCAACCAGGATTTCTTTTCCTCCCTGTCAACGCTACTCTGCAATGTTTTCAACTCTTCCATGGTGTCAATCACCCTCAATGCAAACCCTGTACATGTAGTGTCTTCCTCTGACATCAATTCCCACTTGTCTTTGAACGATATACAGTTCAATGTTCAAAACCTTGCGACTTGATCCGCATATCCGTTTCCCAGTGATACACAATCCTGTGATTTTAGATGTGCACTGCATTTCACCACGACAATTTCTTCAGGCAACTGTAGTGCATACAGTAACTCCTTTATTCTGTTGCCATTTCTTACTGGTGAACCAATAGAGGTCAGGAAACCTCTTTGCAACCACAATTGACCAAAATCATGAAAATTCCAAATCCATATTGGCCACCTGTGTAAATAGTGACTCTCAATCTAGCAGATACATAGCACGCTCTAGTAAGAGCTACCAATTCTGCTACTTGTGCAGAATATACACCTCGAAGCCAAGAAGCTTCTAATGTTCTGTAATTGTGCACACGGCATATCCTGCTCTCAGTGTTCCTGTACCATCTCTGAGACATGAGCCATCGACAAAGACAATTTGGTCATTTTCTTCCAATCGTGTATCTCTGATATCAGGTCTTGGTTTTGTGCACAACTCTGTTACCGCAAGACAATCACGCTCAATGTCTTCTTCAGTTTCAACAGTATTGCTTGGAAGTAATGTTGCGGGGTTCAGCACTGTACATCTTTTCAATGTTACATTTGGAGCACCTAGAATTCTCGCCTCATACCTTGTCAGTCTGGCACCAGTCAAATACTGTGTTTTCGTCCTTGTCAGTAATATCTCACTGCGTGAGGTACCATTACCGTCAGAAGGTATCTCATCACTACTCCCTCACATTGTGAAAGGCTTTGACCAACTGCGAGAACTGCACGCAAACAACCTGGTAAGGCTGCTGCAATTGGGTCCAAGGTAGCTGAAAAAGAGGCTACTGGGCGATAAGCACCTCCGTGGACCTGTGTCCAGACAAACAAAGAACAAGCATCACGTTCATGACAAAACAATGTGAATGGCTTCGTGTAATCTGGCATTCCCAATGCTGGAACTCTGCACAAACTCTCTCTCAACTCAGTAAACCCTTTCATCTGATCCTGGTCTAGTGTAATGGGATCTGTAACATCCTTATGTGTCAGCTGCTGCAATGGTTTGGCAATCTCAGCAAAATTTGGAATCCACTCACGACAATAACCTACCATTCCCAGGAGCATTCTGACATCTCTCTGTGAAGTCAGAGGACTTCTCTGTAATATCATTGTAATCCTTTCTCTGGAAATCATCCTTGACCCTTTCTCAATTCGGTGTCCCAAATATTTCACTGACTTTTGACAATACTGCAATTTTAAAGGTGACGCCTTATGTCCAAATTTTCCCAAGTGACTTAACAGAGCAATCGAGTCGTATTTACACTCGTCCCTTGTTTTGGATGCAATTAGTAAGTCATCAATGTACTGCACCAGAGTTGATTGGTACGGCAGTTCCAATGACTCCAAATTCTTTTTCAAAATCTGATTAAACAAAGACGCTGACTCTGTGTACCCTTGAGGAAGTCTGCACCAGCTGTAGACTCTGTCTGGGAATTTGAAACTGAAGAGAGACTGACTATCCTCATGAAGAGGCACAGAAAAGAAAGCTTTGACAAATCAACCACTGTGAACCATTCTGCATCGCACAGAATTCGAAACATTATTACTGCTGGGTTTGGCACCACGGGACAACACTAGACCACCATGACATTAACTTTTCGCAAATCCTGTACAATTCGCACTTTCCCACAAAGTTTCTTCAGGCCCATTATCGGTGAATTACATGGACTACTCAGCACTTCTTTCAAAACCCCTTGTTTCAGGAAATCTCCAATTATCTACTCTACTTTCATCAGAACATCTTGTGTCATGTTATACTGTGGAAGCTGCGGAAACACTGCATTTGGCTTCAAAGTGACCTTAATTGACTCCACTCCCTTTATCAAACACACTTTTTTCCCTGTCAGGTCCCACAGATTTTCCTGCACTGTTCCCTGCAAGTCTGCATGCAATTCTTTCACAGTAAACATGGGGAAAAACCCAATCAACGGGTATTCCTCATTAGTGGTTTCATTCTCAAATTCTGGAGTTTGAGCTTCCTCATCGTCACTATTTGTCTGGACCTCCATTCCAGCAGTTGAACAATTAAGCAAACATCTGGTCTTACATAATAAGTCCCTTCCCAGTAGGGATACTGGACTTGAATCACAGACTACAAATTTATGCAGTCCCTGAAAGTTGCTAATCTCAACCTGAACTGGATCTGTAATGGCATTTATCAACTTCCTATTTGCTACCCCTACAACCTGAACTGTTCTTCCTGAAAGAGGTAAGTTCTGAACTTCTACACTTCTGACTGTAGAGCATGTAGCTCCTGTGTCCACTAGAAATTAGACCTTAAGACCCATCACCCTCCCTCTCACAAAAGGTCCTCGCTGATTTACCTCTAATGAAGCTGCAAAGCATACATGGCTCCTCATCCGAACTATCACACATCCATTCATGGGTTGAAAATTCTGCACTTGATTCAGGTTATCCTGAAAATTCGTATTAAGTCCTCTCATTCTTGGGACTTTCACGGTTTGAAATGTATTGACATCACCACTTTGCTGAACAACACCATCCTGCACCATCATTGGACACTCCCACTTCCAGTGTCCCACGTTTCCGCAAAGATGACACAGTAACATCTTCTTCATTCCTTGCACATCATTCTGAACCACTACAGTACTCAAATCAGCTCCGCGATCCATATTGATTCCATGCCCTCTCCCTCTTACCTGAGGTTGGAACATAACAGTTCCCTGTTGCTGCGGTATCTGCTGCACAAAAGCTCCCTGCACTCCTGTTTGAGCTGCCTTAATCTGCATCACCATCACTTTTTCTTTCAACTTCTTCTGCTTCAATTCAATTTCATTGCTACAGTATTTTGCATACTGCAACACCTCATCAATCGGCTTAGCTTGCCAACAAATCAAATGACTCTTAATCATCTAACCTACTTCAGGTCTCAATCCTTCCACATGTCTTTTGGCTCAATCGCTTCTTTGCCACTGTACTCCTTGAATGCTTTCAACAACCTTTCATAGTATGTATGTATCGACTCTTTTACCTCCTGTATTGTCCTGTCAATTCTCTGCCAATCAATATTTTTAGGCAAAATTCTCATCTTCAGGAACTCAATTACCTTATCATAATGTTTCATCACTTCGGGTGATGGTGCACCGGTAATTCTATCCCTTTCTGGTTCACTCATTGCCCAATCTACTGCTCTCTTGCATTCAAACCAAAAGTCAGCTGAAACCACTATTTCCAGCAGAGTATTCAAGTCTTCCCACAGACATTTCAAAAGTTTCACAAATCTATCTGTCTGCTGGCACCATTCAACCGGTTTCTCCCTCAGCTTCAGATAATCATTTGTGAATGATAGAATATCACTCCTGTGCCAAGGGACATGAACAAATTGTCCTCTTGGAATTTCCCTCATTGGCAGAATTTTTATCAGAACCTTACTTTTCTGTACACTTTCAGACCCTTCTTGTGAATCTCGTTTATGTTTTTCCCTTCTTCTTCGCCCATATGCTTTCCCACTTTTCTAATGCTCCCCAGAACTGAGCACTCTGCAATAGTTCTTTAAGATGCGCTTTTATCCCAGCTGATCTCATGTGTTCAAAATCCTTTGCTTCAAAATCTAACCTGTAACTCCTTTTGAAATGCTATGTTTTCTTCAATTTCAATGTCATGCTTATCTGCCAAATCTGCCAACCTCTGCCCACTTGCCCACTTCTCTCGTAATTCTCTGACACAAGTATCTCAACTCTTCTTCGGTATAGGATTCTAACCTATTCACTCCCATTGATCCCTCGACTAGTTCAGTTGTTTCTGTAGCCAGCCTTACACGATCAATCTGCTCTTCACCCTTGGATGCATTCCGTTAAGTATCCAGACTATCTAGCCACTCATTTAACTGCTGTGCTGTCAATTCCTATAATGAAATATTACTTGCGTTCGGCAATGGCACCTGTTGTACCACTGCACCTGGAGTTTGCGGTGTCAAAAGCTTCAAGCTCTGACTTGCACTTGGGCCATTTGCAGCATCTGGAAGTGCAACTAGTGGACTAAGATCTATTAATGGCCTGGATCCATCAAAGGTCTGTCCCATAGACGAAACTACCTGCACATGCTCTCTTAACCCCCTCCCCATGAGGCTCTGTGGCATTTTGCCCTGTTCTCCTGTAATCGGCTTCTTTTGCGTGAATAATGGTACAGCTGGACCAACAGTAATTGCCAGTGATATTGCATCTGATGCCGCTCTGACACCCGCATGCTGTGGAAGGGCTACTCCCATACTCTGATTTATCATTGGAGTCACATCTGACTGTGTCCCTGTCATTGGTGTAAACTTCGGCAAACCCGGTGGCTGTGCCTGAGGCATCAACATTGGAGTCGGCTTAGTCTGGACTATTATTGGTCTTGGAACCACTTGTTCCGTAGGCACCACCAAGTTCGAAGTTGTCTCAAGAATTAGTATTTCTGGATAAATTCTCTGTACTGGCGGTGCGTGCATCTGCGCTTGGACTACCGAAGTAGTTACCGCATTGGGCGTACTCTGAACTATCCCCTGTACCAGCCCAATGTCTGTTTGCACTGGTCCCACTGTCCACGACGCTTGGGCTGGGGCAGTTGGAGCAGAACTAGTACTTGGACCCCCCTTCATGCACCGCATATGGTGGAGGTCGATCCCTCAGCATCTGAGTAATAAGATCCTCAACGTCCGAGTCTTCTTCTACTATGTAAGATCTTTTCTTCTTTTTACTCCCTGACGAACTCTTGTCACTTTTGCTAGTGTCCTCTTTCCCTTCTGCCTCATCTTCCTCTGTGATAGCAGGAAACAACTTAACATCCTGCAATGTCGCTGTTCTCCACCTCTTTTGTTCCCAATCCCATCTTGCTTCTGCTACAGACTTCTCTACCTTCCTTGTTCTCCTCTGAAACTTTATTTCTTGCTGCTGTCTAGCTATGAGCTCCCAAATTGCTAAAGCCTCAAACTGTGCTGGTCTCAGAAGAGGCCTCGTCTCCGTAACTGATTGAAAAATTCTCAAGTAAAACGTTCCATGCTCTGAAAACGATAGAGCTCCCTGTTTCTATGTCAATTTGCACCACTGCTTTAACCAAGGACACGGCACAACACCACGGTCCTCCATCACAATATATGCCGGAGAACCCTCCGGTGGGGTAGGCTCCCCCACAGTCACTTTAATGTATGTATCACAATCATGCCACTCTGAAACGCTTTGAAAAACTTCATCTTTTCTATCTTATGTGCATTCGAATCAAATCAGGAAATGACTTTTCTAGCTCCCTTACTTTCAGACAGACTTCTATTAGTCTTCCTAGTCACCTTCTTTGTTTCCTTCTCATCCTCCTGTGTAATCGCCGGAAACAACTTAACTCCCTGCAAAGTCTTCGATCTCCATCTCTTCTGCTCCCATTCCCATTTAGCCTCCGCTAAAGTCTTTTCTGCCTTTCTCATCCTTCTTTCAAATTTCAACTGCTGTTGCTGTCTAGCTACCAGCTCCCAAACTGCTAATGCCTCAAACTGTGCTGGTCTCAGAAGAGGCTTCGATTCATATAGCACCATCCGCAATTGCTCCAGAATCCTCAAATTGAATGTCCCATTTTCGTGAAACACTATGTTCCCATTTTTCTTTGTCATCTTGCACCATTGCTTTAGCCAAAGAAATGGTGCAACACCTCTCTCCTCCATTACAATGTACGCCAGTGTATTCTCTGGCGCTGTAGGCTCCCCTACACTCACTGCAATATACGTATCTCCCCTTAAGGCACTTCTCAACGCTTTGAAAAACGTCATCTTTTCTACTTTTTTTTGTGTATTCAAAATCAAATCAGGAAATTACTTTTAATCTCAAGATTCCTTTCACCCATGTTCTCAACCAATTGCCTCTCCGGGACGACTGCCAATCTGTGCGTCACCCTTCTCACTAACCAACCTATCCCTGCGCAGCTCCAATGACATCACACTTATACGTACTGTGGCTGACAAAGTCTTGCGGCTCATCCTCCTAAACTTCAATCCACACAAAACAAATGCAAAATATTGCGAGCACTAATCAAAACCTGAAAACAAAAAAAAACAAATCTGCTGGTTCACTACAGGAAAGGTAACACATTCGCTTCAGAAACCTTACAAATTTTTCAATGATTACCCTTTTTGTGCATGCAGCTATTCCTCTTTCGCTGTCTCCCAGGTTTGCAAGCAAAATTCGACCCACAAATTTTACTCTAAACTGACCAATGGGTCTGTTCTGGTGCACATAGAACTCTCCAAATCTCCAAATCTCAGTCTAAATCTTCCTCGCACCCACTTTAACTCACACACTGACTTGTTGACCATGCCCGATCAACCTACTAAACCAGACAAATTAAAACATATAACCAACTGTCTCATACACTTTTCAATATAATCTGGAGCCTTAGACCACGCAGGGTCCGTACATCAACAACCACTTTGACAATGTTTGAGCACGAAGCGCCACACACTATTTGACGACTTCCCTATTCTCACACTGCGGAGTACGCACACTCCTACTACAACTTCATTTGGAGTACACAAACTCCCTAAAACCCTTACAAACCTCACAATTCACCTGCAATTTGCATAAGCTTGGGAAAGCGCAACCTATTTCTCTCATTCTATCACTAGAATGCTGAGAACATCCTCAAACACCCATAAGTAGGATCCAGGACCTGGGAAAGTCAATTCTGGGCGTAAGGGGACATCATTTTCTCTCCCGTCATCATTATTGAAAAACAAAATCCAAATCTTAATAATACTGAATTTTCGAAAGGACCAACTTCAAACTGCTTTCATAACTGGGGGCACCTGTCCATCAGTCTCTTTTACCATAACCGTTAACACCTGTCACTCTGTACCGGACGTCTATTGCAAGCTCTTAAAGAGACAATCCATCAGTCTGCTACCATAATTGTTGGCACATCAGACCTTAATAAGTAAACTTACAAGGGGACGCAATTAGGTCTATGAATCTTTTGACTCGTAATTAAGAAGTTCTTACCATAGCTCCAGTACATAAATCGATAATCAATACACAATAATCAGTAATCATTTGCAATCAATAAGATCAATAATCAATGGCGTCAGTAAATGTCATGCACCATGACCTTTCAGCCATGAATAACCACAGCTTTAATAAAAGTTTAATTAATTTATTTCCCTTTATTAACAATGATAAAGTCATGTAGAATAATCTTAAAATCAAATGAAATACATATAAAAACAGAACTAGTTGGCAGAAGAAACGCAATCTAATCAAAGCTTGAACCACAACACATTTTAGAGCTCGTGTGCAAATCAATAGCAGAGTCAGTTGCAACAAAGACATAACATACATGGAATTCAGCAAGGTAATTCATCAATCATTAGCCCATATAATTGTCAGTCATTTACAAGAGCACTTAACTAACACCAGATTAGCATCAGCATGTTGGGCTTCATGCAAAACATTTAGTAACACAAAATTTGGAAAACATCTAGCTATGAATCTATCAAAACAGCGCAGTTGGTACCTAGAAAGTATAGGCATAAAATACATAACAGTCAGGGCTCATTATATCTACCTATCCTCTGTATGGGTCAGCAAAGCAGAATCAGTCTTCCTCCTCAGGTCATCAGTCGATCAACAAAGCATCATGCTCTCAGTCAGAGTGTATGAGCCCAATGACAGTAAGAATCTTGAACCTCTCCAAAGTGTCTTCTCTCAAGTCTTTTTAGTTCTTGAATCTGAAATAGGCCTCTCTAAATCTGCATCTGAAACTGTCTTCTCTCTGTGGCTTTGTTATATCAAAGTCACCTAAGCTATCCCCTAATTCCCTATTAGTCAGTAAATCATGCGTTCGTACTTAATAACATTATAATATTATAATAATAATTCTATACCAAATCTATGAATTCTAATATTTCACTATTCTCATGCTGTTGATTGGTCCGCCTTACGATGTTCTCATCATCCGGCAACAATATTGTTGCATCTTCAGCTCCAGTCAGTATTTCATTGTTCTCATCCATGGAAAGTACGTCTCACAAACATTATACCTAAAAGGTTACACTAACGGGAACATCATCTCCTTGCAGTTGGTTCTCAGGAAAAGCTTCTGTTAAGCACTTTGAGCAAGACAATGGACATTTCACAGTTTAATTTACTCCGTCAGAATTTTTATTAACCGCTAAGAAACACAGCTTCTGCATCAGGGATGGCAACATAGGCCAAGACACTCACTAAGTTAAGGCCTACAATTAATAAAGCTAGAGCATACTTCATAACCCTTAATATGACATATTATTGAATTCGTCTAGTACATTTTCAATATTTCATAAGTATTAATCATTAATTAGTACATTTCGTGAACATTGGTGGCCATTCTTCGAGGTTACATTTTCGAACGCATGCATTATTTTTCTAAGTTATTCATTTTCTACACAAACTCATTATTCAAAATACATAAAATGTCATTAATAATTTATAATTAAAACACCTGCGCTAGCACATTGTTTAAGGAACAGTTGATGTGTGCCTTAAATGCTTTGTTTTTGTGCAGAGCGTTTGACTGCTTGAAAACGCTAGAATGTTTTGGTTCAGTGTACAGTAAATTCATCTGTGACTCAGCCACATGGGCCAGTGCCTGTCATGGCACGTGCAATGCTGAGTCTAGATTAAATGTTTTTTCTGAGGAGTTGGCGTATACATTTGGAGATTTTCAGGCCTAGACAAAGGGATCGGCTGCCCTGCTAGACTTCTGAGAAGGTATTGTCTCAGATACAGTGCCCAGGGTATTTCCTGCATCAATATGCTACCTGGGAAGAAGGTGATATTTAGTATCGAAGGGGCCAAGGCTCCTGATTCAGCCTCGACATTGTAGGTCAACTCATTGTTATAGTCAAATCAGCAACAGCTAAAGACAAATCCTAGAAGCCAACGCTGCTGTCATTTATCAAGATTCTAATTGGTGTAACTGTCTCAGTGAGCTTCTTGTCTTACTGCGACTTGCAGGTGGAAGGACAGATGGTTGAATATGTGAATGAAGGCAAGAGGCTCCGTGTGAGATGTCAAAGTACAATAATATCCTATGCAGTGTTGCGTTGAAGTTCAAAACAGTGACACCAACAACCCGTTTGGGGGGTCTATCACAGACTGTGACGATATGAAAGGCCCCATTGAACTCACATACACATGGAAAGGCACTGGGAAGGAAGAAAGAGACTATATTTTGGCCCACAGCCTCAATTAAATACTAAAATGAGATTTAAACTTGAGAATGAAGAAGTCTAAAGGTAAAGGAGTTAAGAACTTGATGAAGGGTATGGTAACTAGGTAGAAACATTTCTCATTGGACAGGGTGAGATTAGCTGTGGGGTGATTGTATCACTGACTACTGCCACAGGTGTCCATACGAAAACTTCGTCAAGGCTTATGAGAGTGTAGTTGATGGTATTATAAACAATGCAGGCATTGCTTATCAGACTCTGAATTCTGTTTATGAAGTGACCCTGATGGTCCAAAATGTGCTAAATATAAAATCATGTGTAACGTAGTGTCACGGTCTGCACAATGCTTCTCACCTTTGGCTGAAGAACTTGAAAGAGCACCCGGTCTTCTGTGGTTCTGGACTGACCAAGATAAATCAATCAATCAATCGGGCATTTGTAAAGCGCACGAGGGGAGGGAGGAGATGGTAGGGGGAAGGTGCTGCTACTGCTCGAACAGCCAGGTCTTCAGAAGTTTCCTGAAGGTAAGGAGGTCTTTGGTCTGGAGCAGGTGGGTGGGAAGAGTGTTTCACGTTTTGGCGGCGAGGTGCGAGAATGATCTATCGCCGGTTGTAGTTCTGCGGACGCGTGGGACGGTTGCGAGTGCAAGGTCGGCGGAGCGGAGATGCCTGGTCAGGGTGTAGAAGGAGAGTCGTCTGTTGAGGTATTCTGGTCCGGTGTTGTGCAGTGCTTTGTGAGCGTGGGTAAGGAGTTTGAAGGTGATTTTCTTGTTGGCTGGAAGCGAGTGCAGGTTTTTCAGGTGGTCTGTGATGTGGCAATGGTGGGGAATGTCCAGGATGAGGCGTGCCGAGGTATTCTGGATGCGTTGCAGCCTCTTCTGGAGTTTGGCTATGGTTCCTGCATAGAGGGCATTGCAGTAGTCCATCTTGCTGCTTATGAGGGCTTGGGTGACTGTTCTTCTGGTTTCGGTGGGTATCCATTTCTAGATCTTTCGGAGCATGCGGAGGGTGTTGAAGCAGGAGGAGGAGATGGCGTTGACTTGCTGGGTCATGGATAGTGAGGGGTCCAAGATGAATCCTAGGTTGCATGCGTGGTCAGTGGGAGTCGGAGCAGTCCCGACAGTGGCAGGCCACCAGGAGTCATCCAATGCAGAGGGGGAGGAGCCTTTCTAGCAGCCACAATGTTGCTTGACAGGGAACACCTAAGCAGACCGTATCCTCCAGAAGGAGTCTCAGAGGGAAAAAAAAAATATGGGAAAAACTCTACACAGGAACTTCTGAAAAAGAGGAAAAAACTAAGAATGAAAAAAGGTAAAAATTGGAAAATTTCAATCAGAGCAACAGGAACTGGAGAAAAACACAACAAACAGGAGTGAGGATCAACACCAAGTGGAAGTGTTTGCAATGCAAAGAAAATCAGGACTGAATGACTTATATGCCAGGAGACAGGAAGGGACAAAACAGGAAAAGAAAGTGACACTATCTTGAATTGGGAAAGGCCCATAGAAAATAATAGGAAAAAGGTAGCAGTATAAAAGAAAAAGGCATGCTGGGAAAAAGAAACACAAAGAAGACAACATGGCGACCAGAAGAAAGAAAAGGCGAAGTGAACAGAGAAAAAGAAGAAAAAAGGGAAGAAAAGAAGAAGAGGAGTCACCCTTCACCAGGCAAGAAGATATGTTAGTAAAACAGGTGAGGGTGGCACAACCAGGAGCACGAAATATGCTTCCCGAAATGCGCTGTCACACAAATGCAAAAATGCGGACTGCGGTAAGGACGGTGCTCCGATACTCGGAGCAGCGGCCCGACCACGGCTGGGAAAAAAGAAGCCACGGTTAAGCACGGCGTCACACGTAGCCCTGTCCATGTGCCAGTGGCCAAGCTGTTTCATAAGGGAGAAATAAGTAGATATACCTTTAAAATGTAAAAGGAAATGGAGTTAATCTGCACATAGTATTTCCAGACACACCCTAAAAGGTTGGGGTGCAACCTTCATGTAAACAATTCATGTTGTTTAAAAATAGAGATATCTGAACAATGTGCATCCATTATTTCAGAGTTGGTATTGTCTTTGATGCGTTGCATTAATGTGATGTGTGGAACAATAATGAGTAATGACTTCTCTTTCCTTTATAATTTAGGTGAGTATGTTGGAGAATTAAACTAGGAGCTTGAGTTGATCGCCCCTTGCACCATTACATATATCCTGCCATGACTACACAAGGAATTTAGTCACAGTGAAATTTAGGGCTGCATTCTTGCAATAAAGAAATTCAGGTCGCTGATCTCCTCTGTTAGCTACTAATTACTGAAACAACACCAATGACTTTCTCTAGTGTGTGAAACAAAAACTGGTAGTGTCTGGACAGATCAGAGCCTCGTACCCGGGTTACAGATGCCTTAGGCCCTCATTATGAGATTGGCGGCAAATGCCACCTACCGCGACGGCCGTCAACATACCATCGCCATGGCTACCGACCGTCCATGCCATTATGACCATAGATGGAATACCACCAGAAGGCTGGCGGAATTCCATCAACGGTCATGAAGGCGGATGGCGGAAAGGTGGCACTGCTGCCAGCAGCAGCGCCACACCAGCAAAACATCACCTACTGTATCATGTTCCATGATACAGCCTGACGGTGTTTTGCTGGAGGACGCTGCTGCTTGCAGCAACGCCATGTCCCGTCTGCTGCCGGAGGACCCCCTGCAAGCAGGTAAGTCGGGTTCTCCGACAGGAGAGGGGTTTGGGGGGTTTTGTGTGCGTGAGTGGGGGTGTGTGTGAATGTGTGCATCCGTGTGTAATGCATGTGTGCATGAGTGGGTGTGAGTGTAGGTGCAAGTTGTGTTGTGAGATTGCGTGTGTGCCTGGATATATGTTCATGAGTGTTGCTGTGAGCATGTATGAATGTTTGAATGCGTGGGTGAATGTGTGTATGCGTGTGTGTATGGGTGTGTATGTATGTGCGTGTATGTGTGTAAATGTGTGGGGGGGTCAGGAGAGGGAGGGTGGTGGAGGATTCTGGGGAGGGGGTAAGGGAGACCCCTATCAGTGCCAGGGAAGGAATTCCCTGGCACTTATAGTGCCTAGCGCCATGGTTTCAGTGGCGGTACCGAAACCACTGAGACCATGGCAGTGGGCGGGGTCATAATGCCATGGGTGGCCTAGTGACAGTCGCTGGGCTGGAGACTGAAGTCTCCAGCCCGGTGGTCGTTACCGCCGTGGCAGTCAGTGTGGTACCTTGGCAGTTTGGCTTTGGCCAAACCGCCAATGTCATAATAGTGGAGGTAGGTACCACCAGCCTGTTGCCAGTAATACCTCCACTATTCCACCGACCTCCAGGGTTGTAATGAGGGCCTTTATGTGAATGCTTAAGGGAGCAAATATGGCACACTGATTGCCTAGAATGCAGACTGAGATTGCTACCTTTTAATTTAATTGGCTAACTTATGTTTCTGAATAAAATTGTCATCTTGAAAAAGTATCCCAGCTTCCTTTACATTCATAATTATTTTAGTAAGTTTGAGCTGAAACTCTGTATCAAGTTTGCACTTAGGCAATACTGTGCGTGTCAGTTGAAGGGATACAATTTTGTTGGGTAACTTCTAGTCAAGAGAAGAGTCTGGTTTCTAAATGAAGGTAGGGCTCAAATGTCAGTTTATTCATTGTTGTAGAGGTTAAGCAATGCATACTGGTTACGTCTTTGCATACATGTCTGTGAATCTTAGGCACCAATAGTACTAATTGGCCCTCATTCCTCTTTGTTCAAATTGTGGGTGGGAGTGGCTGAAGTTGCAGGGTTCAGAATTTCACAGGATCTTACGAATGCTTCTTCACGAGCATACGACTGTGCCTAGTACATAGTCATCATCTTGGAGGACGCTTGCGTCTTGGATAGTTGAATGAAGGTGCTGGTGAGGATGCGGGATGGACAGTCACTGTAACTTCATGCACCAGTCAGCACTAAGGTTGGTGGGACCATTGTGGCACACCACCTCTGCAGAGGCTCATGGACACTTAAGTTTAGTGGATGCCACAACTGGAGAAATTGTGTGACACACCACCACTGTGGAGGCCCATGGACTCTCATGCTGAGTTGGTTTCAATGATGAAGAAATTGTGTGATATTTTGTCTCACAGTCCTTCAGGAACAATCTGCAACATGACAGAGGAAACAATGCGGTGCATCAGTTTCCAACTGTGAGAAAATACCTCTTTTTGCATGATCACCCCCAGGGTTTTGGACTAATGCTGCAGATTTTTCGGCTCTGAGAGAGTGCACTGAGGCCTGCTAAGCAGACCTCAGTGCCAGTGTTGTAACCCTTTACAAAATGTATGTTAAATTGGCTACTTCCAATTGGCATAAGTTAACTTACTTATAAGTCCCTTGTATATGGTGTCAAAGGAACCCAGGGCCTGTAAATTGAAGAGTCAACCCAGGGCTGAGGCACTGATTGTCCCACCCTGAAAGTGATAAACTACAAACTGGCGCCTAAGCTGCCTCTGCAGCCTGGAAGATCAATTTTACACTACTAGCTTGATTTTGACATTTAAACCCATGGCAATGTCTCCACTTCCCTTAATAATATATAAGTCTCTCCTAGGGAAGCCATGTGGAGCCCTAAGGTAGGGAGCTGTATATTAGTAGGTGGAACATATATTTTCTTATGTCCTAACAGTAAAATCATTTTTACTGTAGAAAGGCTAGTAGCCATGTGGGCGTGCAACCTCCTAATATTAAGCTAAGATGACATGTAATAGGGGAGTGACATCTACTACCCTCAGATAGGGTCAAATCTTTTGACTCACACAGGAGTAATAAGATCATCAAACCAAACAATGAGAACCAATAGCATAAACAACAACAATATTCAATGAGGAGTCAGTATTTTATATGCACTATGACCTATGTGGTCATGAAACACCAGACCAATTTAGTAAGGTTTAGACATTTATTGCCCTTATATTAAGAATGCTAAGGTTACATAAATGATATGCAAAGCCAAATGATAGCAATACAAAAACAATACAGGCTGTCCAAAACGTATGAGGAATCTCAATCTTAAAAGAGCAATTACCATTAAACACTCCAAAAGATTTATACAGAATAACAACAGAATTATTTGAGAAATAGATACAGATTTAATTCATTGTGGAGTTGAATCAATCATAATCAGTCAATCAACATTCAATTTAATTGTTGGGTCAGACATCCTAGCAACCAAATTCTCATTCAGAAAGCATTTGTGGGGCTGGGCTTTGCACATGCAAAAACTAAAAATAAGACAAAAAGTAATTTGGAAAACATCTAACTATGGCACTAACAAAAATATGCGGTTGGACTTCTAAGGGGAAACCTGCAAAGGAAAACAAATGCAAATTGATTACACCTCTCCTCAAGGACACATCAGCTAGGAGAGTCTTCATCAGCTGAGCACAGGAACAGCAGGTTTTCAGTCGTCAGCATCAGGAACATGGAATGTGGCAACAGTTTAGTAATGTCGGGCCTAATCTACCTGAACTGTTATAAGCATAAGCAGCTAGACAAGAACTGATCAGAATGGAAACTGTAAGGAGCTGAACAGAACTGTACTGGAAAGAAACTAAACAGAATCTTAACTTCACCTAATCTTTGCTAAATTAAAGCCCCAAAAATCACTAGCTAAACTTCTATTGGACAAGACTATGAGGTGTGATAGTGAGCAACCAATTATGTTATGTCTTTTCTTCATTTTGTAACTTTCTTCACTCCTTCTCCAAGATAGGCTCATGTTGACACTCCTCTCTGGTGTGCAGTTTCCGCAGAATAACAACATTATAGAAAACAGGAAAGACCATGACATTTAGCTAACATTACTTCCTACCAGAAACTAAGGCCCAATGTTAAAACTTGCAATTATTATCACAAGGAAGTACAGAACGAGGATGACAGTAGATTTTCACTGTGAGCTTTCAGTGGGATGTCTAATAAACAATGTTTGCTGAAACATTTTAGTAAAATCAGCATAACATTTCTGGCCCTCATTATGACATTGGCAGTAAATCCTACTTACTGCTATGCTGACTGCCGCCAACATATCGCCGCCGCGGATATCCGTTCACCATATTATGACACACACACACCAGTCTGTCACTATTCAGCCACACACAAGTCCTCCACACCAAAGGTCAGTATCGAAACCCACACCGTTACGCCAACAGAACTACGCCCACCACATCATGACCCACGAATAACCACGGCGGACATTCAATGGCGGTAAACCATTGGCGGTACATACCGCTGTACTCAAAATACACACACTCAAGCAAAACTACACCACATTGGACAATTCAAACAACACATACCTGACACCCATTCACACACCACACCCACACAGTCACACCACTATAAACACACACACACATTACCCAAAACCCTTTACCATTACAAGCAATTGCCACCAGAGAGAGACAGCAAGACCACTCACACAACCAGAGACACATACCACCATCACCTATACACCACCCACGCACCTCACAACGCACACCCCAACACATCACCCTACACACCCTCACCAACAATACTCACACAACACCCATGGCACCACAACACCCCAGATTCTCTGAGGAGGAGCTAAGGGTCATGGTGGAGGATATCATCCGGGTAGAACCACAGCTATTTGGAGCACAGGTACAGCAAATATCCATTGCTAGGAAGATGGAGCTATGGCGGAGGATCATAGACAGGGTCAAATCCGTGGGACAGTACTCCAGAACAAGGGATGACATCAGGAAGAGGTAGAATGACCTACGGGGGAAGGTACGTTCCATTGCAGCAAGACACCAACTCTCTGTACAGAGGACCGGCGGTGGAGCCCCACCTCCTCCCCCACAACTAACAACATGGGAGGAGCAAGTTTTGGCAATCATGCATCCTGAGGGCCTGGCAGGAGTAGCAGGAGGGTTGGACTATTTTTAGTCAACTCTATACTACTACCCCTTCCTGCATCCATCACATACCTCCACCCTCACCCTCACTCCCATCACTCTACCACCTCACACACATCTCACTCATCCCAATGTCAAGCCCTGCATGCACCACCAATGCATGGACACCACTCACAGACCTGCATGAACACCTATCACTAAAGCATGCACACTAGAGAGAACTAATCATCCCACCATACACCAACGTACACAAGTGAAAGCTGGCAGGGCAAAAACAACCATAGAGGGTAACCCATAAATGCACAATATGTCACACACAGAAACAATAACACTGCATTTACATCCTCACTGGTATCCCAGCCAATGTCACCAGAGAAGAGGTACCAGCAACATCCAGTCCCCCCACAAAAGAGGCCCAGGGTGATGACAGTGACTCTGCTCGCCTGGATCTGGATATCTAACCTGGCCCATCAGGGACCTCCGGACAGTCGGTTACCCAGCCACAGTCACACACCACCATAGATCCTCCCCTCTCAGGAAACACCACCACAGCAACCACCCAGCGTACACATACCTCTATCCCCAGGACACGTCAATCAGCAGTGTGTCCACCACTACAGGGACCCCAGGGCACACCACAATCAGTGACCTGGTATCAGTGGCAGTGGGCACACGGTTCAGGGGACAGAGGCAGGGAAGCTGGGAGGACTGCTGTGTAACAGGGGGAGGACAGGCCCAGGGAACCAACTCTCTAGGAGGCACTCACCGAGATCCTGGGAGCATAACAATATTCCCAGGATACGCTAGGCCAGATCCTGGACAACATGAAGGAGAACAGGCAGCTGCAAGAGGGACAGTACCAGGGGATCAGGGGGGACTTGAAGTCCATTAACACCACCCTGGTCACCATTGCAGGGGTGCTGGCAGACATGGCCAATATTATGAGGGAGGCAGTGTCACACCAGCAAGCCCCTGCCACTAGCCAGACTACTGAACAGCCCTCCACCTCCGATGCCGCTAGTGGACAGGAGGCCCCGCCACAGCACCAACAGTCCACCAGCACCCCTCCCCCTGCAGAAGGAGAAACACCCCACAAACGTTCCCTGCGATCCCGTTAGAAGCCAGAGACTATTGCCAGGATGCCTGCCAGGAAATGAGATTCTCCTGATTGTCACCCTGGTGTCCCACTCTGTCACCCTGTCCACCTTGAACTGCCATTGCTTCCCTTCCTATGCCCCCTCGGACAATGCATCTGTGCTACAAATAGACTGGAACTTTACCCTAGACTTTCCTCCATCCTTCCCTCAGCCCATTGCACTTCCCCCTTTTCTTCTTAGCACTACAATAAGCACATTTTGAAAAAATAGTATGGAGTACGTCAAATGATTGAATTATGTATTCGTTTAACAAGGGTTCAAACATTGCAATTCAACTGTACAGTAATGTTAACATAGCAAAGACCTGTAGTTGGCTGCAGTGACAATACCAGGGGTGATAGTGGGGCACCAACATCTGCAAAAAGAGTTGCCAAAAGGTACAGTGAGTGACCATAGAAGTGGGAAATCACAGCCTGCCAGTGACAATGTGAAACAAAAAACTGACAATTAAATGTGAAGTAACACTGTCTTACCTGTGTGTCATTGGAAGTATTGTCTAATCAGTGTAGATCTGTTGTCCTCATCATCATCATCTGCCTCCTTATCTTCACTGTCCACAGGGTCCACTGCTGCCACATGGCCATCTCCAGCCTCCTCCTCCTTCAGAAAAGGCACATGGCGTCTCAAGACAAGGTTGTGCAACATGCAGCATGCAGCATGCCATGATTATCTGGCAGACCTTCTTGGGTGAGTAGCAGAGGGATCCACCAGTCAGATGGAGGCACTGAAACCTGGCCTTCAGGAGGCCAAATGTACGTTCTATTATCCTTCTTGTACACCCATGTGCCTCACTGTAACGTTCCTTAGCCCTTGTCCTGGGATTTCTCACAGGGGTCAGTAGCCATGATAGGTTGGGGTAACCTGAGTCACCTGCAAATATCGTTGGACAACTGTCAGCCACACACTATCCCTTATGGCCCACACCATACCCATATACCAACTTCCACTGGGTGGGAACAAGGGCTCACCTATAAGCCACACACAGTGCCTCTGTAGTTGGGCCATCACATTTGGGATGCTGCTATTCCTCAGGATAAAGACATCATGCACCCACCCAGAGGGGGGGAACAAATGCAATATGTGTTCCATCAGTCACCCCAATTATGTTCGGGATATGTCCCATTGCATAGAAGTCAGCCTTCACCGTGGGCAAATCCTCCACCTGGGGGAAAACAATGTAGCTGCACATGTGTTTAATCAGTGCACCCAACACTCTTGTCAGCACAATTGAGAACATTGGCTGTAACATTCCTGCTGCCATGCCCGCTGTCACTTGGAAAGAACCAGTTGCCAAGAAATTGAGCACAGATAGCAATTGCACAAGAGGGGTGATCCCAGTGGGGTGACGGATAGCAGATATCAGGTCAGGCTCCAACTGGGCACACAGCTCTGTGATTGTGGCCCTGTCAAGTCTGTATGTGAGGATATTGTGCCTGTCCTCCATTGTTGCCAAGTCCACCAGGGGTCTGTACATGCGGGATGTCTCCATCTCCTATTCATCCGAAGCAGTTGCAATATATGGGGCAAAAGAGTGATGAGCCGGTCATAAAATGTATATTGTAGCCACTACAGTTCAATGCATGATGTGAATTTTAAATGTATTAGTGGCATATATCCTGTATGTACAATTGTGACCTGTGACGCAGCTATATTCTATGCACTGCCCCCCCTTAAATGGCATCCACCTGGCCTGTATGGAGGGACAGGTGGAAGTGAGGTAATTCCGCTGACGTTGTGCGCCGTTGCAGGAGGCGGTCGGGATCCGCCGTACAACACCTCATTGGATAATATTGGGCCCTATGGGGTACAGTGGCCAATGGTGATGTATGCCGGCGGTGACGGTATGCACCGCCGCGGACGTCACCACCAGTTTCTTTCTGTTCACTCACTTGCTACCTGACCTTCAACAGGAGAGGAGCTACACTGCATGTGCTGCTGTGACCTATGTCTGGATCCTACCATGGGCCGTGTGACTGGGGAAAGGGCTCCTGCCTTCACCTCAGTGGAGTTGGAGACACTAGTGGATGGGGTCCTACCCCAGAACGAACTGCTGTATGGGCCTCCAGACCAACAGGTGAGTGCACTGTGAGCCCGATGCATGGGGCATGAATGCATGGTGTGGTGTGTGTGAAGGCCTCGTGTAGGGGGGTTGGTGGATGGGCCCTGGACAGCGTGCAGCATGTATGCTGGGCCATGTCTGTATGAAAGGGGATGGGAAGGGCTATGGTGGGCCTTGAGTGTAACAGGCAGGACGGTCTGACTAATACCTTTCCCTGTGTATATTTCCACTGCAGGTCAGCACCCATCAAAAAAGGGTATATGGCGTGCCATCGCCAAGGACGTGCAGATCCTGGGGGCATACGGCAGGTGGAGCACACACTGTCGGAAACAGTGTGGGGACCTGAGACGTTGTGCACGGAAGACGGCGGAGGCCCAGCTGGGGATGGCCTCCCAACGAGGAAGAGGTGCCCATCGAGTGAAATTTGAACTGCATTTACCAGGATGCAAAGGGGCGAACTCGACTGGGATGTGAGGCAGTGTGCTCCCAACCCGCCTTCCTGTTAAAAGGCTCCCTTGAGCCACTGAGCTGACGAGCTCTGGAGACGCACCTGTGAGCCTGTGAGTGGTACTAGACCTGAGACGATTTTGGCAGCATTTCCAGCAACCCCAGATATTTTTTGATGCTTTCTACTCTCTACTGATGAAGGGCAATTACCCTGAAACACGTGTATAGAGATGAACAGCAATGACTGCACTAACTTTAGTGAAAAACTACGGACACTTTCAAGTAAGCGTTAAATTTGAACTGCATTTACCAGGATTCAAAGGGGCGAACTCGACTGGGATGTGAGGCAGTGTGCTCCCAACCCGCCTTCCTGTTAAAAGGCTCCCTTGAGCCACTGAGCTGACGAGCTCTGGAGACGCACCTGTGAGCTTGTGAGTGGTACTAGACCTGAGACGATTTTGGCAGCATTTCCAGCAACCCCAGATATTTTTTGATGCTTTCTACTCTCTACTGATGAAGGGCAATTACCCTGAAACACGTGTATAGAGATGAACAGCAATGACTGCACTAACTTTAGTGAAAAACTACGGACACTTTCAAGTAAGCGTTAAATTTGAACTGCATTTACCAGGATGCAAAGGGGCGAACTCGACTGGGATGTGAGGGAGTGTGCTCCCAACCCGCCTTCCTGTTAAAAGGCTCCCTTGAGCCACTGAGCTGACGAGCTCTGGAGACGCACCTGTGAGCCTGTGAGTGGTACTAGACCTGAGACGATTTTGGCAGCATTTCCAGCAACCCCAGATATTTTTTGATGCTTTCTACTCTCTACTGAAGAAGGGCAATTACCCTGAAACACGTGTATAGAGATGAACAGCAATGACTGCACTAACTTTAGTGAAAAACTACGGACACTTTCAAGTAAGCGTTAAATTTGAACTGCATTTACCAGGATGCAAAGGGGCGAACTGGACTGGGATGTGAGGCAGTGTGCTCCCAACCCGCCTTCCTGTTAAAAGGCTCCCTTGAGCCACTGAGCTGACGAGCTCTGGAGACGCACCTGTGAGCCTGTGAGTGGTATTAGACCTGAGACGATTTTGGCAGTATTTCCAGCAACCCCAGATATTTTTTTATGCTTTCTACTCTCTACTGATGAAGGGCAATTACCCTGAAACACGTGTATAGAGATGAACTGCAATGACTGCACTAACTTTAGTGAAAAACTACGGACACTTTCAAGTAAGCGTTAAATTTGAACTGCATTTACCAGGATGCAAAGGGGCGAACTCGACTGGGATGTGAGGCAGTGTGCTCCCAACCCGCCTTCCTGTTAAAAGGCTCCCTTGAGCCACTGAGCTGACGAGCTCTGGAGACGCTCCTGTGAGCCTGTGAGTGGTACTAGACCTGAGACGGTTTTGGCAGCATTTCCAGCAACCCCAGATATTTTTTGATGCTTTCTACTCTCTACTGATGAAGGGCAATTACCCTGAAACACGTGTATAGAGATGAACAGCAATGACTGCACTAACTTTAGTGAAAAACTGCAGACACTTTCAAGTAAGCGTTAAATTTGAACTGCATTTACCAGGATGCAAAGTGAGGTACTGGGTTTTTCAGAACCGGTACTGATCCTGTAACCCAGCGGTGCCAGGGTACACCCAAAGACCTCGGGTACTTTCCTGATTCAGACCACAGAAACTCAGAGTCTTCTAGGTGAAGTCAAAGATCGAATTTATTGGCTGCAACCAAGTAACAAGCGTCCTAGAAGTACAACAGCACGGTTTGTATGTTCTCAGGAGACTGTGTTTCAATGCAAAGTCAGGTTTCCTTATATACAGTTTTTTAAGCTTCAGGCAAACATTCTTGACATTTTGGTTGGTCATTCAAATGTTTTCACTACAAAGGAAAAAACAGTGTCATGATGAAACCTCATATTTCATGTCATCCAACCCATAATAAATTACCCGGCAAGGCCTAGTATTTTACATCAGATAAGTGTGGACCCCCAATAAAAACGGGCACCTCCCCCTCGTAAAGTAAGAAGAAGAAAAGAGCAGGTGCAGGTGTGAGCAAGATTAGGCAGGGTGTGTAAGCGATAATAAGGGTTTTATGGCATGATGTGCCTTGATGCTATCTGATTCGGCCACTGGGAGAGGGACTGACCAAACAGGTTTGGCCTGAGGCAATGGTTCCAGCTTGCCCAGGTCAGAGAAAAGTCAATCAAGGTGTACGTGTCCTTGGAATCAAATCTGACTGTATTATAAGCCTATGTGAGGGCAACTTTTAAAAATGGCTGCCGTGTATAAAATGGGAGCCACGAGTGCAGGACGAAAATGGCGATTTCGAGGTGAAAACGCTGCTGGAATTGAGCGAAAATGCTCATGCTTAGTGTACTAGTCATTATCGGTCTTTTGATACTAAAATCGTACTGCTGTGGCAAAGTAAATTACATGGGTCCAGAATTTTTAGAACCACAAACCCTCCTTTTGCCCTTACATAGGCAATAAACCTATTCTCATGCTAATCTGAGTCCAGGTCTATGTTTCTAAAGTCGTTGAGATGTTGCTGTAACATCATCCTAGTATTTAGCTCGTCTCTTGGTGCAGGTTTCCTTATGCATGATGTAACACAGAAACCACATATCGCAGGAGCACACTGCACGCATAGACAGAACAGGAAAAGAATGGCCAAGATCATCCCAATGACCATCAGAATCTTCCATCCCCATGCTGATATCAGTTCCCAGAACCATCCCATTAATGACCAATCTCCTTTATCTAAATTAATAGATTCGGAAATTCTATGCAGTTTGGAGATGGCCTGGTATACTGTTGGAGCGTTATCTGGGACAAAAACACAGCAACTCGATTGGATCAATGTACATACTCCACCCCGGTCTGCAAGTATGACATCTAATGCGACCCTGTTCTGAAGGGTCATAAGACGATCCGACTGGAGCTCAGCAGTCAAGTTACCAAGGGCACCAGCGGTTTCAGCCACGGTGGATTCAACCACTCTTATCAATTGCCTTATGCTCCTGTTGTTACTTATTTGTCCCCAGAACGGCAGAAAACCCTTTACGAAGTCCACAAATTCTTGTCCTGCAGTGTCTTCTTCACTGAAGACGCCTCTAACTATCCTTGTCTTGTGGTAATCTGCCGCTGCTGTGTAGGTAGGGGGCAACAGGAACGAAACGAAGCATGTGCCCGAAAAGTCAGGGGGCAACCATGTAAAGGCTCTATCGTGGCAGATGAAATAGGTACCCTTAGCTGCCAAGAGCGGAGGGGAGGTCTGAGATGCGAAGACATATGTCTCAGTGCAGACGCTTTCACCTAGCTGAGCTCTGGGATTCTTGCCAGTACCTTGCAGACACAGGTGACCCTGATGGGGTACAACCCAAATCAGGGAAGATATCTTAGCTTGCTGTTTCTCACTCATTGTGGCTTCATATCCGGTCATGTTCCATCCTATATATGCCATTGTCTCATCTCTGGGGATAGCCTCGTAGAAGATATTGTCCTTCATCATGTCTATGATACCTTTAACTAAAGCATCTTTCTTAGGGTTGTCTTCCGCAAAACGTAGGGGGTAGTGTGCATAGATGAATATTGTTCTGAATGCCCACACAGAACCATTGTGGCTGAAAGGCAGGATCAGATAAGGGATACCTTTATCTGCTGTGTGAGGCATAAGGCCACACACCCAACAGTTAGTTGTATTTATCACTAGTTGGTGTTGGTGCAAAAGCTGGATGAAGGAGTTATTAATGAATGAGGTAGTGGGTGCCAATATCACGTTAAAACAGAATAAAATATATCCTATAAAAAACATAAGTATACTAAATAACATAAAAATGCACAGCAGCAAAAACCGTTTCCTGGTTATAGTTTCACATATTCTCTTCTTGAAACTCAGTCTTTCAACATGTTCTCCATTTTGGAAAGATTCCATCCTCTAACCGTTGCCGTTCGTGGCGGTTGGTTTACTTCACTTAGGAGTGTTCTGAATGTTCCAGGCCGCCCTAGAACAAACCAGACCTGTAGACCTTGTGTCCACAGGCTACCCCCCTAAGTCTTTTCAGCCACGATCCTACAGCTGAACCCGAATGGAGGTTCAAAAAACACAAAAAAGCAAAAAGTCATTCAAAAATAATTTTCCATATTGGAGAACTTTGCTAAAGGGAAGAAAAGTAAACTGTTTTATTTGTCCTTTATTCTTGGTCGTAGATTATAACGGTTAGTCCCAGGTATCGTGTGGTCCTGAAAAAGGAGTTCAGGTTCTGTAGTGTCCAATCGAACTGACGGTGATACTGCTGATTGTAAAATGTCATCACTTTCTTTCTCAGTGAGTGTTCCTTTTATTCGTGCATCGCTGAAAGGCAGAAAACGTGGCACGGTTTCAGTCTCTGAGTCGGCGACACCTTCCTGGACCCACCGGTCATATGGCAGAGGTAGGGGTACCCTTTTGCAATGGGTCCCATGGATCCAGTGTTTCTTCCCTTCTACTCGAACAGCTGATCTTGTGGAGAGAAGAACGAGGTGCGGTCCGGTCCACCTGGGCTGCTCGTTTTTGGTTCGCTGAAAGTTCTTTATTAAAACCCAGGATCCAGGCTCAATGGGATGACCTGGAGATTCAGAGACCGGAGGCAGGGTGTCGTGGACCTGTTGATGTAAGACACGCAATTTAGCCGTCAATTCATACAGATAGTCAAGCAAAACAGGATGCTCTATCTCGCTAAACTTCTTGGGCCTAGGCACTCCCCATATATTGGCCGGGCGGCCGAAGACTATTTCATAAGGACTAAGTTTCACTCGTGAATGCACAGTCATTCTGGTTGATAGGAGTGCTAAGGGTAGAGCGTCAGGCCATTTGAGACCAGAGCTCGCTTGTATCTTGGCCAATTTTAGCTTTAGAGTGCCATTATAGCACTCCACTAATCCAGCTGATTGGGGGTGATTTGCAGCGTGAAACTTTTGGTTTATGCCTAGCCGTTCGCATACTTTCTTCATCACTTGACCCACAAATTCACTTCCATTGTCACTCCAGATCAGTCTCGGCATTCCGAATCTAGGGAAGAACTCTTTCACAAGGGCTTTGGCTGTGGATAGCGCAGTATTGTCTTTTAGGGGATAGGCTTCCACCCATCTTGAAAAGGCACAAACAACAACGAGTACGTATTTTAAGTTGTTGCACCTCTCCATGTGGATGAAATCTAGCTGCAAAACCTCAAACGGATACGTAGGAGGTGCAAAATGACCAGCTGGAGTTGGGGTTCCTCTACCAGGGTTGTGTTTCAGGCATACCATGCAATTTTTAACCACATTTTCTGCGCACTTGGGAATTCCTGCATTTTGCCATACTGGGGCCAACAACTTACAAATCCCTTTCACACTGATGTGAGCCATTCCATGAGCCATTGTAACTACTGCAAGCACATACGCATCGGGTAGCAACCATCTTTGATGTTCTGACAACTCGACCCAACAACCATTCGCATCCAATTTACCCGTACTTTCTCTCCACACACTCAATTCTCTCTCTGTGGCTTCAGCTTGAATCGATTTCACGCTTTCTATCGTGTCTTCACACATTCCAACATCACCAATCCATCTTGCAGGGCCCGCGACATACATTAGGCTCATCACATTCCTTGCCGTTTCTTTTGCGACCTCGTCAGCAAATGCATTCCCACGACCAACATCATCAGTCACCTTTTTATGTGCGCTACACTTCACAATCGCAACTTGCAACGGTAAAGTAAGTGAATCAAGGAGCTCATTTACCAACTGGCCATGCTGTATTTTAGTTCCATGCGAGGTCAGGAACCCACGTTCCTTCCACAAACGCCCAAAACTATGGGCCACACCAAACGCATATTGGCTATCGGTATAGATAGTCACTTTCATTCCTTTTGATACTGTATATGCTCTTGTTAGGGCTATTAACTCAGCTGCTTGGGCTGAATTATGTGGGATACGTGCAGCTTCAACAATCGTACACAAAGTTGTCACAGCATACGCCGCAGTCGTGTCACCATTCGGGAGCTTAAAGCATGAACCATCCACCCACAAAGTACCATCACTCTTTGCAATGGGAGTGTCCAGAAGGTCTATTCTCCCTTTCGTTTCTTCTTCTGTTCTATGGAGACAATCATGTTGTTCAGAAGTATCTAACTCCGTCACAATTGGCAATAACGTAGCTGGGTTAAGTGTAGTGCATCTTTTTATATGTACATGGCTTGCTAACAATGTCAACTCGTAACCTGACAATCGAGCACTAGTTAAATGCTGTGTCTTGGTTCTGTTTAACAACGTGTCCACTGCATGTGGAACCATTACGATTAATGTGTTATTCATCACTAAACCAGCAGACTGTCGGATAGAAACAGCAGCTGCCGCTGCCGCTCTTAAGCAGCTCGGTAGTGCCTTAGCTACTGGGTCTAAGGTTGAAGAGAAATAGGCGCATGGACGCTCCCTGTCTCCAAACTGTTGTGTCAAAACTGCTAACGCACAACCTTCTTTCTCATGGACATACAATGTAAAAGGCTTGCTGTAGTTGGGGGTACCCAACACAGGAGCTGAACATAATGCATCACGTAATTCGACAAAACTTTTCTGACAATCTTCAGACCATGGGACGGGATTTGGTATATCTTTACAAGTTAATGCCACCAAGGGTTTGGCTATTAACGAAAAATTAGGTATCCAGTGTCTGCAATATGATGTAATACCCAAGAAAGCACGCACTTCTCTTTGTGTTCTTGGAACACTCATTGCTGCAACAGCCCTGATTCTCTCTGGGGTCAGTTGCCTTCCCTCCTTCGAAAAGAGATGACCTAAATAGGTCACTTCTTTTTGACAATACTGTAACTTTGAAAGGGACACTTGTGGTGTAAATCAGACAAATGACGCAATAATGACAATGCTGCTTCTTTGCAGATCTCCTTAGTATCTGCGGCAACTAGCAAATCATCGACATATTGAATGAGAGTGGCGCCATCAGGTAACATAAGAGTGTCAAGTTGTGCTTTCAAAGCCTGACTATAGATAGATGGACTTTCACAATAGCCTTGAGGAGCTCTCTTAAATCTGAAGCTTCGTCCTCCCAAATTGAAGCCAAAAATGTCTCTGCTCTCTTCTGCAATAGGGATGCTGAAGAAAGCATTTTTCAGGTCTATTACTGAAAACCAAGTGGCTGAAGCTGGAATCATTGTCAACAATGCAGTGATATCGGGGACGACTGGAAACTGTGGCACAACTATTTTGTTCAACTCTCTAAGATCAATTACAAACCTATAAACAGGTGGCTGAGTAGGGTCAGTATGCTTCAAGACAGGCAAAACAGGACTATTGCAAACGTTGCCTCTTGTCTCTTCAATTACATCCTTCTCAATCAGATCACGAATAATTGCCAACAACGCTTTTTCCCCTTCACTAGAGATCTTGTATTGGGGAATACGTGGCATTTTAACATTGGCTTTTAATGTTATCACATATGGCTGAATTTCCAAAAGACCTACATCATTAGGTCCAGTAGCCCAAAGAGTATTAGGAAGAGACGAAAATTCTGGTGGAAATCTGTCCTTTGACAAATACATTGGTGAAACCACTTTCTTACCCAATGTGAGTTGCACTCCAGAAGGAGAGCAATACAATGTCGCATACAATCTCTTTAACAGATCTAATCCTAACAAGTTCTCGCCACAACCTGTCGTCAAAATAAGGGGTGTTTCAAATTTACAAGGTCCAACAGAAAGACATATAGGGTTAGAAATCGGATTTCTAACTGGGGCGCCGGAAAACCCTACTGATACATTTGTTTCGCCAGACAAAGGTGCGCCAGGGAGTTTTGAGTGCATAATAGAACTCTTGGTAGCACCAGTATCCAACAGAAAAGGTTCTGACACACCTGATGCAATCACCTTAACATAAGGCCCACTCTGATCTACTGGAACTGAAACAACTCCCTCTCTTTGTCTATGGCTGTCCTGGCAATCATTACTGTCCAAATGCTCATCCTCTGTATAGTAATCATCAGTACAGTACTGAGCCGTCCTACCAGATGCATTAACCTGTTGATCAAATCTGTTCATTGAGTTTTGAGGGAGGAATGGGCGCACGCTCTGGGGAACATATCCACGTCCTCTTCCTCTAGGTGCTTGTGGAACACCTCGACCTCTTAAACCGGAAGTACCATTTGCGCGCTGTAGCAAAGCAGGGCAACTATACTTGAAATGACCCTCTTCCTTGCAATATGAACACTGATTGGGACCTACTGGGATACGTGGTTGAGCATACTCGGCTCTTTGCGAGTTTCTCTGAAACGGTTGGGGCTGATAGTTATTCTGATAGTTGTTCTGTGCACCACTATTCTGACCACCACGTGGCGGGTACGCTTGTTGTAACAGAACCTTCGTTTTCAATTCTTTTGTTTTCTTTTCTACTCTATCTCTCTCATCTTTATCTCTATTTTCGTAGTACTGTGCAGTAGCCAATATCTGTGCTGAAGAGGAAACTGCCCAAGAACTTTCTGAGTCTTTTAACTTTTTACACAACTCAGGAAGCAGATTATGCACAAATTTATCGACGAACAAACGTTGACCACCTTCCGTGCTCATATCTTGACCACTGTGGTCCACAAACGTTTCTTCAAACCTGGTGAAGAAATCTGATACCGTTTCTTCTTTCTTTTGCTTACATGCAGACAATTTATCCCAGTTTACACGCATCGCAGGCATTATAGTTTTCATGTAATCAATAATCCTACCAGGAAGCTCTGTCACTAAAGGCTCAGGTTTAGCACCACCAATTTGTCGGGCATCTGCAGCAGCAATATTAGCCCATGTGTCACCTAACTCTTGAGCATGGTCTGTATGGCGAATCTTTCCCCATAAAGGCTGTGGAACAACATTCCCAAACAACATGTCTATGTCAGCTAAATTCATAATGCAAGACCCCGCAGTCTGTGACAATTCCTTGTAATACCCTGTAGGATTCTTACGGGGATCAGGCAATGTCTGCTTAAGGGCTAAAACTTCAGCTCGCTTCCATGGAACGTGTACCCATACACGCTGGAAATGAGGCAGGACAGGTGGATTAGCATTTGGGTCCCCTTCCCTCCACTGTGGGGGAACTTCTCTCATGGGGTACTGTTTCCCTTTCTTTTTAGCAGAAGAATCATATTTAAACAATAACCTGGAAACACCTTCAGTCCTAAACGACAATAACATTGCAACTGCTTTCTCGACATCTGAACCCACAATCAAACCTGTCGCAAAATCGAACCGTACACGACACAACTTAGGCGGATTGGGCTCCAAACCATTTTCCTCTAAATCCTCAGAAAGAAAAGTACACATTTTCTCAAAAACGTATCTCTGTTTCGGTTCTTCCCACTGATGGAAGACATCGATAACAGACTCTAGTTCATATCTCGCTGGTTCAGTAACCCATTTATGCGCCAAATAATTCAGTGTCTCTTTCTCCATACCATCAGGCAATTGGCTACGCAATTGTTTACGCTCTGAAACTGGGGTCCTAGCTAATGACCCAAAGAGAGGGGATAAAAGACTAGTCACAGTGTTTGTCATTCTCTGACGGATAGAGGGAGAGGTTGACAAATGAACTGGAGGAAAAACAGAATGAGACAAGGCAGAGACAGAAGCAGTGTCAGAAACAATACCAGGAGTGGTAGTCGCTATAGTAGTCAAAGTTGTAGGAAGTAAAGGCAGAGCAGATGTCAAAGCTGGTGGCCCTTGAGGAGGCTGCACCGGAGGAATAGGAACCAACTGAAGAATAGCTGGTGGGTGCTGGGGAGGAGGCAATGCAACCACTGGTTGTGCAACTAGAGGTTGCGGAGGTGCCGTGGCATTCTGCGCATAGGGTGGTGGCGAAATTAGCAAATGCGACATTAGGGGATCTTTTTCAGAGTCTTTTGCTGCATCTTGCTGAAGAGGCGGCAAAACTGGATAGCATTTATCTACTGTCATTTTATGTCGCCAATGCAACTGCTCATTCAACTGTTCTACTTCGTTATCTTTAAACTGTATAGCAGCTTGCATAATTGAAATACCTTTTTCTCTCTTATTTTTCTTAGCTAATTTAATTTCCTTTTGCTTGGCTTCCTTACGCCATAAGCGGAAAGAATCAAACATTGCCGGCCGGGCTTTCTTCTTAAAAAGTCTAACTTCGAGGTTATCTAAGATTTCTGTGTCAAAGCTACCATTTTGGGGCCATTTTAAAACACCATCTTTTCTGGTGTAACGGATCCATACTTCATTATATGTGATGGGGCCTACTCCGTGCTTCACATATAATTCATAGGTTGGAGTTCCAATCGGAGGAACCGGACATGAGTCCTCCATCCCTTTTACAACCAAGACAAAACAAATTTCAAAGTCTGCTAAGACCAGGCATCTTCGCTCACTAGTCTAGCTTCAAACTTCAAAGGATTATCGTTTACGATAGTCTTGTGAATACACGAGTCCTTCGGCTTTGGTACTTGCAAGTTCCAAATCAAAGTGATCCCGAAGGGATACCAAATCAAATGTCCAACTAAGGACCAAACCAAGTGTCCAACTAAGGACTGGGAGACGCTCCACTGATACTTAACTGAAAATATCGATGACGTCACCAGAAGACTCGTCTTATCGTTTCGCTCTACCAAACATCAAGGGTCCAAATCAGCCAGGGCAGCAGTCCTTCGTAGCCGTCGGGAAGCGGGGAACCTCGCAGCAAAGACTTTCGGACCACGTCGACATGCAGGGGTCGATGAAGTGGCGGCCTTCCTCCAGAATTTTCACACGAAGCTCCTCACGGACCTCAGGCTTGGACCGGTACCGCTGGTATCGCCCCATGTTGGGCGCCAACTGAGGTACTGGGTTTTTCAGAACCGGTACTGATCCGGTAACCCAGCGGTGCCAGGGTACACCCAAAGACCTCGGGTACTTTCCTGATTCAGACCACAGAAACTCAGAGTCTTCTAGGTGAAGTCAAAGATCGAATTTATTGGCTGCAACCAAGTAACAAGCGTCCTAGAAGTACAACAGCACGGTTTGTATGTTCTCAGGAGACTGTGTTTCAATGCAAAGTCAGGTTTCCTTATATACTGTTTTTTAAGCTTCAGGCAAACATTCTTGACATTTTGGTTGGTCATTCAATTGTTTTCACTACAAAGGAAAAAACAGTGTCATGATGAAACCTCATATTTCATGTCATCCAACCCATAATAAATTACCCGGCAAGGCCTAGTATTTCACATCAGATAAGTGTGGACCCCCAATAAAAACGGGCACCTCCCCCTCGTAAAGTAAGAAGAAGAAAAGAGCAGGTGCAGGTGTGAGCAAGATGAGGCAGGGTGTGTATGCGATAATAAGGGTTTTATGGCATGGTGTGCCTTGATGCTATCTGATTCGGCCACTGGGAGAGGGACTGACCAAACAGGTTTGGCCTGAGGCAATGGTTCCAGCTTGCCCAGGTCAGAGAAAAGTCAATCAAGGTGTACGTGTCCTTGGAATCAAATCTGACTGTATTATAAGCCTATGTGAGGGCAACTTTTAAAAATGGCTGCCGTGTATAAAATGGGAGCCACGAGTGCAGGACGAAAATGGCGATTTCGAGGTGAAAACGCTGCTGGAATTGAGCGAAAATGCTCATGCTTAGTGTACTAGTCATTATCGGTCTTTTGATACTAAAATCCTACTGCTGTGGCAAAGTAAATTACATGGGTCCAGAATTTTTAGAACCACAAAAGGGGCGAACTCGACTGGGATGTGAGGCAGTGTGCTCCCAACCCGCCTTCCTGTTAAAAGGCTCCCTTGAGCCACTGAGTTGACGAGCTCTGGAGACGCACCTGTGAGCCTGTGAGTGGTACTAGACCTGAGACGATTTTGGCAGCATTTCCAGCAACCCCAGATATTTTTTGATGCTTTCTACTCTCTACTGATGAAGGGCAATTACCCTGAAACATGTGTATAGAGATGAACAGCAATGACTGCACTAACTTTAGTGAAAAACTACGGACACTTTCAAGTAAGCGTTAAATTTGAACTGCATTTACCAGGATGCAAAGGACCTCGACTGGGATGTGAGGCAGTGTGCTCCCAACCCGCCTTCCTGTTAAAAGGCTCCCTTGAGCCACTGAGCTGACGAGCTCTGGAGACGCACCTGTGAGCCTGTGAGACCTGAGACAATTTTGGCAGAATTTCCAGCAACCCCAGATATTTTTTGATGCTTTCTACTCTCTACTGATGAAGGGCAATTACCCTGAAACACGTGTATAGAGATGAACAGCAATGACTGCACTAACTTTAGTGAAAAACTACGGACACTTTCAAGTAAGCGTTAAATTTGAACTGCATTTACAAGGATGCAAAGGGGCGAACTCGACTGGGATGTGATGCAGTATGCTCCCAACCCGCCTTCCAGAGGTGCCCATCGAACCCTGACCCCCCTGATGGCCTGCATTCTGGCAGTGGCCTATCCAGAGTTGAATGGGAGCTTGAGGGCATCACAGCAGCCACAGTGCCATTCATTGCAACTTACGCCTGGTGGAGTGGTATCTGGGTGGGGGATGTGTGTCTGTAGGTGCCCTTAGACCAGTCCTGACATTAAACAGTAGGTCCCATGTTGGGCATGAATCTGATGTAAAATACCTCTAACCTAGCTAGTAGGCATCCACTACTGGGCAGGGCTGTGTGGGTCCCAGGTATGCTGCAGTTGGCGGTATGTGTTCCTCCCCATGCCCTGGTGACTAGCATTGTTACTGGTAGTGCATTGCATAGTGCGTAGTGCTGTTCCCTGTGTGTGAGGGTGGTATGTACACCAACGGTGGTGTTGGTGTAGCCATTGACCAAGTGTATTATTTGTCTCCCCCCCCTTTTTGTTTTGTCACCCTGCCCATATGTGCATTAGCATCTTCTGGCGGAGGAGCAGAGGCACCGGCGACCGGCGACCGAGGGAGCTGCATCCCACAGGACCCAGGAGGCAGAGTCCACCGACGCTGAGGGCACCAGTGAGAAGGAGGGCAAGGGGAGCACCATGGCGGAGACTGGACGGGACAGTATAGACATGGAAACTTCCTCCGATGGAAGCTCCCTGGAAGTGCCTGACACCTCTGTGACCACCCCAGCTACAGGTACAGCCGCCACCCCCGTACCAGCACCGCCCTCCCAGCAGCCCGTCATCCAGTTGCCTGTCCCCACTCACCTAGGAGGGTGGGCATCTCCTTCGCCCTAGGCACCTCAGGCCTTGCCCCAGTGAGCCCTGCTGTGCTGAGTGAGGAGGCTATTGACCTCCTGAGATCCATCTCTGTTGGGCAGTCAATCATTGTGAATGCCATCCAGGGGCTGGCAGCCCAAATGCATCAGACCAATGCATTTCTGGAGGGCATTCACACTGGCTTGGTGGCCCAACAGAGATCAATCCAGGCTCTGGCCTCCTCTCTGATGGCAGCCATTGTCCCTGTTTCCATCCTCCCCCCTCCTACTTCCTCTACCCAATCCCATTCTTCTCAACCCCAACCTATCCCAAGCACTCAGGCAGACCAGAATGCAAACATGACAACACACGAGTGGAGATGGCAAACACAAGCACCACACTTCATCCCACAGGCACTCACACAAACACTATCCAGATGCAGACTTACCAACATCTACTGCCTCCACTGTGTCCCCCTCCGCCTCATCCTCCACCTCCCTCCCAGTTGAGTCTACACTCACACCTGCATGCACTACATCTTCATCCACTACCTCCATCACCAGCACAACTATCAGAACTCACACCTCACTGGCAGTCACCACCCCAACATCCATGCACACGTCCCCTGTGTCCTCTCCCACTGTGTCTGTCACTCCCCCTCCAAAAGTACACAAACACAAGCACTCATACACCCAACAGCCATCCACCTCACAACAGCATCCAGCCCATGCACCTGCACCCAAACACAGCAGGCAGACACCTTCTACAACCACTTCCTCTTCCTCCACTCCCAGACCTTCTCCCTCTTCCCACCCCAATGTCCTTAAGCAGCTTTTCCTCTCCACCATTGACCTCTTCCCTATTCCTCCCCCCATCCTTCACGTCTGGCCAGGGAGGCTAAAACCTAGGCAAGCACCTCAGCCACCCAGTCCAGGGGCCCAGTAGTGTCAACAGCAACTCATGGTGGTAAAGGATCCAGGCCACCAGCCAGCCACACAGAAAGGATGCCTGTCCCAAGTGCTGCCAGGATGGGCAAGGAGCCCGCCACAGCTGCTGCCATGAAGGTCAAGATGCCACCCCCAGCTGCTGCCAGGAAGGTCACGGTGCCACCCCCAGCTGCTGCCAGGAAGGTCAAGGTGCCATCCCCAGCTCCTGCCAGGAAGGGTAAGGAGCAATTCCCAGCTGCTGCCAGGAAGGGCAAGGAGCAATCCACAACTGCTGCTAGGAAGGGGAAGGAGGAATCCCCAGTTGCTGCCAGGATTGCAGGCAGAAAGGACAAGGGGCCTGGTGCTGGGACTCAGTCGGAACCCTCACCACCAATCATGGTGGTGCAGCCGTCCGAGGCTGCAGGGGTTGGGCAGGAGCCTCCCTCCACCAGCACCACCAGCAGCATCAACACCACCACAAGCACCACCAGCAGCAGTGGGCAGCCATCCGAGGCTGCAGGGGATGGGCAGGAGCTCCCCCCCACCACCAGCAGCAGCACCAGCACCACCAGCAGCAGTGGACAGCCGTCCGAGGCTGCTGGGGATGGGCAGGAGCCTCCACGCACCACCACCAGCAGCAGCACCAGCACCACCAGCAGCAGTGGACAGCCGTCCGAGGCTGCTGGGGATGGGCAGGAGCCTCCGCGCACCACCACCAGCATCAGCACTACCACCAGCAGCAGTGGGCAGCCGTCCGAGACTGCAGGGGATGGGCAGTAGCCTCCCCCACCACCACCAGCAGCAGCAGCACCACCACCAACATTGAGCAGCCGTCACTGCCGGTGGACAGTCTGTAGTTCTGCATCCATTGGCTGTTGTGCGGCCTGCCCCCTGCAAATCCTGTGGGTATGACACCCAGCTCAGAGACTGTGACCTTGCACTCCCCAGGATGAGAAGCACAGGGCATGATGCCCCCTCCAGAACCAGTGGGTATGGCACCCACTCACCCCATCCTCTCCAGGATGAAGATCAGAGGGCACGATGCCAGAACCAGTGGGTATGGCACCCACTCATCCCATCCTCTCCAGGATGAAGATCCCAGGGCACAATGCCTGCTCCAGAACCAGTGGTGAAGACACCCACTTGAGAGACTGTGGCCTTGCACTCCCCAGGACCAAGCACAAAGCATGTTGCCCCCTTCAGAACCAGTGGGCAAGTCACCCACTTGAGAGACTGTGGCCATGCACTCCCCAGGACCAAGCACAGGGCATGTTGCCCCCTCCAGTGCCAGTGGGCAAGTCACCCACTTGAGAGACTGTGGCCCTGCACGCCCCAGGACCAAGCACAGGGCATGTTGCCCCCTCCAGAGCATGTGGGCAAGTCACCCACTTGAGAGACTGTGGCTTTGTACTCCCCAGGACCAAGCACAGGGCATGTTGCGCCCTCCAGGACCAGTGGTTTTGTACCATCTGCCAGTTGAGGTACCCCCCGTTCCCTGTCCCCCTGAGGTGCCTGCCTATTTTCGAACTGATGCCCCTGCAGTATTCTCTCTGTGTTGTTGCAGGAGTCAAGTGGGGCCTTGGACTTTGTAATGTGGCCCTGTGGCCCACGCAGATTGAGGACTGGGCAGTGTCCCTTGTTTGTACATATGTATATACTTTTAGATTGAATGTTCATATTACTACTTTATTTATATTATTACACTCACTTTCATCTATTCCTGTGGTCCTTGCATTGTTCCTGAGGGGTACGGGGTAAATATGTTATGTTACTGCTCTGCTTGTGTGTATGGTGTTGGGGGTGTGGGTGTTGCGTGTTGCGTGTGTGTGTCACACTCTTTTTCCTATCCCCTCCCCTGTGTACCAGGTGGCTGTACTCACCGTGGTCGTCTTTGCCGTTGTTGGTGTTCGTGGTGGAGCAGAATGTAGAAAAGCATTGGGAAGATCTGCAGTTCGGATTCCATGGCGGCATGGTTCTTCCTTGAGTCTCCAATGGTGAGTTGTTTCCCTTCTATGCAGTGCTTCCGCCAAGCTTTTGATGTCATTGGTACCGCCACAGAAAAGGTGGCGGATTGGGCTGTCATAACTCAGTGGGCAGAACATTGACTTCCGCCTGGCTGTAGGCTGCTACCACCGTGGTGCCTGGTGATTCCGCCCTGGCGGTCGGTGTGGTAAAGTGGCTGTCTGTCTGAGCTCTTTCCGCCACGGTCATAATTTGGCGGTAGTTACCACCAGCCTGTTGGCGGTATTACTGCCGCTTTATCACCGACTGCCAGGGTTGTAATGAGGCCCTATGCTTCTTGAAAAATACTAAAACTTAGGACTTTTTACTAATGCTAATACATGAAGAATAAAACAATTCTAATAATAATTTCACATCATTAGTTTTGCTCATTAATACTAATCATTTTTTGTCACTACATGTAGTTATGATTCATCAAAATACATTTTTACAGTAATTTATTATTACACAATAGATCTAGGTGGAGGACACAATGTCAACCAAATTTCAAACATGAAAGTTTTAATTTCTAATACACGTTTCTCTATTTAGGACTTCTAATACACATTAATCATTTCATTGTAGTTTTCATATTTTATTTTTAATGTTTACTCTCTAACAATCCCTCCTCTGACGGCAACATGTGCCATCACAAAAGAACACTACATTAATGAGACAGTTCAAAACTTAGGATGTTTAGTATATTTATGGTTAGGTTTTCTCCATTCTTAAAAATTTCTTAAATCACAAAGGTATCTGCGTCTCACCTTTTCGATTTATATTTCTTCCCTCTGTTTATTTTTTGCCTTTTGTATTTGTATGAATCTGTACAGTTAGTGAAATCTGATAATACAGATGAAACATACAACCACTAATACTGGTTTCAGTATTGTTCCGACAAAGCCCTGACCAAGATTTCTGACCCAATTTCCCACTTTAGTGAAACTTTTGCTTATATTATCCAACACACTGTGTTATTTTTGGTTCTTTAAGTTAGAATTTAAATGTGTCAAATTTCTAATGTAGATTTTAATTTCTTTACTGTTGTCTGGAATAAAAGTGCATCAATGTTGCGCCTTAAGTATCCAACAGACTCCGCCCTCTTTTAAAAGGATGGATAACGCAAGACGGTTCTGAAGAACCATCGATCGTACCGCAGCCTTTTCTGAATCCATGAGAAGTATTGCTCCAGAAAAATCTGTTAACATTTTGTCAACAATGATTGACAATTTGCTAATCTTCATGTCATTCAGAACAACTCCTATTGAAAGAATAATTCCTCCAAATGTAGCCCCATTACTTCTGAATAGATTGCCCTTTTTGATCTTGGCCTTGATTTGTCATGAGTATCCTTTATGTTGTCAATCTGGTACATTTTAAGGAAAACTACTCCTAGGTAACAAGTCCCATACCATCCCTAAGGGAGACGATAATAATCATTTTACCACAAATACAGTACACACCTGGAATCACAGGATCTTATCCATTTAGCATAAAGTCCATATATCCCAAAAGAGAAATACGTCTGCATTCACTCGTTCCAAGAAACATAGGACCAGATTTACAAGGACCTAGCACCTACCTGTGCTACATTTGCATAATTTCTTTATGCTAATGTGGCTCAACGAGGCAAAAATTATCATGCCATATTTACAAAGTTGCACAATGCATGCATTGCACCACTTTGCAACCCCTTGCACCACATTATGCCTGTGTATGGCATGATGTTAGCAAGGGGGCGTTCTGGCATTAGGAGGCCCACAAAAATGCTGCAATTAAATCTACCAGATTTCATTGCACCATCTTTCTCATAATTTTTATTGCCTGCTCAAAGCAGGCCTTAAAAGGACGCACCCATTGAAGTCAAATGGCCTCCTTGCACTTTGTAGCACTAGCGTCAAAATTGTTGATGCTAGTGCAGCAAAGCACCACAATAGCACACACTTTTTTGACATTAGTAGCCTAACGGGCACCATGGTGCACCATATTGTAAATACAGCTCACCCACAGTGTCATTAGGTGACCGTGGGGGGGGTCTCAAGAAATCTGGAGCATCAGTATTGATGCGCCAAATTCTTGTAAATCTTGTAAAAAGTGTCTGTTCTGGATTGAACTCTATCTATACAAAGCTTCCCTACATGTTGGTAATCTAAAGCAAGCTTTCCTTGTATGTTATCCATATGCATGATCATTCTTATAATTGTGTTTTACTAAACCCTTCTCTATTTGCCTTTCTTCTGTCATCAGCCTGATTCAGTGAACTTTTCTCAGTTGGTAAAAGTATAAATATTAAATTGTTCCTATGAGCATAGGCCGTACCAAATGTCGGTGTATGTTCAAATAAACCTCCTACAATGTCTATGTTTTTAGCTTTAGCAATGCTACTCAAGTTTTGGTTAACTGGAACAAAAGAAAAACTAGGTCAAAATTTGAGTAAAAATACTGTATGTATTTCTATTTATAATTGTTAATAAAAGACTATAACTAATCCTTTAAGTTAGTGGTAAGCTATGATATGTAATCCCTTCTTGCACAGAGGAAGGGATTTGTGTACACACATAACATCCTCTCACATCCATAGTCTCAACATATTAATTCAGCCAATGATAGAAAACATTAGCAGAAAGATCTCCTTGTGATCTGTCTAAGTGTAAGTAACTCTCATCTTTATAAAACATGTTTAACTTAGTAGATCACAATCTGCTGATCATTAACTATTACTTCCAGTGTATAAATCTTTCTTGCTCATTTGACAATCTAATTTCAAAACTCAGCTCAATTATGATTTCAATTTCCAAGATCAAAACAAAAGGACATAAACTTGTCTTCCCACTCATCAGCTGAAAGGTATGCCCATTCAGGACCTGAGTATCTTCAACTTGCAACTCTCTTTCTTTTTGATTTTCGACTTGCACTTGTTTCTTCTTCACTCAGATCTGTTCCTTATTTTGTTTCTGTTTCCTCATTTATGCTCAACAACACATCAGAAACTTTTTCATCTGCATGCAAAGAAGGCCATTTATCTCCTTTCACAGTTTTTCTAGACACTGGTGGTACAACTGGACTTACAATTCTTCTTGGTCTAGCAGGGATCTGACAAGTTCTTTTTTTACTTTGATTTGTCTTGCTTACACCACTAGCTTCTTCAGGAGGAGTCAAATCTGCAACATTTTGACTCAACTCCACATTTGGCTACTTTAGAAAACAAGATTTTCTTTATCTCTTTTTCCCAATCCTCTGCTTCAGGAAGAGTCCTCCTGCTCAGACTTGACTCTCCTGCTACATACATTCCTGTTTCTGCTGATAGAGGATGTGACCGGATGGTAGGGAAGGAATCACTCCAACAGAGTTCCAAGTGTAAAAACAAAGAGGTTTTATTGGAATAATATGAATGAAGCAAGTGCAGGTACGTGTTTCTGGTCATTAATTGCTGGGTAGAAGGTGGTGAGGATTTGTCTGTAGTCAGGTTTTCACTCTCCTCTTCTCTGTTCCACTTCCGTAGGGATTCCCCGGGAGGTTCATGCAGAAAGAAGAGAACAGAAGTGGTAAGTGGACTAGGTATTCCTGTCGTACGGTAAGTATTGAGTTTCTTATCCTTTTATCCTCACTTTCTATTCCTGGTACTAGTCATTCCAATGCTTCTTTTATGTTTAACATCCTTTCTTACTATGGTTTTGTTCTCTCCCCCCCCTCTATAGTGCTCGTGATCCTGTGCGCGATGACTTCGGTGATTTAGACTCTTATTGTACTCTACGGTGTTAGTGGTAAGTGAAGTTTTCAGCCCTCCCTTCCTTCCACTCCTTGTTCCCCCCCCTTGTTGTGCTGTGTTTGTGCCCTCGTTCGACTCTCTCTCTCTCTCTCTCTCTCTCTCCGCTGTTACTCAGGTTCAGGCTCGTGATCCCATGCACCTGTACTGCCACACTTCTCCGGAAGCGTGGCGGGATGCAGCAGCTCGTCCTCCCGGTCTCTGGGCTTCAGGATGTCCGATGCTCGTCCCCAGCCGTCGCCGCCAAGATACAAGTGCTCCACCTGCCTCCGTGTAGTCCTTTGGCTCCGTCCTCTGCTCCCGACGTCTGTATGGTTGTCGTCCATCTCCTTGTTTTGATGGGATTTCGCTGGTCCTTGATCGCCTCCAACTCCTTGTCAAAGCCCAGCTCACCTGAGTTCTTGTTCAGTTCTGATGGAGGTTGAAGACAATCCGACCCCACCCTGAAACTGCTTGTTCCAGCACACTAGTTTTTAAAACAGTGCACTAAGAACAGAAGCTCAAGGGAAGGGGGGAAGTGGATAAAATAAAAAAAAGAGAGACAACACCGTTCTTGCGTTTCCACTGTTGAAGTGCTGCACAAATCTGCGGCCCTTTCTGACTTCTGTAGAAACTGGTGCCTAATGAAACATAAACAAAGAACAGATAAGTGAAACCTATTCCTAAATGGGTTCCTGACTATCCCTTTATTTATTAGAAATTCTCTTCTAAAAGTACCTCTTGGATCCTGGTCTCTAGTTTCCAGGTTTGGAATGTGTTACTGCTCTGGGATGTGTTTTCTATTACTGTAAAGCTTCTAAAACATTAAACAAATACCGTTATCAGAATTACCAATATCAACCATTCAACATAATATAACTAAAGCCTAAATTCCCAATAGCTGACTCACTTTTCCCATATTTCCAGAATCTTTTATAAAACAAATACTGTACTTTTACATCAAAATACAGCATGTAATTTGTGCAAGTCCTTGATTTACTGTTTGCCTTGCTGTCAATGGTTTCCACTGTTCGATTCCCAAAAGTTCCATGAAAAAAAACAATGTCCACTTCACAAAGTTCCGCAAAATACTCCTGCAACAAAGAGCCTGAATCACAATGCTCGTGGAAGGCACTTCGCCTCAAACTGTCTATACACGAATCCAGAAATTGCCGTCAAAGCTCCCTCAGGTAATAAAAAGTTTTGCACTTACTTGTTGCTGGCAAGAGATACTGATCAGTCTAACCTTGTCTTCTTTCTCTTTTGCAGGTTACTCATAGGAGAGAGGCTGAAGCAAGGAGGAACCGGAAACCGGAAGAAGGAAGAGCCAGCAGCTGCGCCCATTGAAGGCAATGAAAGTCTGTAAAGAGCAGGAGTGCCAGCGCCGAGGGATCTGTTCTCAGGTAAGCGGGAGGTAGACGAGCACAAGCACTGGGTGAGGCTCGGGGGATGCCTTTTATAGACAGGGCTGGGTGTGGTTCGAAGAGCTGGGTGTGGTTTGAAGGGCTGGGTGTGGTCCTCACATGCTGCACATGTTCTTGGAAGGTGTGCAGAGCTGGGTGTGGTTTGAAGAGCTGGGTGTGGTCCTCACATGCTGCACATGTTCTTGAAAGGTGTGCAGAGTTTCAGTTATTATGCAAATGAGTTGGATTAACACATGGCCTAGAGAGGAGTGTTTTAAAGAAGCCTTGGTAAAAGCAAGGCCCAATGTGTAAACAAAACAGCACATTAAACAACATACACAGAAGCCTAGGGGGGGGAAGGTGAGATAACAAGAAAGGCTTTCAATAGTAAGTTTAAAAGGGAGCTATTACAGAACCCACTAGTGCAGTGAGAGGGGACATGCTCTTTGCTGTGTACAAACCCTAACAGTTGCCCCCCTCAAAGGCCCTCCTACAGGACGGGGTTTTCCTGGATTTTTTAAATAAAACCGTCTAATCAGCTGTGGGGCATGTACATATGATGCTGGTTCCCATGAATTCTCAGATTCATCATATCCTTTCCATTCTACTAAATAAAACAGACGTCCACTAATTCTTTTTGAGTCTTTTATGCTTTTCACTTCATATTCCAGATTTCCCTTAATTGGTATGGGTGGAGGTGGTGGTTCAGGTCGGGTTTTTGAGTTGTACGGCTTAAGCAAGGACACATGGAATGTAGTATGTACTGGATATTCTTTTGGTAAATCTAATTTTACTGTTACCGGGTTTACTATGGCAGTTATACTAAAGGGTCCAATGAAACGTGGTTGCAGCTTTCGGGATCCCTCTATGTTTAGGTTCTTTGTGGAGAGCCATACCTTGTCACCAATTTTATACATTGGGGCCTCAGACCTGTGTTTGTCTGCTTGTCTTTTCATGCTTTCCTTGTACTTTAATAAATGTTTCCTGGCTCTGTCTTGTATGTCACCTAACCTCGTTAGTCTATCCGTTACTGTAGGCAACAGGGAATCTTCTAACAAAATGGGTATAGCTCTTGGATGATACCCCTGCAAGAAATAGAATGGTGAGCAAAGTAGAGCTGAATGCTCAGTATTATTATAAACAAACTCTGCTACAGGAAGAGCTTCCAACCATTCACTAGAATAATCAGCCAATAAACAACGTAGCGTTTGAAGTAAGGTTTGGTTCAGTCGTTCAGTCTGTCCATCTGTCTCTGGGTGGAAAGCAGTGGATAAGGCCACATCTATTTTCAGTTTTTCACATAATTTTTTCCAAAATCTGGAGTTGAACTGGCACCCTCGGTCTGACACCACTTTGCTCGGCAAACCATGTAAACGCACAATTTCCCTTATAAAAATATCAGCAAATTCTGCTGCCGTGGGTAAATTCCGTAATGGTACAAAATGTGCCATTTTAGATAAAAAATCCACTATAACCAACACTGTTGTGAAGGATTTTACAGGTGGTAAACCTACAATAAAGTCTACGCTCACAGTGTGCCAAGGTTGTTTGGGTGTTGGCATTGGTATTAACAAGCCGTCAGGAGCCTTATGAGAAGATTTATGTCTTGCACAAATTGGACAGGTAGTGACAAATTGCTTAATGTCCTTTCTTATAGTGTCCCACCAAAAGTGTTTTTGCACATTTTCCAGGGTTTTTACCCAACCAGGATGACCTGCCAACGGTGAGGCGTGATGCCAAATTATCACCTGTGTTTGTAATTCAGAGGTGGGCACTAACAGCATGTTGTTGTGATACAATAAACCTCGTTGTATTGTGTTATGGGAATCCTTTAACCAATCCTGAGGTGCTATTTGCATGTGTGCATTATATAGATCTGTGATGAAATCCTTCTGTTGTACTGGTGCCAACAACTTTTGGGGAGGAATAATGGGTTCTCCTATTTTATCTTGTTTCATGTCTGAGGTATGTCCGTATCTAGATAACACATCAGATTGAATTTGTTGTGCACCTGGTCTATAGGTTATAACAAAGTCAAATGTGCTAAAAAAATTTAACCAGCGCATCTGACGTGGTGTTAGTGCTTTAAGTGATCCAAAAAACTGTAGGTTCTTATGGTCAGAAAAGATTGTAACTGGGTACTTGGCTCCCATTAAATGGTGCCTCCATTCTGAAAAGGCTACTTTGATAGCTAGTAGTTCCCTTTCAGCCACAGTGTAATTTTGTTCAGCTGGCAATAACTTTTTGGAATAGAAGGCTATAGGATGTAACTGGCCATCTACTGCATCTCGTTGAGAGAGAACTCCTCCTAAAGCTACTTGTGAAGCATCCGCTTCAACAAAAAAGGGCAAGTCAGGATCAGGATGTTTCAGAATTGGGGCTGAAGTGAACTTTTGTTTTAGGAGTTGAAAGGCGTGTGCCGCCTCATCAGTCCAAAGAAATCGTTGCCCTTTCCGCAACAAGGTAGTTATTGGGGCCGCAATGTCTGCAAAATGTGCAATAAACCTCCTATAAAAATTGGCGAAACCCAGAAATTTCTGAATATCTTTTACAGAGGATGGTTCTGGCCAATCAGCAATAGCACTGATTTTCTTTACATCCATAGTTATTCCTTGAGGTGACAGGCAGTATCCTAAAAAGTCCACCTTGTTGACATTAAAAGTACACTTTTCTAACTTAGCAAAAAGATGATTTTCTTTTAACTTTGATAATACTGCACGAACATGTTGGGTATGTTCTTCTGAGTTCTTAGAGTAAATGAGGATGTCGTCTATGTATACTATGACACAAACGTCCAGGAATTCGTGTAGGACCTCATTTATAAAGAACTGAAAGGCCGCAGGGGCATTACATAACCCAAAGGGCATTACTGTGTACTCAAATAAACCAAACTTTGTCTTGAAAGCTGTCTTCCACTCATCCCCCTCTTTTACTCGGACCAGGTGGTAAGCTCCCCGCAGATCTAGTTTAGTGTATACAGTAGAATGTCTTAATTGATCCAACAACACAGGTATTAGAGGAAGAGGATATTTATTCTTTATTGTAGCCTTATTTAGTCCTCTATAATCGATACACGCGCGCAGGGATTTATCCGGCTTCGGGATAAAAAAGAGTGGAGATGACACCGGAGATGTGGAATGACGGATGAACCCAGACTGTAGTAGGTCATCTAGGTAGGTTCTTAAGTATTTGGTTTCTTCGTCAGTCAAAGCATATACTCTGTTATTAGGTAAAGGGGCCCCTGGGATAAGATCTATACGGCAGTCATAAGACCGATGTGGGGGCAGCACCCTAGCCTTTACTGGATCAAAGACGTCTTTAAAGTCAGAATATTCAGGAGGGAGACTTGGTTCATCTTGTGTAACACTAGCACAGTGTAATACTGTGCTCTGTTCTGTACCTGCTTCTTGATAGCAATTGGTTCTACAGAAAGAGGAATCCAAAGTAACAGTTCTATTCACCCAATCAATTTTTGGGTTATGAGTTGTTAACCAGGGTACCCCGAGAATCAAACCAAAATTAGGAGTATCTATCAGATCAAAGCTAATTACCTCTGTGTGCCCGTTCTGACAGACCATAACAAGTGGACTTGTTTGTTTTGTGATTAATCCAGAGGTCAATTCTGACCCATCCACTGCACATACTGCTTCTGGACAAGGCTTTAGGCACATAGGAAGTCCTAAGATTTCAGCTAACTTATTATCCACAAAATTTCCTGTCGCGCCTGAGTCCAGTAGGACAGGGAGAGAATGCCTCACTTGGGTAGTAACAATTAAAACGACCTGAATTATGAAATGTCTAGGTATGTGCGGTACCCTGAAGGCTGCAGCATTAGAGGTTTGATTAAGATGTTTTCTCGAACAAGTAACCTCTCCCCTTGTCGAGCTTAATCGTTTCCCGATTCAGTTGAGGAGGTGGAGGAAACAGCACCCTTTCGTGGAGTTTTAGGCTTTACTGGACATTCTCTGGCAAAGTGACCTGCCCTGCCACAATATAAACATAATTGAAATGTTCTCCTTCTTTCTTTTTCCTCTGATGTGAGTGGACCTCTGAGTGTCCCTATTTGCATAGGCTCAGGTTCAGGGAGTTTATTATCTGTGTCTTTCTTCTCGTGTCTAATAAAAGTTAACCGTGATTCCAGTTTGTATTTATCTCCCTTTCTTTCTCCTAGTCTATGTTCTAATTTCACAACTAAATCTACAAAGTCCGAATAGTCTTTTGGCAAATCAACGATATAAGCCAGCGCGTCTTTTAACTCGTCTCTCAAACCTTTATAAAAAAGGGAGACACGCTTTTCTTCTGGCCACTGTGTCTCGGTGAGTAAACGATTAAAACTAGTGAGCTAGGTCAATAAATCCTTGTTACCTTGTTTAAGATTTAAAAGCTCATTATCACTTGCCTGCATGAAAGTGTGTTTTGCAAAAAGGCTGGTCATGGTCCGTTTAAATTGATTCCAATTATGGAGGATGGGATCATCTCTATCCAAGAAAGGAATTGACCAATTGGCTGCTGTGCCACCCAAATAAGACAAGACGAATGCCACTTTCGTATCATCAGTAGGGAACTGTTGTGGCTTACAAATGAAGTGTAATTGACATTGATTGATAAAAACATGGAATTTGTTACTATCTCCATGAAAACGTTCAGGTGCTGCTAAGGGCACAACATTGGGAACATTAACAGTAACCTCAACTGGGGGAGGCAACGTTGTATGTTTTGATGGCGCCCCTGTCTCTGAGGAGGTTTTAAACAAAGGCGTAAAAGCTGTGTTCCACTGAGATCCCCTAAATTTATACCTGCTTAAATCCTGTTTTAAAGAGGTATTCTCCATCTTTAATCTCTCTATTTCCTCTTGCATATGTTGCAAGATGCCAGACACTGATTCATTATGAGCCAAGTCCTCATTTAGGGCCTGCGCCATATCCGTGACGTCAATGCCCTCTATTTCTTCCCCGGTATTCATCGTCCACCAGAACTGACATTTTTTAAGGCTTGTGCTTCTGTCAAAGCCCAGCTCACCTGAGTTCTTGTTCAGTTCTGATGGAGGTTGAAGACAATCCGACCCCACCCTGAAACTGCTTGTTCCAGCACACTAGTTTTTAAAACAGTGCACTAAGAACAGAAGCTCAAGGGAAGGGGGGAAGTGGATAAAATAAAAAAAAGAGAGACAACACCGTTCTTGCGTTTCCACTGTTGAAGTGCTGCACAAATCTGCGGCCCTTTCTGACTTCTGTAGAAACTGGTGCCTAATGAAACATAAACAAAGAACAGATAAGTGAAACCTATTCCTAAATGGGTTCCTGACTATCCCTTTATTTATTAGAAATTCTCTTCTAAAAGTACCTCTTGGATCCTGGTCTCTAGTTTCCAGGTTTGGAATGTGTTACTGCTCTGGGATGTGTTTTCTATTACTGTAAAGCTTCTAAAACATTAAACAAATACCGTTATCAGAATTACCAATATCAACCATTCAACATAATATAACTAAAGCCTAAATTCCCAATAGCTGACTCACTTTTCCCATATTTCCAGAATCTTTTATAAAACAAATACTGTACTTTTACATCAAAATACAGCATGTAATTTGTGCAAGTCCTTGATTTACTGTTTGCCTTGCTGTCAATGGTTTCCACTGTTCGATTCCCAAAAGTTCCATGAAAAAAAACAATGTCCACTTCACAAAGTTCCGCAAAATACTCCTGCAACAAAGAGCCTGAATCACAATGCTCGTGGAAGGCACTTCGCCTCAAACTGTCTATACACGAATCCAGAAATTGCCGTCAAAGCTCCCTCAGGTAATAAAAAGTTTTGCACTTACTTGTTGCTGGCAAGAGATACTGATCAGTCTAACCTTGTCTTCTTTCTCTTTTGCAGGTTACTCATAGGAGAGAGGCTGAAGCAAGGAGGAACCGGAAACCGGAAGAAGGAAGAGCCAGCAGCTGCGCCCATTGAAGGCAATGAAAGTCTGTAAAGAGCAGGAGTGCCAGCGCCGAGGGATCTGTTCTCAGGTAAGCGGGAGGTAGACGAGCACTGGGTGAGGCTCGGGGGATGCCTTTTATAGACAGGGCTGGGTGTGGTTCGAAGAGCTGGGTGTGGTTTGAAGGGCTGGGTGTGGTCCTCACATGCTGCACATGTTCTTGGAAGGTGTGCAGAGCTGGGTGTGGTTTGAAGAGCTGGGTGTGGTCCTCACATGCTGCACATGTTCTTGAAAGGTGTGCAGAGTTTCAGTTATTATGCAAATGAGTTGGATTAACACATGGCCTAGAGAGGAGTGTTTTAAAGAAGCCTTGGTAAAAGCAAGGCCCAATGTGTAAACAAAACAGCACATTAAACAACATACACAGAAGCCTAGGGGGGGGGAAGGTGAGATAACAAGAAAGGCTTTCAATAGTAAGTTTAAAAGGGAGCTATTACAGAACCCACTAGTGCAGTGAGAGGGGACATGCTCTTTGCTGTGTACAAACCCTAACACTCCTTCCTCACAAACCTCGGACGCCGAGACCTCCGGTAGCGGCGATTTTAACTTCCTGACATCCCACCGCTTGCAAACGTCCAGCCAATCACGGGACGATAAACTGGGCTGCCTGGGCCCACCAGTGGCAGTGTCAGCACAAGTGAAGTCCGAGTACGGGCGAACAGGTTCCGGCTCGTCACATACACTCCCCCTAGAGAGCGGCCTGTCGAGCCGCACAGAGATCGGATAGCGGGAGAGAAAATCCGCAGTCACCATTTGTTTTCCAGGCAGATGTTGAATCTGAAATGAGAAAGGCTGTAGGGAAAGAAACCACCGGAGAACGCAGGAGTTAGTGTCCTTATTATGGGCGAGCCATGTAAAAGGAGCGTGATCAGTGATGAGGGTAAAGGGTCTGCCAGATAGATAGTATCGGAGAAATTCCACAGCCCACTTTATTGCCAGGCATTCTTTCTCAATAATCGGATAATGAGTTTCACGGGGCAGTAATTTCCGTCTGATGTAGAGAATGGGGTGGGTTGTCCCGTCCTCTTGGAGTTGTGACAATACAGCCCCAAGGCCCACGTCGGAGGCATCAGTGAGTAACACAAAGGGCTTTTTTAAATCAGGACAACATAATACAAGTTCAGAAATAAGAGCAGCTTTAAGACGGTTAAAGCTTTGCAGCGCAGTCACTGAAGGGGACCCCAGGATGTTGGGATAGGATTTCTTTAACAATTCCGTAAGGGGTTCTGCTACTGTGGAGAAGTGAGGAATGAAACGTCTATATTAACCCACCAATCCCAGAAAAGCCCTAACATCTTTCTTTTTCTTAGGGAACGTCATATTGGAGATAGCTTCTACCTTTTCGACTTGGGGAAAGATCTTACCACCCCCTACAACGTAACCCAAATATCTGATGCTCGTTTGACCTAGTCGGCTTTTCTCAGGATTGGCAGTTAACTGTGCATTTCGTAAAGCCTGTAAAATGGTATTGAGATGGGTCATGTGTTCTTCCCAGGAATTGCTATATATAACAATGTCATCCAGATAGGCTGCGGCATATTGTCTAAAAGGTCGTAAGATTTTGTCCATGAGTCTTTGGAAGGTGGCAGGAGCTCCGTGGAGCCCGAAAGGGAGGACTGTAAAGTGGTACAATCCCAAAGGGGTAGCAAACGCGGTTTTCTCTTTATCTTCTTTCCTTAAGGGTATCTGCCAGTACCCCTTAGTAAGATCTAAGGTAGATAAGTATTTGGCTTGACCCAGTCTCTCAATGAGTTCATCAATTCTCGGCATAGGATATGCATCAAAATAGGTTACATTATTGACCCCCCTATAGTATACGCAAAACCTGGTACTGCCATCTGGCTTAGGTACCAGTACTACAGGCGAACACCACGGACTGGTTGACGGTTGTATAATTCCTGCTGCTAACATGGCTTGGACTTCTTTTTCGATAATCATCTGTTTGGCTTCAGGGATGCGGTAGGGTCTCTGGCGGGTGAACCGTATTTGTTTTAAGGTGGATGGGATGCTGGACTAGGGGGGTTCTCCCTGGATATTTGGAGAAGACATCATGATTGTGTCGTACTAGGTGAGTTAGTTGGTTGTGATAAGACCCAGTAAGGTCAGAATTGATCCAGGGTAAGGACAGGTTAGGGAGTTCAGGTTTGGTTAGGGTGGGGTATGGAATGTCTTCATTAATGTCAGTATTGATGTACTGCATGTTATGGTCCTCTGTAGGATCTAACCATTTTTTAAGCAGGTTAATGTGATAAATCTGTTCCCTGCCCTTCCTTGGGGTATGGCCAATTTGTACGTGGTGGGATTAATCTGAGCTGTCACTTCAAATGGCCCTTGCCATCGGGCCAACAACTTATTATCTGTACTAGGGAGTAACACCAGTGCTTTGTCTCCTACTGTCAAGGTTCGTACTGTGCTTTGGATATCATATAGTCTTTTCTGTTTTTCCTGGGCCTCTCACAAAGCAGTATGGGCTTCTTCCCATACCGTATGTAAATTCTCTCTTAACTCCTGGGTATATGTTAACAAATCTTTTACTTCTTCCTCCGTATCCTCCCATTGTTCGGCTAACATATCCAACAAGGTACGAGGTTGGCGGCCAAACAGTAATTCGAATGGGCTGTGACCTAGGGACACCTGTACATGTGTACGGATGGCATATAAGACTAACAGTAACTTTTTCTCCCAATCTTTGCCTGCGTCTGATATACTTTTTCAGAGGAGGGATTTAATAGTCTTATTGTATCTTTCTACCAGTCCATCGGTTTGTGGATGGTAGACTGAGGTACGAATTTGTTTGACCCCTAATAAGTGGCATACTTCCGCCATCAGTCGGGACATAAATGGGGTCCCTTGGTCTGTCAATATTTCTTTCGGGAAACCCACCCTCGAAAAAAATTCATTCATTGCTTGGGCAATGGTTTTAGTGTGTATACTGGGAAGAGCTATGGCCTCCGGATACCGTGTAGCATAGTCTACCAATACTAGTACGTATTGTCTACCCCGAGTGGAGGGCCTGAGGGGGCCAATGAGATCCATCCCAACTCGGGTAAAAGGGATATCAATAATCGGAAGGGGTTGGAGTGGAGCAGGGATTTGGGAAGAAGGGTTGTATAACTGGCATTTGGGACATTCCGCACAATGTCTACGTATTTCACCATAAACCTCGGGCCAATAAAACCATCTAAGTACTGCCTCTTCAGTTTTCTCCCTTCCCAAGTGTCCTTCCCCGTTATCCCCATGTGCTAGTTGTAATACTTGTTGCCGATGACCTTTGGGTACCACTAACTGAAGGTCATTTCCCCGGGTGGGTGTGGGATTGCGATACAGTAATTGGTTACGAACTATGAACCTGGGACCTACCCCTTGTATTTCCCCAGACTGCGCCTATTGCCATGCGTGTTTTAAGGAGGGATCCTCATTCTGATCCTGCTGGAAATCTCCTGTAATCGTACAAATTCTCCCAGATGGAGTAGAATCTTCATCGAACGGGAGGGTTTGCAAATATGAGTGTCTTTGCTCTCTTTTTTGTCTTTTACTGAGGGTAACTCGAATCCTTTCTGGGCCCTCCGTCATGTCTCCTTCGGGTACTTCCGCCCACCAAGACGTCAGCATGTGTTCTTGCCCTGCTCGCTCCAATAAGGAGGAAAAATCCACATGGTCAGTACCAAGGATTATGTACTCCTCTAGTTTGGAGAGTACCCTGACTCTGAGGTCCTCTGACCGCTCTCTCCATTGCAATTTTATTGTAGCTAAGGGATAGTACCGCTGATCTCCATGTACACATGTGATTAGGACTTGTTGCCCTTTTTCTATTTGTCCTGGCAATACTAGATTTCCTCTTATCACGCTTTGACTACAACCGGAGACAATGAGGGCTGTTCTTTTCTCATTATTGACGACAATGGGAAGGATATATTTGGGTTTGTCTCCTCCAGACCAGAACACCCTTCCCTTAGTCAGCCCTATCTCCATGGGTTCTTCGGTTTCCTTCTTATGCGGACAATAACGGGCAATATGTCCCCACTCTGAACAACTGTAACATTGGGGTCCAGGGCCCGCATTTCCGGGTAGCCCTGGGCCTGTGGCGGATGATCTATCGGTACCATGTGTCATTACAGGTCGCTGGAGATTATTTCTCGATATAGTTGGTCGCATAGGAGAGGGGGGAACCCGACTAGTGTTAGCACGGAAGTCTGACCCTCTATGATAAGCACAGGCAAGATCTACTGCAGTTCCGTTTGTTAGCCCGGGATGTTGTCTTACCCAGTTCCTGGTGGTGGGTGGTAAAGCATCCAAATACTGTTCTAATACTATGACATTAAACATATCTTCTTTTGTGTTTTCCATGGGTTGTAACCACCTCCCGGCAGCATGTTGAACTCGGTAATAGAAGGTGCGGGGGTTCTCCTGATGCTGCCATTTCGTCTGTCTAAACTTGGTACGATATCTTTCAGTATCTAAGCCCACTCGTTCTAGTATTGTCTTTTTAATGTCCTTATATGGCAAGGTCCCACTTGGATTAATGGCTTGGTATGTGGTTTGTAATTGTCCAGTGAGCAGGGGGGCGATATATTGACCCCATTTGTCCTCAAGCCAGTTAGCGGTGCTGGCCACTCTTTCAAAGTTTGTGAAAAAAGAGTCCGGATCATCCTGCTCCTGATACTTTTGTAACACACTACTGGGCACCGTAGGATGTACTTTAGTATGGGCAATGGTATCAGTGAGCTTGCCTAATGCGGTTTCATGTACCAGCTAATTATTGGCCATAATTGTTGCCTGGCTTTTAAGTGCGGTCTGCAACGCCTCTCTTTCTTCTTTGGCTTCTTTCATTTGTTGCTCCCATATCATTTGGAGATGCCGTTGCCCTTCAGCCAACTGGGCGATAACATCAGCTATTGTCGTTTTCTCCTCCATGCGGGCGGTTTCCTTCAAATCCCACTTCTGACACCACTTGTGCCGGATGGTAGGGAAGGAATCACTCCAAGAGGTTTTATTGGAATAATATGAATGAAGCAAGTGCAGGTACGTGTTTCTGGTCATTAATTGCTGGATAGAAGGTGGTGAGGGTTTGTCTGTAGTCAGGTTTTCTCTCCTCTTCTCTGTTCCACTTCCGTAGGGATTCCCCGGGAGGTACATGCAGAAAAAAGAGAACAGAAGTGGTAAGTGGATTAGGTATTCCTGTCGTATGGTAAGTATTGAGTTTCTTATCCTTTTATCCTCACTTTCTATTCCTGGTACTAGTCATTCCAATGTTTCTTTTATGTTTAACATCCTTTCTTACTATGGTTTTGTTCTCTCCCCCCCCACCCCCTCTATAGTGCTCGTGATCCTGTGCGCGATGACTTCGGTGATTTAGACTCTTATTGTACTCTACGGTGTTAGTGGTAAGTGAAGTTTTCAGCCCTTCCCCCTCCCTTCCTTCCACTCCTTGTTCCCCACCTTGTTGTGCTGTGTTTGTGCCCTCATTCGACTCTCTCTCTCTCTCTCTCTCTCTCTCTCAGGTTCAGGCTCGTGATTCCCACGCACCTGTACTGCCACGCTTCTCCGGAAGCATGGCGGGATGCAGCAGCTTGTCCTCCCGGTCTCTAGGCTTCAGGATGTCCGATGCTCGTCCCCAGCCGTCGCCTCCAAGATACGAGTGCTCCACCTGCCTTCGTGTAGTCCTTTGGCTCCGTCCTCTGCTCCCGACGTCTGTATGGTTGTTGTCCGTCTCCTTGTTTTGATGGGATTTCGCTGGTCCTTGATCGCCTCCAACTCCTTCCTCACAAACCTCGGACACCGAGAACTCCGGTAGCGGCGATTTTAACTTCCTGACATCCCGCTGCTTGCAAACGTCCAGCCAATCACGGGACGATAAACTGGGCTGCCTGGGCCCACCAGTGGCAGTGTCAGCACAAGTGAAGTCCGAGTACGGGCGAACAGGTTCCGGCCCGTCACAGAGGATTATCAGAGGATTATCAGGATTGTCCTCAATTTCAGCTTTCAGAGGACTACATCGATCTTGACCTTCACCAGCTTGCACTGTCTTTACTTCTGCAGTCTCTTGCTCTGTCTTTGTCAGTTGCTCCTTTTGAGACTGTACAGTTTCTGCTGGTTTCTTCAGGAACACTGGATCTTCATCATCCAAAGGATATTGCACTTTACGAGTATGACTTGCATGATCCAGTTTGGAATTCCAGCACACTTCACAGCAGTCGTCACTAGAATGACCTAGTTTAAATTCCACCTAGGCTCCAAGCAAGTCTTCCACACATGCTTCATGATCACCACTCAATCACCAGACTGTATACTGTGAAACTGGTTTTGGGATGGTTGCACAGCTGTTGCTTCCACCCGGTGAGGCATAGAACGAACCATATCAACTAGACCCTTGCAGTAAACCAGCACCAAGTCATCTGTTATGCTCACAAGCGCATTTGCAACAGCTGGCAATCTCATAACTCTGCCTATTAATATTTCATGTGGTGAGAGTCCAGTCTTTCTGCCAAGTAGACTTCGAATGCTCATCAGAACCAGAGGTAAAGCATCAGGTCATTTCAGATTTGTGGACGCACACATTTTTGCCAATTGAGCTTTCAGTATACCATTCATGTGCTCCACAAATCCAGAAGCCTCAGGTTGGTAACTGCAGTGCAGCTTCTACTCAATGTTTAAGGCTGAACATAGCATTTTTATCACCTCATTATTGAAGTGACTTCCTTTATCTGATTCTAAAGAGGCTGCAAAACCACATTTTGGTATTAGGTCCCTAGGTAACAGCTTTGCTACTGTAAGGCTATCACTTCTACTTGTAGGAGAGTCTTCAATCCAATGACTGAATACACAGATTATCACCAAGACATACCTCAAACTACCACACACAGGCATCTCAATGAAATCTATCTTCATTCTTTTAAATGGATGACCTGATCTTTCTGTGTGTCTCAAATTGACAACAATTTTCTTTCCCATGTCCATTTGCTGACATGTACTGCATCTGTGACAACTTGCTTCAGCAACCTGTCTAAATTTCAAATTGAACCACCATTGTTTAAATGTTCAAATCATTGCATCTCTGCCAATGTGAGTTTGACCATGATAGTATGTAGCCATGTGTGTAAGTAGGCAGTTTGGCAGAACCACCTTCCCTTCATTTGAAGCCCAAATTCATCAATTTCTCTTTGGTTGCAACACAATTTTGTCCAGCTTCTTTTTTCATCTTTTGAAACCTCATCTTGTAATCTATTAATTTCTTCTGAAGTATCAACCACTGTCAACAGAAAACTTTGAATTGCCTCATCAGTATCTGTTTAATTTTTCCACTCTTCATTGAAGGTGTCACAATTAAGTGCACAATATCTGGCATTTTGATCAGCATATGCATTAGCCATAGGAAAAAAATCATTTGCTTTGCGATGCACAGTACTTTTCATAACTGCAACTTTCTCACGTAATTATAAAGCTTCTACCAATTTATGAATCTTATCCCTGTTTCTTATAGGGGTGCCAGAAGAAGTCATGGTACCTCTCCGTATTGACTGTCTGTACAAATCATAATTTTAAACTGTGGTGAACTACAGCATGCTCTAGTAAGAGCAATTAATTCAGCCACTCATACAGAAAATACTCCTTGAAGCCATGAAGCTTCGAGTCCACCAGAGATGGTGCACACAGCATTACCAGATCTCAATGTTCTCACATTGTCTGAAACAGGAACCATCAACAAAAATTATTTGGTCATTTTTCTCTAACGGAGTATCCTGAAAATTAGGTCTGGGCTTGGTGTGCAGTTCAGTAATATCCAGGCAGTCATGTTCCACTTCATTTACATTTTCACGTTCAGTAGTGTCTATAGGTAACAAAGTAGCAGGATTAAGTACTCCGCACCTTCGCAGGGTGAAATTTGAGGATCCCAAAATCAGTAACTCATAGCGAGTCACTCGAGCATTTGTCAGATATTGAGTCTTGGTCCTGGTAAGCAAGACCTGAACTGAGCGAGGGACCAGAACAGTTAAAGGATGTTCATCATAGTGCTCTCACTCTGGGCAAGGCTAGTACCAACCTAAGCCACCTGTTTCAGGCAGTATGGTAAAGCGGTAGCAACTGGATCCAATGTAGCTTAAAAATATGCTACATGATGATTTACACCACCATGTACCTGTGTCAGGACAGAAAGAGCACAGGAATTACGTTCATGACAAAACAGTGAAAATTATTTTGTATAGTCAGGCATTCCCAGAGCTGGTGCTCTGCACAGACTCTCTCTCTCAGTTCAGTAAAAGCTTTCATACAAGCATTGTCAAGGAACGCTGGATCAGTAATGTCTTTGTGGATCAACTTTTGTAAAGGCTTTGAAATAACAGAAAAACTGGGAATCCATTGGCGACAGTAACTCACTATTCCCAAATACATTCTGACATCTCTTTGAGTAGTAGGAGAGTTAATTTCCAATATAGCTGTAACCCTTTCTCTAGACACTTTCCTTGTACCTTTCATTATTCAATGTCCCAAGTACTTCACCTCTTTCTGACAATACGGTAATTGTGCTGGAGCTACGTTATGTCCATTTTCACCCAAATAATTCAACAAGGCAATAGTATCTTGCTTACATGCTTCTCAGGTCTTTGAAGCAACCATCAAATCATCAATCTACTGGACCAATGTAGACTAGAAAGGCATATCAAATGATTCTAAATTGTTCTTAAACACTTGATTAAATATTGATGGGGATTCTGAAATTTTTTGTTGAAATCTACACCAGGCATACACCCAATTGCAAATTTTAAAAAAAAGAGAAACTGGCTGTCTTCATGTAGAGGCACTGCAAAAAATTCTTGTGACAAAACCACTACTGTGAACCATTCTACATCAAATGGAATTTGGAACAAAATCACTGCTGAATTAGGTACCACTGGACAACATTTGACCACTATGTCATTATTTTTTCTCAAATCCTGAACTCTGTGAAATTTCCCACTAGGTTTTTGCAAACCCATAATAGGTGAATTACATGGGCTGCTTAGCACTTCTTACAAAAGTCCTTGCTCAACAAAACCTGCAATTACATGTGTAACTCCTTCAATTAGATCTGGTGCCATGTGATATTGAGGAGTTTTTGGAAAAAGTGCTTTTGGTTTAACTGTAATTTTAACTAATTCCACTCCTTTAATTAGTGCAATATCTTTTCCAGAAAGATCCTGCACTTTTAAAATAACTGTATCTGATAGGTCATTTGGCTGTTTCTGAACTGTAAATGCAGGAAAAAGAGTAATCAATGGGAAATCTTCATTAATTAGATTACAGTCAATTGATGTGCATGATTCCTCATCATCACTATTTGCTTGAATTGCAATTCATTTGGGCAAGTAATCGAACATCTTAATTTGCACAATAAATCTCTTCACAGCAGGCATACTGGATTCGAGTCACAGACTACAAATTTCTGCATGCCTTCAAAAGTACCAATTTTGACAAGAATCGATTGTGTAATCAGATTTGTCAGATGTTGGTTCTCTATTCCTACAACCTGTACCGTTCTCCCAGAAAGTGGCACACTGGGAACTTCTATAGTTTTGACAGTAGAGCATGTAGCTCCTGTGTCAACCAAAAATGAAACAACATGACCCATAACTGGCCCATTTACATAGGGGCTACTCTGATCCACCTCTAATGAAGCTGCTCACACACATTATTCTTCATACAAACTCTCACTCACATTTTCACCACACAATTCACCCTCACTGTATAAATGATACTGTGTGATCAATTTCTGATTATTTTGATTTAACCTTTGACCCATGTTCTGCTGAGGAACTACTACCTGCTGCTGTGCCATTGGAGCTTGAGGTATTTGCATTTACTGCTGTGGCATCATTTATATCTGCTGTAGCATTTGCTGTTGTAGTACTTGAAAACATGAAACCTGCTGTTGGAGAATTTGCATTTGTGGATTCAGCATTTGATTACTGATATTCAGGACATTTACATTAGTATTTCGATTTCCTGGTCCTCTCAAATTTGGAAAAAGATTATGTTCCTTCAACTACATAGCACCTTCCTGCACCATCAAAGGACATTCCCACTTCCAGTGTCTAAAACCCCCGCATGCGTGTCAAGGCAGAATTTTCTTCATTGGCTGTATATCACCTGTATTAACATTAGTATTAAAATCAACACAATTTCCATTTCAAAGACCACCACGTTCTCTCGCCTGTCCCTGACTCTGAACCACTTGCATGTTTCTCGATTGTTTGTATTCCCTGCATCCCTGATTGTGCTGCTCTAATCTGTATCACCATCACCTTTTCTTTCATTCTTTTCTGCTTCATGCCAATTTCATCAACACAATATTTAGCAAACTGCAATGCTGCATTAACCAGTTTTGCTTGCCACCAAATAAAATGACTCTTAAGCATGTTATTAATTTCAGGTCTCAACCCCTGCACAAACCTGAACACAAAATGAATCATGTCTTTGGGTTCAATTGTCTCTGTACCACTGTAATGGTTGAATGCCTGTAACAACCTTTTATAATATCCATGTATTGACTACTTTACTTCCTGAGCTGTCCTGTCAATTCTCTGCCAATCAACATTCTTAGGGGAAATTCATGTTTTCAAAAATTCAATCAATTTGTAATAGCTTCTCATTACTTCAGAAGATGGTGCACCTGTAACCGGATCTCGTGGAGGCTCTCATCGGCCAGTCAACACCTCTCTTACATTCAATCCATAAATGAGCATAAATATATATATATATGCGTGCCATCCAAATCCACTAGGTTCCGGCCTCTTCGTTGCAGCGGGTCAAGGCAGGGTAGCGAACCCTCATAAATCCAAGCCACACGTTGCCAGGATACGCAGAACACAACGGCACGTATATAACCTGTGAACAAGGAGCAGAGGCTCCGAAACACGTAAGGTCTTGAAATAAACACACTGGTGCTGGAGGAGTCGCAGCACGTTGTTTTTGATATCGCCGTTGTGTTCTGCGTGTCCTGCAACCTGTGGCTTGGACATATATATATATATATATATATATATATATATATATATATATATATATATATATATAGACACAAAGGTAACAGGGATGTTATAGTTAGGTTCTGAATTTACTTGCACAAAACCATAGAAATTGAGCAGTTATAGATAGAGTTATTTCAAGTAACTATTACTTGTGGCCTAAGGTAAATATAACTCGCCATGCCCACACACAGTGTTTTCTTCAATAATTTGACTGTTAATGTTTCATTTATATTTTTAATTACGTTATAGAAGTTAAATTACATTACATTACCAGATTTATAAACTGCATGGGTACCCACAAACAGGCTTCCCAGGGCAATAAGGAGACCAATACACAACTCTACATAGGAAAGAGATAGGTTTTTAGTTGCATCTGAAAGATCAACCAGTTGTTTTCAATTTTCAAATTGCCCAAAAGTGAATTCCACAGCTTAGGGGCTAAGTATGCTAAGGACCGAGCGTGACCCCTGGATATCCTGGATATGACAAGAAGGTCCAAGGAACTAGATCCAAGGGACCTACTGGGTTTTTACGAAGCCACCAATCGATGGAGAATTTTAGGACCCTGTTATGTTTGGCCCAATGCACCGGACAAAGAGCCTTATACTGAATTCTGCTACTAATAGGTAACAAGTGCAGCTTTCTAAGTGCTTCTCTTGCTGGATGAAATTTTGGAATTCCCAGGAGAATCCGGGCAGCAGCATTTTGAATTACTTGTAGTTTCCCAATAACCACTTTTGGGCTTAATAGATTGACTTCCTGAAGTCCAGACGTGATACTATCAACCCCTGGACCACAATTCTTCTGACTTCCAATGGGAGCCATTTCAAGGTGTTCAGAAGGGCTCTCAAAAGTCCAAAGCAGGTGCCTGCGAATCGATTCGCTTCAGAGGCTATTGAAAGTTTATGATCTAAAGTAAAGCTCAGACTTTTTACTTTGGTTTTTGGTACTGGATGATCTCCTAGTCCAAAAGGCCAGCTGATTTGTTGCAGTAGCAAAGCATTATTGCTGACCACCTCAGTTGTAACTCTGCTTAAAACAGCTGGGTTAGAGATGTTTAAAATAAGCATGTCTAGCTGGCCATCCCAAGACGGCCAGCCAAAGGGACATGTATACTTTAAACAATTGCCAGTTACCTACTGCCACGTGGCCCCAATTGCTCCACCCTGTCTTGACATTCGGTTCAGGGTGGGGTGCTGAAAAATAAAATGGTAATAAAGAACGAGATTGGGAGTATTCGTGAAGCCTTCACACCTCCAGCTATACAAATTTGGTTTTCTTTTAATATTTCAAAAACTACTGAAGGTGTTTCCACCAAATAACAAAAAGCGCTGTTTCTGGACCGACCAAGAGCTACCTTTCTGCCAAATTTGGTGTAATTCCATGGGATGTAGTCGTGTCTAAAATACCTATGGGACTTAAAATGTGAAAAGCACTTTTTTTGACCCATCATTTTTCTCAGCCCCCGAATTATAGATCACCCCGAAAAGTCCCATGCACAACAAAATTCTACAACACAGTTTTTTTTGGAAAATTTTGTGAAGATTCATCAAGCGGGGCCAGAGATATAGGCAAGTTAAAAAATGCTTTTTCTATGGAAACTAGGTCCTAACTATAACTACCTTCTGGCAAACGCCAGTGAGGTTGTTTTATATATATATATATCTATATCTATATCTATATCTATAGCTATATATATATAAATATATATATATATATATATCTATTGTGGAGGAAGAGTCGTGTCCTCCCAACAGCAGTGCTTTGCATACTCATCGGCATCAGGCCTCTTGAGGGACATGGACCTACACAATTTGGCAAATCAGTGTACCGTCAATCTTATCGACAATACCAGATGTCTTAGGCCTGTAAATACAGTGAAACCATAATCCACCTGCAGGGCTACACACAGCATACACATCACTTCATTCTTGAAGTGTGTCCCACATTCTGACTTCAGAGAAATCAGTAAGCAGAAACAGTAAATCAAGTCCCTCAATAACAGCTTGGCCACAGTAAGAGTGTCATTTGTCCTAGGACAGTACACCTTCACCCAGCATGAAAAGGTGCACACTACAACTGAGGTGTAATGAAGCCCATTGCATATTCTTAAACATGAGAACTATAGTGACATGGGACTATGAAGCTGGAGTGCCTAGTCTAGCAACTGCCTTCAGAACATTTGGTAATAAGGGGACTCAGAGGGAAGGGATATCTGTAAAAAAAAAAAACATAATTTAATTCTGTTTTAAAAATAATCAGATAAAGCCATACTTTGCCAACAAGTAGCAGTGCAAGCTCCTTAGTACAATGCAAAGGAAGGAACATGATCACAAAATGCGGCATTATTGACAGAGATGACCAGGGGGCCATAATATACCCAGTCCTCCTGGCTACAGAGCAGGTTTCAGTGCGGGGGAGAACAGACACACTACGTGGAAGATGTTCTTGAGGTACTTAAACATCATAATAATCGCAAAAGTAAGACAAATTCCAACCCACATATCCCTCATCACAGGAGTCTCCCTTAGAGCCAGACAAGTGCTCATTATTGAATTTGTAAATAAGGAGTCCCCATGTAGCAATTGCATTCATAGCATGTTCATCTGTGCGGGTCAGTCACATGTGTGCCTCCTCAGCTACTCTCCATTCGAGGAGATCCTGCACCCACGCTGACAGAGTTGGTAGACTCTCACTCATCCAACCAATGGCTACCCTCCGCTTGGCCAATAAGAGGGTAAGATGAGCAAATCTATATGGGAGTTTCCACCCTTTAGGCTTTTTAATCACTCCCAATAATCAAGCCAGGGGGATCAGTGGTATCATTATACTAGTGGCTTGTGTTATCTTGGGAGTCACATTTTTCCAGAAGGCCTGAATCCCTGTACAATCCCAGGCTAAATGCATGAAAGTATTCCCCAACTCCCCACATCGGTACATCTAGCTTCCCTGGAAGGGTTAATCCTGTTCAAGTGGCTGGAGGTTACGTAAGTATGATGCAGAAAACAAAATGAAGCAATTTAAAGCGCTGACTACAGGACAAAGTCCATGCCAGCTCACAGGTCCATGCCCAATCTGCATCTCTGATGGGTAGTGCCAACTCCCTTTCCCAAGTCTTACCTGCCACATAGGGAATATTTACCATTTCCTAATGAAGTGCCTTGTAGAATAGGGTGGTTAAGTACCTCCCCTCTCCTCATTGAATTAGCCCCCCCAGAACTTTCAAGCACTGCGGTGCTGCAAGGAACCAATCCAACCCATAACTCTCTAGCAACTCGCTCCCGACCAGTGTAATGGAGGTACTGGCCTGGAACCAGCCCAAAGGTTTCCTTTACTTACTGAAAGGTAATAAATGTTTCCCCAGGGTATAAATTGTCTGCCACCTGACATTCTGCAACCCTCCATCGACCCATAGCCATACTCTCATCCAGTGATTTGAACATAGACAGTTTCTAGAGCTTAAGCTCACTGTCAAGTGGGGTTATGTAAACCACCCTGCCCATCACTTCTTTCCAAAGCCCTGCCATTTTTCTGACCAGGTAGAGAATGGGGCATTCCGATCTACCATCCCGCAACTACCATCAGCAAACTTGCCTAGCATGTCTATGTATGATCGCTCATCCAGTTATCATGATCAGTTAACCAGTGTGTGCCATGCTGCAAATTGGCTGCTTAATAGTAGAGGCTCAAATCTGGGATAGCTAGGCCCCCAAGCTCCCTATCCATTTTAAGTGCTGTTGAAGCTACCCTGATGCATTTCCCGGCCCATACTAGTGAAATCAGTAAGCTGCTGGATTTCCTAAAGAACGGGGAGCCCAATGGAATATCGTATTTTGAAGGAGATAAAGGTAGCGGGGAAGAAAAAACATTTTTGTCACCGCAGCCCAGCCTACGCCAGAAAGAGGGTTTGTGTTCCAAAAGCTGGTTGAGCCTTCCAAACCCTCCACCACCCTGTTCATGTTGAGCCATTTGTATAATGCTTCCCTGTGTGTGATCTGCATGCCCAAGTATCTAAAGCCCACTGTCTCCCACTGCAGGCCCAGTACAGGCAGTTGGTCTAGAGGCCTCCCAACCAAGCACCCAAGGGGAAATGGAAGTGTCTTCCGCAGATTGCCTTCAAGCCGGGAGACCTTGCCGAAATCATGGAGTAAACCCCAAAACATCAGCACTAAACGGCTGGGGGAATCTACATATACCAGGGCATGATCTGCGTATAAAGAAATGATATAGTTGCGATCTCTCATCCGCATTCCCCAAGGCTCCAGTTCTCTTTATAACAACAAGACAAACCATTCCATTGCCAGGGCAAAGAGGAGCGGAGAGAGGGGGCACGCCTGCCTCATCCCTTTCCCGTCGACCATGTCTCCACCAAGTCTCCGCCAAGTTTTATGCTGACCGTAGGATTGGTGTACAGCAGGCGCACCCAGCTACAAAAGTTGGGTCCAAATTCCATCCCGTCTAGTACTACCATCACGTAGTCCCACTCTACTGTATCAAAAGCTTTCTCTAGATCAAGAGGGACCAAAGCCAATTCGCGTTCGTCCCTCCTGGGCTCGTGCATAACCTGAGGTAGATGTTGTAGCTTAAGCATTGTACTTCTGGCCGGCATGAAGCCGTACTGGTCTTCATGGACTAACTCCTGAATGACCCCCCCTAGTTTAGAGGCTAACAGCTTACATAGTATTTTCATATCTGAATTTAACATAGTCAGGGGGTCGGTATAAGGAGGGATCATCTACCTCGCCCCCAGGTTTTAACATAAAACATATGATTCATTCCCTCATTGTGGGCAGAAATTTACCCCGTGCTTGGGCCTCACAAAAGACTTCCAGTAATTTTTCCCTAAGGGCGGCTAAATATGTTTAAAGAAGCTCCACTGGAAAGTTATCACCCTCCCCCCCCTGGGCCTTGGATTTATAAAGGGCCTGTAATTCTTCGCCGAGCTCCTCACTGGTAATTTCATCCTCTAGATCTCTCACTGTACCCGATGACAGAGTGGGTAACCAAACCTCTGCCGAAAATTCCTCCCGAGTACCTGGTGGACTCACCTCACCAGCCCTATATACCCTGTGAAAGTGTTCTACGAAGGCCCTCAGAATTTCCTGTCCACTAGTTACCAGTGCTCTGTTAGATGTACAAATATGTAGTATAGGGAGAATTTCCTGCTCCCGTCGGAGAATCCATGCAAGGAGCCTGTCAGCCTTTTCTTCCTCCCTGTGCAGACGCTGTCTAATCTTCAGAGGGTGCATTTGTCTATTTAGTCCCAAATCCTGTGTATCTCCCAATGAGCATGGAGGGCCCCTGTGCGGGCAACCACCAAAAGGGCCTCCGAGCCCTGCAGGGATGCCACCTGGTGCTCTTACTCCAGTAGTTCCACCTCCAGTAGTTCCACAGCTGGTTCCTATGCATGACACCCACAATACTGCGGTAAGGGCTTCCCAATCTGTGGCCCTAGAGGGCATGGTTCCCCAGTTAATATCTAAGTAGTTAGTGAGGGACATTGTCAGGGATTCCCGGCTCATTGTGTCTGACAGAAGGTCAGGGGGCATACACCAAACGCACTGTCTGTGTCTTACAGTCCTTCTCATTCACAACAGGACTGGTGCAGGGTCATATAGGAACCACCCCAGATGGACTACCACCATTAAATTCTGCACGTTCATCCCGGCCACCAGTATGCAATCGAGGCAGATATAAGTGTCATAGATTAATGAGTGACAAGTGTATTCTTGGTCCTTGGGGTGAAGTGTGCGCCAGTAGTTCTAAATCCCAGACTGTTCATCATTGTGTCAAGAGAGGAGGTCATCATGGGTTTAGTGCCTTGCTTAGGTGGGTAACGATCCTAGTTCCTATCTAGGACACAACTACAATCCCCCGCCCTGATCATTGGAGTCCCCACATTTTCCTCCAACAGACGATTGAAGAGCTGCCTATCGTCCACGTTATGGGGCATAGACATTCAAGATTTCTTACCATCCAGTTCCCCTTGAAGTAGGAGATAAGGGCCCGCAACATCTGCCTCGCTGTAGGTGTGTTTGAATAGGGCTCAAGGGGCAATCCAAATAATCTCCCCCCTTGCATCAGATGAATGAGAAGGAAAATCTTCAAATAAGTCACCCTATCGGAACTGGTGTCTTGCCACCAGTGCACTTCTTTGGCCTTATATCATGAAGATAAACTGTCAGAAAGTCTGAGTGCTCTGCTACATTCCCTAATACAAACTGCTGGCTCTCCTCTAGGTGCTGGGTCAGTATAGACCCTAGTGAAATGGGAAAGCCAAGTCTCGGTGGAATTAGAGTGTCCAGTCCAGACACCGCATGTTGGATCTGTCAGTTTTAGGGTGGTCTTTCGCAAACATTTTGCCTTACTCCTCCATTTTTGATGATCTTGGTTTTGTTGCCCTTAGGACTCTGTGCACTTTACCACTACTATCCAGTGCTAGAGTGTGTGTGTGCTTTCTCATTTAAACCTGATGAAACTGGCTTATACCCATTTGGCTCATTTGATTTAGTTCTAGCCGCAAGCAAGTAGGAATGTCAAATTTGGTATCTAAAGAATTGTTTTTAAAAATCCTCTTTAATGTTAAAGTCAGAAGTTAAGTCTCAGTTTTGAAAATGCCACTTTTAAAATGTTCTATACAAGATGGAAGTGTTTTCCCATCGAAACCCGCAAAACCTGGGCTTTCCGGAATCGAAAAATTAAAAAGTGGTATATAATGGGGATAAATTACAAATAATCAATTTCAAACAATAAGACACGTAATTCTCATTTGAACCTGATTTTATCAAGCACATTGTTACAGTTAATGAAAATATTATAGTACCTACAGTCATTGAAGCAAGAGGACCCCATCATTCCTAAAGACATACATATGCACAACATTTTCACATCATAAACCACAAAACTATATTCAATACATCATTAAACATAATCCATATTTTCTTGTCTCTCGTGAATAGTTTCCAATACAGGTGCCCAAATAATAAATCCATGTAATAATTTACCAAAATGGTAGTCAATCCGGCAAGGAGAATCCAGAAAAATGTCCATTATAGCTTTCTCCTTGTTATCCAAACACATTGGTCAAATAAATGTATATGGGGTGAGCAGAACACATGTAGTTGGACTCCACGGAATTCCATGGAGCTACATTATAACTCCGTGTGAATCCATGGTGTTCCCCCCACTCCTTTGTCAATGTCATAAGGTGCGGCAATGCTTGTGCTAAACGCTGGTGGAAGCCTAAAAGCCATTACTAAATACTATCAAGGTAAACTGAATATTCACTGTAATTTAGAGCACTCAAAAGCATTCTTTGACTACATCAGAAAGGGATGGAGTGTCGGATTCAGTTCTGTTAAAATAAAAAGATTTATGCGAAATCAATGGCCTATTTTTCATGTTCGTGATGGTATGTTGTTTTACAGTTTCCTAACAGATGATCTGCGCGGTCGTGGAAACATTGAATTAATAACCCCTTGAACATTTAACATAACCCACCCATCAAAAACATCTTAAATGGCCTCGAGTCAGTGCCTGTTTGTGCATAAACAAACATCTCCCTGCCATCGCAATTACAAGTCTGACGTGTGCGATTAAAAAAATGTGTTGCCTGCTCATGACAATCACACAGTAAATGCCTTGGTTTCAGTTTGCTGTGCCTGTCATATGTTTTTGTTTGGTGTTATTTTACTAAGAGCATTGCGTACTTTCTGCTCTCTAATGTCAGCAGTTCGACGGAAATGAAATTGGAATTGAATGAAAATCGACTCTTGAACATGCCATCCATCTCCATCAGGTACGGTCTAACTCTCCTGGGTAGGTCCTACCAGCAGCTCCTGAATCCTCCTCAGCATCATCGGACATGCTGATTCTAGTAATAATTAATTTTGCTCGATTTTATCACATGTTGAGACTGTGGTCCCTCCCGCGCCTTTCACTTTTTATGCTTTCTTTTTTCTGGAAAGTGTGAGTTGAGTAGTGTCCTTGAAGACTTTTCCCCGAAAAGTTCCTGCAAATTGTGACATCTCAGGCTCAAAAGTAACACTCTGTTTCTTTTTGACCGTGCTATGGGAAGGCCAGAAAAAGTTGCGATTTTGAATCCTCCTGAGAGGAAAGAGGTCCTTGTCCTGGTGATCGTGAAGTTTTAAGGGGGGGTGGGTTAATCATCAGGCAGCAGCGGTTTGCTGTACCTCGCTCGAGCCCCACTAGGCCCCTCACAGAGTGTTTTTATTGATTCCAATTACCAAGGGCTGGCAGGCTCTTGACAGAAACACTGGTAATGCGGTGTCATTGCTAGCAAACTTCATCGCACAGTGGCTGTCGGAGCTTTTGCCGAATTCCACACTCCAGGCCGGAGCACAGAGTATGCAAAACTCTGTGAACTCCGACAGCTGAACGGAGTCCACCACTAAAATGTAATTGCTTAAGACTCCTCTATAGACAGTCTACATGTTTCCGCCCTGACAATTATAGGCCTTGTTAGACCTGTCAGCCTTAGGATGGGTTCCACCCAACAATTTTGCATTCTTGCCTCATGTTTCTGCTGATTCTATATGTTGGTCTTAGGACTCTGAGCATTTTACTACTGCTGACCAGTGCTAAAGGGCATGTGTGTCTCCCCCCCCTAAGCATGGTACCATAGGCGTTGACACAATTGGCATATTTAAATTACCTGTAAGTCCCTTGTAAAGTGGTATGCCATGAACCCAGGGCATGTAAATTAAATGCTACTAGTGGACCTGCAGCCCTGCTTGCAAGTAGCCCTTTAACCATGTCTCAGGCCTGCCATGGCAGGGCCTGTGTGCGCAGTTTTACTGCCACTTTGAATTAGCATTTAAAACCCTAAACGCTAAACCTTAAACTCACCTTTTTTTGTTACACAAATGTCAGCCCTAATGTAGGCCCAACGTAGCCCATAGGGCAGGGGTCTGCATAAGTTAAAGGTAGGTATGTACCTTTAAGGTTTTCATGTCCTAGTAGTGAAAAAAATCCAGATTCACTTTTTACTACTGTGAGGCCTAATCCTCTGATAGGTTAACATTGGGGATAGCTTATTACACTTTTAAGTTGTAATTCCTGGTTGAGAAGGAGTAGTTATGTTGCCTGTTGTATCAATGTAATGATAAATCTTCTTTACTGGTAAAGTTTGATTTAAAATTACTATTTTAGAAATGCCACTTTTAGAAAGTGTACATTTTTTTCTGCTCTTTCAGCTCTGTGTGCCTGCAGCCTTCAGTCTACAATATTCATCTGGTAAATTATGCCTCCCTCAGGAAAAGCAGAGCCCGCATCTGCAGGAATTGATTTTGAGCTGGCCAGGTTAAAGGTCTACACTATGCCTCAGATGAGAGATTTCGGAAAGGATTTTCAAGTTTCTGCAAGAGAATGCACTAGGAAGGTGGAGCTGCTGAAAGCCTTGAGAGCCTGGGCAGAGTCCCAGGTTGCAGAGAATGTCATCCCAGAGTAGGAGCAGGAAAGTCCTGAGGAGGAGGAAGACCTGATTCTGGAGTCTGATATGGCTCTGGAACTACCTGTAGAGGGGGGCAACAATGTGCTGGAAGCTCTGGTGATTCCCAGAGCAGAGAGCAGTGTCTCTTCTAAGACCCTGTCCCAAGAGGAGCTGGCAGGCAGGAGGGAGGAAAGGAAGCTCCAGCTGGAGCTTACTAAATTGGAGCAGGCTTTAGAAGAGAGGAGACTGGCCATGGAGGAGAGGAAACTAACCCAGGAGCTCAACCTCAAAGAGCTGGACATCAGAACCCTACAAGTGGGGTCCAGCAGCAGCAACGGTGGAAGCATACTTGCAGTGTCCACTGTTGAGTCCGGAGTCAGGATTCACAAGGAGTTTGTGCCCAATTAAGTGGTGGCAGATGATATAGACAAATGGTTTTCCCCCTATGAAGTTGCTCCAAGAGTGCACAAGGTCCCAGAGGGGTTCTGGGGTGGTAGTTTATGGAGGTATATTCCCACATTGGGAAGGGACACATTACTTGTCTTGGAGGTAGAGGACCAGGCACGATACACTGCTATGAAAGCCATCCTAGTCAGTAAGTTTGGACAGACCCCTGAGAAGTATAGGCTCAGATTCCGGGGCAGCCACAAGATCTGATCACAAACATGGGTGGATTTCCTGGATTATGCCAGCAAGGCACTGCAGGGCTGGGTGAGGGACAGCAAGGTTGATGATTATTCAGTGCGGTACAACTTAATTTTAAAGGAGCACATGTTTGATATTAGTTTTCCAGTGCTGCACCAGCACCTGGTTGATAGCAAGTTAACTGACCCCAGAAAGCTTGCTGAGGAGGCATACATGTTGGTCAGGAGTGTCCAAAAAGGTACCAAGGAATGACCCCCAAGAACAGTGGTTCAGATTCCCCCAACAGAGTGAGAGGACAGTCAAGGGAGACCCAGACAAGTCTCAGATTAAGGGGGAAGTAAAGGGTTCCCATGTCACTTCTGAGAAGTAGAAGGGAGGTTCTGGTGTGCAGTGGCCAAGGGCACCCCAGTTCCAACACCGCTGCTTTAATTGTTCCCAGCTAGGACACAAGCAGGGGGACTCGGCCTGTCTAAGGAAACCACCCACTGGTGGGAGCTCTACAGGAGTGGGCCATGTGGTCTTAGGGGAAGTTAGTAATCAGGGGCAGGAGCCAGAACATGCCCTAATCTCCCTTAGCTGGGAGATAGACTCAGAGGGTGAGCTGGTCATCACCGAAGGTGGAAGTCGTCACTTCCATTAGGTGGAAGTGAATGGGGTACTAGTCACTGCTCTGAGGGACACCAGGGCTTGCCACACCATGATAGTGGAAAGGCTGGTTTCCGCAAAGAAGTACACCAACCAGGTGTGTAGGTGACCACAGCGCCTGGGCAAGAATTTTTCTGCCCTGGAGTGGGGTGGGGTGGGGAGGTGACCCAGAAGAGGGTCATAGTTAGTCCCCAGAATCCCATAGGCTGCATTCTGGGGAATGAGTTGCCCCCAGTGACAGAAGAACTGGGAGGGGTGACCCCCAATGGCGCCCTGACAGCGACAGAAGTCTGATCCAAGGGGTGGAATGGGTCACATCACTTTGTTGGCCATGGTGGTACTGTCTGCCGACTGGGATGTATCTGTAAGCAAATTAGGATTGGGTCCTGCACAGCTGGAGTCCACAGGTAAGGAGGAGGGTTCCCCATGGGTCATCCCAGTGGCTCGGGAGAGAATAGACAGAACGATCTACCTGGTTTCAGAAAGACGTAGAACAGGCAAGGGTCCCTGTAGTAATGAACCATTGTCCATGTTGTATTGCCTTAAACAGGGAAGCCCATCAAAGTATTGATTAGTCAACCCTGGTGTTAGGCTAGAGGGGGGTTATGTTGGACCTAGTTCTTTCTGCAGGGTCACCCCCCAAACTTTTTGCTTCCTCCTCCCCTTTTTCTGACCCGTTTTTGATGGCATCAGGATGCTGAACAATTTACCACTGCTCAACAGTGCTTACGCGCATGTGCTTCTCCCCTAAACATGGTAACATTTGTGCATCCATAATTGGCTTATTTAATTTACTTGTAAGCCCCTTGTAAAGTGGTATACCATATACCCAGGACCTGTAAATTAAATGCTACTAGTGGGCATGCTGCACTGATTGTGCCACCCACTGAAGTAGCTCTTAAACATCTCAGACCTGCCACTGCAGAGCCTGTGTGTGCAGTTTGACTGCCACTTCGACCGGGTATTTGAAACCCCTTGCTAAGCCTTAAACTTTCCTTTTATTACAGGTGAGCCATCTCTAAGGTGGGCCCTAGGTAGCCCATATGGCAGAGTGCTACGTAACTCAATGGTAGGACATGTGCCACTAAGTTTTCCATGTCCAGGTAGTGAAACACTCCCAAAGTAATTTTTCATTAAAGTAAGGCCTACTCCTCTCATAGGTTAACATTGGGAATTCCTCAATACATTTTTAAGCTGTAATTCTTGATTAGAAAGAAGTAGGTGTATCATGCTTCATATCTTTGGAATGGCAATGATACATACTATTTACTAGTAAAGCCAAATTTAACAGTACTATTTTAGAAACGCCATCTTTTTCTAAAGAGGACATTTCTCTGCTCTTACAGCTCTGTTTGCCTGCAGCCTGTCTCCAACACATGTCTGGGCGCAGGTGGTGACAGCTTCGCGTTGCAAGTCTCTTGCCAACGACATCCTCAGTGATGACACAGAACTATTTTCTAAGTGGGCCATTTGGGAAACATTTGTAACTTCCTGATTGAAGCACAAAATCTTGAATAGCAAGAGATGATCTCTGCTGGACTAACACTCAAATCTAAAAATGTAAAAAAAACTCAGTGCACTTTGTGTAAGTGAGGTCGCTGAGCACTCTGCTCGTCTGCTCTATTAGATTTTCTAATAGACACGTCTTTATTCTTACCAGCACAGACAGGGAGCTGATCTAAGTGACGGGATGTAAGATCCTTACTACCCCAGAAGAGAGGAGGCAAGAAACTGTGGTCACTGCGTGCGTGTTCATGAACACTGTAATATGAAAGATGCTTTCTCATTGCAGGGGAAATCAGGATACAGTCTCTCAGACTGGAGTAATCTCACTGTTGCGTGTTGACTTCAACACTGCAAAACTTTGAAAAGGCATCTTTGGCAAACCGTAAAGAATATTTAAGAAAAAATGACTGAAAACTGCACCACATCGACTATCAGAAAAATGAAGCATACGGGCCTCGTGCTGATCAATCAATCTGCATGTAGAATAGCAAGAAAGCTCACAAATTCTCAAATTAAAATCGTCCTTCCGGACAATGGGCACATTGTAACTCCTGATATTAACAAACCTAGTCACTTCCTCTCTAAGAGATGTAATAATTTAAATATTGTTAGGGTCAAAATTATTATTATACCAATTAAATAATAAAATGACGAGCTACATTTCATCCATAAGTGTCGAAAATTAGGTGAGGCTAGAAAATCCCAGATGACTCTCCCATAAATGCAACAGAGACAAAGGTAGAAAGCCTTCTCTTTGCCCAGCCAGAGCTGGTGGGCTCTCCAGGGAAAAATAAAGGGCAAACTCATATAAATGGTGTTGTGGGAGAAGGGCTCAGGTCTTTTGGAAACAGAGGATATCCAAGCAGTGCTTAATTTGTAAATAAAAAGGTGCTGGTGCCCAAAGCCCTCCTCTTAAACACGCGGCTGTTGCAATTAAATGTGTGAACACAGAATACTGAGGCGCTGTAATCCAGAAGCCACCCCTGGCCTCTTCAATCCATATAAAGCCACTCCCTGTCCCTTCAGCTCACTCTTGCAGCTTTCTACTTTCTTCCTTTGTGACGTTTTTTCGTTTTTCTGTTCCTTCGTCTTCCCCATGTGTGTCTTTTGCTCGCAGCAAATGCTTGAGGCAGAAGAGTAAGCTCCGGCCCTCAAAAATAAGTACCGGTGCTCAGCATCAGAAACAGCAAACACAAATTAAGCACTGTATCCAAGTTTCTTTACAAGAGCCAGCCAAGCTGTATTCTCTAGTTTGTCACTCAAACCTGCTGTGTTCCAGGATATGAACGTGTAAAGTGGTTTACTGCACAGGCCACTGTAATTTTCAGACATAAAATTCTGAGCAAAAGCATTAAACCCCAAACTTTGGGAAACATTTACATTACATTTAATTTATTTTGATTGGCCTTTAGCAGGTATGATCTTAACCTCACATTGTGGCCGTCAGCCGACCGACTCAGGCCCAGTTAAAGCTGAAAAACGGTTCCTCATTGGAATGAACGAGAGTGGTGAACTTGTCATATTCATTACAGTGTAGCTAAAATTCATTTGAACCGTTCTTGTATTCATTCTATGTGTGTCATATTTATTTTAATATGACATACTCACTCAATTGTGTGTCATATTCATTTATACACCAGTCATTTCATTACAATATTTGCAATGTCCATTTAAAGGGCTGCCCTATTTTTCTCAACATGTATAATATTCACATTAAAATACAACATATTTATTATAATGTGTCATGTTCATATTCTTGATGGTTATAATAATTTCAGTGCATCATCTTCATTTTAACATCTGTCATATCAAGTGTGACATGTCTGTCACTTCAAGCGAATGCTATATTTTTTTAATTACAGGGGATATTCATTTCAGTGCTTGCTGTATTCTTTTCGGTGAGGGACACATTCATTTTAGTATGGTCCATGTGTATTTTAACTGTATGCCTTGTTCAACTTAGCTTATCTGTTATTCAGATTATTTTATAATGAACATATTAATTTTGCTTCGTGTCATTTTGGCATGTAGAGTATTTTTTGGAGACATTATATACAGTTTTACTATAATTTTTTACTGTATGACAAATATTTCATGGGTTGTCATATTTGTAGAGCTGTGATTGTGACCTGAACAGCTTCTCATAGTTACTGGCAGCTGTGAATGCATGACACAATGCATCTATAAGTGGCAAGGATGAATCAGATTGCATTTTATACTTTTGTTAAGGTTTGTTTAGCAGTTCATAAATTTAAACATTCATAGATATATAGTTGTGAAAACAGTTGTTAAATTAAAAAAAAAACAGAAGTAACACACATAGCAGTGTGTTTCAAGCGCATCATACAATTCACTAAAACATTTCTCAGTTGATCATAACCCATTACATTCTGCTTGAAAAACCTCCCTAAAATGCTTGACAGCATAACAGCGTTTGAAGCTCATCCACACAAATATGAAAAAAAACTATTATTTAATAAATAACAGCTTCTCTTCTCGATGTTTTTCTTCAGGCTCCGGTTACCATGAAAACTGGCAAATGAAGAAGTCTGTAGAGCACAGAAGTCCTAAAGGTCTTTACAGACGTGCTTTCCATCATATATCTTTCCTGAATATACAAATGAACAAGGTGTAGCATAAACCACGTTCATTTTTATACCTAATATAAAGGTTTAGGGAAAATTGGATAAGAGGTTTACAATATTCATTATCAAGTAAGGAGCACCAACTTCTACATACCAGCTTCATATTGACAAAGATTTTACTGAGGAACATGTTCATGCCTATTTTTAGGTCTTAATTTGGTCAATGCAAGAGTGAGTCACTGTTAGCTCTTCTTAAGCCAGATAAATATATAGCACAAGGTAATAGACAACAAAATGGTAACTAATAGGTCCATCTATACTTGCCCACGTTAAATTCCCTTGGCAGGAGGAAAGAATGGCCATTAATTATAATTTAATATATATTTTGTTGGTCCTCGTAAATCCGTTTCTGACCTGGTCCCATCCTGGAAATAGACAGAGTCAATCCCACTACAGGGAATGGAACATCTCCCAATGTATTGTGGTTTTGGGACAGGGTTTTCACTGCGGGAAAACAAGATTTTCCTGTGTAGAGAAAAACATAGGTGTCGTTGCAGACTTGGAAAGGCATTACCCCAAGTGCAGTTTTACAATAAGGGTAATCTTAGAAATCTCTCTATGCCACAAGTTTCCAGGATTACTCTTGGAGAGGTCTGTCAATTCCCGAAAACCATACAGTTGCCTCCATTTTGAAATTGTAGCTATTCCGATGCAGATTTAGGACTTGTGCATGTCTTATATAATGGAAACCTGATGTCACTGACAAGACCTGATAGGCCAGCTACATGAAGTCTTGATTGATGTGTTCAGCTGCCAGTGGTTCAGGATGAATGAGTTTATTGTCTAATAATGAGTCTCTGACTAGATGCCATGGAGCAGTCCTTCATTGCACGTTGCCATCAGGTGGACATACACATGCAGGTGAAAGACCCTTTGCCACACAGGAAAGGGAAACACTTTCCTTGACAATCGTACATCATGGCGGAAACCATGGCAGACTGGCAGGAGATGAATTTTCAAGGAACAGTTGATGTTACTTTTTTCCTCCAAATGATCTTTCTAGACATTCAAAATCAAATCGAATCTTTCATTGGAAAAGCCTAGGAGAGCTTTTACCACATAACCTTCACCCATATAGTTTAGAGATATCTATCTATCTATCTATCTATCTATCTATCTATCTATCTATCTATCTATCTATCTATCTATCTATCTACATGCACACACACACACACACATTCGTATATACATATTCACTAAACTAAAACAAGCATTTGCAATGCAGTGGGTCTCTCATTACGTAGAGTTAGAGCTATTAGCACTGTAAACTCCTAACCAAACTTTTCTTGCCACATTAAATGAGAAAAAAACAAGAAAAATTAGCATGATCGCACTGTGTAAAACACAGCGCCATCGCGCTGCAAAATAAAGAGAAAAAGTAGTCCAGTAACCATACGGAAAATATGGAGCCTCGTATGTTTTCAGTAGTTTACCGCTGCTCTCGAGGAAGGCTAAACACAATAAAAGGCATGAGGTATGCATGCCTTTCACAAATGAAAACAAGCAGATTTTGAAAGGCAAGCTCACAAACCAATGAAAGTGACTGACGTAACATGGACGTGGTTAAAATCCCCCTAATGAGAGATTAGAAGAGGGATGAAGCGCTTTGTGCTTGCCCCTAAAAAACAAAGGTTAGAGGGGCATTATAGTGTAAAATCCCTGACTGTCTTCGGCCAGGAGTTCACTTGGCCCCACCAGCCTGCCCCCGTGCCCATGACACTGTCGACTGCCAACCGGACAGCAGTTGGAGTCCCTCCTCCACCCGCAGGCACCTGCCTGCGACTCATCCCTGGTGCCTAGTGGTAGGCTTTCCTGCTGCCCTTACGTAAGTAATTCCTTTTGTGTCTGCCTTTAATCTGCTCTGTGTTATTCTTATTGCTGCTAGTCTTTTTCTGCCCTGTTCAGTGCTTTTACATTGTGCTTCTGTGTTTCTGTATTGCCGTTCGTTTATTGCCTTAGTTCTTGCCATTAGCTTTGTTTTTCCCTTGTTTGCTCAGCGCCTCTCTGCCCCATTGTCTCCCCCTCTTTTTAGCTCTCGTGTCGCTATCTCTCTCCGCCGCCGATTTTCTCAACACCGGCTCTGGCCGGTCTCTGTTTCCCCTGCCACTGCCTCCCCTGTGGCCCCGCCCCACGCACACCCATTGGCCCTCCCTCCCTCCTTCCAGCTGCTTCACCCTCCCACCCCACCCTCTTAATGGCGGCCGCTGCGTGGAGCCCCGTGCAAACTCCCTGACCGTCTTTGGCCAGGAGTTTCACTTGGCTCCACCAGCCTGCCCCCATGCCCCTGACACTGTCAACAGCCGCCCGGCAGCAGTTCGAGGCCCTCCTCCACCCGCAGGCACCCACCTGCGCCTCATCCCTGATGCCTAGTGGTAGGCTTTCCTGCTGCCCTCACGTAAGTATTTCCTTTTGTGTCTGCCTTTAATCTGCTCTGTGTTTTTCTTACTGCCCCTAGTCTTTTTCTGCCCTGTTCAGTGATTTTATATTGTGCTTCTGTGTTTCTGTATTGCTGTTCGTTTATTATCTAAGTTCTTGCAGTTAGCTTTGTTTTTGCCTTGTTTGCTCAGCGTATCTCTGCCCCTGCCCCCCTCTGTCTTTAGCTTTCGTTTCGCTCTCTCTCTCTCTCTCTCTGCCGCCCGTTTTCTCAGCACCGGCTCTGGACGGTCTCTGTTTCCCCTGCTGCTGCCTCCCCTGCAGCCCGCCCCCCGGGCACACCCATTGGCCCTCCCTCCCTCCTCCCAGCTGCTCCACCCTCCCACCCCACCCTCTTAATGGCGGCCACAGTGCGGAGCCCCATGTAAACTCCCTGACCATCTTTGGCCAGGAGTTTCACTTGGGTCTACCAGCCTGTCCTGTGCCCCTGACACTGTCAACTGCTTCCCGGACAGCAGGTCGAGGCCCTACTCCACCTGCAGGCACCCGCCTGCGCCTCATCCCTCGTGCCTAGTGGTAGGCTTTCCTGCTGCCCTCGCATAAGTAGCTCCTTTTGTGTCTGCCTTTAATCTGCTCTGTGTTTTTCTTATTGCCGCTAGTCTTTTTCTGCCCTGTTCAGTGATTTTACATTGTGCTTCTGTGTTTCTGTATTGCTGTTCGTTTATTACCTAAGTTCTTGCAGTTAGCTTTGTTTTTGCCTTGTTTGCTCAGCGTATCTCTGCCCCCCTGCCCCCCTGCCCCCCTCTGTCTTTAGCTTTCGTTTCGCTCTCTCTCTCTCTCTCTCTCTCTCCGCCGCCCGTTTTCTCAGCTCTGGCCGGTCTCTGTTTCCCCTGCTGCTGCCTCCTCTGCGGCCCGTGCACACCAATTGGCCCTCCCTCCCTCCTCCCAGCTGCTCCACCCTCCCACCCCACCCTCTTAATGGCCGCCGCTGCGCGGAGCCCCCTGTAAACTCCCTGACCATCTTTGGCCAGGAGTTTCACTTGTCTCCACCAGCCTGCCCTGTGCCCCTAATACTGTCGACTGCCACCCAGACAGCAGTTCAAGGCCCTCCTCCACCCGCAGGCTTCTGCCTGCGCCTCATCCCTGGTGCTTAGTGGTAGGCTTTCCTGCTGTCCTCGCGTAAGTAATTCCTTTTGTGTCTGCCTTTAATCTGCTCTGTGTTTTTCTTACTGCCCCTAGTCTTTTTCTGCCCTGTTGAGTGCTTTTACATAGTGCTTCTGTGTTTCTGTATTGCCGTTCGTTTATTGCCTTAGTTCTTGCCGTTAGCTTTATTTTTCCCTTGTTTGCTCAGCGCATCTCTGCCCCCCTGCCTCCCCCTATTTTTAGCTCTCGTTTCGCTCTCTCTGTCCGCCGCCCGTTTTCTCAGCAGCGGCTCCGGCCAGTCTCTGTTTTCCCTGCCGCTGCCTCCCCTGTGGCCCCGCGCACACCCATTGGCCCTCCATCCCTCCTCCCAGTTGCTCCACCCTTCCACCCCACCCTCTTAATGACGGCCGCTGCGCGGAGCCTTGTGTAAACTCCCTGACCGTCTTTGGATAGGAGTTTCACTTGGCTCCCCCAGCCTGCCCCCATGCCCCTGACACTGTCGACTGCTGCCCTGACAGCAGTTCGAGGCCCTCCTCCACCCACAGGCACCCGCCTGCACCTCCTCCCTGGTGTCTAGTGGTAGGCTTGCCTGCTGCCCTCGCATAATTAATTCCTTTTCTGTCTACCTTTAATCTGCTCTGTGTTTTTCTTATTGCCCTAGTCTTTTTCTCCCCTGTTCAGTGCTTTTACATTGTGCTTCTGTGTTTCTGTATTGCCATTCGTTTATTGCCTTTAGCTTTGTTTTTGCCTTGTTTGCTCAGGGTGTCTCTGCCCCCTGTCCCACCTGTTTTTAGCTCTTGTTTCGCTCTCTCTCTCTGCCGCCCGTTTTCTCAGCACTGGCTACGGCCGGTCTCTGTTTCCCCTGCCGCTGCCTCCCCTGCGGCCCGCCCCCCATGCACACTCATTGGCCCTCCCATCTGCTCCACCCTCCCACCCCACCCTCTTAATGGCGGCCACTTTGCGGAGCCACATGTCAACTCCCTGACCGTCTTTGGCCAGGAGTTTCAGTTGGCTCCACCAGCCTGCCCCATGCCCCTGACACTGTTGACTGCCGCCTGGACATCAGTTCGAGACCCTCCTCCACCCGCAGGCACCCACCTGTACCTCATCCCTGGTGCCTAGTGGTAGGCTTTCCTGCTGCCCTCGCGTAAGTAATTCCTTTTGTGTCTGCCTTTAATCTGCTCTGTGTTTTTCTTATTGGCGCTAGTCTTTTTCTGCCCTGTTCAGTGCTTTTACATTGTGCTTTTGTGTTTCTGTATTGCTGTTCGTTTATTGCCTTAGTTCTTGCCACTAGCTTTGTTTTTCCCTTGTTTGCTCAGCGCGTCTCTGTCCCCCTGCCCCCCCTGTATTTAGCTCTGGTTTCGCTCTCTCTCTTCGCCGCCCGTTTTCTCAGCACCGGACGGTCTTTGTTTTCCCTGCCGCTGCCTCCCCTGCGGCCCCACCCCCACGCACACCCATTGGCCCTCCCTCCCTCCTCCCAGCTGCTCCAACTCTCCCACTCCACCCTCTTACTGCGGCTGCTGCGTGGAGCCCCGTGTAAACTCCCTGACCATCATTGGCCAGGAGTTTCACTTGGCTCCACCCGCCTGCCCCGTGCCCCTGACACTGTCAACAGCCGCCCGGACAGCAGTTCGAGGCCCTCCTCCACCCGCAGGCACCGGCCTGCGCCTCATCCCTGATGCCTAGTGGTAGGCTTTCCTGCTGCCCTCGCGTAAGTATTTCCTTTTGTGTCTGCCTTCAATCTGCTCTGTGTTTTTCTTATTGCCGCTAGTCTTTTTCGGCCCTGTGCAGTGCTTTTACATTGTGCTTCTGTGTTTCTGTATTGCCGTTCGTTTATTGCCTTAGTTCTTGCCACTAGCTTTGTTTTTCCCTTGTTTGCTCAGCGCGTCTCCTGCCCCCCCTGTTTTTAGCTCTTGTTTCGCTCTCTCTCTCCGCCGCCCGTTTTCTCAGCACCGGCTCTGGCCGGTCTCTGTTTCCCCTGCCGCTGCCTCCCCTGCGGCCCGCCCCCCGGGCACACCCATTGGCCCTCCCTCCCTCCTCCCATCTGCTCCACCCTCCCACCCCACCCTCTTAATGGCGGCTGCAGTGCGGAGCCCCATGTAAACTCCCTGACCATCTTTGGCCAGGAGTTTCACTTGGCTCTACCAGCCTGACCCGTGCCCCTGACAAGGTCAACTGCTGCCCGTACAGCAGTTCGAGGCCCTCCTCCACCCTCAGGCACCCGCCTGCGCCTCATCCCTGGTGCCTAGTTGTAGGCTTTCCTGCTGCCCTTGCGTAATTAATTCCTTTTCTGTGTGCCTTTAATCTGCTCTGTGTTTTTCTTATTGCCGCTAGTCTTTTTCTGCCCTGTTCAGTGCTTTTACATTGTGCTTCTGTGTTTTTGTATTGTCGTTCGTTTATTGCCTTACTTCTTGCTCTTAGCTTTGTTTTGCCTTGTTTGCTCAGTGTGTCTCTGCCCCCCTGCCCGCCCCCCGTTTTGAGCTCTTATTTCGCTATCCCTCTCCACCGCCCGTTTTCTCAGCACTGGCTCCGGCCGTTCTCTGTTTCCCCTGCCACTGCCTCCCCTGCGGCCCGCCCCCTTGCACACCCATTGGCCCTCCCTCCCTCCTCCCAGCTACTCCACCCTCCCACCCCACCCTCTTAATGGCAGCCGCTGCACGGCCGCTCCGGCGCGCCAGAGGCAAGCCCGTCTGCGACCGTCTGCTCCTGGACCGCGCCCAGCGCCAGTGCCCCTGGTCCCCTCAACCCAGACCCCCCTAGACAACACTACTCCACAAACACACTCCACTCCCTCAACCCACGACCACGCCCCGCCTGCACCCAAACCAACCCCACACACACACACAGGGACCCTTCACCTGCTACGCCTGCTGATTCTCCTGCTCCACTTTTCACACCACTGACACCCACACGCCCCACACCAACCCCAACACTCCCCACATCAAACACCACAATCTCAACGCAGCATACTCCGGCATAGCCCCTGCTCACCCCAACAGACCCCACCACAAAAAAACCACAACCCGAACACACTCCACGACAACACCACCACAACCCACCGCAACACCACAACCCCCCACACCAACACCATTGCACACCACAACAACAACACCCCCCACAACCACCTCAACTGCTTGCTCCTAAACACCAGCTCCTTACACAAACCTGCCATAGAACTCTGGGACCTCATCACATCACACTCACCTGACATCGTCTTCTGAGCCTGACGTAGCCACAGCCACCCCTGACGGGTACAAACTCCAACGCAAAGACAACCTTAACAAACCAGGAGGTGTCATCGCCATCCTGCACAAAGACACCATTAAGGTCACCACCAAAACACGAGTCAACCTAGACAGTGCATAACACATGCACTTCCTAATCCACATAAACAATAACACCACCCTCAGAGGTACACTCATATACAGACCCCCAGGGCCACGCCCCCCTTCTGTGACTCCATCGCTGACACCATCAGCCCTCACGACCTCACCTCCACAGACTATATTCTCCTCGGTGATTTCAACTTTCACCTGGAGAACCCACAAGACCACAACTCCTCATCCCTCCTAGACAACCTCACTAACCTCGGACTCAAACAACTGGTCACAGCACCCACCCACTTAGCAGGACACACACTAGACGCAATCTTCACTTCGAGCCAACACATAACCTACACTCACACCACAGAACTCCACTGGACTGACCACCACTGCGTCCACTTCTCCTTCTCCAAACCCCCCACACATCACCACCAATACACCACACCCTACTGCATGTGGTACAAGATCCCCACAGAACACCTGAACTCCCAACTTGCGCAGAACTCCCCCACACCAACGACCCCAACACTGCTGCTCTCAACCTCGCAAAATGGATCACTACCTGCGCAGACTCACTCGCCCCCTCAGAAAAAACATCACCACCCGCAACATCAAGAACGCCCCCTGGTACACCACTGAACTCCAAGACTCCAAGCGTAAATGCTGCAAAGCAGAGAAAGCCTAGCAACAGGAAACCTCAACCACTAACTTCTCCACCCTCAAAACCTCCATTCACAATCACCACCAACTCATACGCACCACAAAAAGAGCATACTACAAGGAACATATAGACAGTAACTCCCACAACAGCAAAGAACTCTTTACCATCATCAAAGAGCTCTCCAAACCCAAAGCCAGCAACATAGACCCCACACACACACAACTCCTCTGCGACTCCCTCTCAAACCATTTCCACCACAAAATCCTAGACATACACAACAGTTTCAAACCACACACACCCACCACACACACCTCCAACTCGTCCAACACAGACCCCCCACACCCCCCAACCTACTAATTACCTGGGCCCCAACCACAGATGAAGAAACTGAAAAAATGATGAATTCCATCCACTCTGGATTACCCTCCGACCCCTGCACCCATCGCATTTACAACAAAGCCAGCCCAACCATCGCCCCCAAACTTCGTGACATGATCAACAGCTCATTCGACACCGCCCACCTTCCCAGACCCCTCTCCTAATAAAGCCCAAATCTGACCCTGACAATCGCTCCAACTACCGCCCCATCTCTCTCCTCCCTTTCCCTGCCAAGGTCGCTGAGAAACTAGTGAACACCCACCTGTCCCACTTCCTTGAGGAAAACAACACGACTCGAACCCTCCCAGTCTGGGTTCCGCAAGAACCACAATACGGAGACCGCCCTCATCGCATGTACTGACGACATCAGAACCAGAGTCGACAAGGGCGAGACCGTTGCACTCATACTCCTGGACCTCTCCGCTGCCTTTGACACTGTCTGCGACCATACACTCTGTACACGCCTCCACGACACAGGGATTCAACACAAAGCCCTAGACTGGCTCACCTCCTTCCTCACCGATAGAACCCAAAAAGTCTGCCACCATCCCTTCCACTCCACTGCCACCAAAATCATCTGCGGAGTCTCCCAAGGGTCCTCCCTCAGCTCCACCCTTTTCAACATTTACATGACCCCGCTCGCCAACATCCTCCGACCGCACAGAATCACCATCTTATCCTACGCAGACGACACCCAACTCATAATCTCCCTCTCCCGCAACACTACTACCGCCAAAACCAACCTCCACGCTGCACTCCTTGACACCGCCACATGGATGACAGCAAACCACCTCAAGCTCAACTCCAACAAAACCAAAATAATCATTCTCGGCCCCAACAAAACCATATGGGACGACTCCTGGTGGCCCACTGCCCTAGGCCCCGTACCTACCCCCGCAAACCACATACGCAACCTTGGCATCATCCTTGAACCCTCATTCCCCAATGGACCAGCAAATCAACGCCATCACCTCCTCCTGTTTCAACACATTCTGCATGCTGTGAAAAATCTTCAAATGGATTCCCATAGAGACCAGAAAGACTGTCACCCACGCACTAATCAGCAGCAGGCTAGACTACGGAAACACACTCTACGCCGGCACCACACTCAAACTCAAACACAAACTCCAGAGAATCCAGAACACAGCTGCCCGCCTCATCCTGGACCTCCCTCGCCATGAACACATCTCATCACACCTCAAATCCCTTCACTGGCTCCCCAGCGACAAGAGGATCACGTTCAAAATCCTCATCCACGCACACAAATCCCTCCACAACACCGGCCCAACCTACCTCAACGAAAGAGTTAACTTCCACACTCCCAATCGCCACCTCCGATCCGCCGACCTCGCACTCGCCACAGTCCTACGCATCCAACGCACCACCACAGGAGGCAGATCCTTCTCCTACATCGCCCCAAAGGCCTGGAGCTTCCTCCCCACCAACCTCAGCAAGACCCAACACATCCTGCTCTTCAGTAAGAACCTCAAGACATGGCTGTTTGAACAGTGGCCCTCTTCCCTCCACCACCCCCAGCACCTTGAGACCCTCACGGGTGAGTAGCGTGCTCTTTAAATGTTTTGATTGATTGATTGATAGTTAGGTTCAGATTTTACACACACAGTTATAGTTATACTTATCTCAAGACACTATAACTTGTGCCCTCCGCCATGCACAGTTTTTCCATCAATAATTCTATTGCAAATGATGCAGTGATATTATCAATGATGTCATAGAACGCTGGCAAGGGTGTGAGTTATACTTACCTTAGAGCACCAACTATAGTGTCTTGAGATAAGTATAACTATAATTGTTGAATTTGTATGGTTTTGTGCATTTAAAATCTGAACCTAACTAAAATATAACATAACAAGGTATGGGTATACTAACCCCTGACACTCTCATTAAGTTTAGCATTTGGTGAAGTAAACAGAAGAATATATTCAAGAGCCATGGAACGGCACCTGCAAAAAGAGCACAAAGAAGTAATAAAAAAAAGTTTGAAAAAAATAAAAAAAGAGCATAGCAACAATTAAATATTTTAGTTAAAAACTGTCAAAAAATAAGAAAAAAGAAATAGCCCTTTCTCAAATCCCCTCTGTGTATGGGTGACTGCTGAGTGTGACGGGGGTTTGATGGTTGCAGGGGTTTGGGTGCAGAACCTAGCCACAGGGCAAGGCCTGGGGCCAACCCCCAGTCCCAAATGGCCATAAGCTGTGTGTGTTCGAGGGTCACCCACACGTGGAGGTTGGATGCAGGGCCCAGCTTCAGGCCAAGCCCTGTGGCCACTTTCCTGCCTCATGTGGCCCAAAGTGGTGCTAAGTAGAAGAGTTAGAAGAATATAATAAATACTAAAGTGATGTTATAGTTAAGTATGGTTATAACATCTCTATTTACATTTAGGAATTCACTGGAAAACACAAAAGTTAAAGTGGCATTTCAGTTACTTATGGTAATAATATTTCACCTTACGTTTTAATAAAACTCTAGAAATTCACTGAAAAAACAAAGGTTAAAGTGGTGTTATAGTTATCCACAACACAGAAATTCACCAGTTATAGTTTACTGAACTAACTATAACTTTTGTCTTTCCTATGTCCTGCTTATGACCTCAGCTATTACATCAGTCATGACATGTCAAATGGGATTGCTGCTGCAGCCCTGCTTGTGCTTGCATTCTGCTCTCCATATCTGTGCCCCTTGTGCCCTCTATGGTAAGCTTGGTTGGCCTGCTCATGCTGGCATGGCTTGAGTAGTCAGTTTTCCACCCTTGAACCCCTACCACTAGTCCCTGCACATGCCAGGCTACCCTCTTTGGTCAGCATGTTGCCCTGCCCCCTCTTGCTTGTCCTCTGTTCAATGTCTGAATGCCCTCCCCCCTCCCACCCTTCATGGACAGCTAGCTGCTCCTGCCCCCTGCATAACGTTCTCCTTTTGCATGACCCTGCTCACTTCCTCCTGCCCTCAGTGGTCTGTAGTCCTGCGGCTACCCATGCCAGCCTGACCTCTTTGGTCAACTTCCTGACTCTGTCCCCATCCTTCGTACTCCATTCTCTACCTATGTGCTCCTGTCCTCTTGCACTTGCCTTCTGTGGTCAGCTTGGTACCCCTGACAATGCTGCCCTGTACACTGTGGTCAGCTTGCTTGTTGCGCCTGCCCCTGTCCCCTCACCGACCCTCCACAGTCTGTGTGCATGCACATGCCCCCTCCCTCATACATTCTTTGGTCCATTGTGTTTCCATTGCCCCATCTGCCTGCCATGCCTATTCATCTTTTTACCACTGTGCCCCTCCCCCAACCCTCAATTTTCTGAGTACGTGCCCCTGACTACACCCTCCTGACGTTTGTGGCCCTTTGTGCTGCCAGAGATCCTGCCCTACCTGATCAACCAGCTGCCCTGCCACCTCCCCTGCAACTATTGTCTTTGTGCATGACCCGGCATCCTCCCTCTTACCCTCTGCTCCCTGCCATGCATGTTTATCTTTCTCCTCCTGTCCCTCTCATCCTCTTTTGTCTGTGTGCATGCCCCCGCCCCATCTCTCCTGCCCTAAATGGTTTGTTGTCCTGCCACTACCCCTATAGCCTATCCTGTTTGTTCATCTTTCCGCCTCTAGTTGTCTGCATGTCTGAATGGGCACTCTACTTCCTGACCTCCATGGTCCGTTCCCTGCCTTACGCCTGCCACCTACCTTGACTGGTCAGCTTGCTTGTCAGCTTATGGCCTGACATCGCCTACTCAAGGCAAAACAAATCTCATCCAGAGAGACATTGAACAAGAATTTGACTCTGTAAACATCTGCCTGGGGTAGCAGAAAATATCAAGATGGAAAAGAGTGCCATGCGAATTTTGTGCAGTTTTGTTTTTGCAGGCAACATTTTGCTTCCTGCACTTCAATGCCTAATTAAATAGGGCTTTAGTTGGAGGTGGTAAAATGCCAGTGGACAGGGTGGGGAGTGGAGCCAGGAAACTAGGGCCACATCTCATAAGAAAAAGTCAATCACAGTGGGGCAAACACCGGCGTTGAGAGATTGTCCATATTTTCCCCACATTAAAAAGTCCCATTAGCCCAAAACCTTAATAAGAAATGGTTGGGAAGTCCATCCAGGTCTCTAAGGCACAATTTTACTCCATCACTCTCAAAATTTTAAATGTGAAATACATTTCAACACACATAGGGCCTCATTCCGATTCCGGCGGGCGGCGGGTGCCGCCCGCCGGGCGGGAGCCGCTACTTGGCCGCTCTGCGGTAAAAGACCGCGGAGGCCATTCTGAGCGCCAAAGGAGCGCCCGCCGGCCCAGCGGGAAAGGCCCTGCAACGAGGAAGCCGGCTCCGAATGGACAGACAGTGAAAATCCTGCTGGGGCCCTGTTAGGGGGCCCCTGCACTGCCCATGCCAGTGGCATGGGCAGTGCAGGGGCCCCCCAGGGGCCCCACGACACCCGTTCCCGCCATCCTGTTCCTGGCGGGTTTTACCGCCAGGAACAGGATGGCGGGAAGGGGGTCAGAATCTCCATGGCGGCGCTGCAAGAAACCGCCGGACCCGACAGCCGCGGTCAGAATAACAGAGGAAGCACCGCCAGCCTGTTGGCGGTGCTTCCGTGGTCGCTGACCCCCATAGTGCTTGTTCCTTCAAACAGAGGCCACCATCATAAATAATCTGTGATTTACCTAAAGGTAGCGTGGTACCCGGTCCTGGGAATACAGTGAGAAATCAGTCAATATATGCAATATTCTCCACAGCCACTGTTTCTTGTACTCATCTTGTTTCTGGTGTCGAGCTCCTTTATATACAAGGAAGACACTTTTCAACCATTACCCTTTCAGCCCCCTCAGAACTCAGCAGGTTAAAGTGCAAATGATTCACACAAAAAGTGAGTTAATTACAACATCAGACTCCCAACATAAATGTTTCCACAGACACACTGTGCAGCACATAGAAATAATCTGAGCACTGGACAAGATGGATGTGACCGCAACTCAACTGGGTGCTGGCCCTACAGGAGTGCACACATATCAAACAAATGCACCATCATTGGAAATAGCATTGTGTGTTGCCGGTGTATGAACGAAACTCCAGCATGCATTTGTCAATTCCAGACTGGACACTTGAATGATCTGTCAAGCAGTAGATAAGAAAATTCCCTTAGGAACGTTTGATCTCTGATACAGAACACACAGTTGAGTGGAATTAAATGAAATTTGTCAGAACATCAGACTTAGAGTACTTTTCATTATTTGGTGTAAATCAGTTTAGTAGTTTTCAAGAAATTAGTGTTTAAAAAGGTTCTTCAGTGGACATGAAGCGATTAACCACAAGAAGAAGTTAGTGATATCTGGACCATTGTTGTCCTGGTAAGCTCTGATAGGCCAATTTAAAGGGGATTGGTTAATCCTGATTGGGTAGTCACAACATGAATGATATAATTTGGCAGCCATTATAGGACTCAAGGAAATGGTCCCCATTTCAATGTATTGTGGTGAAAGTCTGTGTTTGAGGGACACAAAAGGAACACATGTGCAATAATAACCGAGATTAGTCACAAAAGAAATCATTTGTTGGTGGTACCATGCTAATTGTAGGACTTTTGGTGTGTTCTAAGGTGAATTTACATGGTAAAAAATGCTGAACCGCTGTTTAGATTTGAAGAACCATGTTTGAGAGAGAATGGTTTTGTCTCATGATTTTGTCATGAAGGCTATGAAAGGTGCTCCTGAAGCTAAAATAAGAACACATTTCCTATAAATTCTCTAAAATCTTCCTTTGCAACATCATTAAAAATGTTTGGTATGCTGAGTGAAAAATTGACTTTTAACAGTTGCATCAGTTTGCCCATTGATCCCCCAATGTTCTACTGCAGATTCACCACAGTGTTCTAATGAGCAGCTAGGGCACTCCTTTTCTGCACTTTTGACAAAAGTGTACCACACGTGAACACCATCTTGATGGAATCAAAGCTCTAAAACTGAAAGCCTTTCCTACAGAGAATACTGCACTAAATGGAGAAATGAGGGGTTTTTTTGTCAGAGAAATTATGGTTAGTGTTCTCGAAAGCTAAAATCAGGATACAATTTCCATGAGTTCTCAAATATCGTCTTCATCCATGTCAGTAAAACATTCAGTCATGCAGAGTGAAATCTGTACTTCCAGCACCAGCAGCAGTCTGTCTATTAACTCTCTAGTGGTTAACTGCAGCTTCACTACTGATTTCTAATGAACAACTTGAGGACTAGCATTTTGTATTGAAGACAAAAGTGAGGCACTGTGTTCGAACACATGCTGCTGAATTTAAAGCCTTTTCGGAGGAGTCGGCGTGCATAAAATAGCACTGAGATGTTAATGCAGGTATGAAACCTTTAAGGGGCTGTATGGGGGTTTTAGTAATTTCTTACATAATGTATTTTTAAAGGGAATCAAAATATCTAAATAAGTATTTACCTGCATTAGTACATCATCCCCTTTCTCATCTTCTCAGTTGCTTAGCAGCTCCCTAATTTTAAAATACTGCACTGCTTATGATCTCACATATTACATCTCTCACAGCATGTTAAATGGCATCATCGATGATAAGACTCATAATAATTAAAGACCAATTTTGTTCAAATTACTAATGAGTACTGCAGCCCCCAAAGTAATATGTGTCATCATCAGTACATCATAAGTGCACAAGTTGTAGTTAATTGACTAAATTATAACTGTAGTTATTTCTGTGTTTTCGTTTTTTTTATTACTTCTGTAGTAATTTCAACACCTATCTATAATATCACTGTAAGCTTTTTTTTTTTTATGAATATGTGAATACACACACAAAAACAGACACACACTAGGTTTGGCAGAATGGAGACAGGGCTGCTTAGATTATGCAACAGTGAATTCCTGAGATTCAGAGCTTGCATCACTGATAGACAGTCTCTCAAAGATGAGGTGAAAAATTCAAGGGGCTGCTGGAGAAACTAAAGGACTCCTTGAACCCAGACACAAAACTGTAATGTTAGCACTCTTAACATTCAATTACTGATTGTGCCTCCTTAGGACAGATTTCTGTTCTTTTTTTTATTGACCCTCACCCACTCCAGTAGTGGCATGCTTCATCATCGGGCCGATCCCAGCCCCTATAAACCAGTGTGGGCTCAATTGATTAGCGGGAGCACTAAAATAGATCATACTGGGGGTGTAAAGATTAAAAGTACCATACTGATCACAAAGGTGTCCCTTTATTATTGTGTCAGGAGGTATGATTAACATAACAAATACAAGCGGGTACCCTAGGTTATTATGGTCCTGTGACCCTCACCTATTGTGTTATTGTGTTGACATGTTTCAGCCCTTTGAAGGCCATAAAGGTCACGGGCTTTCTTCAGGACAAAGTATCTAAAGTGTAGCTCCAGTAAATAATAAAATACCTCAGTAGTGGAAAATCTAGGTCATGCATTATGAGATAAAATCTTAACTCGCCTGCAACTAATGGAAGCACGATGTGGTACCTTGAGGAAAATAACAGAAAAAGCTAAGCATATTTGTTTTATGGCTATTGGCAGAGTAACATCCTTAATCATCGCTATTTACAATAGGCTGTTATTTTTCAGCAATCTGAAAGAAATAAAAACACTGCATTTAAGACAAGACAACAAACATGGGCATATGTCAGGGGCCAAGTATTCTCCGAAGACTGCAAACATCAGGTGCACCAACATGTTCAAAATAACACATCACCTATGTAAAACACTTAGGCCCTCATTATGATAATGCCGATAAATCCCACTTACCGCCATGCCAACTGCCACCAACATAACGCCGCCGCGGCGGATAACAGCCAAGCATCTTATGACACACACATACTAATCTGTCACTGTACAGCCACACACACAAGTCCACCAGCCCAAAGGTCAGTGATAAACTGGCGGTATCCAAACCCACACCGCCACGCCAACAGAACTACGCTCACAGCATTATGACCCACGAATCACCGCAGCAGACATTCAATGGCGCTAAACAATTGGTGGTACATACCACCGCGCTCAAAATACACACACTCAAACAAAACTACACCACATTGGACAATTCAAACTACACATACCTGACACTCATACACACACCACACCCACACCACTATAAAACCCACACTCACACTACCCACAGCCCTTTATGACTAGAAAGAATTGCTGCCAGAGAGAGACAGCAAGAGCACACACACGACCAGAGCCAAATAACATCACCTATACACCATCCACTCACCTTACATTACGCACTCCAACACATCACCCAACACATCCTCACCCACACCACTCACATTACTCCCATGGCACCACATCGACATCCCAGATTCTCTGAGGAGGAGCTAAGGGTCATGGTGGAGGAAATCATCCCGGTAGAGCCACAGCTATATGGATCACAGGTGCAGCAGACATCCATTGCTTGGAAGATGGAGCTATGGCAGAGAATCGTGTTCAGAGTCAACGTCGTGGGACAGCACCCAAGGGACGACATCAGGAAGAGGTGGAACGACCTATTGGGGAAGGTGCGTTCCACAGCAGCAAGACACCAACTAGCTGTACAGAGGACTGGTGGTGGACCCCCACCTCTTCACCCACAACTAACAACATGGGAGGAGCAAGTCTTGGCAATCATGCATCCTGAGGGCCTGGCAGGAGTAGGAGGAGGACCGGACTCTGGTAAGTCAAATCTCACCCCGCTACCTGCGAGTCATCACAAACCCTCACCCTTACCCTCACTCCCATCACTTCACCACCTCCCACATACCACACCATTACATCCCACTGATCCCAATACCAAGCCTTGCATGTAACACCAATGCATGTACACCCCTCACAGACATGCATGGACACCTATCACCACTGCGTGCACACTGGAGAGAATCACCTTGCCCACCAAATAGTAACTCACACAAAGGCACATCTGCCAGGGCAACAAAAACCATAGAGGCCAACACACCCATGCACATGATGTCATATGCAGAAACAATAACACTGAATTTACATCCCCACAGGTCCCCCAGCCAGTGTCACCGGAGAAGAGGTACCAGCAACATCCAGTCCCCCCACAGAAGAGGCCCACAGTGATGACAGTAGCTCTGCTCGCCTGGATCTGGATGACCAACCTGGCCCATCAGGGACCTCCGGACAGTCGGTTACCCAGGCACACTCTCACACACCACAGAGCCTCCCCCCCCCCTCAGGAAACACCACCACAGCACCCACCCAGCGGGCCCATATCCCTGTCCCCAAGACACTTCAATCAACAGTGTGTCCACTGCTACAGGGACCCCAGGCCATCCCACAAACACAGGACGATCAGGGGCCTGGGGTCAGTGGCAGTGGGCACACGGTTCAGGGGACAGAAGCATAGGACAACAGGGAAGCCGGGAGGACTGCTGTGGGACAGGGGGAGGACAGGCCCATGGGACAAACTCTCCAGGAGGCACTCACCGCGATTCTGGGAGCATACCACCATTCCCGAGAGACGATGGGCCAGATACTGGACAAGTTGCAGGAGACCATGCGGCTGCAGGAGGGGGCAGTACCGGGGGATCCGGGAAGACTTGAAGGACATCAACACCACCCTGTTCTCCTTTGCAGGGGTGCTGGAAGACATGGCCAACACTATGAGGGAGGCAGTGGCACACCAGCGAGCCTCTGCCACTAGCCAAATCGATGAACAGCCCTCCACCTCCATTGCTGCTAGTGGACAGGAGGCCCCGCCACCCGAACAACAGGCCACCAGCACCCCTCCCCTGCAGAAGGTGAACCACCCCGCAAACATTCCCTGTGATCCAGGCAGAAGCCAGAGACTATTGACAAGACCCCTGCCAGGAAATAAGACTCTCCTGATTGTCACCCTTCTGTCCCACTCTGTCACCATGTCCTCCTTGAACTGCCATTGCTCCCTTTCCTATGCACCCTTGGACAATGCACGTGTGATACAAATAGACTGGACTCCAACCTGGACTTTTCTCCATCATTCCCCCAGCCCATTGCACATCCCCCTCTACCTCTTAGCACTTAAATAAACACCCTTTGAAATATAAAAGTATGGAGTATGTCAAATGATTTAAGTATGTATTCGTTAAACAAGGTTTAAACTTTGAAAATCAACTGTACAGAAATTTATAAATATGAATGATCTGTAGTTGGCTGCAGTCAGCACACCAGGAGCGATAGTGGGCCACAAATATCTGCAAATAGAGATGCCAAAGGCTACAGTGAGTGGCCATAGAAGTGGGAAAACCAGCCTGCCAGTGACAATGTCAAACACAAAACTGTCAATTAAATGTGAAGTTACACTGTCTTACCTGTGTGTTATTGGAAGTATTATTGAATTATTGCACTTCTGTTGTCCTCATCCTCATCCTCTGCCTCCTCATCTTCACTCTCCACAGGGTCCACTGCTTCCACACGGCCATCTCCAGCTTTATCCTCCTGCAGAAAAGGCACCTGGCGACGTAAGGCAAGGTGCAACATACAGCATGCCACGATGATCTGGCAGACTTTCGTGGGTGAGTAGTACAGGGATCCACCTGTTAGATGGAGGCAACGAAACCTGGCCTTCAGGAGGCCAAAGGTCCTCTCTATAATTCTTCTTGTTTGCCCATGTGCTTCATTGTAACGTTCCTCTGCCCTTGTCCTGGGATTCCTCACAGGGGTCAGGAGCCATGAGAGGTTGGGGTAACCAGACTCACCTGCAAATATTGAGGGACAACTGTTAGCCACACACCAACCCTTAGGGCCCACACCACATCCACTGGGTGGGAGCCAGGGCTCACCTATTAGTCACACCCTGTGCCTCTGGAGTTGAGCCATCACATATCCTCAGTATAAAGGCATCATGTACAGACCCAGGACATTTTGCATTGACGTGGGAGATGTACTGGTCCGCAAGGCACACCACCTGCACATTAATCGAGTGAAAGCTCTTTCGATTTCTGAACACCTGTTCATTTCGCCAGGGGGGGACCAATGCTATATGTATACCATCAATTGTCCCAATAATGTTGGTGATACGTCCCATTGCATAGAAATCAGCTTTCACTGTGGCCAAATCCTCCACTTGGGGAAAATGATGTAGCTGCACCTGTGCTTAATCACAGCAGACAACACTCTGGTCAGCACTATTGAGAACATTGGCTGAGACATTCCTGCTGCCAAGCCCACTGTCACTTGGAAGGAGCCAGTTGCCAGGAAATGGAGCACTGATAGCACTTGCACAAGAAGGGGGATCCAGGTGGGGTGACGGATAGCAGATATTAGGTCAGGCTCCTATTGGGCATACAGCTCGGTGATTGTGGCCCTGTCCAGTCTATAGGTGAGGATAATGTGCCTGTCCTCCATTATTGCCAAGTCCACCAGGGGTCTGTACACAGGGGTATGTCTCCATCTCCTATTCATCCGTAGCGTTTGCAATCTATGGGGCAAAATGATGAGCAGCTGGTCAGTATCTCTTATTTCAAACCACTACACTTAAATGCATGTCGTGATTGTAACAGTATTTTGTTGGAGAGGTCCAAATGGTGTATATGTGTACTGTGACGCAGTTAGGAGCCATGGCTTTACCCCCCCCCCCAAAATGGTGTCCACTTGTACTGCTTGGACGGACAGTAGGAAATGAGGTAATTCCGCTGGCGTTGTACGCCATTACGAGAGGTGGTCGAAAAACTGCTGTGCAACTCCTCATTGGTTAACATTGGGCCCTATAGGGTACAGTGGCCAATGGTGATGTACGCCGGCAGTGACGGTATGCACCGCCACGGACGTCACTGCCATTTTGTATCTGTTCACTCACTTGCTCCCTGACCTTCAGCAGGAGGGGACCTACACTGCAAGTGCTGCTGTGACCTGTGTCTGGAACTGACCATGGCTCGTGGCACTGGGGAAAGGGCCCCTGCCTTCACCTCGGAGGAGTTGGAGCGACTGATGGATGGGATCCTACCCCAGTACCGAATCCTGTATGGGCCTCCAGACCAACAGGTGAGTACACTGTGAGTACGATGCATGGGTCGTGAATGCATGGAGTGCTGTGTGTGAAGCCCTCATGTGTGGGGGGTTGGTGGTTGGGACCTGGGCAGCATGCTGCATGTATGGTGGGCCCTGTCTGTGCTAATGGGGATGGGAAGGGGTATGGTGGGCCATGAGTGTAACAGGCAGGACGGTCTGACTAATATCTTTCCATATGTCCATTTCCCTGCAGGTCAGCGCCCTTCAGTAAAAGGGTATATGGCGTGCCATCACCAAGGACGTGCAGACCCTGGGGGTCTACGGCAGGCGGAGCACAAACTGTTGCAAACGGTGGGAGGACCTCAGATGCTTGGCACTGAAGACGGCAGAGGCCCAGCTGGGGATGGCCTCCCAATGAAGAAGGGGTGCCCATCAAACCTTGACCCCCCTGATGGCCTGCATACTAGCGGTGGCCTATCCGGAGCTGGATGGGCACTTGGGGGCATCACAGCAGCCACAAGGGGGTGAGTACAATGCCCTAAGATGCAACTTGCGCCTGGTGGGGTGGTATCCGGTGGGGAATGTGGGCCTGTGGGTAACCCTAGGCCAGGCCTGACATTGCAGAGTAGGCCCCATGTTGGGCAGGGTTCTGATGTAAAATACCTCCAAAAAAGCTAGTAGGCATCCACTACTGGGCAGGGGTCTGTGGGTCTCAGGTATGCTGCAATTGGCGTTAAGTGTCCCTATCCATGGCCTGGTGACTAGCATTGTGACTGGTAGTGCATTGCCTAGTGTGCAGGGCTGTTCCATGTGTGTGTGTCGTGTATGCCAACGGTGGTGTTGTTGCCGCCATTGACCAAGGTTATCTTTTGTCTCTTCTCCACCCTTTTTGTTTTGTCACCCTGTCCTTATGTGCATTAGCATCATCTGGAAGAGGAGCTGAGGCACCGGCGACGGAGGGAGCTACATCCCACATGGCCCAGGAGGCCGAATCCACTGATGGTGAGGGCACCAGTGGGATGAAGGGCGAGGGGAGCACCACGGCGGAGACAGGAGGGGACAGTTCGGACATGGATTCTTCCTGTCAACACCAGGACAGTGCGCGCTCTACGGGCATCTAGAATGCAAAAACCCAACACTCGCAAGATAATGTAATTTATGCATTGTGATGATATGTTATTTTTTAACCTTTTGCATTGCAGAATTCCATCCAAAAGATTCATTTTTAAGGTGCTTATAAATACTGTACATTTGCAATGTATTGCTGTAGACATTCAGAGTGTGTTAGGGTGTGGTCCCTTTCCAGGGCATTCTAGAGACTTTCCCTGCAACATGCCTGGGCGTGGTTCTAGGCTGGGCCAAGACTCTATAAAAGAGAGTCAGCCCAACTTCCAGTGCTCACTATTCAGAGGTCCCGGTGCAGAGCAGCAGCTTCTTCCTGAGCTCCTGTCCCGGCGGCCTATTTGGATTTTCCAGTCTTCTGCACTCATCTCTCATTGGTGATCACTGTTTCCAGGCGCTAAGACGGTGTTTGGACATTTCCCAATACCGTAATTGAGAATTTTCTTATTCTTGATTTTAATTCTTAAATGAATAACAGATTACTTGTGCGCTGCCATTTTTTGACATTTGTATGGTGGTTTGCAAATAGGGAAGACGCGCAATTTATTCCATAAAGATTTGACTTCGTTATTACATTGTTGTTCATTGCGCGCTGATATTTCTTGACATTTACATGATGTTTTACGAGTTGGCAAGACGTGCAACTTGTTTCATGAGCATTTAATTTTGTTGTACATTGCGCGCTACCTTTTCTTGACATTTACATGGTGGCTCACTTCTCGTGTGTAATTCATGCTGTTTATTGTGTGCTACCATTTTCTGGCATTTACATGGTGGCATTCGAATCGGCAACACGCGCGATTCTTTCCTTGAGTGTTTTTTCATGTTATTCATTGTGCGCTACCATTTCTTGGCATTTGCATGGTGGCATTTGAATCGGCAAGATGCGCAATTCTTTCCTCGTGTATAAATAATGTAAATAACTGAGCGCTACCATTCTAAGACATTTTCTTGGTAGCATTTCAAGTTGACACGTCCTGTAATTTATTCCTTGAATCTATGTTGTGTGATTTCATGGTGCACAATCCTTTATGGTGTTTAATACTCATATAAACATCTGCAATGTGCGCAATTCACTTTCCAATGTTTTTTCTGAGATGAACACAACAATACCAGAGTTCTAGATGTAATGCTGTGTGTTCCTGATATGTATTCTTAAAAGGAGATTCATATGGTTGTTTAGAAATTGCTCAGAGTGTTTCCTGATTCTCATGCTAAAGAAAGAACTTGAATCTGAAAGTCCTATTTAACTTTTCCTGTTTCCTCCTCAGGTATTCGGTCATCTAAAGCCTGGTCAATTTTAGCACTATTCTAGGGTTGTTCATGTTTTTTCGGAAAAGACGAAGCTTAGAGTTGTAGCATGGTACTGATTTCATGAGATGTAATTTTGATGTTGTGTTTTAACCTTTTGCTTCCTACAGGTCTCCTTCCCAGCTGTTCCCGTCCTAATCCCCTTTTCCCCACTTGGACTCTCTTAGACTCTGTGATAAATCTAATCAGAGTATTGGAGCTGTCTTGTGGTGGAAGTGTTGGGAACGTGCACAGACCCATAAAGAGGAACTCCTCCTTGACATGATCCATGTTCCCCAGTATGGGATCATCCTTGGCTTGCCATGGTTAACTCATCACAATCCAGAGATTAATTGAGCAGAACGAAAGATCGTGTTCTCATCAGTGCTATGTAAAGAACATTGTCTCCAAAGGACTCAAGAATCGGAAGTTCGCCATTCTTACATAGCTACCGCCGCAGAGAAAGAAGTTCAGTTGCCCAAACAGTATTCGTCTTATGAAGATGTATTTGATGAGAAGGAAGCAGGGAACCTACCTCCTCATAGCTCTTATGACTGTCAGAACATGAAAATCAACATTTACGAAAATACTTGGATCAATTCTTAGAGAATGGTTTCATCCGCCCCTCTAAGTCTCCCACAGCTTCTCCTTTGTTTTTTGTTTCAAAAGCGAACAGAGAGCTTCGAACTTGTATCGACTATAGGGGCTTGAATAAAATCACCATCAAGAACAAATATCCTTTGCCTCTAATTCTGGTCTTACTGGAACAAGTAAAGAAAGCAAAAATCTACACGAAGCTTGATCTTCGAGGTGCTTACCATTTGGTCAGAATGAGAGAGGGTGACGAATGGAAAACGGGATTCAAAACAAGATATGGCCTTTTTGAATACACCGTCATGCCTTTTAGTCTGTGCAATGCTCCAGCAGCATTTCAATTTTTCTTAAATGATGTTCTTAGAGAGTACCTCGATATCTTTGCCATAGTTTACATTGATGACATTTTGATCTACTCAGACAATGAGAATGAACATGTTCAACATGTCAAGAAAATGTTGGCAGCCCTTCGTAAACACCATTTATATTGCAAGCTAACCAAGTGTGAGTTTCATGTTACCACAGTTGAGTTTTTAGGGGTTATCCTTACCCCTCAAGGTATGGTGATGGCAGAAAGGAAAGTAAAAGCTGTATCTGAATGGACCATCCCAAAGACTGTTCGTGATGTACAATGTTTCCTGGGCTTTGCAAATTTTTATTGGAGGTTCATCAATCATTTCTTCCAGACAGTGGCTCCAATTACTAAGTTATTAAGAAAGAAAGAAAAATGTGTATGGTCCCCAGAAGCAGACCAAGCCTTTTCAACTTTGAAAGAAGCTTTCTCCACTGCCCCAGTCTTGACTCATCCAGATGCCGATCGACCTTTCATAGTGGAAGCTGATGCTTCAGATGTGGCGATAGGAGAAGTCTTGTCACAACGAAACAAAGACACTGGTCAGCTTCATCCTGTAGCTTACATGTCTCGGAAGTTGAACGAAGCCGAACGGAACTATGTCATTTCTGAAAAAGAGCTTCTGGCGATTCGTGACGCCTTTAAAGAATGGAGACATCATTTGTTGGGAGCTAAATATACTGTCACAGTATATACTGATCATCGCAATCTTCAATTCATGAGTTTTGCCAGACTTTTGACTCCTCGGCAATTACGCTGGATGCTGTTTTTTGCCGAGTTTGATTTTGTGGTAACTTTCCGGTCTGGTAAAGATAATCGCAAAGCTGACGCTTTGTCCCGCCAAGAGTCTACCACAGTGCCTGCAGCTCAAACCTCCAGAGCTATCATTGCTCCTGACAAGGTCCTATGTATCATAAAAACAGAAGATTTCTTTGAAGACATCCGCAATTCATTCACTGTTGAAAAATGGCAGGCGTGGGCCCAAGCAGATCCGAAAAGATCAATCAAGCAAGGATTACCCTTTCACGATGCTCGTTTGTTCGTGCCCACTACCAAACTTCGCAAGATAGTGTTTCATTGGTTGCATGATATACCTACAGCAGGTCACCCTGGTACTCCTAAAACTCTTGAATTAATACAACGCTATTTTTGGTGGCCTACCTTAACAAAGGATGTAAAAACAATGGTAAACAACTGCAAAGTCTGTGCTCGCACTAAAACAAGTCATTCAAAACCGAAAGGGTTGTTACACCCACTCCCAACCCCAAGTCGTCCGTGGGAACATATCTCTTTAGACTTCATTACAGGTTCAACAGCATTCAGTAATTCTGGTGGTAGTAGATAGTCTCACGAAATATGGACATTTCATTGCCTGTAAGAAATTACCCACCTCTAGTGAACTGGCAACTATCTTACTGAATAGAGTGGTTCGTTATCATGGACTGCCAAAAGTGATCCTCTCCGATCGGGGATTGCAATTTGACTCCAACTTCTGGAAGACATGGTGTAAAACACTCCAAGTGACATCTACCCTACCTACTAGCCACCATCCTCAAACAGATGGTCAAACGGAGAGACTAAATCAGACTTTGAAGCAATACCTACGTACTTACGCTGAAAAAGCACTTAATTCACGGACATCAATGCTCTAGTTAGCTGAGTTAGCCTACAACAACTCCTTCTACACTTCTACTGGCGTTACACCCTTCTTTGGTTTGTTTGGCTATCATCCTGACACCTTGCCCATCACAATTCCTCAAGAAAGTTCTCTCACTCCAGCTGTGTCAGAAATCATTCAACATTTACATCAAACTCAGAAATCGATTCAACAACATTTAGAAAAGGCCAAACAAAAATACAAAAAGCATTATGACAAGAAACATTGTGAGGGACCGCAGTATCAACCTGGTGACAAAGTGTGGCTTTCCACAAAACATATAGGGGGTCATTCCGACCCTGGCGGTCCATGACCTCCAGGGCCGTGGACCACAGAAGCACCGCCAACAGGCTGGCGGTGCTTCCAGGGCCATTCTGACCGCGGCGGTAATGCTGCGGTCAGAAAAGGGGAACCGGCGGTTTCCTGACGGTTTTCCCCTGGCCCAGGGAATCCTCCATGGCGGCGCTGCTTGTAGCGCCGCCATGGGGATTCCGACCCCCTTCCCGCCACCCTGTTTCTGGCGGTTCTTACCGCCAGGAACAGGATGGCGGGAACGGGTGTCATGGGGCCCCCGGGGGCCCCTGCACTGCCCATGCCACTGGCATGAGCAGTGCAGGGGCCCCCTAACAGGGCCCCATGAAGATTTTCACTGTCTGCTTTGCAGACAGTGAAAATCGCGACGGGTGCTACTGCACCCGTCGCACCCCTGCAACTTCGCCGGCTCCATTCGGAGCCGGCTTCTATGTTGCAGGGGCTTTCCCGCTGGGCCGGCGGGCGCCCTTTTGGCGGTGACCGCATGGCGGACGGCGACCGCCGCCCGCCGCGGTCAGAATGACCGCCATAGACTTCAAGAAGAAGCACATGTTCAACCCCAAATTTATAGGTCCTTACACTGTTCTTCAGCAAATCAATCCTGTGACCTATAAACTTCAATTGCCAAAATCATTAGGGATTCATCCAGTGTTCCATACTTCCCTCTTAAAAAAGGCAGTACAAAAGGTCCGCCCTCATCCAGCTCCTGTTCTAGTACAGGGGGAAGAAGAATATGAAGTCAAGAAAGTGTTGGACTCTAAACTGAGAGGGCGTAACCTATGGTACTTAATCTCATGGAAAGGTTGTGGCCCTGAAAGTAATTCATGGGTTTCCGCATCTGATGTTCATGCTCCAATACTTGTGAGACGCTTTCATCGTCTCAATTCAGATAAACCAGGCCCTAGAGCGCGCCTGGGAAAGGGGAGTACTGTTAACACCAGGACAGTGCGCGCTCTACGGGCATCTAGAATGCAAAAACCCAACACTCGCAAGATAATGTAATTTATGCATTGTGATGATATGTTATTGTTTAACCTTTTGCATTGCAGAATTCCACCCAAAAGATTCATTTTTAAGGTGCTTATAAATTCTGTACATTTGCAATGTATTGCTGCAGACATTCAGAGTGTGTTAGGGTGTGGTTCCTTTCCAGGGCCTTCTAGAGACTTTCCCTGCAACATGCCTGGGCGTGGTTCTAGGCTGGGCCAAGACTCTATAAAAGAGAGTCAGCCCAACTTCCAGTGCTCACTATTCAGAGGTCCCGGTGCAGAGCAGCAGCTTCTTCCTGAGCTCCTGTCCCGGCGGCCTATTTGGATTTTCCAGTCTTCTGCACTCATCTCTCATTGGTGATCACTGTTTCCAGGCGGTAAGACGGTGTTTGGACATTTACCAACACCGTAATTGAGAATTTTCATATTCTTGATTTTAATTCTTAAATGAATAACAGATTACTTGTGCGCTGCCGTTTTTTGACATTTGTATGGTGGTTTGCAAATAGGGAAGATGCGCAATTTATTCCATAAAGATTTGACTTCGTTATTACATTGTTGTTCATTGTGCGCTGATATTTCTTGACATTTACATGATGTTTTACGAGTTGGCAAGACGTGCAACTCGTTTCATGAGCATTTAATTTTGTTGTTCATTGCGCGCTACCTTTTCTTGACATTTACATGGTGGCTCACTTCTCGTGTGTTAATCATGCTGTTTATTATGCGCTACCATTTTCTGGCATTTACATGGTGACATTCGAATCGGCAACACGCGCAATTCTTTCCTTGAGTGTTTTTTCATGTTCTTCATTGTGGGCTATCATTTCCTGGCATTTGCATGGTGGCATTTGAATCGGCAAGACGCGCAATTCTTCCCTCGTGTATAAATAATGTAAATAACTGTGCGCTACCATTCTAAGACATTTTCTTGGTAGCATTTCAAGTTGACACGTCCCGTAATTTATTCCTTTAATCTACGTTGTGTGATTTCATGGTGCACAATCCTTTATGGTGTTTAATACTCATATAAAAATCTGCAATGTGCGCAATTCACTTTCCAATGTTTTTTCTGAGATGAACACAACAATACCAGAGTTCTAGATGTAATGCTGTGTGTTCCTGATATGTATTCTTAAAAAGAGATTCATATGGTTGTTTAGAAATTGCTCAGAGTGTTTCCTGATTCTCATGCTAAAGAAAGTACTTGAATCTGAAAGTCCTATTTAACTTTTCCTGTTTCCTCCTCAGGTATTCGGTCATCTAAAGCCTGGTAAATTTTAGCACTATTCTAGGGTTGTTCATGTTTTTTCGGAAAAGACGAAGCTTAGAGTTTTAGCATGGTACTGATTTCATGAGATGTAATTTTGATGTTGTGTTTTAACCTTTTGCTTCCTACAGGTCTCCTTCCCAGCTGTTCCTGTCCTAATCCCCTTTTTCCCCACTTGGACTCTCTTAGACTCTGTGACAAATCTAATCAGAGTATTGGAGCTGTCTTGTGGTGGAAGTGTTGGGAACGTGAACAGACCCCGAGGATCTGGTGACTCTGACACTTCCTCCGATGGAAGCTCCCTGGTGGTGGCAGACACCTCTGTGCCCACTCCAGCTACAGGTACATCCGCCACCCCCCCCATACCAGCATCACCCTCCCAGCAGCCCCTCAGCGTGTTTCCCGTTCCCGCTCAAACAGGAGGGTGGGCATCTCCTTCGCCCCAGGCACCTCAGGCCCTGCCTCAGTGAGCCCTGCTGCCCTGAGTTAGGAGGCTATTGACCTCCTGAGATCCATCTCTGTTGGGCAGTCAACCATTTTGAATGCCATCCAGGGGCTGGCAGCCCAAATGCAACAGACAAATGCATTCCTGGAGGGCATTCACACTGGCATGGCGGCCCAACAGAGATCAATCCAGGCTCTGGCCTCTCTGATGGCAGCCATTGTCCCTGTTTCTAGCCTCCCCCCTCCAACGTCCTTACCCAATCCCATTCACCTCAACCCAAAACTATCCCAAGCACACAGTCAGATGAGCAGGCACCCAGGACAACACACAAGAGTGGACATGGCAAACACAAGCACCACACTTTATCCCACAGGCACTCACACAAACACCATCCAGATGCAGAAACACCAACATCCACTGCCTCCACTGTGGCCCCCTCCTCCACGTCGTCCACTTCCCTCCCAGTTGCATCTACACTCACACCTGCATGCACTACATGCTCATCCACTACACCCATCACCAGCACACCTATCAGCACGCACTCCTCACTGGCAGTCACCACCCCCACTTCCATGCACACGTCCCCTGTGTCCTCTCCCACTGTATCTGTGCCCCCTTCTCCCAAAGTACACAAACGCAAACACTAAGACACCCAACAGCCATCCACCTCACAACAGCATCCAGCCCATGCACCTGCACCTGAACACAGCAGACATACACTTCCTACAACCACTCCCTCTTCCTCCACTCCCAAACCATCTCCCTCTTCCCGCCCCAATGTCCCTAAGAAGCTTTTCCTCTCCACCTTTGACCTCTTCTCTTGCCCTCCCCCCATCCCTCACGTCAGGCTAGGGTGGTCAGAACCCAGCCCAGCACCTTAGCCACCCAGTCCAAGGGCACAGTAGTGTCCACAGCTACACCAGGTGGGAGAGGATCCTGGGCACCAGGCAGCCACACTGATAGGGTGCCTGCACCAAGTGCTGCAAGGAAAGGCAAGGAGGCACCCCCAGCTGCTGCAAAGAAGGGCAAGGAGGCACCCCCAGCTGGTAAAAGGAAGGGCAAGGAAAAATCCCCGGCTGCTGAGAGGAAGGGCAATGAGCAGTCCCCAGCTGCTGGCAGGAGGGGCAAGGGCCTGCACCAGCAGGCAAAAAGGACAAGAGACCTGGTGCTGGGACTTAGTCAGAGCCCCCACCACTAACCACGGTGGTTCAGCCATCCAAGGCTGCAGGGGATGGAGTGGAGCCTCCCCCCACCACTGCTAGCATCACCACCAGCTCCTCCACCAGCACCACTGCCAGCAGCAGCAGCCCCAGTGGGCAGCCGTCCAAGGCTGCAGGGGAAGGGCTGGAGCATCCCCCCACCACTGCCAGCACCGCCACCAGCACCACTGCCAGCAGCAGCAGCCCCAGTGGGCAGCCGTCTGAGGCTGCAGGGGAAGGGCTGGAGCATCCCCCCACCACTGCTAGTACAACCACCAGTACCACCACCAGCACCACTGCCAGCAGCAGCAGCCCCAGTGGGCAGCCGTCCGAGGCCCCACCACCAACCATGGTGGTCCAGCTGTCCGAGGCTGCAGGGGATGGAGTGGAGCCTCCCCCCACCACTGCTAGTACCGCCACCAGCACCTCCACCAGCATCACTGCCAGTAGCAGCAGCCCCAGTGGGCAGCCGTCCGAGGCTGCAGGGGAACGGCTGGAGCCTCCCCCGCCACTGCCAGCACCGCCACCTGCACCGCCACTGCCACCACTGAGCAGGCGTCACCACTGGCGGACAGTGTGTAGTCCTGCATCCATGGGCTGTTGTTTGGCCTGGCCCCTGCAAATCCTGTGGGTCTGACACCCAGCTGAGAGACTGTGACCTTACACTACCCAAGACCTGCATCACAGGGCACGATGCCCCCTCCAGAACCAATGGAGAAGCCATCCACTCACCCCATCCTTCCGAGGAAGAAGCACACTGGGCACAATGCCACCTCCAGAACCAGTGAAGAAGCCATCCGCTCACCCCATACTTCCCAGGCAGAAGCACACTGGGCACACAGGCCTCGACATGATAGCTTGACTGACCTAACTGATACTGCCTTGGATTGGACAGATCATCATTTGTTGACCTTTAGGGCAGCTTGGCCTGCGGTTGATATTAAATCGCCCACGGTCTCTAGGTTGGGCAGGAAATGGCATTAGGTGGAGGAGCAAAGTCTGGCCTTGGCCCTGAAGTCAGGTTGGAACCACGCTAGAGAGCGGGGCCTCTCCAACTTGGAGAGCTTTGATTCTGGGCTCAGGGCTGCCATCTAATGATCCTTGCCCCCCTAGGATATTAAAATTAGCATCTAACTTGGTCTCTGCCATTCTGGAACGAGTCTATTCAGATATTTTAAGGGAAAGGTGCTTCCCTCCCGCTTGAAAGCAGCCCATTGTGATCCCCCTTATTAAGAAGCCCAGCGGTGAACCCAATGACCGGACAATTTACGCCCTATGTCCTCGTTACCAACCACTGCCAAGATATTAGAAAAACACCTCATTACCAAACTGGCCGCTTTTCACCAGGCAAGTGGCGCACTTGACCCATCTCCACCTAGGTTTCGTCAAGCTCATAGCACAGAATCCGCCCTAATATCTTTTTCTGACATTATTCAGAGAAGAGTGGATCTGGGAGAAGGAGCCATCCATGTTTTATTGGATCTCTCAACAGCGTTTGATACCATATCCCCCAACTCTTGCTCCAGCGGCTCTATCAAGCTGGAGGAACAGGTAAGGCGCTTGACATTCTGAAATCTTTCCTGGCAAATAGATCTATCATGGTGAGCTGTAGCGGCTTTAAAGCTATACTATTTCATCGTTGCTCAGCTCCACTTTGTTCAATCTTTATGTCACACCTTTGGCTAAACTGGTTCGGTCTTTTGGTTTTCAAGTGGTATCATATGCAGACGCTACTCAGTTAATCATTCCGGTGAACCAGAATTGGGGGGAGGAGGTGGCAGACAGATTCCATGATTGCATGTGCAGGATCAATAGTTGGATGAGCCACAACTGGCTCAAAATGAATGGAGATAAGACTGAAATTATTTTCTTTGGCATGGACGCTAGTCCATGGAGCTCACGCTGGTGGCCTACATCTTGCAACGATCGTCCAGTCCCAAGTTCGTCGGTCAGAAATCTTAGTATTACATTTGACAGAACATTATCGTTTGAGCAACAAGTTAACCAGATGGTTAAATCATGTTACTGGTCTATGAAAATGCTAAAGAAAATATTCCCTATTCTTCAGGAGGAACTTAAATTTAGTGTTATTTTAGCCCTTGTCATTTCTAAACTGCATTATTGCAACGCTCTTATGTTGAACATCAGCAAGGCCTCCCTACACAGACTACAGCTCATTCAGAATGTGGTGGCTCGCCTGGTTTTAGATCTACCTTGTGTCGCATCTGCCAGCGGGAGCCTTAGACTGCTCCACTGGCTACCTGTTGAAAAACGGATTGAGTTTAAAACACTGTGCCTTACGTACAAGGCTTATCACCAGGAGGGCTGCTCTTATCTGAGCTCAGTTTTACAGTCCTATTAGTCGTGCCGCCAGCATAGATCGGCTAACCTGAAGTTGATCTCGGTACCCCACTGCCATCGGGCTCGAGGGGGGGACAAAGCTTTTTCAGCGGTGGCAGCAAGACTGTGGAATACTCTTCCACCCTCTATTAGGCGGGAGGAGACATACCTTTGTTTTAGGAAACAACTTAAAACCTGGCTGTTTTCGCATTAGGTGGTAGGTTCACTGCACGTTCTCTGTGATCTTTCTCTCGGATCTGGATCCCCTTGACTTACTGTTTTCTCCCTATCGCTTCGATGCTATGGCCTGAATGCGCTCTATAAATACTACAATACAGTACAATACAATGCCCCCTCCAGAACCAGTAGAGAAGCCATCCACTCAACCCATCCTTAATAAGCACTGGGTTGGAGAATCATTATTTAATGCAATATGGTAACAGTTGAACTTTGAATCTGTACCCCCACACTACATCTCTCCATAGTCTTGAGCCGGTTTCCTCAGCACCCTGTGGGTCAAGATTTGAAAGGATGCATTTGGTTTTCTGTTTGCAGTGCCAAAGTAGGACAGGCCTCGAAAAGTAAGTGATAAAAAGTCTCACACATTACGGCTGTGGCTCAGTAACAAAAACTTCCCTTTGCCCTTGAATTGGTTCTGACAACCTTCTCAAACTCAATATGGCATCTCTAGTCCATATTTATGCCATTGTATAAAAATACATACATTTATACATGTACTTTACCCATGCTGCTATTCCGTTTATTTATTAAAAAGCAATAGTATGCTTGTCTATGTTCTTGCTCTGCTTCTCCAGTTCCTCTGGTAGTACTAGCTATCCCAAGACCATGCTCATGCTGCCTCTCATTTTTGGGTTTGACTTAGAAATGAATCCAGCTATCTCTCCACTCATGTTTTCAATATATATATTTTCAATGAAAAAAACAAACAGAAGTTTACAGGGACGTTATCGGTAGGTTCACATTTTACCTACACAAAACCATAGACATTCAGCAGTTATAGTTATACTTATGTTAAGAAACTATAACTTGTGGCATAAAGTTACTTAATGCCACAAGTTATAGTTTTGTCACGTAATATAATATATAATTAATGTACCTTAATACACCCATCGATGCACATGGCCTCTGACCGTGCATGGGGAAGGTTGGTCGCAGTACCTGGCCTTTGGGCAGGCCCTGCAGCCAACCTCCCTGTATGGGGCCAACCCCATGCTGAGCATGGCCTTCCGCTGTGTGGAGCGGGGGTTTGGTGTGTGATGGGGTGTATTTTTTACAATTGTGCCTTGGATTCGCAGATCCTTCACAAAGTTATGCTGGTGGTCGCACTGAGCACCACGTGGATCTGTGGTTTGGCAACACATTTTTTTTGCAAATTTCTTGCCCATGAGGGGTTCCACAGGGACCCCACCATGTGTCCTATGGGGTCAGGATACTTGCATCCTCACCACTTAGATGTTTTTACACTTTATTTTTCCCTCCCCTGGCTCAGGCAACAAACAAAATGGCAGCCGCAACTTTTCCTTTCAGTTGCGGCCAGCCGATCAGGGCCTTGATCTTAGTCCAGATCTGTGGATACCCAACAAGTGTATCTGCAAAGGATCTTCATCCCTTGAGATCTATATTTTTATTTCTTTAATAACGCCAAAAGTACAGAACAGATTTGTGCTAAATAACAATAAGACATCTTTCTGGACTGAGATCTAGCTTTCTGTCACATTTGGGAGCTGTAGTCGTGTTAAAAAAATGCACAGTCCCCATAGACACTGCATGAGGTTTCTTTGCATTTTGGAACCCCCCTTGTTTCTCAGTGTCCGCATGATGAATCACCCAAAACGTTCCAGCCAGCAGCTGAAATACCTAGCCTACAAGTTCTAAATCAAAGGGCGCCAAAGTTAATAGCAAAACAAAACAAGCGTTTGCAATGCAACGGGTCTCGCATTTCTCCGAGTTAGAGCTATTGGCAGTTGTAAACTCCGAACCGGACATTTCTTGCCTCATTAAATGGAAAAAAATGAGCCGCAGAAACGTTCTCAGAGCTGATGTCATGCAAAGCGCTCCACTTCTGCCAAGCGAGATCGCGCTGCGAAAAAAGAGAAAAAGTAGTCCACAAACCAGACAGAAAACAGCGAGCCTCATATGTTTTCAGTACTTGGTCGCTGCGCTCGAGGAGGGCTAACTACTGGAAAAGGCATGACGTATGCCACTAATGAAAGTAAGCAGATTTTAAAAGGTAAGCCCACGAACCAATGAAAGACACTGATGTGACATGGGCGGGGCTCCGAGCCCTTTTCTAATTACTACAGTGCCTAGCGCATGCTATCGCAGGCTCGACCCTAAAAATGCTTGTCTATGAGAAAATACACAGACACACCAGGGTTTTCAATCCACCATATTTATCCCTTAGTCTGTTGACGTGTAATTCACATTTTGCTTCCACCAACCAAGGTGTACAGCACGGGGTAATGGCTCATACCACTTGATTTACTGGTTGTCTTGCACTGTGAGTGGAGAAGTCTCTCTTGATCACATGTGTACAGCAGCCAAAAAAAGAAGCGGATTTCAGTGCAAGGCTTGGTGTGCTCGGCAATTCTTTATTTTTAATTCACAAAAATTGTTAACAGAATGTACTTTTATTTCAAAAGCAAGTCTAGAATGATTAATATCTTCATAATGGCTGCTTCCCTCTATTTATTTGACCATTAACTTAAACGCATCTTATTTTTACTGAATTAATTATTTTTTAAAGTAATTTAAACACATCAATAAGTAAGTTCAAAATAAGAAAGTTTGAAAACAATTTCAATATGTTTACACTCGATATGTTGCACCAAACGGTCTTTTCTTCGGGATTCCAGTTATAGACTCTCCCTCTGTATCATACAAAATATTCTGGTTTCTACTTTGGTTTGTCTATTGAATAAAATAATTGGATAGGTTTGAAGAACTGTAGTCGACAGAAAGAACTATGGGAAAATAAAACTGCTTAAACAGAGAAAAGATATGCCATGTTGTACGTCACTGTAAAATAAAAGGAGCCCATGATGGTCTTTAAATAGAATACAACCTATATTTGAAATGGAAAACAAGGTCAAGAGTAATTTTTGGCTGGCAGGCCCTCCTGGGGATATGTGAAAAATAGAGCAACGCATGCTTTATTCCTTAGCTCGTTTGCTGGGCGATTGCTTTGTTCCGAGCATGGATGTCATCATAGAACTCCTGCTTACATTTATCTAAATGTGCTGATGCAGCACCAGTTGCTGAGGATAATGGGATTTGCTTGCTCTGAAAATAACACAGACGGACACGCCAAATTACTCTGGTGTTCGCACAGACTGTAAGCCTGCTGGTGCGGTATCGCAATCATACTATTCGAAAATCGGAGCTCTGTATATTCTTTAGTTGTAGTTTGCTAATTGTATTTTATTCATTTGGTTTGCGAATATGACTTTGCTATTGCATTTATGCACCATGCCATGCCTAATAGAAACGTATTTATTTGAACATGCGTTGGAAACGTTGACTCTTGATTTTAGAAATGGCTATTTTATTTACTTGTGTTAGACCTGTCAGCCTTAGCTTGGTCTTCACCCCAAACTTTCTACTTGCACCCTCATATTTTTCTAAATTCGTTTTTACTGGCCTTAGAACTCTGTGCACGTTACCACTGCTAAGTAGTGCTACAGTGCTTGTTCTTGCTCTGTAAAATGTGGTAAAATTGTCTTGCACCAGATTGGAATATTTAATATACTTATACGTACCTACTAAAGTGGTATATCCTATTCCTAGAGCATGTAAATGCAATTCTGCTGGTTGCCCTGCAGCACCTACTGGGCCACCCTCTTAAGTAGCCCCTTTAAACATAGCCTGCCATTCTAGCCTGAACACACTCTTAAATTGCCACTTTAACTTGGCAAAATAACGCCCTTGAATATTCTCCCCTTGTATCACATATACATCACCCCTAAGGACAGCCCTTTAAGTTTGACATGTCCTGGTACAGAAAACTCCTAAATTTGTTTTCACTGTTCTCACTCCTACCTCTCCCATAGAATAATAGGGTTGCCTTATTACATTTGATGAATGCTAACTGTTGATGATGAACAGGTAGGACATTCAGGTTTGGTGTCTAAGAAATTGTAATTTAAATTCCTCTTTAATGGTAAAGTGGGATTCTAAGTTCGAATTTTAAAAATGCCACTTTTAGAAAGTTGACATTTTCCTCCCCTAGCTATTTTGTGCCTGTAGCCTCTTTCTGGGCCATATGAATGGCTGTAGTTGGCAGATGGGCTTTGTTTATTTCTCCCAGACAGCCACGGGGGTTAAGTGTGCCTGGATGGGCCATGACTGGAAGGATTAGGGCAGAGAGAGCTGAGCACAGCCCCATTTACAAGTCAATAAGCTGTGCTCTGCCTTCACAACTAGAATGCAAAAACCTAACAATTTCAAGCTAACATAATTTATGCATTGCGCTGATATAGGGGTTCATTCTGACCCTGGCGGTCATGGACCGCCAGGGCCAACGACCGCGGAAGCACCGCCAACAGGCTGGCGGTGCTTCCATGGGCATTCTGACCGCGGCGGTACAGCCGCGGTCAGAAACGGGAAACCGGCGGTGTCCCGCCGGTTTCCCGCTGCCCCAGGGAATCCTCCACGGCGACGCTGCAAGCAGCGCTGCCATGGGGATTCCGACCCCCTTCCCGCCAGCCTGGTTCTGGCGGTTTTCACCGCCAGAACCTGGCTGGCGGGAATGGGTGTCGTGGGGCCCCTTGGCATGGTCCCTGCAGGGGCCCCCTAACAGGGCCCCACATAGATTTTCACTGGCTGCGTGGCAGACACTGAAAATCGCGACGGGTGCAACTGCACCCGTCGCACCCCTTCCACTCCGCCGGCTCCATTCGGAGCCGGCATCCTCGTGGAAGGGGGTTTCCCGCTGGGCGGGCGGGCGGCCTTCTGGCGGTCGCCCGCCAGCCCAGCGGGAAACTCAGAATGACCGCCGCGGTCATTTGACCGCGGTGCGGTCATTCGGCGACTCCCGCCAGGCGTGCGGTTACCGCCGCCGGCGGGAGTCGGAATGTCCTCCATAATGTTGTTTAACTTTTTGCATTGCAGAGTTTAATCCTGAAGACTTATGTTCAGCATGCATAGAAATACTGTTCACATGCAATGTACTGCTGCAGGCTTACAGACTGTGTCAGGGTGTGGTCCCCTTCCAGGGCCTTCTAGAAGCCTTCCCTGCAGCATGCCTGGGTGTGGTTGGTGGGCTGGGCTAAGACTCTATAAAAGGGAGCCAGCCCATCTCCACGTGCTCAATATTCAGAGGTCCCGGTGCAGAGCAGCAGCAACTTCCTGAGCTCCTGTTTCGGTGGCCTACTTTGATCTTCCAGGCCTTTGCCCTTCATTTACATTGGTGATCCTTGATCAGGGCGGTAAGACGGAGGTCGGGTTGGGCACCCGATCCCATTTTCAAAGGCATCTGAGTTCTTGGGCCTAATATTCATGTTGAGAGATTTTACCTTATGTGTGTGAATGTGCTCTGGGTTTTTCTGGCATTTACATGTTTATTTTCTAATTGGCAAGACGCGCGATTCGTTTCTCATGCTTTAACCCTTGATATTCATTGTGTGCTACCATTTCTAGGCAGTTACATGGTGGCATTCGAATTGGCAAAACACGCGATTCGTTTCTCGTGCTTTAACCCTTGATATTCATTGTGCGCTACCATTTCTTGGCAGTTACATGGTGGCATTCGAATCGGCAAGACGCGCAATTCGTTTCTCGTGCTTCAACCCTTGATATTCATTGTGCGCTACCTTTTCTTGGCAGTTACATGGTGGCATTCGAATCAGCAATACGCGCAATTCATTTCTTGTGTGTAATTCATGTTATTCATTGTACGCAACCATTTCCTGGCATTCATATGGTGACATTCGAGTCGGCAATACGCGTGATTCATTCCAGTGTTTAAAAATCACAGTGTTCATTATGCGCTACCACTTCATGGCATTTACTTGGTGGCTTTCGAGTTGGCAAGACGCGTGATTTGTTTCTCGAGTCTATTTTATGTTATTCATGGTGCACAATCATTCCACGGTATTTATAACCTTTGTAAAAATCTGCAATGTGCGCAATTCATGTTCCGGTAATTTTTGAGAAAACAAAAATACTAGAGTTCTAGACGTAATGTTGTATGTACATAATAAGCTCCTCAAAAACGATTCATATGATGGTTTAGAAATCATTCAGATTATTTCCTGATCCTCATGCAAAAGATAATACTTGAATTTGAAAGTTGCATTTAACCTTTCTTGATTCCCTCACAGGTATCCAGTCATCTTGAAGCCTAGTTATTTAAGTCTATGCTTAGGTTGTCCATGTTTTCAAAATGACAATGCTTAGAGTCATAGTCTAGTACTGAATCATATGATATAATCTTGATATTGTGTGTTCTAACCTTTTGCTTCCTACAGGTCTCCTTCACTGCTGTTCCCTTTCTAATCCCCTTTTCCCCACTTGGACTCTCTTAGACTCTGTGACAATTCTACTCAAGTATTGGAGCTGTCTTGTGGTGGAAGTGTTGGGAATGTGCACAGACCCCGAGGATCTGGTGACTCTGACACAAGAGTACCCTAGTGACTTCAAGGGCAAGCTAGCTGGCCTCCTGACCACAGCCTCAGGGCTGCAACCATTTGAACCCACACCTGGAGCCAGTCTAAGTGAGTCCTGACCTTCCACATGGTGTCTCTCCAATACTGTACCCTTGGAAATGGTGCTAAAGGTGCCCACATAACCAAAATCCAAAGCTTGGGACTACATTTTTCGCTAAAACGTGCTCTGAGAACCAAGAGGAGACTGGGACCTGCCTGCTTGTTGCTGGTCAATCCGCCCAATGAACATCAATCCTCCACTGGACTTTTCAGCAGCTCCCGCTATGTTGTTCTCCACAGTAGCAAATTCTGTTTGACATTTCTTTGCAGAAGGGTTACCAGCCTTGTGGAGCCCTCATCGGTTATAGACTGCAGCATTGTCGTCCCGCTGGAGACTTAAATTGTTTTTTTAGCAACACAAAAGGTTGATGGACGGAGTGTTGCGCAGTGCAAACACTCACCCCCAGTCAAGGATCTGGGTTTGATCCATTGCTCTGTTGCTCATCATGCCACCCCAGTTTGGACCCAGCCATATGCAAATCAATCTTGCCACTATTCCTCATGGAAAGAATCCAGCCCAAACTGCCAAGCCAGGTCTTCCTTGGACTGGAAACAAGCATTCTGGGAATGGTTTCAGGATATCACCCTTCATCAGCCAGGCTAGCTTGAATCCGGTGGCACAGTGAGCACAGGACCCACGTCTGGGCATACCCTTCCCACTTAGGGCAACTTTAGCAACACAAAAGGATGATGGACGGAGTGCTGAACAATGCAAACAGTCATGGAAACAGTCCAGCCCAAACTGCCAAGCCAATCCTGAGGGCTTTGTTTTATGAAAGTGGAGGGGGGTCATGAGGCCCCTTCTCCAAGCCTTATTAGTCCCTGGGTACCATATACCCCGGAGCCTTTATTTTTAAGGGGTGGTGGATGCTGAGCCCCCGCTTCGAATCTTATTAGGCCCTGGTGGCCACATTCACAGGGTCCTTTATTTTATTAAAGGAACCCATTCCCCAGGTCCACTTATTTTCTAATTAAAGGGGAGGGGTGTTGTGTCATCCCCCCTCCCCAAACCTTATTAAGACCTCAGGACCCCATCCCCCCAGGGCTGTTTTTTATTGAAGGGGAGGGGGCACCTGGCCCCTTCCCTCAGCCTTATTTGGCACTTGGGACCCATCCCCCAGGGGCTTTTTTTTTAAGGGACGTGCCATATGCCCTTCTCCCCGAGCCTTATTAGGCCCTTTGAATTCCATCCCCCAGGGCCTTTTTTAATGAAAGGGGAGGGGGCCATGTGGCCCTCTTCCTGAGTCTTATTGGGACCCTGGGGGAACCCATCCCTCAGGTCCAGTTATTTTTAATTAAAGGGAAGGGGTGTCACGTGGCTCCCTCCATTAGCCTTTCTGGGCCCTGTGGATCCCATCCTCCCTCCCAGGGCTGCATTTTTTATTAAAGGATTAAAGGGAAGGGCTCACCTTGCCCTTCCCTGGCCCTTATTAGGCACAAGCCCCATCACCAGGCCCTTTTTTATTAAAGGGAAGGGGCCATGTAGCCCTCCTTCCTGAACCATATTCAGCCTTTGGGGCCCCATCACCAGGGCCTTTTTTATGAACAGGAAGGGGGGGTGTTAGACTTGAAAGCCTTAGGGTGGTCACCCCTAACTTTTTGCTTGCCTCCCTCCACTTTTGAGATACTGTTTTTGGACTCTGTGCACTTTACTACTGATAACCAGTGCTAAAGTGCATATGCTCTCTCCCTTTAAACATGGTAACATTGGATCACACCCAATTGGGCTATCTAATTTACTTATAAGTCCCTAGTAAAGTGCACTATATGTGCCCAGAGCCTGTAGATTAAAAACCACTAGTGGGCCTGCAGCACTGATTTTGCCACCCACTTCAGTAGCCCCTTAACCTTGTCTCAGGCCTGCCGTTGCAAGGCATGTGTGTGCAGTTTCACTGCCAATTTGACTTGGCATTTAAAATTACTTGCCAAGCCTAAAACTCCCCTTTTTCTACATATAAGTCACCCCTAAGTGAGCCCTAGGTAACCCCTAGGGCAGGGTGCTGTGTAGGTAAAAGGCAGGACATGTACCTGTGTAGTTTACATGTCCCGGTACTGTAAAACTACTATATTCATTTTTACACTACTGTGAGGCCTGTTCCCTTCATAGGCTGACATTGGGGCTAGCCTCATACATTGTTTGGGTGGTAGCTGCTGATCTGAAAGGAGTAGGAAGGTCATATTTAGTATGGCCAGAATGGTAATACAAAATCCTGCTGACTGGTAAAGTTGGATTTACTATTACTATTCTAGAAACTTCACTTTTAGAAAGTGAGCATTTCTCTGTGCTTAAATCTTTCTGTGCCTTACAATCCACGCCTGGCTGGGTTTAGTTGACAGCTCCTTGTGCATTCACTCAGACACACCCCAAACACAGGATACTCAGCCTCACTTGCATACATCTGCATTTTGATTGGGTCTTCCTGGGCTGGGAGGGTGGAGGGCCTGCTCTCACACAAAGGACTGCCACACCCCCTACTGGGACCCTGGCAGACAGGATTGAACTGAAAGGGGACCTGGTGCACTTCTATGTCACTCTTTGAAGTCTCCCCCACTTCAAAGGCACATTTGGGTATAAAAACAGGGCCTCTGCCCTACCACCTCAGACACTTCCTGGAGAAGAAACCTGAACCAGAACCTGCACCCTGACAAGAAGAACTGCCTGGCTGCCAAAAGGACTCACCTGACTGCTTTCTGAAGAGGACTGCTGCCTTGCTGCTGCCCTGCTGTCTTGCTGCTCTCTTGCTTTGCTGCAGAAGTGCTCTCCAAGAGCTTGGATAGAGCTTGCCCCCTGTTCCCTGAAGTCTCAAGACCACAAAGACTTCTCTCCTATAGCTGAAATCCCCATGCGGTGAACATTTGATGCACCGCCTGCCAAGAACGACGCACAGCCTGCTCGCAGTGAACATTTCACTGCATGCCGAGTCCGGAACGAAGCAGCCCAACTTCACAACAGAAGGTCGACGCAGCGCCAGCGACATGACCGGAACTTCAATGCATAGCCCTACTGAATTGACGCAAGCTGACTCAGAATGACACCGCCCGACTTCCTGAGAGGAATCAACGCAGTGCCTGCAGTGCAGAAGAAAATTCCACTCATCGCCTATCGGAATCAACGCAGCCGCTGTGACTTCGCTCCGCAAGCCCAGGATTCCACGCATCGTCCCCGGTGCGTCTGAAAACCCCGCAACCCGAAGAGGATCCAAGTCCGCTCGCCGGAAATCAACGCAACATCTTCCACGCGTGGAAAATATCGGCGCAAGTCCATGTGCAAATGGGCGAAACCGACGGACACTCACCGCTTTCCACGCATGTCCTCCTCCTCCTCTGCGGTCCCTTGCGAGGATTTTTCAACGCAAACCAGGTACTTTGCCCTGCAAGAGACACTTGTTGTTTTTAGGAGAACTTAAGACACTTTTTATTGCTTTTACAGTAATCTTTTTAACTCTAAAGACACTTGATATCACTTTCAGTGATATCCCGACATTTGCTTATTTCACCTTTAATCGTTTTGACCTGCATTTATCCAGATAAATAGTATATATTTTTCTAAACACTGAGTGGTGTATTTTTGTGGTGTTATATTGTGGTATTGTATGATTTATTGCATAAATACTTTACACATTGCCTTCTAAGTTGAGCCTGACTGCTCAATGTCAAGCTACCAGAGGGTAGGCACAAGGATAATTTGGATTGTGTGTGACTTACCCTGACTAGAGTGAGGGTCCTTGCTTGGACAGGGGGTAACCTGACTGCCAACCAAAGACCACATTTCTAACAGGGGGTCTGCATGACCCCTTCCCCAAGCCTTTTTAGGTCCTGCGGCCCCTCCCCCAAGCCGTTTTTTAATGAAAGGTGAGAAGAGACAGGTGGCTGCCCTCCCCTGAGCCTTATTAGGCCCTTGGGTCCTCGTCTGCCAGGACCTTTTCTTATCACAGGGGGATGTTGGACCCTCTACCCAAGCCTAATAAGGCCCTGGGGACCCCATCACCCAGGGTCTTTTATTTAAATGGGAGGGGACCTTGTTGCCCCACTCCCCTAGCCTTATTAGGCCCTGCAGACTCCATCCCCAGGGCCTTTTTTTTATGAACTAGAGGGGCCTAGTGGACTCCATGTCTCAGGTCAGTTTTTTTGTAACTAAAGGGGTCTGGCCACACTGTACCTTTCACTGAACCCCATTAGGCCAGGGGGACCCTATTCCCCAAGGCTTTTTAGTATGAAAGGAATGGGGGAGCACATGGCCCTCCTCCCTGAGCCTTATTAGTCCCTGGGGATCCCAACCCCAACAGCTTGTTTTGTGAAGGGGAGGGGCTGCATTGCCACCTTCCCAAGCCTTATTAGGCCCTGGAGACCATATCTCCAGAGCTTTTTTAAAAGGTCTAATTTTTTAGTAATTAAAGGGATGGGGTCATGCAGCACCCTTCACTGAGCCTCATTAGGCCCTGGGGACCCCATCCCCGAGGGCCTTTTTTATGAAAGGGGGCAGGACCTGTGGCTCCCCTCCCGGAGCTTTATTAGGCCATGGGGACCTCAACCTGAGGATCTGTTTTTCTAATTAAAGGTGAGGGGGTCACTTTCCCCCCTCTCCGAGTCTTATTAGTTCGGGGGGAGCCTATTTCCCACAGCCTTTTTTATGCAAGGGTGTGGATGGCCATGTGACCCCCTGACCTTTTTTAAGCCCCGGGGACCACATCCACCAGGGCCTTTTTTTTTAAAGAGAAGGTGGGCCGCGTTACTCCCCTCCCCAAGCCTTATTAGGCTCTGGGGAACCCATCCCCCAGGTCCGTTTTTTTTAATTAAAGGTGAATGGCCTCACATCACCCCTTTCCCTTTGCCTTATTTAGCCCTGGGACCCCAACCACCAGGACAGCATTTTTAATGAAGCAGAGGAAGGCCATGTGCCCCCCTTCCCAAGTTTTATTGGACCCTGTGGGTGCCATTACCCAGGGACAGATTTTTTCATCAAAGGGGTTTGGGGCAAGGAGGCCCCTCTCCCTGAGCTAATTAGCCTTATTAGGCCCTGGGAGACCTCATGCCCTTGGGTCTTTTCTTATGATGGGGGTGGTGCTGGGCACCCTCCCTGAGCCCTAATAAGCCCTTGGGACCCCTTACCAAAGGGACTTTTTTCAAAGGGGAGGTGTCTGCCTGGACCCTTTCCCCGAGTTCAATTAGGTTTTTTTTAATTGAAGGGGAAGGAATATGTGGGCCCCCATCCCCAAGCCTTTTTAGGCCCTAGGAATCACATCCCCCAGGGCCATTACTAAAGTTGGAGTAGGTCTTTCTGGCAGCCCAGGGAACTGGAGGCCCATGCCTCCTCTTATTCTTTCTCCAAGGCTCCCAGCCGGTAAAATTCTGCTGCCAAGGCCCACAACTTTTGGCTCCGTAGTCGGACAGTTTTCTCCTGCAAGGATTGTTGCTTTTCAGCTCCAGCAGCAGGAGTAGTTATATTAAGATAGTAAAAAAACATGAATTGTGAAGAACACTTGTTTATACTGTCTACAGTGGCACAGTAGCAGGACATTGGTGGTCCCCAAGGGCCATTAGAATTTATTTAAGATGTGATGATTAGTCACAGGGCCAATCTTTTTTTGTACATGCACATGCACCAGATAATGCAATGGCACTGACTATATGGAATGAAGCCAGGACATCAACATAATCAAAAAGTGATTTTAGTTTAAAGGTTTCATAGTGAAACTGAACTGACGCTTTAGGCCTTATTACAACTTTGGCAGTCTTGTTGCTGTGGTGGCGGCCTCCAAAAGACCGCCATGTTGCCAGTGATCTGACTGCCGTATTACGACCCACACTGTGAAGACAGCCTAAAAACAGCCAAAATTCCAAAACTGCCAGGATACTGGAGGGTGGGAAAAAGGTGGTTCCTCCACCAGACTGCAAGCCAGACACAAATCCGCCCACCAGATTACGACCCACAAATCACTACAGTGTTCCTTCCATAGCAGAAAAACATTGGCAGTGCGAGCTGCTGTGGTCAAAAATCACCACTGACAGAACACAACACCACATTGGACAGTTTGAATACCTCACACTTGACATACATCCACACATCAAACACACCTACACACACCACTATATAACAACCCCCACACACAACCCACAATCCTTTGAAACAAAACTACAATACTGAGAAACAGAGAGCAGGCACATACACAGAGAGAGCACCCTAACACCATAGGCACACACATATCACACACCAGCTAAACAAACACAATACACACATAACAAGCACGCACATTCCACAACAACCGTGCATCCCTCACAACGCACCACCCACACCCCATCAATCACCCAACACTGCACCCCTTTCATACACAACACCATTTCACCATCAACACAATCACAACCATGTCCCCACAAAAGCACCCACGATTAACTGACGATGCTTTGTCACCTTTGTGTGCCTCTGATATGCCCTGTTGACAGTTTTGAGACAGAACTCCATTTTCCAATGTTGCAAGGACACTGGACCTGTGTGACCAAATGTTGCAACAGCTACTCTGATCAATCCATCTACCGTGACGCCACTCATCACCTGTTTGTTATGTTGTTCACATTTATTTCACTTGTCACAAAACTTAAATGCACAATGTAAGAAAATGGCTCCCTGTTGCAGTTACCCCCCACTTTTTGCCTGATACTGATGCCGACTTGACTGAGAAGTGTGCTGGGATCCTCCTAAACTAGGCCCCAGGACCAGTGTTCTTTCACCTAAAATGTACCATTGTTTCCACAATTGGCACACCCCTGGCACACAGATAAGTCCCTTGTAAAAGGTACCAGTGGTGGGCTGCAGCATATGTTGTGCCACCCTGAGGGACCCCTCGCATAACACATGCATACTGCCATTGTAGATTGTGTGTTGGTGGGGAGAAAAAGACAAAGTCGACATGACATCCTCCTCAGGATGCCATGCCCTCAAAATACTGCCTGTGGCATAGGTAAGTCACCCCTCTAGCAGGCATTACAGCCCTAAGGCAGGTGCACTATACCACAGGTGAGGGCATAGCTGCATGAGCAATATGCCCCTACAGTGTCTAAGTCTATTCTTAGACATTGTAAGTACAGTGTGGCCATATTAAGTATATGTTCTGGGAGTTTGTCAAAAACTAACTCCACAGCTCCATAATGGCTACACTGAATACCTGGAAATTTGGTATCAAACTTCTCAGAATAATAAACCCACACTGATGCCACTTTTGGATTTATTAAAAAATGCACACAGAGGGCATCTTAGAGATGCCCCCTGTATTTTACCCAATCCTTCATTGCAGGACTGACTGGTCTGTGCCAGCCTGCTGCTGAGAGATGAGTTTCTGACCCCCTGGGCTGAGGGCCTTTGTGCCCTCTGAGGCCAGAAACAAAGCCTGCTTTGCGTGGAGGTGCTTAACATCTCCCCCCTGCAGGAACTGTAACACCTAGCAGTGAGCCTGAAAGGCTCAGGCTTCATGTTACAATGCCCCAGGGCACTCCAGCTAGTGGAGATGCCTGCCCCCTGGACACAGCCCCCACTTTTGACGGCAAGTCTAGGGGAGATAATGAGAAAAACAAGGAGGAGTCACCCACCAGTCAGGACAGCCCCTAAGGTGTGCTGAGCTGAGGTGACCCCTGCCTTTAGAAATCCTTCATCTTGATTTTGGAGGATTCCCCCAATAGGAATAGGGATGTGCCCCCCCTCCCCTCAGGGAGGAGGCAGAAGGAGGGTGTAGCCACCCTCAAGGACAGTAGCCATTGGCTACTGCCCCCCGGACCTAAACACACCCCTAAATTGAGTATTTAGGGGCGATCCTGAACCCAGGAAATCAGATTCCTGCAACCTGAAGAAAGAAGGACTGCTGACCTACAAGCCTGCAGAGAAGGAGGAAGACGACAACTGCTATGGCCCCAGCCCTACCGGCCTGTCTCCAACTTCAAAAACCTGCTCCAGCGACGCATCCGACAGGGACCAGCGACCTCTGAAGCCTCAGAGGACTACCCTGGACTACAGGACCAAGAAACTCCTGTGAACAGCAGCCCTGTTCAAAACCAGCTACTTCTTTGCAACAAAGAAGCAACTTCCAAGGACTTCACTTTTCCTGCTGGAAGCGTGAGGCTCTACACTCTGCACCCGACGCCCCTGGCATGACCTGCAGAAAACCAACACCTCAGGGAGGACTCCCTGGCGACTGCGAGCCCGTGAGTAACCAGAGAGGACCCCGCTGAGCCCTCACAGCGACGCCTGCAGAGAGAATCCAGAGGCTCCCCCTGACCGTGACTGCCTGTAACAAAGGACCCGACGCCTGGAACCAACACTGCACCCACAGCCCCCAGGACCTGAAGGAACCAAACTTTGACGCAGGAGTGACCCCTAGGTGACCCTCTGCCTTGCCCAGATGGTGGCTGTCCCGAGAAGCCCACCCTGTGCCTGCCTCCACCGCTAGAGTGACCCCCGGGTCCCTCCATTGAAACCTATAAAAAACCCGATGCCTGCTTTGCACAATGCATCCGGCCACCCCTGGGCCGCTGAGGGTGTGTTTTGTGTGCCTACTTGTATCCCCCCCAGTGCCCTACAAAAACCCCCTGGTCTGCCCACCGAGGACACGGGTACTTACCTGCTGGCAGACTGGAACCAGAGCACCCCTGTTCTCTATGGGCGCCTATGTGTTTTGGACACCTCTTTGACCTCTGCACCTTACCGGCCCTGAGCTGATGGTGTGGTAACTTTGGGGTTGCCTTGAACCCCCAAGGGTGGGCTGCCTATGCCCCAGAACTGAGACTTCTAAGTGTTTTACTTACCTCCTAATCTAACCTTTACTTACCTCCCCCAGGAACTGTTGTTTTTTGCACTGTGTCCACTTCGAAAATAGCTTATTGCCATTGTTGCAAAGACTGTATATGATATTGCTTTCATTCAAAGTTCCTAAAGTATCTAAGTGAAGTACCTTGCATTTAAAGTGTTTAATGTAAATCTTGAACCTGTGGTTCTTAAAATAAAATAAGAAATTATATTTTTCAATATAAAAACCTATTGGCCTGGAGCAAGTCTTTGAGTATCGTTCCTCATTTATTGCCTGTGTGTGTACAACAAATGCTTAACACTACCATCTGATAAGCCTACTGCTCGACCATACTACCACAAAATAGAGCATTAGAATTATCTACTTTTGCCACTATCTTACCTCTAAGGGGAACCCTTGGACTCTGTGCACACTACTTCTTACTTTGAAATAGTATATACAGAGCCAACTTCCTACACACAATAGATCATTTATGGGCACAGCTACTGTATATGTGCGTTTAATGATATAACAACCATTGTCCTTCTACTGAACTGTGGTCTGGTAATGCCCCCCTGATTCGAACTGACAGTGTAATGGCCAGAAGGTGGAGGCTCCCTCAGCAAGACACACATGACAACAGTAATGTCACTGAACAGATGTCAGAGAGGGAGGTTGAAATCCACAGTAACACTAGGGTATACTCTGTTGAGCCATCTGCAAATAGAGCAAGACAGAGTACCATCAGGGTGAAAGGCATGATGACACAGTAAGCACATATACAGGTAATCAACTGCGTGCCTATTGTAGTATAACTCCAATTTACGGGCTCTCAGATTGGACCTATAAAGCACCAGGCTCAACCCTTCACAAGATCCATTTAACAAGCTCTCTGTCATGTACTCCTCTCAGACTGTACTCAATCACCATTGACTACTGATAATGTATACCTCACGCCTTCGGTAGCACACCCACAGATTAAATCCACATCTAGTGGGTGGGAGTAGATGGGAATAGGAGAATGCAGGAAATCCAGATCAAAACTGGTAATCCATGAGAGAAGTGAAAATTGGAATCCGTTGCTACAACACAAGTTAGAGGTGAACCACTAATACTGTAGCCTTACATTCGATCTGTCTGCTTCCACATCTCACACATAGGCATTGCACATCATTAAACCATCACATATGCTAAAGGTCAGGAGGTGTAATGTCAGCTATCCACTTCTGATTGTGCGTTGACAAGACTTGAAAAGGCCCACCTCACATACCTGTATGTCACTGGAAGTACTGATTGATGAGCTCAGTCCTACAGTCTGCTTCTTCTTCTTCCTCTGGCTCTTCATCACTTTCTATACCACTATGTGAAGTCACGTGTTCAGCTGACTCACCATCATCAGCTAGCAATGGTATCCAATTCCTCAGGACCAGATTGTGGGGCATTCAGCAGGCAACAATGATTTGGCAAACCTTGTGGGGCGAGTAGAGGAGGGCACCTCCAGATAGGTCCAGGCACCTGAATCTTGCCTTCAGGAGGCAAATTTGTTCGATTACACGCCTTGTCTTCCTGTGGGCCTCACTTGAAACAGAGTTTCCCTGGGATGGCTGGGTCCCTCACATGTCTCAACAGCGAAGGAAGGTTTGGATAGCCAGAGTCACCTGTGAACACAATAGTAGAACTATTTAAATTGAAGGTTCAGTGAGTAGGCAGATTGTGATGACAGGTCACATTACATACAAACACATTACAATGCATGCTTACCAACCAGTCAAGCCCTCTCTGTGTAGTTGTGCCATCATGTGTGGGACATTGCTGTTCCGCATAATGTAGGAATCATGCACTGATCCAGGAAACTTGGCTGTCACTTGGGAGATGTACTGGCCTGCCAGACACACCACCTGCATGTTGATAGAGTGGTAGTTCTTCCTGTTCCTATATACCTGTTCATTGACACTGGGAGGGACCAGGGATACATGGGTGCCATCAATGGCCCCTACCACATGAGGAATCTGTCCCATCTGATAAAAGTCAGCCTTCACATAGGCCATATCTGCTTTTCGGAGAAATCTGACGTAGCTGTCCAGATGTTTCAAGAAATAACACAGTGCATCCCTCAACACCAGACTGAATATGGACTGAGACATCCCTGCTGTTAAGGCAACAGTATTCTGGAATGACCCTGTGGCGAGGAAGTGTAGCACTGACAATACTCGAACGATGGGAGGTATGCATTAGGGATTGCATCAATTCTGGCTCCAACTGTCTACCTAGATCCATGATGGTCTGGCGATTCAGACTATAGGTCTGCATGACGTGCCTGTTCTCCATGGTTGCCAGAACTACCAATGGAAGGTACGCTGGTGGTTGTCTCATTTCCCTCATAGCAGGGTATCTATGTTGGGAAGAGAGAATGTACAATAAGTCATGCAGTAGACATACATCAGCAGCATATGGTACAGTTGCAGCCACCTAACATGTGTAAGGGTTGCGTAGCTGTGGTGACATAAAGATTACAGACCATAGACATGCACATCATACACCGTCATTGCAGCACATTGGCTGAAATGTAAGTTGGATAAGACATATAATACATATGTATAAGAAAATGTGTGGATGACTGTGCAGTCCTGCACTGATCTCACATATGAAATTAATTCAACCTGTAGTTATCCGACGCCTATGTACCTCAAAGCTATCCACACTATCCAAATATATACAGGCTCAACACGTCATATTCTCATTATTGGCTCATTAGGTAGTACAAACATGAAGTCACAACATTCTGTAACACAGATATCTGGACGATTAGGTGTCTGACACACTTATTTAAGCACATGCATCGAGTACATGTGCCCAAAATGGCAGGCACGAGACCTACTGTTTTGGACAGCTGGAAGTGACCTAAGTTTCCTGGTGGAAGTCGCCATGGAGGTAGGCGGTCACGACTGCCGTGCAACTTGCCATAGATTAACATTGCTGCCTATGGCAGAATGGGGCCAATGGGGATGTCCTTTACGTGGCAGCCGTGACCGCCATTTTCTGCAGTCTTGCTCACTTGACTCCTGACACTGTTGCTAGCAAGACCTCCACTATATGAGCTGCTGTGTACTGTCTCTGGGAGCCATCATGCCACATCCTGCAGGTGATAGGGCCCCTGCCTTCACACAGGAAGAGCTGGAGAAACTGGTGGAGGAGGTCCTATCCCTGTATGTCCAGCTATATTGGACAGATGAGGAACAGGTGAGTCCAATGCCCCAGCTATGTGTGACTGCTGTTGTTTGTGACAGTGTCGGCCATGTGAACTGTAGTTGGAGTATGCATGTGGCATACCGTACAGGTGTGTGTGCTGAGAAGATGGGTATGTGTGCTCACTTGCTGTTACAGTTGTGTAGTGTCAACCCCTGTTGGTATGGGGCATGTGTACATGACTTTCTCCTTTTGTCTGTTTCATCCCTGCAGGTGAATGCCCATAAGAAGAAGAGGATCTGGCGTGCCATCACCAAGCAAGTGTGTACCCTGGGGGTTCACAGCTGGCAGAGCACCCATTGTTGGAAGCAGTGGGAGGACCTGAGACGCTGGGCCCAGAAGACCGTGGAGGCCCAGCTGGGCATGTCCTCCCAATGAGGGAGGGTAGCCTACCCTGAGATGGATTGGCGTTTGAGGGCAGCACAGCAGCCACAGGGGGTAGATACTGACTGTTTCCTGGTACTTGGCTCTGGTTATATGGTGTTTTCTGTCTCACTGTAGCTTCTGTGACACTGTAGTAGGTGATGAATGCTTGTAGACTAGTGGGAATCAGTTGGTACCACCTTGCTAGTGTCTAAGATGTGGATCTGGCATCATGGTTAGCTATGTGTAAGTTTTGGACTCCTGTATCAAGACTTCATTCTGACTGCATGTGGAGATGCTCAAAAGTCAATGTCACATGTGTTGCCCCATCATGCCATTCCTACGGATGTGAGGTGGTGTTTCACCATACCCATTGACTCAAACGTGGTCCATCCATCTGCATATGAGCGTTAGTGGCTCTAAGGTGTCTGACAACTCCTGTCTGTGCTGATCACCTGTTGTATCATGTTGTATAAGGTGACTCACTTATTTGGTACAAGTCCAAACATAACTAGTACTGGTATAGGCATGGGCTCCATGTGAGGCAGCTATCTCATTTACACTACAAATATGGCCTGTGTATGACAGTCTGTTTGTTGCTGTACCCCCACTGTCAGTTCATCTCCATTCTATGGGGCATATGAAGGTTACAGAGAAAGGACATTCTACTTTGGGTGTCTGATTTGTGTATTTAGACTGATCATGCTTTTCCATGTGATTGACATGTGGGCATTTCATCTTTTTCCTAATGAGTTGGTTCTAGAGAAGGTAAGTGCCTTCGCAGAGTTAGCCTTTTACAATATGCTATGTCAATGCTATGTGTGACAATGCCCTACCAATTCCTTAGCAACCTTGGTAATATGCTGCCTGCATCATGTCTCAATGTTACTCGGGGGCACAACATATGAAGGGAGACAATCTTTGATTCCCTTGGCCTAGTTTATGTGTCCAATCTGGTGAGAATTAGGTATTGCATCACTCATGTGATCATAAAGTAATGGTTCTGTTGTACCACTATTTCTAAAGCAGGTATTTTTGTAATGGGAAAAGTTGGATGTGTACTGGCAGTCGTGTAGGTCCATGTGTAGATCATGTGCAAATGTAATTTCCATGTGGAATTTGTGTAGTCTGGTGTTAGGTACAGGTAATCAATCAATCAATCAATCTTTGTCAATCTTGGCTACTCACCCGTGAAGGTCTCAAGGCGCTGAGGGGAGGGGCCTCTTCCCAAAAGTCACATCTTGAGGTTCTTCCTGAAGATGGTGAGCAACGGGCTTTGTGTGAGTTGCAGCGGGAGGTTGTTCCAGCTCTTTGCTGCAGTGTAGGTGAAAGATCATCCTCCGGTGGTGGTTTTGTGGATGCAAGGGACGGTGGCCAGGGCCATCTGGGTGAAGTGGATGGATTTGTTGGGAGTGTGGAAGGAGACGCAGTGGTTCAGGTAGGCTGGTCCTTCGTTGTGCATGGCCTTGTACGTGTGGGTGAGAAGCTTGAAGGTAATTCGTTTCTCGACCGGTAGCCAGTGGAGTGTCCTCAGGTGTTGGGAGATGTGTTCTCTGTGAGGGAGGTCCAGAATGAGTTTGGTGACGGCATTCTGGAAGAGTTGAAGTTTTTTAATGTTCCTAGTTGAGGTGCAGGTGTAGAGGGCGTTGTCGTAGTCAAGCTTGCTCGTGACTAAGGCGTGGGTGACTGTCCTGCGACAGTCTGCTGGGATCCATCTGAAGATCTTCCAAAGTTTGCGGAGTGCGTGCTAGCAGGAGAAGGAGACAGAGTTTACCTGGCGGGTCATGGATGGGGTGGAGTCGAGGATGATTCCTAAGTTGCGGTGTGCTTGGTCGGTGAAGGGGGGTGCTAAGGGATGTGGGTCACCAGGAGTTGTCCCAAGCTGAGGTGGTGTTTCTGAAAATGATGAGCTCCGTCTTGTCGTTCAGTTGAGTTGAGCTTGAGCTTGAGGCAGCTGTCTCTCATCCAGGTGGCGAAGGCTTCCATTCCTGTGTGAAAAATCCTTTTGGGTGTGTCTGGGTCTTCGGTGAGGGAAATTATGAGTTGTGTGTCATCGGCATATGATACGAAGTTCATACCATGGCTTCTGACGATGGCAGCAGGATGGGCCATGTATACGTTGAACAGTATGGTACTCACTGAGGATCAATAGGGGACTCCGCAGTTGACTCCTGAGGGTCTGGAAGTGTAGGGCGGGAGTCTGACTCTCTGCGTCCTCCCAGAGAGGAAGGAGTGGATTCATTGCAGGGCTCTTCCATGGATTACTATGTAGTGGAGTCTGGTCCGCAGAGTGCTGTGGGAGACCGTGTCAAAAGCTGCTGAGAGGTCTAGGAGTATGAGTGCTGTGGTGTGGCCGTGGTCTAGGAGTAATCAGATGTCATTGGTGGCTGCCAGGAGTGCTGTCTTCATGCTGTGATTGCTGCTGAAGCTGGCTGGGAGCTGTCCAGGAAGATGCTGACCTCAATGAAATTCCGTTGTTGTGCATTGTTTGCTTTCTCTAGTACTTTGGTGGGGTTGGGTAGCAGCGAGATGGGCCAGAAATGTCTAAGTTCTGATGGGTCGGCCGAAGGTTTCTCCGGGAGAGGGCTTATTTCAGCGTGTTTCCAGTCCTCAGGGAAGGTGCCCATACTGATGGAGCAGTTGATTGTGTTACAAAGCTTGGTGCAGTGGATGCGCTGCCTCTGATGTATATGTGGTGCAGGCAGGGGTCAAGGGGGCTCTGGAGTGGATGATGTTCATGATGTTGATTGTTTCCTCTGTGGTGAGCGTGGACTAGTCGTTGATGGTCTGGGCGGGTTCTGGCGGGGTGGGTTGGTCGCAGGTTCCAGTGCCAGGATTTTCCAGGAAGAAGCTGTTGTATATGTCCTGGATCTTGTGGTAGAAAAAGGAGGGGAGTTTGTCGCAGAGGTCCTGTGACGGGGGATGCTGGTGGCTTCGGAGGGGGGGATTTGTGAACTCGTTGATGACTGAGAAGAGTTCCTTCGAGTTGTGTGAGGAGGAGCTGATGCGCTTCCGAAGTGCACCCTTCTTGCGTTCTTGATTTTTTGTCGGTGGGCGGTGGTTGCAGCTCTGAATGAGGTGAGGTCTTCACTGGATTGGCTGTTTCTACTTTTTTTTCTCTAAACGTCTGGAGGTACGCTTTGATTCTTGGAGTTCAGTGGTGAACCAGCTGGCTTTCATAGGTATGCGGTTGGCTAATGTCAGCTCGAGAGGGGCTAGAGTGTTGGCGCATTCAGTGATGTTGAGATTGTGTGCTGCTGTGTTGATTTCATCAGAGGGGGGAGGGAGGATTTGGCGAGCGATGAGGTGAGTTGCTGTAGGGAAGTACCCTCTTTTTGGCATGTTACCCCCAATTTCTGCCTGTTGCCAGTGTGTTTGACTGTGTCACTGGGATCCTGCAAACCAGGACCCCAGTGCTTATGCTCTCTCTCCTCTAAATTTTGTCACTGCATACTGGTAACCCAGTATTTCATCCCAAATTGGTATACTGGTCACCCCTTATAAGACCCTAGTATATGGTACCTAGGTACCCAGGGCATTGGGGTTCCAGGGGATCCCTATGGGCTGCAGCATTTCTTTTGCCACCCATAGGAGCCCATGCAAAGGTGAAGGGTGGGTGCAGAGTACCTGTGTGTGAGGTCACCACTGCACTAGCAGAGGTGCCCCCACATTGTCCAGGACCATTTTCCAGGACTTCGTGAGTGCGTGTACGACATTTTACGGGTGCACTATACATAGGTCACTACCTATGTACAACTTCACAATGGTAACTCCTAATATGGCCATGTTTGGTATCAAACATGTTGGAATCATACCCAAAGGCCTTTGCAAGCATTGGTTGTATGATTCCATGCTCTCTGGGGGCTCCTTAGAGGACCCCCAGTACTGCCATTACAGCCTTCTGAGGTTTTCCAGCCAGCCCCAGCTGCTGCCACATCACAGACAGGTTTCTGCCCTCCTGTTATTCGAGGAGCACAAGCCCAGGAAGGCAGAACAAAGGATTTCCTTTGGGAGAGGGATGTTACATCCACTCCCCATGAAAATAGGTGTTACAGGCATTGGAGGGGTAGCCTCCCAGAGCCTCTGAAAATGCCTTGAAGGGCACAGATGGTTCCCTCCTTGCATAATCCAGTCTACACCAGTTCAGGGACCCCCAGTCCCTGCTCTGGCATGAAACTGAATAAAGGAAAGGTGGAGTGACCATTTCCCTGTCCATCACCACCCCAGGGGTGGCGCTCAGAGCTCTGCCAGAGTGTCCCTGGGTTTTGCTATCTTGGATTTCAAGTTGGCAGGGCACTCTGGAGCATCTGAGTGGCCAGTGGCCAGTGCCAGCAGGTGATGTCAGAGCCTTCCCCTGATAGATGCTTACCTGTTAGCTGATCAATCCCTCTTTCAGGGCTATTTAGGGTCTCTTTCATGGGTGGTTCTTAAGATTAAGATTAGTATTGCAAGATTCCAGCAGGAATCCTTTGCATCCTTTACTTCACCTTCTTACCGAAGAAACTGCATCTGGACCCTCCAGGAACTCTACAACTGCAACAAAGAAGACTTCTGCACCATTTTATCTTCAGCTGCTGCCAGCAATTGCAACTGTTTCCCGGTCATGCATCCTCAGAGGACGGCCAGCCTTCAGCCTGCAAGAACAAAGGAATCTCCCTTGAAGTCAAGGAGTCACTGCCCTGCTTCAGCAGGCACCCCTCTGCAGCGACAACCGGTTACTTGGGTCCCCTCTCCTGAAGAAGTGGGTGGATGCAGCAACACAGGCGGTGGACTGAAGTAGTCCCAAAGGTCCTGAAGTCCAGCTGGCCAACTTTGGTGTAGGTAAGAGCTTGCCTCCACACACAAGACAGTACACCCATGCACCGCATGTTTTGCAGTTGCCAAGACTTGTTGGCATCCTTCCACGAAGTTCTTCATGTACTGTGCAGCTCTGTCCCCCAGCACTCCTTCCTGCAATGTACAGCCTCCTGCGTGGTTCTCTGGCAGAGTGGGATCCCTTTGTGTAGTGCTGCATGGGCCTCCTTTTGCACCTTCTTTGTCCCCATGCTGTGGGACTCCTGTGTGTGCTGCCTGGTCTTCTGAGGGTTCTCTGAGTTGCTCAGAGCCCGCTCGTTATCCACCTCTGGGGTAGAAGCCACCAGGTCCCTCCTGGTCCAGGCAGTGCCATTTTCCGCTAATTGTGAGCTTTGCGTGTGCCAGGGCTTGTTAGCGGAATTCAGCAACGCAAACCAGACTGCAATCATCCATTCGGAGTGGGACATCATCTGCACCAACCAGGAACCCGCATCCATCTTCTTGGGTGCAGTAGTGACTCTTCTTCTTCACTGGTGGTTCTTCATTTGCACCATCATCTGGGTTAGCAGGGGCTCCTGTTCTCCCTGGACTCTTCAGTGCTTCTTGGACTTGGTCCCCTTCTTCCACAGATCTTCAGGTCCAGGAGTCCATCATTGGTATCTTGCAGCCTCCTCTGGTTCTTGCAAAATTTTCTATCACATGTTCTTGTGTGTTTTAGGAAGGTTACTGCGATTTACATCTGCTTTCCTGGGCTCGGGTTGGGTTATATTACTTACCTCTGGTGTTTTATAATACTCCCAGCACCCCTCTACACACTACAGTTGCCTAGGTGGGAGACCGACTTTCGCATAACACTATTTCAGTATATGGTTTGTGTTACCCCAGGCCCTTTTATAACTATTGTGATTTCCACTATTTGCACGGTTTTCTAACTGTTTTACAGTTTTTCTGCATTCTAGTGTATACACTGTGTGTATTACTTAGCTCCTAAGGGAGTATAGTCTCTAAGATATTTTTGTCATTTGTGTTACCAAAATAAAGTACCTTTATTTTTGTAACACTGAGTATTTTCTTTCATGTGTGTGAGTACTGTGTGACTACAGTGGTATTGCATGAGCTTTGCATGTCTCCTAGCTAGGCCTTGGCTGCTGATCCACACTACCCCTAGAGAGCCTGGCTTCTAGACACTGACTACATTTCACTAATAAGGGATAACTGGACCTGGTATAAAGTGTAAGTACCTTAGGTACCCACTACAAACCATGCCAGCCTCCTACAGTTACTCGTTGGTGATTTAGTTCCATTTCCTGTGGGGGGTCCTGGAGGTGCGGGTGCGGCTGCTGGGTGCGGTGATTGTGAAGTGTATGCAGTGGTGGTCTGTACAGGCTGGGGTGTAGATGGTCTTGATGGTGATCCGGCTGCTTCAGGTAAAGATGGGGTCCAGTGCGTGTCCTGTGATGTCTGTGGGTGTGGAGACCAGCTGTCTGAGGCCAAGGGGGCAAGGTTGTCAAGTAGAGTGGTAGTGTTTGGGTTGGCACGGTCCTCGAGGTGGAAGTTCAGGTCGCCAAGGAGGAGGTAGTCAACTGACACCAGGGCCCGGGGGTGGCAATGTGTACGATGTTGTCTATGAAAGCTGGGCGGGGCCAGGTGGCTTGTACACCAGGGTGCCATGGATGGAAGAGTTGTAGTTGGGGTGGATCAAGAAGTGAAGGTGTCACATGATGGTGCAGTGTACTTCTTGGACGGCTTTGACACGTAGTGAGGACTTGTTTATGATGACGCGTCTTCTGCCCGGGCAGGAGGGCCGGTCCCTCCTTAAGATACTGTAACCGTTGAGAATGGCGATGGGGATGTCTGGACCCAACATGGGGTTGGTCCAGGTCTATTGAGGAAGGTGATGTCCGGTCGGGTGGTGTGAATCAGGTCCAAGAGTTCGTAGCATGTTTGTGGAGGGAGCGGATGTTCAGGAGCAGGCAGTTGATGGGGTTGTGGAGGTTGTTGTTATCTTTGTCTGCGGAGAGAACCTTCCATTTGTTGAGGTTGGCGTTGAAATTGCAGTTCTAGCAGGTGAAAGGTTCATGGGTGGCCCTGGGAGAGATGGTGCAGCAGTTGTTGAGACATCCTGTGTTGAGGCGGTGGAGGGTCTCGGAGTTGTAACAGACATAGTCCAGGGGGTAGTTTAACAGAGATCCAGGGTTCCTGGGGCTGGGCGTGGCCCGGGGCACGGACATGCACAGACGGGCTCGCCGTTGGCGCCCCTTTACCGCGCCCGCTGCATGGCCGTGCTATGGCTGCCATTAAGAAGGGGAGGGGATGGGGGATCAGTCAGCTGGGAGGGGTTAGGGAGGGAAAGGTGCTTTGGGGAGGGGAGGGGGCAGAGGAAAGAGGGGAAAAAGAGCTAGAGAAAAACAAGGGATGATAGAAAAAAAGGCAGAAAACACAAGAGTGAATGGGCGACACAGAGAAAGAAAAGAGAAGGAAATATTTACTTGTGATGGCCATTAGACCACAAGTTATGAGGCGCAGGGACAAGACTGCGGGTGGAGGAGGGCCTCGAACTGAGAGTCAGGAGACTCTCAGTTCGTCCCAGCAAAGGCAGAGGCAGCAGCCAGAGGAGCTGGGGAGGGAAGCAGACGCGGATCAGAAGGTCAGTGTAGTTGCCCTTTCACAGCGCTGCAGCCACCATTAAGGAGGGGAGGGGGTGGGGCAGCAGTCAGCTGAGAGGTGGGAAAGGTACTTTGGGGAGAGGGGGCAGAGGAAAGAGGGGTAAAAGGAAAAAGAGCTAGAGAAAAACAAGGTATGATAGAAGAATAAGTCAGAAAACGCATGAGAGAAAGGGCGACAGAGAGAAAGAAAAGAAAAGGAAATACTTACTTGTGATGGCCTTTAGATCACCAGTGATGAAGAGCAGGGACGAGCCTGCAGGTGGAGGAGGGCCTCAAAATGAGAGTCAGGAGACTCTCATTGTGTCCCAGCAAAGGCAGAGCCAGCAGCAGCAAAATGAGCTGGGGTGGGCAGCAGACGCTGACCAGGAGGTCAGTGCAGTTGTCCTTTCACAGCGCTACGGCCACCATTAAGAAAGGGAGGTGGTGGGAGGAGCAGTCAGCTGGGAGGCGGGAGGGCAGGAAAGGTGCTTCGCGGGGAGGGAGGGGGTAGTGGAAAGAGGGGAGAAAGGAAATAGAGCTAGAGAAAAACAAGGGATGATAGAAGAAGACAGAAAACGCAAAAGTGAAAGGGCGACTGAGAGAAAGAAAAGAAAAGGAAATACTTACTTGTGATTGCCACTAGACCACCAGGGATGAGGCTCAGGGACGAGCCTGTGGGTGGAGGAGGGCCTCGAACTGAAATTCAGGACACTCTCAGTTCATCCCAGCAAAGGCAGAGGCAGCAGCAGGCAGAGGAGCTGGATAGGGCAGCAGATGCTGACTAGGAGGTCTGCAGATATTCCTCTGTGAATGTGTGAATGTTATGCCATACCTGTACTCCAGACATGTATTCTACAAATCAGTTGTCACCTGTCTGGATCAGGGACCCATTTTGCCATATATGTATAGAGGGTCAGCCAGCCATGTGATATGCATGGCAGGTGCTGTGTGGTCTGTGGATAGGGTAGTCTACACTATCAAGGGACATTACTAATTGAGATGGACTGGTCAGGTGTTGTTTCAGGACATGCATGATGTGTTGTGATTAGTCACCTGCTCTTCCAATAGGTGATAGGAGTATGGAGAGATATGATCTGGAATATACTTCATATATACCTACGTTTGCCAGGGCATGAGTAGCATGCTGACATGGCTTTACAGGTGTTTAATTAGATTACTTCCGTCGTGCTAACTTACTTGGAATCTGATGTGGGTGCCAGGGATGACATAAAGGGGTGGATAGTTTTAACATGCTGTGACATGTTGTAGGATATGGGTAATGCCAACAGAGGTAGCTTATCCTGCAGATGTTTACCTTCAGATGTGCATGTTTACATGTGTGTATCTAAGGAATATAACCCTTTCTCTCCCTCTCTCTATTTGTGTGCATCAGCATCGGCAGGTGAAGGAGCCAGGCACAGGCGAGTGGGGATGCTGCTGGCCCTGGGCCTGGAGTGCTGCGATCACCGACAGCTAGGGACCCAGTGGCCAGGAGGACGAGGGGAGTGCCATGGGGGAGACTGGATCTTCTGCAGCAATCATCTTTGGAATCCTCCTCCAGTGGATGCTCCCTGGTGGTGGCGGACTCATCAGGGACCACCCAAACACCATCTTTGTCTGCCACCCCCTTCCTACCACTGCCCTCCCTGTAGCTCCCCACCCAGTTGTCTGTGCTCGCTCAGTTAGGAGGGTGGGAGTCTCCTTCACCAAAGGCACCTCTGCCCCAGTCAGCCCTGCTGCCCTCAGGGAGGAGGCTATTGACCTCCTGAGGTCCATCTCTGTGGGTCAGTCGACCATTGTGAATGCCATCCAGGGACTTGCAACTCAAGTCTAACAGAGCAATGCGTTCCTGGAGGGCATTCACAGTGCACTGGCTGGTCTACAGTGATGCTTTCAGGCTGTGGCCTCCACACTGATGGCAGCCAGTCACCCTTTGTCTTCCATCCCCCCTCTATCTTCCTTTACCCAATCCCACACCCCTCTTCCCCGTCCCAGCCAGAGCACGCAGACAGACAAGCATGCATCCACTTCAATAGCCAAGGGTTCCGCAGACAAACACAAGCACCACAAGACCCACCACCAGCATGCACACAAGGAATACCCACCTGCAGAGACACCAATATCCACTACCTGCACATACTCCCCCATCACCCTCACCTTCACAGACACCACACCGGACATACCTGCAGACACCACTCATCGAAACAGCCACAACTCTTATCCTACCCACAGTCAGCACAATAGTAGACCCGCAGACATCCACTCCAGTCACCATATCTGAAGACACCACAACCACAGACACACTCACATGCAGCACATCCACCATACCTGAAGTCACGACCCCAACAGACAGTTGCCCATCCAGCACGGCATCTCCAAGCTCCTCCACTCCCCCTCGTCCCAAGACACACAAACGTCTACATTCACCCACCCAATAGACACTAAGCACAGACAAGCATTCCTCGCACACAGATGCACCCAAACATCCACCGAGACACCCCCTACAAGCACTCCATCCCTCTCCACTCCCAAACCCTTTTGGCATGACTGTCCCCGTGTGTCGAAGAAGTTTTTCTTCTCTGAGTTGAACCTTTTCCCTAGTCCTCTCCCACCTCGTATGAACCCCAAGAGATCAGTTTCCCTCCCCATGTCCAGCCCTGCCACCTCTAAGTCCTCCCCTGCCTCTTTGCTACTACCCACGCCCCTTCCCCACCAAGAATTCAAACCCTCCAAAGTGCTCCCAGCTCTCCCAAAACTCCCCTCCCAAACCTAAGCCCAAACCTCCCCTCCATCTCTGACCCTAATCCCTGAGGTGCCTGCTCTTTATGCCTCTACCCGTGGAGATAATTAGCAGTCAGGAGTCAAGTAGGAGCAGTCAGACATGCCATCTGTGCATGTTGCACTTTCATCTTTGGACTTGCCTAAGGGCTTTTATTCATTGTAGATAGTGATTTATTCATCTGTTTATTTATTTATTTATTCCCATACATCTGGGCCAAGCAATTGTTTGTTCCAACATTACATATTTGTCCTGCCTTTCATTCCTCATGGCTGTCATGGTCTTGCCTGCTTTCTTTTGTGTGTGAGTGTGTTTTGTGTGTGTGGTGGATGTGTTACCAGTTGTGTCTGGGCTGCTTGTGCGGGTCTTTGCTTTGCATTTGTCCCACAGTGATGGCTGGCTATGGTGTGTTGGGCATGTATGTGTTTGGGACAATCATTTATGTTGATATTGTGTGTATTGATAGTGTTGGCATTTGTTATTTGGAGTGTGGTGTGCCGTTGTGTAGTTGTACTGTGTGCGTGTGTGTGTGTGGTGATTGGTATGTCAGAACTGCTGTCTGATGTGTTTGCGTAGATAGACGTATACCTCGTTTTATGGCTGTGTGATTATGTGCATTGGACAATGGTGTTGTTACGTTGTATTCTTCGTATGTATTGTCAGGTGGGGGTGTGTGGTGTGAAGTGTTGACGGTGTGTATGAGGTGTTGCGGTTGTTGTGTAGTTGTGTACATTGCAGGTGTTGTGTGTTGATGTGTTTGACAGTGCTGTGCTATGTGTTTGCGGCTCGGTGTGTGTTGGCCGTGGTGTGTGTACTGAGTCTGTGCTTGTGTATGTGGCTGTGTATGAATGTTGATGTCAGTGTAGGAGTACGTGTATGTGTCACCATTGACACCTGTACTGGATATGTATGTTGTGTGTGCTTTGCGACCAAAGCATTATGCAACAGTGACAGGTAAGTGTGTGTACTCACGTTTGCTGCCGTCGTTGTCGTCGCTGGTTCCGGAGTCATTTGGTGAGGAGGAGCAGCAGGAAGACGTCGAGTTCAGGTTCCATGTGGGCTCCAGACAGATATGGCTTCCTGAAGGTAAGTATCTCCATTTATACTGTTGTTTTCCACCAGGGTATCCATAATGGTGTGATGGCAGCGAAACCATGATGGTGTGCAAGCTTTGTAATCTGTCCGGTGTAAACATGGTCTCTGCTGGCCGGAAGGTATCTCTTGCCTTTTATGGCAGCCTGATCGCACTGGCGGTGCCAGTGGTGAATTGGCTGTATTCTGTTGTGAAGATCGCCAAAGTCGTAATTTGTCAGTCTTCTCCTCCAGCTTTGTTGGCAGTACAATGGCCACCGCCAACATTGCGGTCATGAAACCGCCAAACTCGTAATGACCCCTTTTATGTGTGTAAATGAATGAATTTGCTGAGTAATTAGCTGCACAATTAATACTTGACTATATATGCAACATTAATGGAGTCATGCTGGTGGATCTGCTACTCTGCAGCATGTTTTTGGGGCAGCTGTAATGGCATGTTATGTTAATCACTTATAATTAATTTAAAAGGCCCTGCTCTTCTCTCACTCTCTCTTTAATTCTACTCTGAGTCCAAACTTAGGGCCTCATAGAGTATGGCAGACGGGATACTCTGCCACACATGTGGCGGATAACAGATATCCTGTCCACCGTGTAACAATAGACAGTGCCTTGAATATAAATGATGCACTGTAGTGCAGTGAACTGGGTATATATTTTATACATCTTGTTTATCACAGAGTATCCCATCTGCCAAACTTTAAATCAAGCACTTTATTCCACAGTACACCCGGGCTCTCGCCACAAATTATTTTTAACAAATACCTTCACTTGGCAGTGGGGAAAGTTTGTCTACATGTAGGTAAGTTATAGGGATTGGTCTAGGTGGAGGTTTAGCTATGGAATGGTTGGTTGTCCCTGAGTCACATTTGTTGATGGAAGGAAAAAACTGGAACTGAAAATCAGTAATGGAAACCAAGAAAGATAAGTCACTTGGGCAGAAAATGTGCCATATGTCTCGACAGAATTTTGGGTACTCTGATACAGAAAGAATGATCAAGTGAAGTACTGAGTGGGCACTGGGAAACACAACTTGTTTTCGGTTTGTATGGTTTGCAGACTTCGCCACACTGAACTGTTAACTGAAGCAGACACATAGTTCACCATCTAAACTGCAGCGCCAAATTAAATGTGGTGCAGTTTTAGGTGGAGGAATACCCTGGGCATGGAGGTGGTGGGCCGGATAGCTGTCTGGCTTAACAAATACAGTATTGTCAATAAGAAAGCAGGGTGACTTACCACTTGTCCATGCCACCACTAGGACTGCACCCCACCTCGACTGGCTGGGCCTTCTCTGATTTTCCTGGCCGGCTGGCACTTGTTGCAGCCGTGGTGGTCTGTGCACCTAGAGAACAACATAATGATCCCATTTTAGATACCAGATTAGCCACCTAAACAATTATTTATTCTGCACAAGGTACAACAGAAATACTTCTCTCTACTTAGATTAGTTATATATCAGTATCTTCTATTGAAAGTATCACTTTGCGAGATTTGTTGGCTGACAACATTTTAAAAACCAGGTAGTCATTGAATCAACCAAAAACTTTTTCCCCTAATGGAGGGGTAAGGCGTTGAAAGGATAAGAGTGAAACGCAATGAAGGAGTGGAAGGGAATGAAGAACATATAGTATTGGTTGATAATGGTATCTCATCTGCTCTGTCATGGAAATTGCTTCTATAAGACAACATTGGGTGTCCATGACTACTCTGTCTCTCTGTCGCTGTACTTTTTGACTGTTTGACCAAGAAAGCCTTCTGAGCCAACATGTTTAGTAAATACCTGGGCCTATGTTCCTCTTTAGATTACCAAAAACATTTTCTTTTAACAGCACTACACAAGACATGAATAGAGGGGCAAGGTGAACCTTAATAAAAAAGAGAGCAGAAGAAAGCTACCTAAAGGAGAATATCAGATGTGGAAACAAAAAATACAGACAACACAGAGAAACACAGGGATAGCAAAGATTAGATCACAAGACCATAAATGTACTAGTGGGAATAATTAAAAGTAAGAAATAATAAAAAACATGATTTATTGGGGCCAGCAGCACCATCTACTGTGGTGCGAGTGGTGGTTGTCCCACCCATTGCAGTGCTGGTGGTGGTGGCAGCTGATTGCCTGTATGCTCTCTTGCCCTTAAGTGCTTATGTAAGTGTTAGACCAGACAGCCTACTTCTTGCCTGCCTCCCTCCATTTTTCATATCTTGTCTGTGCTGGTTTTAGGATTCCACACTCTTCACCACTGCTGTCCAGTGCTAAAGTGCATATGCTCTCTCCCCTAAACATGGTAACATTGGTTCCTCCCTAACTGGAATAGTTAATTTACCTGTACGTCCCTGGTAAAGTGCACTACATGTGTCCAGGGCCTGTAAATCAAATGCTACTAGTGGGCCTGCAGCACTGATTGTGCCACCCACATAAGTAGTCCATTAACCATGTCTCAGGCCTGCCATTGCAAGGCCTGTGTATGCAGTTTCACTGCCACTTCGACTTGGCATTTAAAACTACTTGCCAAGCCTTAAACCCCTTTTTCTACATATAAGTCACCCCTCAGGTAGGCCGTAGGTAACCCATAGGGCAGGGTGCTATGTAGGTAAAAGGCAGGACATGTAGTGGCCCTGTCATAATTGGTATTCCCAGAATGGTAATATAAAATCTTGCTGGTTAAGTTGGATTTAATATTACAATTTTAGAAATGCCACTTTTAGAAAGTGGGCATTTTTCTGCAATTGCTGCCATGTATGCCTTACAGCCTGTCTCCAATCCATGTCTGGTCTGTGCTGCTTGTGCATTCCAACTATAGACAACTATAAACATAGGACACTCAGCCACATCTGCATTCATCTGTATACTGAATGGGTCTTCCTGGGCAGGAAGGGTGGAGGAGCTCACACTTACATTTCAAAGACCAATGGCGTGCCCTCACACAAAGGACTGATAACCCCCCACAGCGATCCTGGGAGACAGAACTGGGCTGAAAGGGGCACTTCAAAACCACTCTTTGAAGTTTCCCCTCACTTCAAAGGCATTTTTGGGTATATACGCTAGGTCTCTGACCACACCAAATCAGACACTTCTAGACCTACACCTAAACTCTGTCAGAGGAACTGCCTGGCTGCCCAAAGGACTCATCTGGACTGCTTTGCTGAGAAGGTATGCTGCCCTGTTTGTTGCCCTGCTGCCCTGCTGGCCTCAGACTCTGCTTGGACAACTGAGCCTTCCTCCTGAAGCGCTCTCCATGGGCTTGGATTGAGCTTGCCTCTTGTTTCTGAAGTCTCAGGGACAACAAAGACTTCATTTCTTCAAGAAACTCCTTGTGTGTTGAAAATTGACGCAATGCCTGCAGAAATCGACACAAAGCCTGCATCGCGGCTGAGAAATTGCCGCACAACCAACCAGAACGATGCAGCACTGACTACCCAACTGGAAATTCGATGCAGCGCCTGCCTTGCGATGAAAAATTGGACGCATCACCTACTGGATCAACACAGCGTCTGCTCCTTCTTCTAGCACGTCAAGGATTTTCAATGCATTGTCCCTGGGCATCGAAATATCCCTGCATCAAAGTGAGGATCCAAGACTGCGTGCCAAAAAGTTACACAAACCCTTGCTGCATGAAAAGAAATGACGCATTGTCTGTGCTGCACCAGAAAATCCAAAGCAATACCTTATTTTCCCACACATCTCCTACTCTACGGTCTCTGTGAGTGGCTATTTTTGACACATCCCAGGTACTGTGTATAACAAAGAAACAACTGTTAATTTCTAAGGATTGAGACTCTTTTAAAACCTTTTAAAATTGATATTTGAACTTGTGCTTATTGGATTTTTGCCGTTTTTACCTTATTTTCTTCATATAAATAGTATCTATTTTTCTAAACCTGTGTGGTGTATTTTTCCGGTGTTTTCACTGGGTTACTGTATAATTTATTGCACAAATACTTTACACATTGCCTTCTAAGTTATGCCTGAATGCTCAGTGCCAAGCTACCAGAGGGTGGGCAAAGGATAATTTGGATTGTGTTGTGACTTACCCTGACTAGGTTTGTGGTCCCTACTTGGACAAGGATGTATACCTCTGCCAACTAGAGACCCCATTTCTAACTTTGATGATCAGCGGTGAGGATAGGACTTGTGTTTGTGCAGTGCTATACAATAGCTACGTGTACACTACCTGCCCAGAGTTAAACCTCAATTTATTTATTCTCTTATTGCTAGAATTCCCCTGCTTGAAATTCTTATATACATCATATCTCTGGCTGGGACCACAAGTGGAGCTGAGGAGTTTGAAGTTGGAGGGCTACACAGTTAACCAGCTGTAGGGGTTTTGCAAGGGGATGGGGTACCTACCCATGGAGCCTCCAAGAAGGAGGAGTACCAAAAGGCGCTGGGGGCTTGGGCAAAGCCGGCTCACAAGAGCATGATGAGTTGTGGGTGCAAGTGGATGGCTCTCCCGAGGAGCTGCCTACTGCAGTGGGGGATGACACCCCTGAATTGGTGGCCCCTGCGAAACCAGAAAGCAGTGTCTCCAATCACGGCCTGACTGCAGAAGAAAGGAGAGAGGAGAGAAAATTCCAGCTGCAGTTGGCAAGATTAAAAATAGAGGCAAATGAGAGGAGAGCTGAAAAGCAGGCTGAGGTTGAAATAGTCTTAGCTGAGAAGAAACTTATCTTGGCTCCGGAACTGAGTCTGACAGAGCTGGACCTCAAGTCTAGGCAGTCTGAGTCCAGCAGTGATGGTGGCAACATACATACAGGACTTGCAGGAGACAAGAAGGTTCCTAGACCCAAAGATTTGGTGCCAAGTTTTGTGGTGGGAGATGACATTGATAAGTGGTTTTCTTATGAAGTTCTGCTAAGGACACATGGGGTTTCTCAAGAGCAGTGGGGGGGCGGGCCTGTAGAAACACATAGCAAAACTTGGGAGGGACACACTTCTAATATTAGAGGTTGGGGACCAGACGAAGTATACTCCTATGAAAGCCATTTTGACTGCCAAATTTGGACTGATCCCTGAGAAATATTGTCAAAGATTCTGTAACAGTAGCAAGCTCCCCAACCAAACCTGGGTAGAATTTATTGATTTTTCCAGAAAGGCACTGAATGGCTGGATGCAGGGCAGCAAAGTCAGTGAGTATGTTGGGTTGTACAATTTAATCCTGAGAGAACATATGCTCAGTATATGCTTTACAGAGTTGGCCAGCATCTAGTTGACCTTAAGCTGACTTATCCCAGGAAGCTTGCTGAGGAGGCGTACCTCTAGGCTAGCACCAGAGTGTTTTAAAAAGGTCTCTGGGGACGACACCCACAAAGGTGGGCAGGGTTCCCAACAGGAGAAGGAGGGAAGGGGGGAACTTAAAATAAGGAGTTCTCTAAAGGCCCCCAAAATAATTCCCAATGGAATAGTGGTAACCAGTTCCAGTCTGATCCTCAGAAGAAAGGATTCTTTGATCATAAGACAGGGAGGTTTGTACCCCAATGTACAGAGTGCTCCAAGTATGGTCACTCTAAGGGCCAATCCAAATGTCCAAAAAGGGCATAGCCCCCCATCAGTAGGCAGACACCTGGGTTGGCTAGTGTAGCGCTCGGGAGGAGAAAGTCCCAGTTAGTTTTGGGGAGCAGGCAGATGTATCCTAGTGCCCCTGGTGGGTGCAGATATGGTGCCAAAAGCCCACATGCCTGTCAATACTTCTAAGTATATGCAGTGGGTCACCATTAATGGGGAACAGGTGGAGGGTCTGCGTGACACAGGAGCCAGAATGACTACTGTCAGGGGTCAGCTGGTGTCAGCAGAGCAGGTCCTGATGAACACATTCTACCAAGTCATAGTCGCTGACAATAGAGAGTGCCATCTACTTGTGGCTCTGGTTCCCTGAAGCTGGGGGGGGTTTCTGGTACTCTGAAAGTAGGTGTTAGTCCAGCCATGCCTGTAGACTGTCTGTTAGTCAATTAGAGCACACTACCTGGAGGAAAGTAGAGCTCAGGTCTCACTTGGAGATGAGGGGATTGCCTGAGTGGGTCTGCATGACCACATGGTCCATGGCAGCCCGGGAGGGAATTCAAGGGTGTCTGGAGCCTGGAAGAATGTCCCAGACAGCTGCGAATGAGAGGGGCAAGGGGCACATTAAACCGGTCCCAGAAGTTCCCACTGTGGAGGTTCATGGGGTTCTTGAGAAGGAGGCCCCTGAGCTAACCGGGGAGGACATTGCTGCCCTAGGTGACCTACCTCAGTTTGCTGGCTTGCAAGTTGAAGGTGGGCCCACCAGGGAGGAATTCTGCAAAGTACAGAAGGAGTGTCCCACTCATGAAGGCTTGAGGTAACAGGCCTCAGCCCATGCAGCAGATGAAGCCTCTAGGGATCACCTAATTTACTGGGATAATGAATTCCTACATAGTGAGCCTAAGGCTCTGGGTACAGGGGAAGCATGTGTGCTTGTGGTCACTCAGTGTTACCGAGCCTTTCTACTGGGGTTGGTGTATGACATACATCGGGCAGGACATTAAGAACAAGAAAAGACCTTTGCCAGGTTTGTCACCCACTTTCATTAGCCCCAAATGAGGACAGCCTCAGATGCATTTTGCAGGTCCTGCCCCTCCTGCCAGACCAGTAGGAAGTCAGGGAAAAAGCTGAAGGCCCCCCTGATCCCACTTCTCATCATTGGCACCTCCTTTGAAAGGGTGGGTATCAACGTCATTGGTCCATTGGATCCCAAGACAGCCTCAGGCAATAGGTTCATCCTGGTCTTGGTGGACCATGCCACCTGCTACCAACATGCAATCCCTCTGACGACGGTGACTGCACCGGTGATAACCAGAACCTTGATGGGGATCTTTACCTGTGTGGGGTTCCCTAAAGAGATAGGTGGTCATTACAACCCTGGCGGACGGTGTAAAAGTTGGGGTAATACCGCAAACAGGCCGACGGACCAAAAAAGGGAATTATGACCCTGACTACAAAGACAGCCACTTTAACACACTGCCCGCCATGGCGGTACAGACAAACAGCGCGGCGGTTACCGCCAACAGACAGGCGGAAGACAATGTACCGCCCACACCATTACAACCCGCCACCTTTTCCGGGGCGGATTCACCGTGGTTAAAAACACTGCGGAAACAGCTTTTGCTACGGGAAAACGCTCACCTGAACACATCCCACGAGGAACGACGACTCCATGGACCCAGAACTCCAAATACTCTCTGCCCTTGTCTTTCTGCTCATTACGACCAACAGCGACGTAGGCGCAGAAGATACCGGTGAGTACTGCATCTACGACAGGGGGAGGGGGGAGACAAAAGTTAGGGGGACACCCACCAAACAACCCCACCCCCACCCTCGCATATTACAACATACTCACCAATGCAGTAAAAAAATATCACATTAACAACCCACAATCCCCCCGGAAGAATGCAAAGACAAAGCGAATTTCGGTCAAACATTGTTATGTGCCAATATACATGTCATTAAAAAATATACAGATATATATCTCAAAATCACTCATAATTATATATACAATACAAGAAGTAGTGCAGATATGTACACAACAATGTCCGTGCACCAACAGTCCAAAAATGCATGGGCGAGGCCCACAATAGATACCTGACCAAAATCCGAGAGAACACTGCCGGGGCATCAGATAGAAACACTACAGGCACCTCAGCGGGAAGGGAAGGGGGGGCACCTCAGCCACATGAATGTGGAGCCAGATCCACGACAGGGCTCCATGCCCATTGATGTATCCTGGGGAGTGCAAAGCCACAGTCTCACAAGTCTCTACAGTGGGTGGGTTGCCCACTGCTGCATCCTGGGGAGTGCACAGCCACATTCTCTCAAGTCTCTACAGTGGGTGGGTTGCCCACTGTGCCATCCTGGGGAGTGCAAAGCCACAGTCTCACAAGTCTCTACAGTGGGTGGGTTGCCCACTGTGCCATCCTGGGGAGTGCAAAGCCACAGTCTCACAAGTCTCTACAGTGGGTGGGTTGCCCACTGTGCCATCCTGGGGAGTGCAAAGCCACAGTTTCTCAAGTAGATGCAGGTCTCCACTGGTGCTGGAATGGGACTGGTGCCCAGACTGGATGAGTCTCCCTGTGAAAGTTCCTGTCCTGTCACTGGATGCCTGATGTGGTGGTCCATTCATTCCTACACGGTACATGCCCTGTTCAGCGGTGCTTTGCCATGGCGGTCTTTGCCCTGTTCAGCGGTGCTTTGCCATGGCGGTCTTTGCCCTGTTCAGCGGTGCTTTGACATGGCGGTTCTGGACTGTTCAGCGGTGCTTTGACATGACGGTCTTTGCCATGTTCAGCGGTGCTTTGCCATGGTTGTCTTTGCCCTGTTCAGCGGTGCTTTGCCATGGTGGTCTTTGCCCTTTTCAGCGGTGCTTTGACATGGCGGTTCTGGACTGTTCAGCTATGCTTTGCCACGGCGGTCTTTGCCCTGTTCAGCGGTGCTTTGTCATGGCGGTTCTGGACTGTTCAGCAGTGCTTTAACATGGCGGTCTTTGCCATGTTCAGCGGTGCTTTGCCATGGCGGTCTTTGCCCTGTTCAGCGGTGCTTTGCCATGGCGGTCTTTGCCCTGTTCAGCGGTGCTTTGACATGGCGGTTCTGGACTGTTCAGCGGTGCTTTGCCATGGCGGTCTTTGCCCTGTTCAGCGGTGCTTTGACATGGCGGTTCTGATACTGACATTGGTGTGCGGCATGACGATCTCCACACTGGACATTGGTGTGTGGCATGACGATCTCCAAACTGGACATTGGTGTGTGGCATGACGATCTCCACACTGGACATTGGTGTGTGGCATGACGATCTCCAAACTGGACATTGGTGTGTGGCATGACGATCTCCAAACTGGACTTTGGTGTGTGGCATGACGATCTCCACACTGGACATTGGTGTGAGGCATGACGATCCCCACACTGGACATTGCTGTGTTGCATGACGATCTCCAAACTGGACATTGGTGTGTGGCATGACGATCTCCACACTGGACATTGGTGTGTGGCATGACGTTCCATCATTGGGGAGGGGAGCTGTGGCATCCTGGCCCCTCCTGGGCTGTGACTCCGGCGGTGGTCTCTGGACCAGTGACGATACTTGGGCCCTCCTGGGGACTGACTCCGGCGGTGGTCTCCTGACCAGTAACAATACTTGAGCCCTCCTGGGGACTGACTCCGGCGGTGGTCTCTGGACCAGTGACAATACTTGGGCCCTCCTGGGGACTGACTCCGGCGGTGGTCTCTGGGCCAGTAACGATACTTGAGCCCTCCTGGGGACTGACTCCGGCGGTGGTCTCCTGACCAGTAACGATACTTGAGCCCTCCTGGGGACTGACTCCGGCGGTGGTCTCTGGACCAGTGACGATACTTGGGCCCTCCTGGGGACTGACTCCGGCGGTGGTCTCTGGACCAGTAACGATACTTGAGCCCTCCTGGGGACTGACTCCGGCGGAGGTCTCCTGACCAGTAACGATACTTGAGCCCTCCTGGGGACTGACTCCGGCGGTGGTCTCTGGACCAGTAACGATACTTGAGCTCTCCTGGGGACTGACTCCGGCGGTGGTCTCTGGACCAGTGACGATACTTGGGCCCTCCTGGGCTGTGACTCTGGCTGGGGTTCCTGACCAGAAACGATACTTGGGCCCTCCTGGGCTGTGACTCCGGCGGTGGTCTCTGGACCAGTGACGACGGTGCTGGCGTTTTTTTCTGCACCGCCGGAAATGATGGCGCACTTCTCCGCCGTGACACTCACAACAGGCTGGGGAGACTGCCTCTGGACCTTCCCCAACTTTTTTGGAGTTACAGCTGACTCACCAATCGCCTTCGATCCCATTTCACTTGTTGTCCCACTAGGAGTCTTGACACGGTCCCGTCGTCCACTCTCTAATTTCAGAGCCTTTACAGGGGGTGGGCTACCAGTGCCTTGGCTCCGGGTCCTACTGCCTGCCCTGGTGGACGGTGCACTCCAAAAACCTGGAACACGCACCACTGGCACTGGAGGCTTTTTGGCTGAGGCGCTACGACGGGACTGATGAATTGGAGTGGGGGGTAGGGGCAAAAAGGTCAACCTTACAGAGGGACAGTTTCTGACGAACACTGGGATGGGTAGCTGGAGGGGTTCTGTGAGTGGAGGAAGAGGAGGTGGTTGTAGGAGGTGTCACTTTAGGTGTTTTGGGTGCAGGTACTGGAGGCTGTCGTGAGGTGGATGGATGTTGGGTGAGTGATTGCCGGCGTTTGGGTACTTTTGGAGGGGGCGTCACAGACACACTGGGAGAGGACACAGGGGATGTGTAAATGGAAGTGGAGGTGGTGAGTGCAGGTGAGCGGCTTGTGGTGCTGGGTGTCCTGGTGCGAGTCCTAGTGCCTGTAGATGTGGTGCATGTAGGTGTGTGTGTAGACGAGCCTGGGAGGGAGGAGGGAGAAGAGGAGGAGGGGGACACAGTGGAGGCAGTGGATTTTGCTGTGTCTGTATGGGTGTGATGCGTGTGTGAGTGCCTGTGGTGTGTGTGGTGCCCATGTTTGCTTGAGCTACTTTTGGGTGTTGACTTGTGTGCATGCTGGTCTGTAGGTGTGCTTGGGATGGGCTGGGGTACAGGGGATTGGGTCTGGGTGGAGGAAGTTGGAGGGGGGAGGCTAGACATAGGGACAATGGCTGCCATCAGTGCTGAGGCCAGAGATTGCAGGGTTCGCTGAAGGGCAGCCTGACCAGAATGAATGCCCTCCAGGAATGCATTACCGTGTTGCAACTCCCTTTCTACACCCTGGATGGCATTCACAATGGTAGACTGCCCAACAGTGAGTGACCTGAGGAGGTCAATGGCCTCCTCACTGAGGGCAGCAGGGGTGACTGGGGCAGGGCCTGAGGTGCCTGGGGCGAAGGTGATGCCCACCCTCCTGGGTGAGCAGGCACGGGGCGTATGCTGAGGGGCTGCTGGGAGGGCGGTGCTGGTAGGGGAGGTGGCGGCTGTACCTGTAGAAGTGGGGCGCACAGATGGTGCCGCCACCACAGGGGAGCTCCCATCGGTGGACAAGTCCGTGTCGCTGGTTGGTGATCCGGTAGCCGACGTGAAGCTCCCCTCGCCCTCCGTCCCACTGGTGCATTCAGAGTCTGTGGTGTGGCCCTCCATGGACATGTGGGATGCAGTTCCCTCGTGCTCCGGTGCCACTGTACCTCCGCCTGATGATGCTGATGTACAAAAGGACAGGGAGAGCAGGAAAAGTGGGGGTGAGGCAGAAGAAAGAGAGTTTTAGTGCATGGCATACCGCTACCGTTGGCGGACAAGACAGATGCAGCAGCCCCATGCATAACGCCGTGCTCCTGGCCTCTGCACATGCAATTTCTGGGATATGGCCTACATGGCAATGGTGGAAATCTGCGCACATGGATGCCACAGGGGAAACTATACCTCAACTTGCCACTCTTCTGAGGTGGGGTAGAGTGCCACATGGCCTACATTGCGGATGGGCCTTGCCTACCGAACTCGCCCTGGCCTAGGGACACCCACAGCCTACCTCCCCCACCCAGACCCCTCCACTGCACGCAAAGTCCGCAGAATGAGGTTGTATTCACCCCCATGTGTTTGCTGTGATGTCCTTAAGCACCCATCCAACTCCGGGTAGGCCACCGCCAGGATCCGGAACATCAGGGGGGTCATGGTGTGACGGGCACCCCTCCCACGTTGGGAGGCCATTCCCACCTGAGCCTCCACCGTCTTCTTGCTGCAGCGGCGAATGTCCTCCCATCTCTTCCGGCAGTGGGTGCCCCGTCTCTGGTGGGCCCCCAGGGTCCGGACGTCCTTGGCGATGGCACGCCAAATGTCCCTCTTCTGGTGGGCGTTGACCTACATGACATGCACAAGGAAAGAGGAACAGTCATTACCAACTGCACTGTCAATGTGAGTGGCCCCCTCCCTACTCTGACCATGTGGCCCATTTATTCCCATGCTTTACTGTAGTATGAACTCTGGCCCCTTCCCTCTTCCACCCAGCCCTCTCCACCCAGGCCTAGCCCATACAACGTGCTCCCTGTGTACTAACCTCTTGGTCTGGAGGACCGTAGAGTAGCATGTACTGGGGGAGGACCCCATCCACAAGTTTCTCCAACTCCTGTGCAGTGAAGGCAGGGGCCCTTTCCCCAGACGCAGCAGCCATCGTCGCTTCCTGACCGAGGTCACAGCAGCACTAGCAGTGTAGGTCTTCTCCTGTCGAAGGTCAGGTATCTAGTGATTGAAGAGATAGAAAATGGCGGTGACGTCCGCGGTGGTGACGTCCGCGGCGGGACGCATCATCACCGCCAGCGCACCTGTTCATTGGCTCCTGGGACCCATAGGGTCCAATGTTAACCAATGCAGCATTGCGCCACGGTCTACGACTGCCTACTGCGACGGTGTGCAACGCCAGCGCTGTTACCCCACAATCCCATTGTCCCAGTTTAGAGGTCAGGCAGCCGCCATTTCAGGGGCCCACATGGCTTCAGTTACTACTGCGTCACAAATAGCTAGGCCTATACTCAACACACATACAGGAAGGGTTTTGTATTTGGTGCCGTGCTCTGTGTGACTGTGGGTGCATACCTGGAGGAAGAGTGACTGTTTCTTCGATGTTGTCCTTCTTAGGCACCGTCAGCTGGGACATATGAGAAGATGGCAGAATCCTCCGCTGTACCAAATGCTGGTGGACCTGTTGACAATGGAAGAGAGACATTTAATCGTCACCTACAGGTTTGACCGTACCACAATCCAGGAACTATGTACCCAGTTGGAGCCAGACCTGATGTCACCAATCCGCCATCCGACTGGAATCCCCCCTGACGTGCAGGTGCTGTCAGTGCTCCATTTCCTTGCAAGTGGGTCTTTTCAGACAACAGTGGCCATGGCATCAGGGATGTCCCAGCCTATGTTTTCCAACATCTTGTCGAGAGTGTTGTCTGCCCTGCTGAAACACGTAAGGAGCTACATCATTTTCCCTGAGGTGGAGTATTTTCCTACAGTGAAAGGTGACTTCTATGCCCTTGGACATATCCCCACCGTCATAGGTGCCATTGATGGGACCCATGTAGCTCTGGTCCCCCCTCCGCAGGAGTGAACAGGTGTACAGGAACAGGAAAAGTTATCACTCCATGAATGTCCAGATGGTCTGTTTGGCAAACCAGTACATCTCGCAGGTAAATGCTATGTTCCCTGGCTCAGTGCATGACGCCTACATCCTGCGGAATAGCAGCATCCCTGATATGATGGGTCAACTCCAGAGGCACCGTGTATGGCTATTGGGGGACTCTGGTTACCCCAACCTTTCCTGGCTATTGACCCCAGTGAGGAATCCCAGGACCAGGGCAGAGGAACGCTACAATGATGCCCATGGGCGGAATAGGAGGGTGATCGAACGCACCTTCGGCCTCCTTAAGGCCAGGTTCCGGTGCCTCCATATGACAGGTGGATCCCTATTCTACTCATCGAAGAAGGTGTGCGACATCATCATCGCCTGCTCCATGCTCCATAATTTGGCATTGCGACGCCAGGTGCCTTTTCTGCAGGAGGATGATCCAGATGACGGTGTTGTAGCAGCTGTGGAGCCTGTGGACAGTGATGAGGATGAAGCTGAGGAAGAAGAAAACGACAACAGGGAGTCAGTCATCCAGCAATATTTCCAGTGAAACACACGTGAGTAAATTTTCAGGTTTAACATTACAGTAACTTTCACACGTCTACCTCTATCCTGTAATGACATTTCACTCACTATTTGTTAACTGAGTTGTCCCCTTCCATTTCAGTTTCACAAATGTGGTAACCTACGTGTCAACTGCTTGCATCCTTGAAGGGCTTGTGATGTGTTACATTGGTATGTTAGCCTTCTAATGGGTAACCCATTATGACACTGTAATTGATAATACAAAATTACAAATCATAGACTGACTCCAGTTTTTTTTGTGTTTCAAGGGTGTTTATTTAAGTGCTAAAAAATGAAGGGGGGTTGTAAAATGGTGATGGGTGATGGTGGAGGAATGTCCATGGCAGAGTCCAGTCTATTAGTCTCACAGGTACATTGCACATTTGCCCATTGGAAGTGGAGTTGGGGCAGTTCCGATTTGGACAGGGTAACAAAGTGGGACAGTGGGGGGACACTCAGGGTGGTCTTATTTCCTGGCGGTGGTCTTGCCATCTTGCTCTGTCCTGTTCCTGGATCTCAGGGCCTGCTTGCGTGGTGGTTGTCCTTCTGCAGGGGATGGGGTGCTGGTGTGGTGGTCCTGTGGCGGGGCGTCCTGTCCACTAGCGCCGGCAGAGGTGGTGGGCAGTTCATCGTCGTGGCTAGTGTCAGGGGCCCCTTGGAGTGCCATGGTGTCCCTCAAGGTCTTTTTAATGTCCGTCAGCACCCCTACGATGGTGCCCATGGCGGAGCCGATGGTCCTGAGCTCCTCCCTGAATCCCAAATACTGCTCCTCCTGCAGACGCAGGGTCTCCTGCAACTTGTCCAGGTCCGTGGCCATCGTCTCCTGGGAGTGGTGGTATGATCCCATGATGGAGGAGAGGTCCTTGTGGAGAGTTGGTTCCCTTGGCCTGTCCTCCCTCTGTCGCACAGCAGCCCTCCCAGTTCCCCTATGTTCCTGTGCCTCCGTCCCCTGGACCTTGTGCCCACTACCACTGCCCCCAGGTCCCTGTTGTTGTTGGGGTGGTGGGTTAGCCTGGGTGCCCTGTAGTGGTGATTGACCTGTCCTGGGTAGGGAGGTTTGAGCCCGCTGGGTGGGTGCTGTGCTGGTGTTACCAGAGGGTGGAATTTCGGTGTTAGGCTGTGGCTGGGCAAGGGGAACCGTCTGTCCTGAGGCCCACGATGGTCCGGGCTGGTCATCAAGATCCAGTAGGGCAGAGCTGCTGTCGTCACTGTGGGCCTCTTCTGGGGGTAGAGTGGTGTTGTCTGGACCCTCTGGTGTGGTGACGTTCCTTCGGGTTCCTGCAGGGGTATAAGAACATGATTATTGCATGTGTGTGTTTCATGGTGTGCAATGGGTGGGTGTGCATGAACCCCAGTGCAGGCATTCCTGTGTGGGGGCTTGTGTGATGATGGTTGGGGGGTGTTCTGGGTATGTGCAATGGTCATGCTTTAGTGATGGGTGTCCATGCTTAGTTGTGTCATGCAGGTCTTGGGTTTGGGATGTGTAGTTTGTGTTATTAGTACATTAGTGAGGAGTTGGGGTGATAGGGGAGGGTGTGATGGTGGGGGTGTGTGATAGCATGCAGGTAGGGTGGGGGGAAGTGATATTTAAGATTTGACTTACCAGTGTCCGTTCCTCCAACCACTCCTCCGAGGCCCTCAGGATGCAAGATGGGCAAGACTTGCTCCTCTCATGTTGTTAGTTGTGGGGGAGGAGGTGGGGGTCCGCCGCCAGTCCGCTGTACTGCGATGTGGTGCCTGGAGACCGTGGAACACACCTTCCCCCATAGGTCGTTCCACCTCTTCCTGATGTCCTCCCTATTTCTTGGGTGCTGTCCCACTGCATTCACCCTGTCCACTATTCTTTGCCATAGCTCCATCTTCCTGGCTATTGATGTGTGCTGTACCTGTGAGCCAAATAGCTGTGGCTCTACCCGGATTATTTCCTCCACCATGACCCTGAGTTCCTCCTCGGAGAAGCGGGGGTGTCTTTGGCGTGCCATGGGGTGGTGTGTGTGATGTGTGGGGTGGTGTATGTGGTGATGAGTGTGGTGAGTGTAGTGGTATGTGGTGTTTTGTGCTTGGATGTTGTGTGGGTGATGGTGTTGTGTGCCTCTGTGTGATGGGGTTGTCTATTCTGTGCTCTCTGTCTGGCCTTCTCTCAGAATTTCTGGTCGTAGGGGTTTGTGGGTGATGTGGGTGTGTGTTTTATATTGTATTGGATGTGTGGGAGTGGTGTGTGTATGTGTATCAGGTGTGTGTATTTGGAATTGTCCAATGTGGCGGTGTTTTGGAGATGTGTGTGTATTTTGAGCGCGGCGGTGTGTACCACCAATGGAATACCGCGGTTGAAAGACCGCCGTGTGGATTCGTGGGTCGTAATGGCATGGGCGTGTTTCTGTTGCCGTGGAGGTGAAGGATTTGTTTCCGCATGTTTATCGCTGACCTTTGGTGTGGCGGTCTTGTGTGGGTGCGGATTCCGAGATGTGTGTCATAATAGCTGTGGCGGTCTACCGCCACCGCCGCGGTGTATTGGCGGTCTTCTGCACGCGGGAAGTGCCTTATACCGCCAATGTTGTAATGACCCCCATAGTGTCTTAAAGAGGCGCTAACTTCATGTCTGCATTCATGAAGTCCATGTGGTATGCGTGTGGTGTAACCTACAGGTTCATCACACCCTATCACCCTCAATCCAATGGTCTAGTTGAGAGATTCAACAAGACCTTGAAGTGCGTGATTATAGGCCTACCTGAGGCCATGAGGAGTAAGTGGGATGTCCTTTTGCCATGCCTTCTCTTTGCTTATAGGGAGGTGCCCAGAAGGGGGCAGGGTTTAGTCCCTTTGAGCTTCTCCATGGCTACCTTGTCAGGGCGTCATTAGGTATTGTCAAAGAGGGGTGGGAGAAAGCTCCCAGGAACCACCCACCAGGATGTGGTCAGCTACATGTTGACCCTCTGCAACCAGATGCACTGCTTCTGGAAAAGCTCAAAAGTAACCTTGAGGCCAGTCAAGAGGTAATGAAACGCTGGTATAACCAGAAGGCCAACCTGGTGGAGTTTCAACCTGGATACAAAGTATTGGTCATGGAACCAGTAGAGCCCAGAGCTCTCGAGGACCCTGGCCTGGCCCATGTGAGATAAAGGAGCCTAAGAGGGAGGCCACTTACTTGGTGGAACTCCCGAACCCCCTAAGGGTGCTCCATGTAAACAGACTGAAGCCTCATTGTGAGAGGTCTGAAGTCAGCATGCCCCTAGTGAAAGATGAGGGTGTGGAGGAGGAGAGTGAACTTCTCCCTGACCTCCTCTCTGCACGGGGAAGTGAAGGGTAAGTGGAAGGTGTCAACCTCTCTGACTCCCTGACCTTAGATCAGCAAGGTGACTGTTACCAGTTACTGGAGTGGTTTTCCTCCATTTTCCCTCATCTCTGGACTCACACACCTCTGCGTCCATGATATTGACGCAGGAGACAATCCCCCAGCAAAGAACAACATTTACAGGTTGTCAAAAAAAGTGATGGCCTGCATCGCAGATGAAGTTGCCAAGATGCTAGCTTTAGGGGTAATTGAAACCTCTAGCAGTCCCTGGGCCAGTCCAGTGGTATTGGTACCAAAAGCTGCCCCACCATGTGCCAAACCAGAACTTCGGTTCTGTGTGGACTACCTAGGTCTCAATTTCGGCACAAGACTGACGCACACCCCATCCCCTGTGCTGATGAGCTCATTGACAGACTAGGCGCTGCCAAATTCCTCAGCACCTTCACATGGGGGTACTGGCGGATCGCCTTGAAAGAGGGGTCAGCATTCTCAACCCCTGTGGCTTGAAGAATGTCCCTGCTACCTTCCATAGGTTGGTTAACGGGGTCCTGGCTGGTAAGGAGGCATTCAGTGCCAATTACCTAGATGACATTACTGTCTACAGTGTCAACTGGGAGGAACAGCTGCTTCACCTCCAAGAGGTGCCCCAGGCCCTGCAAAAGCAGGACTGACAATCAAGGCGAGTAAGTGCCAGATTGGGCAGGGTTCGTCGTATACTTGGGACACCTAGTAGGTGGTGGCAAAGTGCAGCCCCTCCAGGACAAGATTGAAACTGTCATGGCCTGGCAACCACCTAAAACTCAAACTGAAGTGAGGGCCTTCCTAGACATCACTGGTTACTACCGGAGATTTGTTAAGGGATACGGCACCATGGTGGCCCCCTTAATTGAGCTGACTTCCAAAAAGCAGCCCAGATTAGTGATCTGGACAGAGGCTTGTCAGAAAGGCTTTGATTCTCTCAAGGAAGCCATGTGCACAGCACCCATGCTCAGGGCCCCTGATTACTCCAAGGATTTCATAGTGCAGACAGATGCTTCCAAGCATAGCAGGGGGTGGTCTTAGCACAGCTGAATGAGGAGGGCCTAGACCAACCAGTGGCCTTTATTATTAGGAGGTTACTTCGATGGGAACAGAGGTGGAGTGTCATTGAAAGAGAAGCATTTGCTGTGGTCTGGGCCTTGATGAAGCTGAGACCATATCTGTTTGGGACTTACTTCCAGGTACAGACAGACCACAGGCACCTCAAATGCCTCATACAGGTCCTAAACTCTTGGGGTGCTCCATCTCCGTAACAGGAATGGACTTTACGGTGGAACATCGCCCGGTGACAGACACCAATGCTGATGGTCTCTCCAGATTCTTCTGCCTTAATGAAGAGAGCTCCCAAGGGGTTGGGTAGCTCTCTCCACTTTCAGCTGGGGGGACACATGTTAGACCTGACAGCCTTAGGGTGGTAATCCCCCAACTTTTTGCCCACCCCCCTCCATCTGTCTGACCTTGTTTTTGCTGGTTTTAGGACTATGATCTCTCCCCTAAACATGATATTTTGATTACTACCAAATACCTGTAAATTAAATGCTATTAGTGGGCCTGCAGCACTGATTGTGCTACCCACCTAAGTAGCCCCTTAACAGTGTCTAAGGCATGCCATTGCAAGGCTTGTGTGTGCAGTTTCACTGCCTCTTCGACTTGACATTTAAAACTACTTTATCTAGTAGTACGCCCTAGGTAACCCATAGGGCAGGATGCTATGTAGGTAAAACGCAGGAAATGTGCTTATGTGTTTTACATGTCCTGGTAGTGAAAAACCCATGAATTCATTTTCCACTACTATGAGGCCTGCTCCTCTCATAGACTAGCATTATACCTAACCCCATAGACTTTTGAGTTGTAGATTCTGATGTGGAAGGACTGGCCCTGTCATGCTGGTATTGCCAGAATGGTAATAGGAAAACCTGCTTACTGGTGAAACTGGATTTTATATTGCTATTTTAGAAATGCCACTTTTAAAAAGTGGGCATTTCTCTGGACTTACTGCCATCTGTGCCCTACAACCTGTCTCCAATCAACGTCTGGTCTGTGTTGGTTGACAGCTCCCCTTGTGCATTCCACCCAGACAACCATAAACACAAGACACTCAGTCACATCTGCATTTCCCCCACTTCAAAGGCATTTTGGGGTATATAAACTGGGTCTCTGACCCCACCAAACAGACACTTCCGAACTTACACCTGCACTCTATCAGAGGAACTGCCTGGATGACCAAAGGTCTCATCTGGACTGCTTTGCTGGGAAGGAATGCTGACCTGCTTGTTGCCCTGCTGGCCTCTGACTCTGCTGGAAGGACTTTGCCTTCCTCCTGAAGTGCTCTCAAAGGGCTTGTATTGACCTTGCCTCCTGTTTCTGAAGTCTCAGGGCCAACAAAGACACCTCTTCAAGAAACTCCTTGTGTGTTGAAAATTGATGCAACACCTGCAGAACTTGATGCAAAGCCTGCATTGTGGCAGAGAAATCGCTGCACAGCCAATGGGAAGGACACAGCACTGACTTCCCGACTGGAAATTCGAAGCAGCGCCTTCCCTGTGATGGAAAATTTGACGCATCACATACCGGATCGACGCAGGCCTGCTCCTTTGTCAAGCATGTCAAGGATTTTCAACGCATTGCTCCTGGGCATCAAAATACCCCCGCATCGCAGTGAGGAAACACGATTGCTTGACTAAAAATGAAGCAAACCCTTGTAGTGTGTAAAGAAACAACCCATTGTCTGTGCCACGCCAGAAAATTGAATGCAACACTTTATTTTCCCACATATCTCCTCCTATGCGGTCTCTGTGCGTCGTTATTTTTTACGCACCCCAGGTACTGTGAATAACAAAGAAGCAACTGGTAATTTCTAAGGATTGAGACTCTTTTAAACCTTTTAAAAGTGATATTTCAACTTGTGCTTTTTGGAGTTTTGTTGTTTTGCCCTTATTTTATTCAGATAATTATTATCTATTTTTCCAACCTGTGTGGTGTATTTTTGTGGTGTTTTCACATATGTTACTGTAGGATTTATTGCACAAATACTTTACATGTTGCCTTCTAAGTTAAGCCTGACTGCTCAAGACCAACCTACCAGAGGGTGGGCAAAGGATAATTTAGATTGTCCTGTGACTTACCCTGACCAAGACTGGGGTCCCTACTTGGACACGGGTGTATACCTCTGCCAACTAGAGACCCCATTTTTAAGAGTAAGGAATAATGAAGATGAAAAGAAGAAATATTGGTGATACTCTCCACAAAAAACATTTTGTTAGTGTAGGAGGCTGGCCTGGCTTGTAGTGGGTACCAGAGGTACTTAAATCTTGTGCCAGGTCCAGTTATCCCTTATTAGTGTAGAAGAGGTGTTTCTAGCAGCTTATGGTGATAGAAGGTAGCTATGGCAAAGCAGCTTAGGCTGAATTAGGAGACATGTAAAGCTCCTACTATAGCACTGGTGTCATATGCACAATATCATAAGAAAACACAATACACAGATATACTAAAAATAAAGGTACTTTATTTTTATGACAATATGCCAAAAGTATCTCAGTGAGTACCCTCAGTCTGAGGATAGGATATATACACAAGATATATGTACACAAACCAAAATTATGCAGGTAATAGCAAAAGAAAGTAATACAAGCAATGTAAAGTTACAGTAGATTGCAATAGGAGCACATAGGTATAGGGGCAACGCAAACCATATACTCCAAAAGTGGAATGCGAATCACGAATGGACCCCAAACCTATGTGAGCTTGTAGAGGGTCACTGGGACTGTAAGAAAACAGTGAGGGTTAGAAAAATAGCCACCCCAAGACCCCCAGAGAGCACAGAAGTCGTGATAGGGGGATTCTGCAGGAAGAACAAACACCAGCATGGCAACAACAGTGGATTTCCGGACCTGAGTACCTGTAAGACAAGGGGACCAAGTCCAAGAGTCGCAACAGTGTCGAGAGTGGGCAGGAGCCCAAGAAATGCCAGCTGAGGGTGCAAGGAAGCTGCCACCTGTTGGAAGAAGCTTGGTGTTCTGCAAGAACGAAGAGGACTAGGAACTTCCCCTTTGGAGGATGGATGTACCATGTCGTGAAGAAGCTTGCAGAGGTGTTCCCACGCAGAAAGACCGCAAACAAGCCTTGCTAGCTGCAAGGGTCGCGGTTAGGGTTTTTGGATGCTGCTGTGGCCCCGGAGGGACCAGGATGTCGCCACTTGGATGAGGAGACAGAGGGGGTGCCCAGCAAATCAGGGATCCCTCAGAGAAGCAGGCTGCACCCACAGAAGTACCTGAACAGGCACTTAGAAGAAAAGTGAACCGGAGTCCACCCGAAGTCACAAAAGGGAGTCCCACGACGCCGGAGGACAACTCAGAAGGTTGTGCACTGCATGTTAGATTGTCGGGGACCCAGGCTTGGCTGTGCAGAAGGAAATCCTGGAAGAGTGCACAGGAGCCGGAGCAGCTGCAAATCACACGGTACCCAGCAATGCAGTCTAGCGTGGGGAGGCAAGGACTTACCTCCACCAAACTTGGACTGAAGAGTCACTGGACTGTGGGAGTGACTTGGACACAGTTGCTGAGTTCCAGGGACCACGCTCGTCGTGCTGAGGGGGGACCCGGAGGACCGGTGATGCAGTCTTTTGTTGCCTGCGGTTAAAGGGGGAAGATTCCGTTGACCAACGGGCAATTTCTTCAGAGCTCCTGGTGCAGAAAGGAGGCAGGCTACCCCCAGAGCATTCACCACCTGGAAACAGTCGAGAAAGCCGGCAGGATGAAGCAATACAAGGTTGCTAGTAGTCGTCTTGCTACTTTGTTGCGGTTTTGAGGGCGTCCTGAGCAGACAGCGGTCGATCCTTTGGCAGAAGGTGAAGAGGGAGATGCAGAGGAACTCTGGTGAGCTCTTGCATTCGTTATCTGGTGAGATCCCCAAAGCAGAGACCCTAAATAGCCAGAAAAGGAGGTTTGGCTACCTAGGAAAGAGGATTGGCTACCAAGAGAGGTAAGAGCCTATCAGAAGGAGCCTTTGACGTCACCTGCTGGCACTGGCCACTCAGAGCAGTCCAGTGTGCCACAGACACCTCTGTTTCCAAGATGGCAGAGGTCTGGGACACACTGGAGGAGCTCTGGGCACCTCCCCTGGGAGGTGCAGGTCAGGGGAGTGGTCACTCCCCTTTCCTTTGTCCAGTTTCGTGCCAGAGCAGGGCTGGGGGATCCCTAAACCGATGTAGACTGGCTTATGCAGAGATGGGCACCATCTGTGCCCATCAAAGCATTTCCAGAGGCTGGGGGAGGCTACTCCTCCCCAGCCTTCACACCTATTTCCAAAGGCAGAGGGTGTTACACCCTCTCTCAGAGGAAATCCTTTGTTCTGCCTTCCTGGGCCAGGGCTGCCTGGACCCCAGGAGGGCAGAAACCTGTCTGAGGGGTTGGCAGCAGCAGCAGCTGCAGTGGAGACCCCGGAAAGGCAGTTTGGCAGTACCCGGGTTCTGTGCTGGAGACCCGGGAGATCATGGAATTGTCGCCCCCCAATGCCAGAATGGCATTGGGGGGTGACAATTCCATGATCTTAGACATGTTACAGGGCCATGTTCGGAGTTACCATTGTGACGCTGTACATAGGTAGTGACCTATGTACAGTGCACGTGTGTAATGGTGTCCCAGCACTCACAAAGTCTGGGGAATTTGCCCTGAACGATGTAGGGGCACCTTGGCTAGTGCCAGGGTGCCCACACACTAAGTAACTTTGCACCCAACCTTCACCAGGTGAAGGTTAGACATATAGGTGACTTTAAGGTTACTTAAGTGCAGTGGTAAATGGCTGTGAAATAACGTGGATGTTATTTCACTCAGGCTGCATTGGCAGGCCTGTGTAAGAATTGTCAGAGCTCCCTATGGGTGGCAAAAGAAATGCTGCAGCCCATAGGGATCTCCTGGAACCCCAATACCCTGGGTACCTCAGTACCACATACTAGGGAATTATATGGGTGTACCAGTATGCCAATGTGAATTGGTAAATTTAGTCACTAGCCTGTTAGTGACAAATTTGGAAAGCAGAGAGAGCATAACCACTGAGGTTCTGGTTAGCAGAGCCTCATTGAGACAGTTAGGCATCACACAGGGAACACAAACAGGGCACATACTTATGAGCACTGGGGCCCTGCCTGGCAGGGTCCCAGTGACACATAGACTAAAACAACATATATACAGTGAAATATGGGGGTATCATGCCAGGCAAGATGGTACTTTCCTACAGTTAGACACAGCAGTGTACTTTTTTTTTTTATTAGATAGCATATTTCTAGTTTCTTAACCTAAAATTTGATGGGTCAAGTTGGGCTCTCTTTGTGTGTGGCACATCAGGGAATTTGAGACTTAAATGAGCTACATAAAGACACAGAGAAGAATCCATAACACCCCTGACATTCTAATATCGTAACAGTGAGTAACATGAGTTGACATCCCTTAAATCAGCCCAATGGCTAGCTCATACTGGAAAGGAGTCCTGGGGGTATCATTCACTTGACATCCACTCCTGTGGTCCTACACCTTCCCTGTCAGGCAAGCACCATGCGCCACTACTCTGTTTACGAGGGCCCAGATTTATCAAGGGTTTGTGTTGTCCTTGCCCCTAAGGATTGTTAAAAAATCCAGGGTGCTGTTTAACGTGACACCCTCGCAACATGGCGCCAAGAGTGCCTGAAGGGGTGCTGGGCAGAACTTGGCACGCCATTGCAGGGAGAGAGCAGGAATGCTAAATGTTTGTTAAATAAGTATGTCGTTCCTTCCCTCTCCCTTTGACACAGTGCAATGCAGCACGTTATCTTGCTGCCCCGTGCTGCAAGAAATGTTGATAACTCTGGGCCCGATGCACTCAGAAAAGTGTATAGATAAACTCTGGTGTATTAAATCACATGGTTAACTCCTTTTGGAACAAAGACAGTAGATGCAACTGTAAGCACTCTCTGTTGCAAAAAGTGCATTTATTTATGTGACTGGTGCAAACACTAACATTAAAAAACCTCTCGCCTGAACATGATACCACACTCACAAATAAAATGTCCTTTGTGTACTCAGGGCACATGCGTTCACAATCGTTGCTGCAAAGATATAGATCTGTATATCTATATCTATATATGCCATTAAAAACAAAGGTTACAGACAAGTTATAGATAGGAAAGTTTCATTTAATATTTCCATACAAACCATACTCAAACTACACAAACATTAGAAATTCTAAAGTTTTACTTATAACTTACATTTAGACTTTACACATCATCTTCACATTACTATGTCACACACCTACAGACAGTGTTACTTATAACACACATTTTAGATTAATTCATCACCTTCAAATTACTATAAGCCTCTCACCTTCTTCCACAGTGTTCTCATCTCACTTGCCATCATACATTAACTATAACATCCGCCTTCTCAATACACTGGTTATACCCTTGCATATGACATCACTTATACCATGCCATGTGAATTCATGGCTTTCATACTAACATTAATTTCATCTCATTTGAGATGATTTTTCGGAACACAGTGCCCTGATAGTAGGCATATCAAAGAGAACTGAAACGCACACTGTAGGCCTGGGAGATGCGTAAAGAACTTTGTTAAAAGCACCTGTGAACTGGTGTAAACAAATAATTTGACAGTAATGGAAAGAAGTGTTCTTTCTCAAGTGCTATTGTTGCCACTTGTAATGTAAATTTAAAGACACAAAATCAATCTGAGCAGGTCTTGAAGCACTGCATTTTGGTCACTAATCCTTTAAAGGCTGTGGAAATTTGAGATTTGTTACCTGCATTCTCCGCTTCCCCCTGCTGTAGAAGGAGATCTCTGTGGGTTTCTGCACATATATGGACCCGCACTGTTTTCTGGGGCAATTATTCAAGTACTGATATCAGATATGTTCAAGTGATGAGGTCAGTCTGATTATTCCATAAATATGCCCTTTGCTTAGGGTTTGATCTAGAGAAAGGTGTTAACGCATGATCACCTTAGAAGCAGTGGTAATGCAATTTCTTTTATAAATTTAAAAATTGCTAGCAATCGTAAATTACATAGCGGTAATTCCTCTGACAGACAATCTTCCGATGAAATGTACGGTTATCAAATTTCTCTAAATCAGGTCATAGCACTCAGATTTCTCTGATAAGAATGGAAGCTGTTAGAAAGCTAGCAGGTGAGAAATACCTCCCTGCACACGTTTAACCCCTTGTGCGCAGGTTTTGCTTCTTCATGCCAGGAGAACATCACACTTCATCAAGGCGCCGCCAGGACATTAAACAATTAAGTTGCGTACTTTGTAGTACAGAGTAGACTTTAAACAATTAAACAATTACGTTGCATACTTTGTAACACAGAATAGTCATTACACATAATTCCATACTTGGTAACACAGAATAGACAAACGTCTTCTTGATGCTGGCATGGCGGCTGGTCTTGCAGAAGAAAGAATGAAAGAACAAGAAATCCTAAAGAAGAATATTCTTTTCGATCTAGAAAGAGATCGTGGGTTGTATTGCATGAGCTTTTTTGAAAGAACACACAAGCGGAGATAGCTTTTGCCTGATGGTCATATATTGACAGGGCTGGCTAAACGTCTTTCAAATAAACACATGTTTTTTTGTTTCCGTGATGTATGTGCAACCGCAGCAAATACCGAAAATTCTCTGTGTCCCTTTAGACGTGGTTGGCAGTCTGGAGAGCCATCCATGAGGAAACATCGTTTACAAAGATGCATTTACTAAGAAATGCATTTACAACGATGCCTTTACTACGAAAATACCTTTACCACTCATGCCTTTACAAGGAACTTCGTTCTAAAGGCATGAATGGTAAAGGTATATGCGAGGTAAAGGTTTTGCAGGTAAGTATTAAATGGGTATATATAGGGGCAGATTTAAGGAAAGTGGCGCTGCACTCAGTACAGAGCCACTTTCCTTGCGCCCTTTAGCGCCCCCTACCACCACTATGCGTAAAATACAGCACACCATGGCTCAGGTTAGGGGGCAATAGCGTAATTCTTTTACGCTACTGATCTACTTTGCAGGAGTAGCGCCAAAATGTTGGCTGTACTCCTGCAAAGTACATAGGGGTCAATAAAAAATTATGTTATGCCCCCTTTTAACACCTGCTCTGAGCAGGCGTTAAAAGTGGGGACAAAAATGGAGCAAGGAAATCTTTTAGACAGGGGAACTCTGCCCTCGCATACATTGTGCCTGGCGCAGGCATAATGTGGCGCAAGGGTTTACAAAGTGGCGCAATGCAAGAATTGCACCACTTTGTAAATATGGCGATTGGGAAATGCCACCTTAACCTCTTAGCTGCTGGGCTTTTCTTCCAACCCCCACCCCCCCCACCCCCGGTGCTGAGCCCTATTTTGGCTATTTGGTTTAGTTCGCGCTTAGGCCTTCATAACTTTTTGTCCACATAAGCTATCCACGCCAAATTTGCGTCCTTTTTTCCAACATCCTAGGGATTCTAAAGGTACCCAGAGTTTCTGGGTTCCCCTGGAGGAGACCACAAAATTAGGCAAAATACACCTAACATTTAGTTTTTTCAAAAAAATGGGGAAAAAGGGCTGCTGAAGAAGGCTTGTGGTTTTTACCCTGAAAATGGCATCAACAAAGGGTTTGCAGTGCTAAAATCACCATCTTCCCAGCTTTCTGGAACAGGCAGAGTTGAATCAGAAAAACAAATTTTTTTTACACAATTTTGGCATTTTACTGGGACATACTTAATTTTTACTATTTTTGGTGCTTTCATCCTCCTTCCAGTTAGTGACAGGAATGGGTGTGAAACCAACACTGGATCACGGAAAGCTAAGTGTTTCTGAAAAGTAGACAAAATTCTGAATTCAGCAAGGGATCATTTGTGTAGATCCTACAAGGTTTTCCTACAGAAAATAACAGCTGAAAAAAAATATTGAAATTGAGCTGAAAAAAACAGCCATTTTTCTCAGCGTTTTACTCTGTAACTTTTTCCTGCTATGTGTGCTGGACTCTTCTGGTTGCAGGGATATATAGGGCTTGTAGGTTCATCAAGATCTCTAGGTACCCAGAGCCAATAAATGAGCTGCACCTTACAATGCGTTTTCATTCTATACCGGGTATACAGCAATTCATTTGCTGAAATATAAAGAGTGAAAAATAGGTATCAAGAAAACCTTTATATTTCCAAAATGAGCATAAGATAAGGTATTGTGCAGCAGTGGTTATTTGACCATCTCTGAATTCCGGGGTGCCCATACTAGCATGTGAATTACAGGCCATTTCTCAAATAGACGTCTTTTTTACACACTGTCTTACATTTGGAAGGAAAAAATGTAGAGATAGACAAGGGGCAATAACACTTGTTGTGCTATTCTGTGTTCCCCCACATCTCCCGATAAAAATGGTACCTCACTTGAGTGGGTAGGCCTAATGCTCGTGACAGGAAAGGCAATACGGACACATCACATTTTTACATTGAAATCTGATGTGTTTTTTTTCAAAGTGCCTAGCTGTGGATTTTGGCCTCTAGCTCAGCTGGCACCTAGGGAAACCTAGCAAACCTGCACAGTTTTGAAAACTAGACACCTAGGGGAATCCAGGATAGGGTGACTTGTGGGGCTATGATCAGGTTCTGTTACCCAGAATCCTTTGATAGCCTCAAAATGTGGCCAAAAAAACACTTTTTCCTCACATTTCGGTGACAGAAAGTTCTGGAATCTGAGAGGAGCCACAAATTTCCTTCCACCCAGCGTTCCCCCAACGCTACGCCGCTTCCTGCTCCGATGGGGAAAACAACACTGTGATGTCAGCGCGCCTCGCGGTGCGCTGATGTCACAAAGGGGCATTTGGGGGGCGGGGGGCAGACACAGAAGCTCTTCCGTGTCTCCCAGGGCTAAAAAAAGAAAAAAGTAAATGATTTTTGAACCCCCTCTCTGGTGTCGGCCACTGGTCGTGACCCGCACCAGGGAGGTAGTGCGGGCGTCGGCCTGTGGCCGACACCCGCATTAAAGGGGTTAAAGCCACATTTGCATCAAAATCAATGCCACAAATGTGGTGCAAGGTGTCGCTAGGGGCTTATAAATATGCCTCATAGAGTGTTTAGGTTTTAGGGTGGGTATAGGTTTTGGGGGGGTAAGGGCATTTTTTATGTTTAGGGTGGGTATGAGATTTAGGGTGGTAAGAGTATTTTTAGGGTTTAGGTTGGGTATTGATTTTGGCGTGGTAAGGGCATTTTTTGGTATAGGATGGGTATGGGTTTTAAGGTGGAAAGGGCATTTTTAGGTTTTAGGGTAGGTATGAGATTTAGGGTGGTAAGGGATTTCTTAGGGTTTAGTTTGGGGATGGATTGTGGGGTGGTAAGGGCATTTTTTGGTTTAAGAGTGGGTATGGGTTTTGGGGTGGTAAGGGCATTTTTTGTGTTAGGATGGGTATGGGTTTTAAGGTGGAAAGGGCATTTTTAGGTTTTAGGGTGGGTATGGGATTTAGGGTGACAAGGGTATTCTTAGGGTTTAGCTTTGGAGTGAATTTTGGGGAGGTAAGGACATTTGTAGGTTTTAGGGTGGGTATGAGTTTTGGGGTAGCAAGGGCATTTTTAGGTTTTAAGGTGGGTATAGGTTTTGGATTGTATGGGCATTTTTTGGTTGTAGGGTGGGTATAGGTTTGGGGTGGTAAGGGCATTTTTAGGTGTTAGGGTGGGTATAGGATTTAGTGTGGTACAGGCATTTTTAGGTTCTAGGGTGGGTATGGGATTTGGGATGGTAAGAGTATTTTTAAGTTTTAAGGTGGGTATGGGATTTTGGATGGTAAGAGTATTTTTAAGTTTTAAGGTGGGTATGGGTTTTGGGTGGTAAGGACATTTTTGGTTGTAGGTTGGATGTGGGTTTTGGGGTGGTAAGGGCATTTCTTGGTTTACAGTGGGTATGGGTTTGGGGGTAGAAAGGGCATTTTTAGCTTTTAGGGCAGATATGGGTTGGAAAGGGCATTTTTAGGTTTTAGGGTGGGTAAGGTTTTAGGGTGGTAAGGACATTTTTAAGTTTTAGGGTGGGTATGGGATTTAGTATGGTAAGGGCATTTTTAGGTCTTAGGGTGGTTATAGGTTTTGGGGTGGTAAGGGAATTATTGGGGTTTAGGATGAATGAGGTTTGTTGCAATGTGTATATATATATATATATATATATATACATATATATATATACAGTATATGCCAAAATATATATAATATATATAATATAAATATTTAAACATATCCACAAATATATACATTATGGGGCCTATTTATAAGCCCCTAGCGCCACCTTGCACCACATTAGAGTAATTTTTTTATGCTAATGGCCCAACAAGGCCAGAATCCTCACGCCATATTTACAAAGTGGCGCCACGCATGTATTGCACCACTTTGTAACCCTTTGCGCTACAATTTGCCTGTGCGAGGCATAATGTATTGAAAGGGAGCATTCCCCCATTAGGGGTGCCAAAAAATGGCACAAGGAAATCTAACAGATTTCCTTGTATCATGTTTTACGGCACTTTTAACGCCTGCTCAGAGGAGTCATTAAAAGGGGGCTTTCATTATTTATAAAAGGCCCCTATGTACTCTGCAGGAATGGTGCCAATATTTTTGGGGCTACTCCTGCAGAGTACATCAATAGCGTCAACGCTATTGCCACCTACCCTTTGTCATGGCGCTCGCCGTATCTTAGGGGTACAGCGCACACATGGGGGAGGTAGGAGGATGCTAAGCGGCGCAAGGAAAGTGGCACTATATATATATATACATATAGTAATTGTATGTTGGGAGCACCATATGTGAAACAAAGAAAAGGATCCTTGAACATATTCGTGCCATCGTCAACACAGATAGAAGTTATGCCACGGCTAAGCATATGGAGTTGGCACATGATAGCCAATGGGAAAAAATGACTTTTTATGCAATTGACCATGTCCACATAAGTGAACGAGGAGGGGACAGAGAAAAGAGACTACGACAATTGGAGTCTTAACACATCTTGGAGATTCGAACTTTGACCCCTCTGGGGATGAATCAGGAGGAGGAGTTATTTGTACATTTGTAATTTTACAAGGCAGCCACTGTAAATAATCATAAAACACAGTTCTTTCTATTTCGTAGCACTTGCAGCTAATATTCAGTTTGGTTAATATTTTAGTTTTTTTATTATTGGGGGAGACAGGGACATTATGTCACGGACGCACATTTATGAGGTGTATCAACATATTGGTTAAATTGGTTTTGTTTTGCGGTAACTACAACTCCCAGAATGCAGCATTATAAGTTTATAGTGCACTAGTCAATAATTGAACTTATTTGGAAATTATGGGTGAGTTTTAGTTGTGCAGAGGGCAGTTATTAAACTTAACAAGCAGAGAGAAGTAGTTTCAAAGTGTATTTAGAAATATGTTGAGTCTAAATGTGTTACCTGTAGATATAAATGTCGAAACAGAAACCCCCTACCGGAAATGCCCGTGATCAAGGTCTCTCAGACTGAAACGCGTTGGGCGGGTGATTGTTGAGCTGGAAACGAAGTTAACGGAGCCTGAATAAATGAATTTTGTGAAATAAGAGATCCCGGAGTGCAGTCGTTCGTGAAGTATTTCATGAATGTTGTTGATATATATATATATATGCATAAATATATATATATATAAATATGGGTTATACTTACCATTTTATTCTCTACCACGTATATGTCTTTACCAACCATGCATCTACAACATTTTTGTGGTAAAGGCATTTTCTTGGTAAAAAACTTTCGTTGTAAGTGCATGCGTTGTAATTACCACATTGAAAAGGCAATATTGGTAATTTCATTCATTGTTCCATCATACAACCCATCCATAACATGCCACAATCAGATATAACACTGTCAAAAAACTTAAGGAAACTTTACGTCTAATTTCCATGTGTGGCTCACAGTGGCTGTTTCGCGAAACCATTTGCACTTGTAGGTTCAACATGCATTTTGGGCCTGATTCACAACGGTAAACTTACATTTTTGTACTAAGTTGACACATGAGTGAGTTTACTACTTTCGGTATTCACAAACTCCCAGTGTAGATTCACTACAGAAGTGTAACTTACATGTCTCCACCCCCTTAAGTGAGGGGGTGGAGTATGGATAGTCGTAAATTACTGTGGTAAAGTTACGTCTAATTCACAACCTTTTTTTTCGAATTGTGGAGACTCTGCATTTGTGGCAAAATCTCTTCTCCAGTGTGTAGACAGCTGCAACTCAGGGGAGGGAAAAGTGGCGGGTAGCTCATGGTGGTTGGGGGGGGACAAAAAAAAGTATTTCAAAAACAAACTTTTTCCTGCTCCGCTCCTCTCTGCTTCGGTCTTGCATTGAAGGCACAGGCTCCCAGCCTGCCCTGCCTCCAATCCTACCGCTGCTTTCATGCTGCCAGCAGGATGAAAGAACCGGTAGGATTGGATGGAGCGCCCAGCGAGGGCGCTCTGAGGCAGAGTGGGAGCCTCTGCCTGCTGTCCCCGACCCGACAACACAGTGCCTGGTTGGAGAGAGCTTAGTGCGCATGTATGTTTGGCCAGCCCGAGATGGCTGGCCAAACCTACATGTGCACTGAGGGGAAGTGCTGTGCGCTCACCCTCCATCCCTGTCACGCTCCTGGCCCTACCCCCTTTACAGTAAAACATAATAAAAAAATAGTTCATTATGTTTTTACTGTACAAGTTTTGCAGCTTCTGCTGCTGACAGGGGGGTGACGCTCCACCACCATAGGGGAGGAGCCACCCCTTGGTGTAGAACTCTGCATTGCAATGGATATGAGACAGCATTCTGGAGGGAATCTTCAAACTCAGAGATCTCCACATGCTAGAAAAATGGAGACCTACACATGGCACACAATCTTCCTTGTCATGTTACCCCCATTTTTACCTGCATGTCAGTATGTTTTTGCCTGTCTCACTGGGAACCTGCTGGTCAGGACCCCAGTGCTCATAGTTTATGGCCTAATGTGTGTGTGTCTGTGTAGTGCTTAACTGTGCTTGTGTCACTGAGGCTTTGCTAATCAGAACCTCAGTGCTTATGCTCTCTTTGGTTTTAAATTTGTCACTGTAGGCTAGTGACTTAATTTAACAATTTCTATTGGCACACTGGATCCCCCTTAAACGTCCCTAGTATATGGTACCCAAGTACTCAGGGCATTGGGGTTCGAGGAGATACATATGGGCTGCAGCATTTCTTTTGCCAGCCAGTCCCAGGAAGGCATTTCCTCTGAAAGCAGGGTGTTATTCCCTCTCCCTTTGGAAATAGGTGTTACAGGCTGGGGAGTGGCGGCCACACCCAGCCTCTGGAAATGCTTTGAAGGGCACAGATGGTGCCCTCCTTGCATAAGCCAGTCTGAACCGGTTCAGGGACCCCTTCTCCCCTGCTCTGGCACAAAACTGGACAAAGAAAAGGGGAGTGACCACTCCCCTGTACATCACCACCCCAGGGGTGGTGCCGAGAGCTCCTCCAGTCCCAGACTTCAGCCATCTTGCTTTGCAAGGTGTGGGGCACTCTGGAGGGCTCTGAGTGGCCAGTGCCAGCAGGTGACGTCAGAGAGCCCTCCTGATAGGTCCTTAGCTGATAAGGTAGCCAATCCCCCTCTCAGGGCTATTTAGAGTCTCTCCTGTGGGTTCTCTTCAGATTCTGCTTGCAAGTTTCCTTCAGGAATCCCCTGCAACAACTTCAGCTTCTTCTGACCACGGATCAACCGCAGCCTGCTCCAAGAAATGCTGTAACTGCAAAAAAGTATCCACCAGAGATACTTTTCTTCAGCAACCTCAGCTCCAAGTTAGCAACTGCAACTGTTTCCATGGTGTGCATGCTCTGAGGACTCCCTGTCTTCATCCTGCACCAGAAGGGGCGAAGAAATCTCCCGTAGAGTGACAGAGTCACTCCCCTGCTCCAAGCAGGCACCTTCCAAGATGACGACCGGTACCCTTGGACTCCTCACACAGCAACGAGCGTGCCCCTAAGGACACAGAGGGTGAACATCATCGACATAGACTGTCCTGAAGTCTTGCTGACACAATTTGGAGGAGGTAAGACTTTGCCTTCCCCGAGACCCACAGTACCCCTGTGTACTGTGTATTCTTCACCTCCAGAGGCCTCTGTACACTATTTACAAAATTCCTTCCTGCACAGCCTGGCACAGATCCCCAGCTCTCCATCCTGTGACGCTCAACTCACTGAGTTGTTCTCTGGCGGCGTGGGACCTTCCTTTGTTGTGCTGCATCAACTGCGCTTTGCACCACCTTTGTCCCCGTGTCCTGGGACCTCCTGGAGTGCTGGCTGGCATGCCGAGGGCTCTCTAAAGTGCTTAGAGCCCCCTATTCCTCTTCACACAGAGTTGAGGCCCCTAGGTCCCTCCTGGGTCCATCCAGCGCCATTTTGACACAAAACACACTTTTGTCGTAGCCAAGGCTTGTTGGTGACTTCCAACACAAAATCATGCCTGCAACAATCTTCACGTTGTGGGACATCTTTTGCATCATGCAGGACCCAGCTGGCATCTTCCAAGGGTGCAATTCTGCAGTCTTCGACTAACTGTGGACTCTTCCTTTGCACCCTCTTCAGGGTTGGCAGGGGCTCCTGTCCTTCCTAGAACTTCTTTCAACTTCTGGACTTGGTCTCCTTCCTTTGCAGGTCTTCAGGTCCAGGAATCCAGCAATTGTCCTTTGCAGACTTGGTTGGCTGCTGCAAAATCCCAATCACAAGGTGTAGTGTGTCTTGCAGTACTTTACTCCTGCTTTTCTGGGCTCTGGGGTGGGGTAATTTACTTACCTTACTGTATTCTTACTCTCCCAGCGATTCTGCACACACTACACTTGTCTAGGGGGGCATTCGTGATTTGCATTCCACTTTCTTATTATATGGTTTGTGTTGCCCCTAGACCTATTTTCTCCCATTGCATTCTATAGCATTTCCTATTGTTCTATGACTATTTATTTGTCTCATTTTGGTGTCTAGTGTATGTGTTGTGTATAATACCTCCAGAAGGAGTATTGTCTCTAAGATAGTTTTGGTACTGTGTCACCCAAATAAATACCTTTATTTTTGGTAACACTGAGTATTGTCTTTACTTGTCTATAAGTACTGTGTAAATATAAGTGGTATTGCAGGAGCTTTGCATGTCTCCTAGTTCAGCCTAAGCTGCTCTGCTATAGCTACCTCTATCAGCCTAAGCTTCTAGAACACTACTACATTTCACTAATAAGGAATAACTGGACCTGGTATAAGGTGTAAGTACCCAAGGTACCCACTACAAACCAGGCCAGCCTCCTACAGGTACATCTGAAAGCAATTAGGCACACCTGACAGATATTTACTGGCAACCATATATATGGTGATCAAAGGTTATACATTGTTTCTTTTATCCACAGCTTTTTGCATCCTGCTAACTACCCTCTTGGCAGTTATGCTCAAATGCTACGTGATGGTCACAGAGCAAATTATGCTGCCGGTGCTGGAGCAAAAGAGAAATTTTAGCGAGGAGGAGACAGTCTTTGTAGTTAAATTTGTAGTGGGAAACTACAAAAATAACTACTTGAGCTGCCTCCCTTCTACCTTGGTGGAGCACGGAAAGCAGTTTTGTGGCATGAGGTGACTGATTCAGTCAAAACAATGTGGAGGATCTCTGGACCATGGGGATATAAAGAAAAAATGGCAGGAAGGGAGAACCGGGGTGAGGAAGAAATTCTCCAGGATTGAGGTTGGTGGAGCTCTTCCTGGAGGAGCAACAGAATCCCCCCTCGAGAAGGGTGTCCTCTCAACCATGCACCTCACCTGCTTCATAGGCTGCCTGATACAGCCCAGATGGATATGGTTTCAGGTAAGACATTACACAACACCCGCCATACTCTCCCAACTTTTTATCATTGTATGTAGCATGAATGACTATGTAAGGCAAATCTTGTTTATATGTAGCATAATGGTACTTCTACTACACTTTTCCTTTTTTGCTTTTATAAAAAATACAAGTCCCAAAATTCAATATTAAAAGTTGGGATCTATCTGGCTATTGAAGCAGATAACTTCATAATATTGTAGCAATGACTTGCTCGTTCAAGAAGTTAATCTACCACCATCCCCACATCTCTGTCCTTCCCTCCTACCTGCATTGCTTGTTGTACTCTATAAACCAACTCTAATACTGGTCGCAATATTTTATTATGTGTTTCACAAGCTTCTTTGCAATATTCCTCATACAGGCAGAGTGAATCATTCAGCTGAGATCGAACCCCATTTGCCTGCACTGGGAAACACGCAGGGCCAATTTTGCAGCAAAAAACGATGACTGTGGTATGCAAATGTTAGGAATTGGGTCTTTAGTTGGCAGAGTTATGCAGCCTGTCCAAGTAAATAGCACAATCTTAGTCAGAGAACGTCAGTTACAGACCATAAATTAACCAGTGCTCACCCTCTGGTAGCTTGGCGCAGAGCAAGCAGGCTTAACTTAGGAGGCGATGTGTAAAGTATTTGTGCAGTACCTAAAACAGTAACACAGTGAAAACCCCACAAAAAGACTCCACACCAAGTTGGGAAAAATATATTATATTGATATGAGTAAAACAAGACCAAACACGACAAAAATGCAATAAGTAGAAGTCAAGATAAGATTTTTTTAAATAATATCTGCAAATATAGTGTTTAGAAGCTTAATGTGCCATTCGGGACTATCTGGTCACGCTAGACTGGGTCAAATCTGAAAAGTCAAGCAAATCACGATAAAACATGGGTTGGATACAACCTTGCCCCTGAAAGAGTATGCGTTGACATTGAGGACCTGGTGCGAGGAGCAGAGAAGATGATGCATCATCGTTGATCCCTTTGGATGCAGGAGAAGCATCGGTTGTGATCCGTGCAATTGGAGATGTGTCGACGGTGAATCCTTTGGTGATGAGTGCGATGTGTCGTCGTCGAGCATTCAGCTGGTGATGCAAAGTGCTCGAGCAGCGATTCAGCGCGGTTGAGGAGATGCCTCGGTCCCCACAGGCCCAACGGCAGCGATGCGTGGAGCACAGGGGAACCCACTTCCAAGGGCTCAGGACTGGATTGGCACCACTTGGCAGGGAGGTCTCGCAGTTGGCAGAGTCCGGGTGCTGTTGTACAGTTGTTGGAAGTCTTGGATTTTCCTGAGACTTCAGAACAGGAGGAAAGTAGACCAAGCCCTTGGAGTCACTCTGGGTTCAAGTGGTGTAGGTCAAGTGATTCTCACCCAGGCAGAGAGGGCAGCACAGAAAAAAGCAGTTCTTCCAGAGCCACAGTCCTGCACAGTAGCAGTCCTTCAACAGCACAGCAGTCCTTTTTCCTGGAAGAATATCCACAGATCCAGACGTGTACTGAGCTGGTAGAGTCAGATGTCCAGTTCTTATACCCAGTGGTGCCTTTGAAGTGGGGGGTGACTTTAAAGAAGGGCTATGAAGTGCACAGAGGTCCTCCCTTCCTTACTGGTTCCAGACTTACTACAGGGGGTTAAGCAGTCCTTTGTGTGGGAGTAGGACACTACCTATTCAGGGTGTCAGCTCGTCCCTCCCATCCTGCCCAGGATGACCCATCAACATGCAGATGGCCACACAGTCACACCTACCGTTCCTTTGTGTGAGGTTGTCTAGAGGAAATACAGGAAACCAGCTGTCACCCCAGCACAGACATGTATTGGAGACAGGTTGCAGACACACAGGGCTAAGAGCAGGAAAATGCCTCATTTTCAAAAGTGACTTTTCAAATTTGAAATAATGTATGTAACTTTACCATTAAAGACGATTCATAATTATAATTCCAATGGTACGAAACAAGACAGGCCTGCTCCTTCTCAACCAGGAATTACACTTTATTAAAAGTAATAAGGACTCCCCAATGTTAACCTATAAGAAGGGTAGGCCTCACAGTAGTGAAAGACGAATATGGACATTTTTCATTACCAGAACGTAAAACCTAAAAAGTATATGTCTTGTCTCTTAATTACATATCACCCTGCCCTGTGGGCTACCTAGAACCTACCTTACAGGTGACTTACATGTCATAAAAGGGGAGATTGAGGCTTGGCAAGGGGCTTTAAATGGCAAGTCGACATGGCAGTCAAATTGCATGCACAGGCTCTTCAGTGGCAGGCCTGAGACATGTTTAAAGGGCTACTTAAGTGGGTGGCACAATCACGGATTCAGGACCACTAATAGCAGTTAATTTACAGGCCTGCTGCACATATAGTGCACTTTGCTAGGGACTTAAATTTAAATTAAATATGCCAATTGTTGATACACCAATGATAGCATGTTTTAGGGGCATGAGAACATGCATCTTGGCGCTGGTTAGCAGTGGTAAAGCCCCCAGAGTCCTAAGGCCAACAAAAACAGATCAGCAAAAGTGAGGTAAAGCAGGTAAAAAGTCTGAGGGAAGACCACCCTAAGGCTGATAGGTGTAACAGCTCTTTTGCTAACAAGGCACCTGATTCTGAAAGGACATGCCTATCTTTTTATGTGCAGAGTTCTCCGCCTTGGCTGTGGACTCCGCAGTCGTAAATGTGCTACTAACTCATAGTTTCTAAACACCCCAAAAGATTAATTTACACAAAAGTGTACGTTTACCTTTGTGAATCAGGCTCAAGATGTGTTTTTTTAAACCTACATTCAAATTTGAATATGTCTATCCATGCCTGCAGAGTTGATCTAAATGTGTCCTACACATGAGTACTGGTATACTATGATGTAATGAGTTATTGTTTCTTTTTCGATGTAGGCTCTGCAATGTTGACCCATCCACCATTGCCTACAAGTGTGACTTTGGCTCCACGGAATAATATCACAACAGGACTGACACCAAACTTGTGTATAATAGCTTTCTGTTACAATGAGTAAATAACTTTTTTGCATTCCTTTCAGGAAAACTGTCTATCTTTTTTCAGACATCATAATTGTTCCGAAGCTTGATAGGCTAGAAAACTGTTTTGCTATGTTTTTTTTGAACATTTTTATTATATAACCCTTATGTCAATAGAAGGTTTGAATTTTATATAAACTTTTAATTGGTATAGTTATAAAAATGTCATTTTTGTTGTTACACAAGAGGAGTACTCAAAACTTTAACTATGTCTTAACAACTTGTTTCAACACTTACGCTTAGTCAATACAGTATGTATGTCTCTCATGTCAGCTTCTGTCAGACAACAGCCCGTTAACAACTTTAAGAAAAACATATAGCACATCAAAGGACGTACTGGCAGCAGCATTAAGTTCATCTACCATCCATCTATCAGGTATGTCTGGTCACATGTGTTTGTTACATACACATTGCTTAGTTTACAAAATCATGAACTTTTGGGAAATTTATTTTCAACTGTATTTAAATGTGAAAAATCTGATTATGGTGTTTTAATCAGATGTATCTGTTACTATGATTGTTTTCTTGTTTACAATGACTTATTATTATAAAATATATACATTGAAATTATCACTTATATTTCCAGCTGTTGGATCAAAACCATCCTTGTCTACTAGAACAGTAACCACTATAGTTCAGCATCTGACATGACGGTGAAACTACAAAAGACTCATCTCTGAGGATGTAGGTACTGAGCTTGTTAGTTCAAATTTTGAAGTATCAGTTGTTCACTTGTTATTAGCATGTGCTGAATTCAGCTAACCCCTTAATATATGTTTCTAAAATCTTTGTAAACTATGTACTAAAATGTGTGTTTTCTAACATCATGGAAACTGGAATGTGATGTATTTTATCTGTTGCAATCTTCTTCCAGGTACTGGGGGCACTGAGCCAAACAATGATGCTTAACCATCTACACATGCAGGACAGCTGGTGATTCGAGGAGAGAACCCAATCTTCCTCCTACAACAAGATTTGTGGCCAGGACTGTTCAGGAAGAGGAGGATGATGAGTAGGAGCTGGTTGAGGAGAACAACATGGATGAAGAGAAGGGCATTGTTGCACCACCACCTAAAAGACTGAGGGCAACTTCACATCTGGACAACAGTGTTCTTCCTACTTCCTTTCTGAGCTTTGCCAGTCCCCAGTCAATATCCAAGCAACCACTGAAACTATGTCTGCTGATGCAAACCCTTCCTTTGCACAGCCCTCAGATCTCAGGTCTCCATGCAGAATCTCCTACATACTCCTTTCTTGGAGGTCTTCAGTCATTTGGCTGAAAGAAGGAGATAACACTTTTGGTGAGGAGCAGGGTTCCCCCATTCATAAATCTCCTCCCTACAACCTCCCTGGTGCTAGCCCTCTCCGTGCTTGTCAACCTGCTGGTTTTCTGAGATGACAAAACATGCATGGGGTGTTGGCATGGGCTCATGCCAGCCACTGTGAAGATGAATTTTACAATAAACTCAATGATGTGCATCAGAACATTTATGCAATGGAGCTACTCTGTGTGAAATTTCAGGCTCACAGAAAGGACTCTATCACATGATTGACAGGCAGAACTATGCCTTGGATAATTGTACAAAATGTTGTCAAGATATGACAAAGTTGTACCAAGAACAGTGAGGAATTTCTGGAGAAGAAAGTGCAAAACACCATGTGTTGGCTATGAAGACGATAGAGGCAATAACCAGACAAAGTCAAAGCCAATCTTCACAGCCAAGATGTGAAGAAGGTTCTACACAGGTAAGTGCCCCACCTTCATCACCACCACCTGCACTGCCATGTGTCCCACCTGTAGTCGCACCTACCCACTTGCACTTCCACCTACCCCCACCTGCAGTGGTTTCTGCCCTACCTGCGCTACTACCTGCCTCACTTTCAGTGGCTCCTGCCCCACTTGTACTTCTGTCAGCACTACCTGCAGTGGTTTCTGCCACACTTGCACTTCCACCTTCCCCACCTACAATGGCTCCTGTCCCAACTGCACTGCCATTGGTCCTTCCGGTAGTGGTTCCTACCATATCTGCACTGCTTTCTTGCCTACTTGCAGCAGCTCCTGACCCACCTGCACTGCCACTGAGCCCATCTGCACTGCCACCTGCCCCACATGCAGTGGCTCCTGCACCATTTGCACTGCCACCAGCCTCACCTGTAGCGGCTCTGGCCCAACCTGTACTGTCACCTGCCCTACCCTCTGTAGCTCCTGCCCCACCTGCACTGCTGCCTGCACAACCACCCAGAACTTGTTCACAGTCACAAATACTTTCACCACCAACATTGCTAAGGTGGAGTAGTAGGAGAAATCTCCCATATGAACTGCGTTCACCTATTGGTTACACTGTGATCCACTAATTAAAACGTGTACTTATTAGAACTCAGACCTGTGTTGAGAGCATTGTATTTGCCTTGTTTTTTCTTGCTGTTCCACATATATTTCCATACATTTTCATCTTTGTCAATTTTGAAAAGAAAGCTAATTTATAAGAGAAATGACATATGGCAAGTATTGGTCAATCAGTTTGATTTCTTTTTTTTAATCAGGAGACATTGTATGCAATAAACATTATCATGCAAGCATAAAATAAATAGCCTTTTTTATTTCTTTCAGAATGATTTAGAAAAATTCAAAATAAAAGGCCAGGTGCACATTGGTGGCACAAGAGAAGTGTGGGTTGTCAGAGATAGATTGGTCCCTCAACTCCTGTTCTTCCAGGTGGACACTAGGAAGAGAAGGAGATACAGGGGGTGCAGCTGGAGGCCCGATGGAATGAGGGCCTCAGGATTTACAGAGGGACTTGGTGTAGGATCGGATGGTGTTAGGACCTGCTCTTGGGATATCACTTCTAGATCTTCTTGTTGGCAAGGAGACAAACCTACATTTTTCTACCCCTGACTGGTGGTGTCCACTTCCACAACTCCACCCCACAGAAGACTGTTCAGCCTCTGTCCAGAGCCTCTTGGTGGTGAAATGTGTTATTCTTCCATCTGGAGCACTACCTGTGCTCTGTGTTTGGTTCCTCCTCCTCCTCGCTGGTGGTGTACATGCCTCCGATCTGAGGTTCTTCTTTCCTGCTTCTTGTTCTGCTGTAATGTAGATTCGCCAGCGTGGATCATTAAAAAGGAATAAAAACACCAAGTAATTTGATTAGTTCAATCTTGTTTCACTGAAATCCTGTCTTTTTTTCATATTGCTGACATTGTGGTAACTTGACCAAACAACCACAGTCCTGCTTTTCATATGCTAATGATGTCAATTACGATTAGAAATTCTTTATCAAACGAATTCACATTATAAATGAGATATTCAACATTTGAAGTATGTGTAGTGTCATGTGTGATAATTTTGAAATTGCTAACAGATATGGATACCTATTGGAACTGTAGGTTCCAAACAGGATACAAGAACTGTTTAGGTCTATGTAAAAAAAAATTAGTAAGTAAAATGTAAGTAAAATGTATTGTAATGGATGTTTGTCCCATCTACACTTGTTGAAAAGCAACGTTCATCACATTAATCAGAAGATTTGTGAACATATACAATATGAAATTCATTTGTTGTGTTGGTAGTAAATTCAAATAATTATGAGCCTGATTTAGAGTTTGGTGGAAGAGGTTACTCTGCCATAAACATGATGGATATCCTGTCTGCCCGTATTATGATGTCCATAGGATATAATGGCATCGTAACACACACAGGATATCCGTCACATTTGTGCTAGAGTAACTCCATCCGCCGAACTCTAAATCAGCCCAAATTGTCACTCTTTATATAATGAATATAAATAAATTATAGCTAGCACATTTCCCAGGTCCAAGTATGATGTGCTGTTCCAGTCCGAATTTAGTTGCATTCCGGGACTTTTATTCCTGTTTTACAATGGAATTAACAGGGCTACAAGTTCAAAAACTGAAAGAGAAAACCTGGACTGGGCCAGCACTTTGCGCTAACTTTACATGCCTGCCATTTATTAGTGAAGACAAAGAACACATACAAACAGCACGCATGTTAATAAACCTAAACCACACACACTTTACACAAAAAATAAAAGAAGGAATTAGTTTTTTTGGTTGAGGGGAGTGACAACCCTTCTCAAGCAACAACCATAATTCCTGTCAGGGTGAATCACAAAAGTTCCTAAATTAACCTGTGCTTAATCCTGTGGTAGCTTAGCATAAAAGCAGTCAGAGTTAACTTAGAGGCAATGTGTTAAGTATTTATGCAACAATCAAACAGTAATAAAGTAAAAATACAGCATAAAAAAATCATCCCACACCAAATTAGAATACTAGAAAGAATTCTTACAACAAAAATACAACCAGTAAAACTAGAGGTATAGATTTCAAAAGTCTGAAGTGAAAACTAGCGCATAAGAGCGCCAACTGTAGACATTTATTGGTGTGAAACTGGAGCAAAGTTGAAGGTTACAGCCAATAGCGATTGAGCGAAGTTTGGATACACAAAGTGAATGTTCCCTGGTCTTGGTTTACCTTTGGACATTGACAATTTTTTGAAGAGAACATGTCTGAGAGGGTAAAGTTCAGTGGAGCAAGACTTCTGGAGGTATCTGAGGAGGAAGCGTTATCATCAGGGAGCTGGTGAACGAAGTTGCAGTGAAGATTTCTTCGCCCGATGTAGTCACTTTTGTGGAAGTCAAAACTCTCCAGTGGGGCAAGGCTGCAAGCTGTAACTGATGATGGCTCCACAAGGCCGGATACCCTCCCAAAGAGGAGCCACTGTACAAGATTTGCTGCTGTGGAGAAGAATGTTGCTGGAGGTACGGCAAAATTAGGCTGAAGAGTGGTGTACCTTAGGAGGATTGGTAAAAAGATAGGTCCTGATCTCCTGTTGATTCTCAGGCCACTTTTGGTGGAAACATTTCTAAGACCCACGTTTCTGTTTTTGGCTGTTTGTGCAACTTTAGCACCACTCACTTTAGGCAGGGTCCAGGTGGAGGTTCTAGGTTGTTAGAGCTTTTTGTGTCCTGTAGCTCAGACAAAGAGGCCAGCCAACTAACTGTTAGGGTTTGTGCACAGCAAAGAGCATGTCCCCTCTCACTGCACTAGTGGGTTCTGTAATAGCTCCCTTTTAAACTTACTATTCAAACCCTTTCTTGTTATCTCACCTTCCCCCCCCCCCCTTAGGCTTCTGTGTATGTTGTTTAATGTGCTGTTTTGTTTACACATTGGGCCTTGCTTTTACCAAGGCTTCTTTAAAACACTCCTCCCTAGGCCATGTGTTAATTCAACTCATTTGCATAATAACTGAAACTCTGCACACCTTTCAAGAACATGTGCAGCATGTGAGGACCACACCCAGCCCTTCAAACCACACCCAGCTCTGCTCACCTTTCAAGAACATGTGCAGCATGTGAGGACCACACCCAGCCCTTCAAACCACACCCAGCTCTTCGAACCACACCCAGCCCTGTCTATAAAAGGCAGCCCCCGAGCCTCACCCAGTGCTTGTGCTCGTCTACCGCCCGCTTACCTGAGAACAGATCCCTCGGCGCTGGCACTCCTGCTCTCTACAGACTTTCATTGGCTTCAATGGGCGCAGCTGCTGGCTCTTCCTTCTTCTGGTTTCCGGTTCCTCCTTGCCTCAGCCTCTCTCCTACAAACAACCTGCAAAAGAGAAAGAAGACAAGGTTAGACTGATCAGTATCTCTTGCCAGCAACAAGTAAGTGCAAAACCTTTTATTACCTGAAGGAACTTTGACAACAATTTCTGGATTCGTGTGTGGACGGTTTGAAGCAAGATACCTTCCACGAACATTGTGATTCAGGCTCTTTGTTGCAAGAATACCTTGCGGAGCTTTGTGAAACAAACATTGGTTTTTTTTTATGGAACTTTTAAGAATCGAACAGTGGAAACCATTAACAGCAAGGCAAACAGTAAATCAAGGACTTGCACAAATTACATGCTGTATTTTGATGTAAAAGTACAGTATTTGTTTTCCAAAAGATTCTGGAGATATGGGAAAAGTGAGTCTGCTATTGGGAATTTAAGCTTTAGTTATATTAAGATGAATGTTTGATATTGGTAATTCTGATAACGGTATTTGTTTAATGTTTTAGAAGCTTTACAGTAATAGAAAGCACATCCCAGAGCAGTAACACATTCCAAACCTGGAAACTCGAGACCAGGATCCAAGAGGTACTTTTAGAAGAGAATTTCTAATAAATAAAGGGATAGTCAGGAACCCATTTAGGAATAGGTTGCACTTATCTGTTCTTTGTTTATGTTTCATTAGGCACCAGTTTCTACAGAAGTCAGAAAGGGCCGCAGATTTGTGCAGCACTTCAACAGTGGAAACGCAAGAACGGTGTTGTCTCTTTTTTTTATTTTATCCACTTCCCCCCTACCCTTGAGCTTCTGTTCTTAGTGCACTGTGTTAAAAACTAGTGTGCTGGAACAAGCAGTTTCAGGGTGGGGTCGGATTGTCTTCAACCTCCATCAGAACTGAACAAGAACTCAGGTGAGCTGGGCTTTGACAGAAGCACAAGCCTTAAAAAATTTCAGTTCTGGTGGACGATGAATACCGGGGAAGAAATAGAGGGCATTGACGTCACGGATATGGCGCAGGCCCTAAATGAGGACTTGGCTCATAATGAATCAGTGTCTGGCATCTTACAACATATGCAAGAGGAAATAGAGAGATTAAAGATGGAGAATACCTCTTTAAAACAGGATTTAAGCAGGTATAAATTTAGGGGATCTCAGTGGAACACAGCTTTTACGCCTTTGTTTAAAACCACCTCAGAGACAGGGGCGCCATCAAAACATACAACTTTGCCTCCCCCAGTTGAGGTTACTGTTAATGTTCCTAATGCTGTGCCCTTAGCAGCACCTGAACGTTTTCATGGAGATAGTAACAAATTCCATGTTTTTATCCATCAATGTCAATTACACTTCGTTTGTAAGCCACAACAGTTCCCTACTGATGCTACGAAAGTGGCATTCGTCTTGTCTTATTTGGGTGGCACAGCAGCCAATTGGTCAATTCCTTTCGTGGATAGAGATGATCCCATCCTCCATAATTGGAATCAATTTAAACGTACCATGACCAGCCTTTTTGCAAAACACACTTTCATGCAGGCAAGTGATAATGAGCTTTTAAATCTTAAACAAGGTAACAAGGATTTATTGACCTATCTCACTAGTTTTAATCGTTTACTCACCGAGACACAGTGGCCAGAAGGAAAGCGTGTCTCCCTTTTTTATAAAGGTTTGAGAGACGAGTTAAAAGACGCGCTGGCTCATATCGTTGATTGGCCAGAAGACTATTCGGACTTTGTAGATTTAGTTGTGAAATTAGAACATAGACTAGGAGAAAGAAAGGGAGATAAATACAAACTGGAATCACGGTTAACTTTTATTAAACACGAGAAGAAAGACACAGATAATAAACTCCCTGAACCTGAGCCTATGCAAATAGGGACACTCAGAGGTCCACTCACATCAGAGGAAAAAGAAAGAAGGAGAAAACTTCAATTATGTTTATATTGTGGCAGGGCAGGTCACTTTGCCAGAGAATGTCCAGTAAAGCCTAAAACTCCACAAAAGGGTGCTGTTTCCTCCACCTCCTCAAATGAATCGGGAAACGATTAAGCTCGACAAGGGGAGAGGTTACTTGTTCGAGAAAACATTTTAATCAGACCTCTAATGCTGCAGCCTTCATGGTACCGCACATACCTAGACATTTCATAATTCAGGTCGTTTTAATTGTTACTACCCAAGTGAGGCATTCTCTCCCTGTCCTACTGGACTCAGGCGCGACAGGAAATTTTGTGGATAATAAGTTAGCTGAAAACTTAGGACTTCCTATGTGCCTAAAGCCTTGTCCAGAAGCAGTATGTGCAGTGGATGGGTCAGAATTGACCTCTGGATTAATCACAAAACAAACAAGTCCACTTGTTATGGTCTGTCAGAACGGGCACACAGAGGTGATTAGCTTTGATCTGATAGATACTCCTAATTTTGGTTTGATTCTCGGGGTACCCTGGTTAACAACTCATAACCCAAAAATTGACTGGGTGAATAGAACTGTTACTTTGGATTCCTCTTTCTGTAGAACCAATTGCTATCAAGAAGCAGGTACAGAACAGAGCACAGTATTACACTGTGCTAGTGTTACACAAGATGAACCAAGTCTCCCTCCTGAATATTCTGACTTTAAAGACGTCTTTGATCCAGTAAAGGCTAGTGTGCTGCCCCCACATCGGTCTTATGACTGCCGTATAGATCTTATCCCAGGGGCCCCTTTACCTAATAACAGAGTATATGCTTTGACTGACGAAGAAACCAAATACTTAAGAACCTACCTAGATGACCTACTACAGTCTGGGTTCATCCGTCATTCCACATCTCCGGTATCATCTCCACTCTTTTTTATCCCGAAGCCGGATAAATCCCTGCGCGCGTGTATCGATTATAGAGGACTAAATAAGGCTACAATAAAGAATAAATATCCTCTTCCTCTAATACCTGTGTTGTTGGATCAATTAAGACATTCTACTGTATACACTAAACTAGATCTGCGGGGAGCTTACCACCTGGTCCGAGTAAAAGAGGGGGATGAGTGGAAGACAGCTTTCAAGACAAAGTTTGGTTTATTTGAGTACACAGTAATGCCCTTTGGGTTATGTAATGCCCCTGCGGCCTTTCAGTTCTTTATAAATGAGGTCCTACACAAATTCCTGGACGTTTGTGTCATAGTATACATAGACGACATCCTCATTTACTCTAAGAACTCAGAAGAACATACCCAACATGTTCGTGCAGTATTATCAAAGTTAAAAGAAAATCATCTTTTTGCTAAGTTAGAAAAGTGTACTTTTAATGTCAGCAAGGTGGACTTTTTAGGATACTGCCTGTCACCTCAAGGAATAACTATGGATGTAAAGAAAATCAGTGCTATTGCTGATTGGCCAGAACCATCCTCTGTAAAAGATATTCAGAAATTTCTGGGTTTCGCCAATTTTTATAGGAGGTTTATTGCACATTTTGCAGACATTGCGGCCCCAATAACTACCTTGTTGCGGAAAGGGCAACGATTTCTTTGGACTGATGAGGCGGCACACGCCTTTCAACTCCTAAAACAAAAGTTCACTTCAGCCCCAATTCTGAAACATCCTGATCCTGACTTGCCCTTTTTTGTTGAAGCGGATGCTTCACAAGTAGCTTTAGGAGGAGTTCTCTCTCAACGAGATATAGTAGATGGCCAGTTACATCCTATAGCCTTCTATTCCAAAAAGTTATTACCAGCTGAACAAAATTACACTGTGGCTGAAAGGGAACTACTAGCTATCAAAGTAGCCTTTTCAGAATGGAGGCATCATTTAATGGGAGCCAAGTACCCAGTTACAATCTTTTCTGACCATAAGAACCTACAGTTTTTTGGATCACTTAAAGCACTAACACCACGTCAGATGCGCTGGTTAAATTTTTTTAGCACATTTGACTTTGTTATAACCTATAGACCAGGTGCACAACAAATTCAATCTGATGTGTTATCTAGATACGGACATACCTCAGACATGAAACAAGATAAAATAGGAGAACCCATTATTCCTCCCCAAAAGTTTTTGGCACCAGTACAACAGAAGGATTTCATCACAGATCTATATAATGCACACATGCAAATAGCACCTCAGGATTGGTTAAAGGATTCCCATAACACAATACAACGAGGTTTATTGTATCACGACAACATGCTGTTAGTGCCCACCTCTGAATTACAAACACAGGTGATAATTTGGCATCACGCCTCACCGTTGGCAGGTCATCCTGGTTGGGTAAAAACCCTGGAAAATGTGCAAAAACACTTTTGGTGGGACACTATAAGAAAGGACATTAAGCAATTTGTCACTACCTGTCCAATTTGTGCAAGACATAAATCTTCTCATAAGGCCCCTGACGGCTTGTTAATACCAATGCCAACACCCAAGCAACCTTGGCACACTGTGAGCGTAGACTTTATTGTAGGCTTACCACCTGTAAAATCCTTCACAACAGTGTTGGTTATAGTGGATTTTTTATCTAAAATGGCACATTTTGTACCATTACGGAAATTACCCACGGCGGCAGAATTTGCCGATATTTTTATAAGGGAAATTGTGCGTTTACATGGTTTGCCAAGCAAAGTGGTGTCAGATCGAGGGAGCCAGTTCAACTCTAGATTTTGGAAAAAATTATGTGAAAAACTGAAAATAGATGTGGCATTATCCACTGCTTTCCACCCAGAGACAGATGGACAGACTGAACGACTGAACCAAACCTTACTTCAAACGCTACGTTGTTTATTGGCTGATTATTCTAGTGAATGGTTGGAAGCTCTCCCTGTAGCGGAGTTTGTTTATAATAATACTGAGCATTCAGCTCTACTTTGCTCACCATTCTATTTCTTGCAGGGGTATCATCCAAGAGCTATACCCATTTTGTTAGAAGAGTCCCTGTTGCCTACAGTAACGGATAGACTAACGAGGTTAGGTGACATACAAGACAAAGCCAGGAAACATTTATTAAAGTACAAGGAAAGCATGAAAAGACAAGCAGACAAACACAGATCTGAGGCCCCAATGTATAAAATTGGTGACAAGGTATGGCTCTCCACAAAGAACCTAAACATAGAGGGATCCCGAAAGCTGCAACCACGTTTCATTGGACCCTTTAGTATAACTGCCATAGTAAACCCGGTAACAGTAAAATTAGATTTACCAAAAGAATATCCAGTACATACTACATTCCATGTGTCCTTGCTTAAGCCGTACAACCCAAAAACCCGACCTGAACCACCACCTCCACCCATACCAATTAAGGGAAATCTAGAATATGAAGTGAAAAGCATAAAAGACTCAAAAAGAATTAGTGGACGTCTGTTTTATTTAGTAGAATGGAAAGGATATGATGAATCTGAGAATTCATGGGAACCAGCATCATATGTACATGCCCCACAGCTGATTAGACGGTTTTATTTAAAAAACCCAGGAAAACCCCGTCCTGTAGGAGGGCCTTTGAGGGGGGCAACTGTTAGGGTTTGTGCACAGCAAAGAGCATGTCCCCTCTCACTGCACTAGTGGGTTCTGTAATAGCTCCCTTTTAAACTTACTATTCAAACCCTTTCTTGTTATCTCACCTTCCCCCCCCCCCTTAGGCTTCTGTGTATGTTGTTTAATGTGCTGTTTTGTTTACACATTGGGCCTTGCTTTTACCAAGGCTTCTTTAAAACACTCCTCCCTAGGCCATGTGTTAATTCAACTCATTTGCATAATAACTGAAACTCTGCACACCTTTCAAGAACATGTGCAGCATGTGAGGACCACACCCAGCCCTTCAAACCACACCCAGCTCTGCTCACCTTTCAAGAACATGTGCAGCATGTGAGGACCACACCCAGCCCTTCAAACCACACCCAGCTCTTCGAACCACACCCAGCCCTGTCTATAAAAGGCAGCCCCCGAGCCTCACCCAGTGCTTGTGCTCGTCTACCGCCCGCTTACCTGAGAACAGATCCCTCGGCGCTGGCACTCCTGCTCTCTACAGACTTTCATTGGCTTCAATGGGCGCAGCTGCTGGCTCTTCCTTCTTCTGGTTTCCGGTTCCTCCTTGCCTCAGCCTCTCTCCTACAAAAAACCTGCAAAAGAGAAAGAAGACAAGGTTAGACTGATCAGTATCTCTTGCCAGCAACAAGTAAGTGCAAAACCTTTTATTACCTGAAGGAACTTTGACAACAATTTCTGGATTCGTGTGTGGACGGTTTGAAGCAAGATACCTTCCACGAACATTGTGATTCATGCTCTTTGTTGCAAGAATACCTTGCGGAGCTTTGTGAAACAAACATTGTTTTTTTTTTATGGAACTTTTAAGAATCGAACAGTGGAAACCATTAACAGCAAGGCAAACAGTAAATCAAGGACTTGCACAAATTACATGCTGTATTTTGATGTAAAAGTACAGTATTTGTTTTCCAAAAGATTCTGGAGATATGGGAAAAGTGAGTCTGCTATTGGGAATTTAAGCTTTAGTTATATTAAGATGAATGTTTGATATTGGTAATTCTGATAACGGTATTTGTTTAATGTTTTAGAAGCTTTACAGTAATAGAAAGCACATCCCAGAGCAGTAACACATTCCAAACCTGGAAACTCGAGACCAGGATCCAAGAGGTACTTTTAGAAGAGAATTTCTAATAAATAAAGGGATAGTCAGGAACCCATTTAGGAATAGGTTGCACTTATCTGTTCTTTGTTTATGTTTCATTAGGCACCAGTTTCTACAGAAGTCAGAAAGGGCCGCAGATTTGTGCAGCACTTCAACAGTGGAAACGCAAGAACGGTGTTGTCTCTTTTTTTTATTTTATCCACTTCCCCCCTACCCTTGAGCTTCTGTTCTTAGTGCACTGTGTTAAAAACTAGTGTGCTGGAACAAGCAGTTTCAGGGTGGGGTCGGATTGTCTTCAACCTCCATCAGAACTGAACAAGAACTCAGGTGAGCTGGGCTTTGACACTAACCCTTGGAGACATTCTGGTAGTCCTGGGATCAAGCAGCAAAAAAAGCCCTCAAGCAGCAGAGCTGTCCTGTGAGAGCCCAAGCAGGCTTCAAGCAGCAGGGCAGTTTTCTGGTAGCAACAGGGTAGTCCTCTGAGGTACAAAGCAGGTCTCAAGCAGCAGTTTAATCCTCTGAAGTGAATAAAGTACAAGAAATTCCTTCTGGGGGGCATCCACATGTCCAGGAAGTAACTGAAGAATTGGTATGAGGGTCCAATATCTATACCTGGTGCCAGCCTTTGAAGTGGGAGAAACTTCTGGACTTTCCCCACATCAGGTTCTGGAATTTCCTTCCTCCCCTGTCCAAGCTCCAAGAGGTCTAGGGTGACAAAGTACTGGTGTGAAGTTATTTGTGAGTGTGCTGAAGGCAGCTCCTCTGAAATGTAAGTGGGGCAAGGAACAGCTCTGCCCTTCCCACCCTGGCAGGATGGCCCACCCAGTTAACACCTCACACTCTTTGGACTCACTGCCTGGGAGGAATACACAAAGGCCAACTGCCACCTTGTCATATAAATGTGACATAGGCTGTGGGTACCAAATAGTTAGGACAAGAAAATTCCAACTTTCTAAAAGTGGCATTTTCAGAATTTTGACTTAAAACCCAACTTTACCATTAGAGATGGTTTTAAATTACAACTCTTTTGCATCAAAAAATTACTTTTCTACATATTCCCAATCAAAGGTTAATACTTATTAATTGTAATGAGTTAATCCCATGTTATCCTATAGGAGAGGTAAGCCTCACAGTAGGGAAAAACAAAGTTTTGGAGATTTGTACTCCCAGGACATATAAAACTTAAAAGCGCATGTCCAACTTTTTAAATGCAGTATACCCTACCCAGTGGGCTGTTTAGGGCCTACTCTAAGAGGAACTAAATGAGTATTAAACAGGAGGTTTAAGCCTGGCAAAATGTGTGTTTTGTCAAGTCGCAATGGCAATTAAAAAATGCACACAAGCTGCAATGGCAGGCCTGAGACATTTTCAAAAGACTACTTAGTAGGTGGGGCAATAAGTGCTGCTGGCCCATAAGTAGCATTTAAGTTACACTCCCTGGGTGCACGTTGTACCACTTTACTAGGGACTTACAAGTAAATTAATTGTGCCAATCAGGTGTAGGCCAATTTTACAATGTTTTAAGGAGAGAGCATACACACTTTATCACTAGTTAGCAGTGGTATAGTGCACAGAGTCCTAAGACCAATAAAAATGCATTTCAGCAAACAGGAGGAGAGAAGGCAAAACCTTTAAAGTACGATCACACCAAAGGCGGTCAAACCTAACCATAAAACATGTAATTCTGTAAAAGTTTGGTTAAAATAAAGTGCACATTTAACAGGACATGGCATACCATTCAAAACTCATGTATACATATGTAACTAATAACAAAGTACATGTACTTACTGCCCCCTTGCTGTTCAGCCTCTTCCAGCTGACCAGGGAGAATTGGTCAGGCAGCCTTTAGGACCATCTCGTACAGTGGCGTCATGCAGGGTTGCTTTGTATGTGGGTTGGAGGATAAACTGGTGGTGTCCTGGACCTTAATATGCACCTAATGTTCCAGGTCCTCCCAGTGCTTGCAGCACAGCTTCCCCTGTTGCTTGTGGACACCCACTGAACTACAGTGCATGGCCATATCCCTACATATTTTGGCCTGCGCTTCATTGCTCAGCTGGGTAAATGGGCCCCTCTAAAGCTGTGGGTACTTGGCTATGAACCCCTCACTGATGGTGTTTATTTCTGATTCTGTGAAAGGAGGACCTTCTCCTCTAGTTCCTGCTGGGACACGATTAGTGCAAATAACAGCAGGATGGAGCCGCAAGATGGAGGAGGATGATTCTCTGAGGTGACAATGGCTGAGAATGAATTAAAAATGGACTCCTTCCTCTTCCTCTATGTTGTTTCCTCCTTACTCGTGGTAGGTGGAGTTCTCTTAACCGAAGATGGAGTCTCTGTCGGGGGTTTGGAAGATAATTTAACACAGGACAGAGTCTCCTCATGCAGAAGGGAGACCTTGTATATAAAAACAAGAGCAAAAACGTGAAGTAAATGTAAAAATATATTCTCTCTGATCAAAATTACATTGATCTAAGCAAAAATAAATAGTTACCATAACAATATAATAAAGCATTGCAGGTAGGTACAAAGATAAAAACACTATATGGACAAGTGTGGTCATATTTTTCACTAATGAACAATATCTTACTATGTAGTTGACTGAGGCAATGAATCATGGACAGTATGTTAAATGCCCAACTCTCATCATCGTAAAGAGACTGTTAAACCATATAAAGGTAGTAAATGAACTAGGAGGTCCCCAGAAAAGAGTTGACCTACCAATCATGCACCTGGATTTCCTGACCTTTTTCTGGCAACCACCAAGTTCACCGGATGGGGATGATTGCAAGGGTTAAGATTTATCTGTAAGCCTCATCTTATCACACTGTTGTAAAATGCAAAGTAGGCTATAATGATCGTGCACACAATCTGAGGGGCGTAAACCAGCGCCTTAACTGTGTGTTAAAGACCCCAAAAGTGCATAAAAAATGTCTCATATGCTTGCCTGTGCCCTATTGTACCTCCTCTATTGTAGATATTGTGGTTGGTGGACTGAGGGGTGTGAGGAGGTGGTGAGAGAGAGCATAACTAGCATCACCCGAAGGGACAAGAAAAGATTATATAACTGGACACTTTTTAAGTATATTATGCATCACTAACTACATGCATTGTGTGTTAGAATCAGGTGTGTTGAATATGTGGAATTCATTGTATACTAATGTTAAAAGGCAACCAAATAATGCTAGACTATTATGGGAATTCATTACATACCGTGAAGGCCCATGTCAATAAGAACACCAGCGACCAAGTAACATGAAAGAGGTGATTGATGGAAAATAAAGCTATTGTTTGAGCTTCCAGAATAGGTAGCATATGCATCTGTGAAGCATCCCCTGGCATCACAGACAGCCTGCATATTGATAAAGTGCGAGCAATGAACTGATGCCCACTTCTGTTGATGCATCTCACGATTGGTGCAAGCTTTGGGACTAATGTGTCTCTGAGATGTCAACGGTGTCACAAGACACCGTCTGGAAAGACCCATGAGCAAAAAATGAAATGCACCTAATGCTTTCGCAAAGGCTGGGATAGTATGGAAGCATCATGCAGGAGAGTCCAGCTCCTGCTCCCACTCAGCAACTATGTCGAAGATGAAATCAGGTTGGAAGCGGTATCTAGAAATAGTTTTGCTGGACATGCCAAATATGTTTATCCTTTGCCTGTAAATTCTCTATGTTCCTCCTCAAACAATCCATCAAACAATTCTTCTTTATTTGAATGCCATAGACAATCATAAATGATAACATACACAATATACATACAGTTACAATCAAGTAAAATACAGAAAAACAACACAGAATGTGAAATATCTCCCAACCTAAAAATCCAGAGTTTCACAGTAGTACACAGCTCATTTAAGAAGGCTACCCAATCTAAAACGCATGTCAACGCTGGGTAACAATTGTAGGAAATGAAGGGCAACTCTGCGTTGCTTAAAATTGTGCATCCATAAAAGAGGTAATAAATATGGCATTCTGAAAGTGTTATAAATTTACAAAATAATATAAAGTGCAGTAGAAACTGGGAAAACGTAATGTCACAAGTACATTTTTCCCCTTCCAGATTGCCAAAATATCCTTGTGGAAAGCATAACCTAAAACACATGCAAAACAAATACGGTTCCAGCCAAAGTTAACTTCCAGGGCAATATAGTTCTTAACTAAAGGTTTTGTCAATTCCAGACTTACCCTTAGTACGCAGAATTTACCCATAAATACACGTTTCACAGAATCCTTATCAATGTTACATATAGACATAGGGTTATTAAATAAGGAAGATTTTCCCAGAGTGGCAACATTCTGCTTAACATATCCAATCAAGGAAATCTTTCAGCCCTGTACGCACCAAGCGCTGTTACTAATTATATTTTGACTGAAAAAGGCCAGAGGGTTTTTCCACAATGAAAGCCATAACAAAAGAGGCCCTATCATAATAGCTTATTTGAGATAAGGCAAAGCCAATTCCTTGTGGCAAAAGTAATGTGGGGTTGATTGAGGAAGTAAAAGAAGACACCTGCAGAAGCGATTTTCCTCCACTTGCAATGCCCGGCAATCTGCAAAACCCCACACTCCACTACCATAGCTAGCATTAGGTACACATTATTTGGTATATATTTCTAAAAGGGAAGAAAACGGCTTTCCTCCCCACTGACTTACAAACATTGAAAAGTGAGCATACTGCTTGCTTAAACTTAGGGGCATATTTATACTCTTTGCACTGAATTAGCGTCATTTTTTTTAACGCAAATTCAGGGCAAACTTAACTCCATATTTACATTTTGACGCTAGACCTGTCTAGCGTCAAAATATTGGAGTTAAAGTCATTTTTGGATGTGCGACACCACCTTGTGTCAATGAGATGCAAGGTAGGCGTTCCCGTCCAAAAAATGACTCAAATCCCCTAGTGCCTTATTTATCCTCCCGTGCAAAAAAGGTACCTCGGGGAGGCGGGTCTAAATAATGGAACTAAGCCTGTTTAGCACCATTATTTAATGCCTGGATCAGGGCAGGCGTTAGGGGACCTGTGGGCCCATTTCCATAGTCAAACACCATGGAAAGAGCCCACAGGTGGCCACCCCAAACCCCGGGAACACCTCCACCCACACCAGAGGGACACCAGAGGATGGGGGGACCCCATTCCAGGTAAATAGGGTAAGTAGAGGTAAGTATTTAAAAAACTATTTAAAGTGCCTTTGGGGGCCCTGAAATGTGCGTCCCTACATGACACTGGGTGCAATGGCTATACCCAGGGGACCCTTGTCCCCTGTGCTGGCCATTGGGGGAGAGTGGAGATGACTCCTGTCTTTTATAAGACAGGAGTCATGTGGTATGGATGGTTTTGCATCAGGAAATTATGCTAGCTGGTTAAAGGCATTTTTTTTGCCTCTAACCAGCCTAGCGTCATTTTTGGGTGCAAAACCCCTTCCCCCATACCACCACCCCCACCCAGCCAACGTAATTTTTACTGATGCTAGCCCACCCTTTGCGCTGACTTGCGGGATTCCATAAATTTGGCGCCTGGCTGGCGCTATACAATGTCGCAAGCCGGCACTATAATATTTGACGGAAAACTGCATTTGCTCAGTTTTGCATCAAAACGTATAAATATGGGCCTGACTGTTCCTATGCCTTACATTTTCTGCTCATGATCCATTAGAATCAAATTCAGGACATAAATAATTAAATTTTGGCATCCTATGTAGCCTATTTCCGTTAACACAGAGTGTGTAGCAAATAATGCTTTGTGCCACATGCCATGGTTTAAAATTTGGTAAAATTAGTTGAAAGGTCTAAACCTGATATAAATTTGAAAAAAGCACGCACAAAGCTGCTCAAGGTGTTAGGAATTTGGGCAAGAAGCACAGAGTCATCAGCATATAAAAGTACTGGTATAGAACGGAATTGGTACAAGGGACATCTTGAGTAAGGGTACTCAGAAAATTATTAGGTTTATTAATATATAAAATAAATCACAACAGAGCTAGTCACACTTTCTTGCCTCATGCCATGATGCAAGATAAAAGTATCAGAAAGTTCAGCATTTGATTCAAATCTGATTCTAGTGGTCAAATTTTGATGCAGGTATCCCAAATATATATATATTTTTTTAACATATTTTATTGTTTTCATAAGCACAAAAAAAGGGGGAACATATAAGACATACATTGATTGTACATGTGCATTTTTCCATCTATTTGCACGCTGTTACATCATTTGTATCTTTCATATCAACCATATTGTCATTAAACTGTCTAGCTCTGTATGTCATGTATAATGGACATCGTGCATTATCGTGATGGTACTTTGAATTAGTATGCCACCTTATGTTCAATACATCTAACGTTATTTTTAACTGCGAACTATTGACCAGACATCTTGGTGATTTAGAAGGATGTTCTATTACTGCATTCTTGGTTGTTATCTATTATCTCACATTGTTGGTATATGTACCATTTTTCAGGGGGTTGGGAGTAAATCGACGATTTTATTATGTATTTGGTGATTACTATACTGTGATTGCCCAGTATTGTTCTTCTTAGATCATTGTGGTTTGTCCTCGTTATTTTCGTCCTTATTCAATGATATGAACTTATCTATTAATTCATCCCATTCCTGTACTATTGGGTATTTCCTACTTCCGGCATATTCTTCCCTTCTGAGGGCGACTCCTTCTGCTTTTCCCCATTCTATTACCTCCGCCCTCCACTGGCTCACCGTGGGCGCTGTTGTGGCCTTCCAGCGCCTAGTCAGTAGACGTTTAGCCAATAGGAGTGCTAGGTTTATCAATCTAGGGAGACCTTTTTTGGGGCGTAGGAGCAGTCCCAGTATACAAGTCTCCATTTTACGGTATATAACCTTTGCTGCTAATTTATTCAGTTAGTTGGTTATATTTTCCCAATATTCAGTGATAGCAGGGCACTCCCAGAGCATGTGTGTGAGTCCTGCTACCTCTTCCTTGCATCTAGGACATATTGAGGGCAGTCCTGGGTATAAAGTATGTAATCTGTGTGGGGTGAGATATGCTCTGTGAAGTATAGCATATTGGATTAATTTAAATCTCGTTTTACAAGATATTTGACTTGGGTAATTTAGTATGGTAGTCCATTCCTCTTCTGATATCTCTCTTCCAAAGTCTGTTTCCCATTTGATTTTTCATTATGTCAGGGGTTTAGATAGGTGGGTTTTCAGCCCCCTATATAGCCATTTGACCATATGCGTCCCTTGGTCCATAGTGTATATGGAGTGTACCAGTGCATGTGTAGGCAGTTCTTTGTCATTCGGGCCCAGTGTTTAGTGACATAGTGCGTGATACTAGCATGCAGGAGGAAAAGTGAGGCAGATAAATCGTGTTCATGAATGTGGTCGGTGTGTGTTAGTAAACGTTGGTCTTTAAATAAAGAACCTATGGATTCTACGCCTTCCTGTGTCCATTTTCGTAGTTGTGTAGGGGTTAAAATACCAATGGTTACTGGCAAGCCCAACAGTGGGATATTGGGAGAGTAGGGGATCGTGCCAGAAGTATATTGGAGCGCCAGTTGCCAATATTGGAATGATATTTTCAACAAGAGACGGGCGTGTCCCTTAACTGGGGCTCCGGGGCATAACAAGGAATGCAGATTACCTTTGTCCAGCATCTGTTGATTATAGTTTATTTCTTGTAAGTTTTGGCCACTTAGCCAGCACGCCAGCCACAGGAGCTGTCCCGCTATGCAGTAAGCGTTAAAGTCTGGTGCGTTCATCCCTCCCTGTTCTACCGGCATCTGTAACTTGGCCAGGTTTATTCTGCGTCTTCCCTTCCCCTAAATAAGTTCCAGCAACATAGAGTTGAGTAGCTTGAAGTAGGACTCCCCCATATAAGTTCCAGCAACATATAGTTGAGTAGCTTGAAGTAGGACTCAGGCACTTTCACCAGTAGGTTAGTGAAGTAGTATAGCAGGTGGGGTAGTGCCACCATTTTGGCTATTGCCAATCTGCCGGCAATTGAAATTGGTAACTTTGTCCAGAACTGGATCTGCATTTTAAGTGAGGAGAGGGCTCTTTTCAGAATACCTTCCAGGAGGTCTTCTGGTGTGCGATATACTTGAATCCCAAGATATCAGAAAGTGTCTATTGCTACTTGTAGCTGGTGGTCTCCAAATGGTAGCATATTGTCTCTATGTGGCTCATAGAATGAGAAAGCTATGGATTTGTTAAAGTTTATGGCCAGTCCCGACAGGGGCATGAATTCTTCAAAGATATATGCAGCTTTAATAGGGTTTTGGTTAAGATCCTTAATATATGGTATTATATCGTCGGCATATAGTGAAACTACGTGTTGTGTATGATCTATTTCAATGCCCCAAGCCCCGCCCTCCTGTCTCAGCAGTTGTGCCAGAGGTTCTATAGCTAGGACAAGTAGCAAGGGGGATAAAGGACAGCCTTGCCTGGTGCCTCTATACACCGGGTAAATGTGTGATATATTTTGTCCTGTACGTGCTCTGGCTGTTGGTGTCGCATATAGTAGGCTGACCCATTTAATATAGTCCAACGGGGCCTGAAACTTCTTTAAGGCCTTTATCATATATTCCCAACTAAGGGAGTCGAAGGCCTGGCGGAGGTCCAGCGAGAGACACTCCGCGTGCGGGAACTTCCCCCTTGCAGCATCCATCACTTGGTATAATCTACGCACATTTAAGGAGGTGTTCCTAGTCGGGACAAAACCGCACTGGTCAGTATGTATAAGATTAGCTATATATGATAGGAGCCTTTGTGCTAACATTTTTGCTAGGATTTTGTATTCAATGTTTAATAAGGATAATGGTCTATACGATGAGATATCAGTTGCGTCCTTACCCGGCTTCAGAAGGGACGTCACTAGTGCCTGCCCAGTGGTATCTGGTAGTCGTCCCATCTCTAAGGACGCTTGATATAATCGCTCTAAGTGTGGGGTGAGCTGTGTACTGAATAGTGAATAAAATTCCGCCGGCAGGCCATCTGTTCCTGCCATTTTATTGTGCGCCATGTTTTTAATAGTTTCTCTGATTTCCCCTTGCGTAATTTGAGCTCCTAGTATCTGCCCTGCCTCTGCATCAAGTGTTGGGAGTTTCATCCTAGTCAGGAAGGAGTCTATCCTCCCCTCTGCCATTGTGGGTAGAGCGGAGTATAAAGCCATGTAGTAATCTTTAAAAGCTGTATTAATGTCTAATTGGGTAGTTATATCACCATGTTGAGTTGTCCTGATATGCAATATGGGAGTGGGGGCCAGTTCTTCCCGTATTAGACATGCCAGGAGTGGGCCTGCCCTATCACCTTCTCTGTGCATCCATCCTTATATCTAGTATGATCGAATTTCCGGAGTTTTTCGACCAGTCGGGCGTGTTCAGATCTAAGATCTTGCAGTGCTGTAGTGTTAGTAGGGTTTATGACCGACTCTTTTTCTAGGGTACCTAACCGTTTCTCCGCCTGTGTCAGTTCCCTCACCAGTGTTTTCCGCACTCCTGACACTGCCCCTATTATGACCTCCCGTACAACCACCTTGAACGCCTCCCACTCTATTAGTGGGGAGGAAGCCGTGTCTGTATTGTCACGGAAAAAGGTCTTAATTGTCTGTGCTAGTTCCTCTCGTATGGCAGTGTCTTCCAACACTATGGGCGGCAAACGCCATGTTGGGATAGGTGTGGATGTTCGTCCCCAGTTCATTTTCACTTCTAAAGGGTTATGATCTGATAGTGTCTTTCCCAGGTAAGTGGTTTTGGTAATTAGCGTCTGTAAGGACTCAGTGCAGACAATCCGATCTAGTCTCATGTGCACTTTGTGGTGAGGTGAGTAGAAGGAGTATTCCTTCATGTTGGTGTTTTTGGCCCGCCATATATCTGCTAGGGACCATCCCTGTAACCATCTCCTTAGTGTGTCTGCTTGTCTCCGTACATTTGTTCCTAACATTGGAGGGGTGTTTCGGTCCATGGTAACATCCAACACCGCATTAAATTCCCCACCAATCACCCAGGGAATATGTGCCCATAGTGTTAACACTCTTGATAGGCGTTCTAGGAAGGCGTCTTGGACAGTATTTGGTGCGTATATGCTGCCCAGTACCACTGGTTTCCCATCCAAGTTACCCCTGATCAAAAGAAATCTGCCCTCATCATCAATCCTAGTATCAGCCACTTCTAAGGGCACACCGGCTCTTATCCACTGAGCTGCTCCTCGTGCAAATGCCGAGTATGAGGTATAAAAGATCTGTCCTCGACATTTTTTACGAAGTTTAACTGCTTCATGTGAAGTAAGATGAGTTTCCTGTAAATAAACAATATGTGCTTTGCGGAGATATAATTGTGCTAGGATTCTGTGCAGTTTTGGGATATCTCCCATCCCCCTCACATTCCAAGTGATAATATTATATTCACGTTGTGTGTGCATAGTTGGATCTGATTATGTGCATCCACATTCGTTTGTGGCCCCATGCTAGTCTATTTTTTCTGCAGAATAGTGTACCTGGCGTGAATGTCGATGTCTGTCTTAGCAGAAAATAATCATACTTATACTCTAATAGAAATACCAGGCAAAGCCTAAACCTGCTTTGCCAAACAATTACGTAATACATAATCTTGGTGTTACAACAAAGCAGTCAATTCATACTGGAAGGGGCCTACACAATGGGGCGTGGTCAAAGAATATGTCCCGCTGCCAGCGGGTCTGCTAGTGATAGTGTGAGAGAAAATCAACGTATGCCAAGGAGCTCTACCATCTGAGCCCACCACAACTGTAGGGGAGCGGAGGTTCCGTCCAGAGAAAGTAACAGGTATTTTGGCAATGCTATTACGGGGTTACATCTGTTAAAAGTCTCTAGCTATTTGTGGAGTGATGTCGGGAAACAGAGCCAGGCTCCCCTCTGAGCCCCATGCCGCCATGCTATCCACCGAAGAAGCGGTTCTGCAGGGAGAAGAGTTCATCTCCCGTAGGGAGCCCGCGGTTTGTAATGCATTGTTTTGTCCCTCCAGGGCCTGATGCAGTGTTGGGCCTGTTGTTTTCCGTAACATTTGGGCTTTATTTCATTTGTCTCTGCGATGTTGAGGAAGTTGTTTTACATGGGGGCCGCTGTTCTGCTCCTCCGCTTGTGAGTGTGGGAAGTTTTCATCGAGCCAGGTACACACAAGGTCGGGTGAGTCAAAGAAGTGCGTTTTCTCATCGTGTGTGATGCAGAGTTTTGCTGGGAATAACAGCGCATATTTTATCTCCATTTTGCGCAGTCTTTGTTTTATTGTCTGGAAGGATGCTCTGCGCTTCTGGACTGCCAGAGTATAGTCTGGGTATAGTAATATCCTGGCATTGTCTATCATAATAGGATCCATCTCCCTCGCCACCTGCAAGGCAACATCTCTATCTCTGTAGTTCAGTATCCGTGCGATCACAGGTCTTGCTGGAACTCCTGGTACGGGTTTTCTGCCAGGGATACGGTGTGCTCTTTCCACCACAAAGTGTACCGACAGTCTGTCTTTGGCTATGGATTGTAACCATGTCTTGATGTATTGTGTGGGGTTGCTTCCTTCTTTGCCTTCGGGGAACCCAATTATGCATTTATTATTGCGTCGTGAGCACCCCTCTGCGTCATCGACCCTTTCCTGTAGGGTTTCCATTCGCTGTTGAAGCCTTTCCATAGCATTTTTATTATCATTATGTGGCAGGAGGATTTCACCCACTGTTGACTCCGTTTGTTTTAGCCTGTCTGAGAGTTTTGCTTGATCATCTTTCATTATATTCATTTCCATTGTGATCATACCTAATCTGTTCTCTATGGCTTGCCGGGAGTCTCTAATTTCTTTTAGTATAGTGTCCAGCTTGTCCATGTTTTCTTTCGCCTGGGGCGTCGGGATCTGGTCCTGGGGAGTCGGGGTTAAACCATTTTCCATTGGTTTGCCCTTTGTGTGGCCCATTACCGGACTTCTCTGTTGTGTTCTTTTTGCTTCGCACCTCAGCTCAGACTATCATATGTTCAGTATAGGCAGGAGCAGCGCTTGTCCCGCGTGCGGGCCCTCGGGTCTTATTGTCCTTTATAACACTTTATCAGATTTCCATAATCTTATTTCTGCTTAGCGGTATGCAACGGGGGGTGGTCCTGGGAAGGGGTTTATACGTTATTTCTCTCGTGTGTAGTCTGTCACTCTCCCCCGTGCCATTTCTGTACTCTCCAATGAGGCATTCCACTATGGTTTGATGCTCCATTCAGCGGAACGCCATCGCCATGCCCCCAATTGGAACAGTAGCGAGGTCTAGGCCACAGCTCAGTCCAGCGCACCTCCCTCAGTTCAGGTAATGCGTTTTCCATGTTCTCTGCGGCTGCTAGCGCCGCGGGCCTCCCGGCATGGCGTGCCCGGTCGTCGGCGCGTTCAAGGACAGGGGAGGGCTGCGGGCAGCCGGATCGGCACATAGGTTGTAATCAGGCCGGTTTTACGTCCTCGGCCGCACCTTTATTCACCTCCACTCACCGCCTCTCAGCCGCGTCTGTCTTCGCGCCTCTTCGCCAGGCTCCTTCCACTCTCCGCTAGTGTCGCGGGGCCTCCCGCGCGACGCGCCCGGACCCCAATGCGCCCACGGTCAGAGGAGGGCCCGGGGCAGCCGGACCGGCACACAGGCTGCAATCGGGCTGGCTCCGCCCCCGGTCGCACCTTTAGTCACCTCCACTCAGCGCCTCTCGGCCGCAGCTGGTCTCATCACTGCCCGTCTCCGCACCTCTTCCTTAGGCCCATTCAGCCTTCTTCTCGTCAGGCAACAACAAGACCTCGTTGGGGGCCCTGGATTGCATCATTTAGCTCCTGTTGCTTCGCCTGGACTATCGTTTGGTTTCCGGCCGCGTCTCTGGTCCCGGTGTGCGACAGATTTCAATTTTACGGCGGGCTCGGTCGGGAGCTCCTCGTCTATGCGACCGCCATCTTAGGCGGTTAGCCACACCATGCAAGTATGCCAAAAAACGCACAAATGTAGAATCACCTCCAACAAAATAACCCATAGCTTAGCACCAGCGACCTTGTTGAAAGCAGATGACAGTTCCATTAAAGCTAGGTAGAATGGACTCCTTCTACCTATAGTATATTTGCCTACTAACAATGAAGATTTAGGCACTGTTCCATTGTACCTAGCCTTTCTTGAAACCTGTGCTGACAAGGAGATAATACATTGTTGTCATGTAACCAACCTCCTAACCTATTTAAATGATGCTTCCCATTATCTTAACAGTGAAATCAATTGTGGAGATAGGTCAAAAACATTTGGGGTCAATACAACTTCCCTTTTTAAAAACCGGAAGGATAATAGAACTTTACCTAGAAGGAGGGAGATCAGTTAACTCTAAATTGACAAATACATTAGTGAGCAACGGGTACCCATAAATCTGCCCTACATTTAAAAATATCAGTAAGCACCCCATTCTGTCCAGGAGCTGTGGATGGGGAGCTTTGGTTAAGGGCAACAATCAATTCCGCTTCAAAGAAATGGAACCTCTCAATAATAATATTATTGGAAAATAGCCCAGCAGATGCGTTACAATTGGGAATTTTACAGTAAATAATACCACAACGGGCAACCCACTGGTCTCTGGTGATATGGCAACTCATTATGGAGGGTGTTGACATTTGTGTTCTTTGATCATTGAATGTGCTCTAAAACTTTCTCAGGTTCTTGAAAGAAGCTGCAACAGCCAGACCATCCCAATTATCCCTTTGGATTTCAATCTTTCTTTTTGAAAAGGCCTCTTTACAGAATGCCTGAACCTGTGCAACTGCAGTACGATTCCTAGGGGTAGTAGTCAGATTTTCCCCACAAATTCCTATGAGCATAGGAACAGGATCGATCAAACCAGCCAGTACTGGGGAAGTATATCTGCAGACAGGCTTAAGTAATGATCTGTGTATTAGATTACATAAACTTTTATATTGACCACATAAGCTCTTCTTCGAAGGATTCTCAGATAAAAAAGTTATAAAAATATTAGATATGATTTAATTAGGCAGTTCAGAAACTTAGTGGGTTTGGGCAGGTGCCAAATGAACCTAAGCCCATTATGTTGGGGCAATGGTTGTACAACTGTTTGTACCTGGCCTCTCACAAAACCCATAGGTAAAGTAAAGGTAGCTACCAGAGACTTATGGCTGCTAAAACGTAGGTTGAATGTGCCACACCTTATCAGACACTGTAACAGTCCATGTGTTACAAACATATATTCAACTATAGGGGAACATTCTCATCCATGGAATGTTAGAATCCTAGACTCAATATCATAATTTAACTCATGGATATTTATGAGATCTCACGCCAGGATATATTGGCCTAATTCAGCACCTCTACGATCAGAGAGGCAACGTATACAACATTTATCAAAATAAGATTAATAAGCGCCTACATCATTAAGTTGGATCATTATCTTAACTAAATTAAGTTTAGCATAAAAAATTGCTACAAAGCATATTACATTCTGAGAATGAAGAATTATGTCTAGTCATAAATTTGTCAAATATCATAAATAGGGATATAAAATTCTTGTGAGTGGAATAGAAGTCATTGTTATAAAAGTTAATAATGAAAAATTAAAACTGTGAGAACTAACCATATGTATTACTTGAAACTCAGAACTGTTAAAATCCAGAGTGACTATTTTTGTTTTGACTCCAAGCTTAACCCAGATGAATAGACCACCTTTTGATCTCCCAGTGTGGAAGGAGTTGCTGGGAGGGAATGCCAAGAATAAAAATTACATACAGGCAGGATAAAAGCCCAGGTTTCTTGCATAGTAACAAAATCATACTGTTCAATGAAAGACATCCAGTCTTGCTGGGCCAATTTACTGTGAAGCCCAGCAACATTCCATACACAAAATTGTAAAAGGAAAAATTCCCATTGGATTTGGTAATTTAAGTATTCCTCTGTACTCCCACATCCTGCCCATTATAGTTAGAGGGAAGTTTACAATCAGATGAGACATCTGAAACTACAGGTTTATTACTAGAGAATATGGTGCCTGAAGAAAAATCTCCACTGAGCTAACTTCTGGAATGCCCCTGCTAGGCGTAAGCTTAGCCATAGGTTGATTTAAGACTCAGTCACACCCAAGCATACTTTTTAAAGCTGCAAGTCTGTTAGTGAGAGGTAGCCCAACATAATCAGACACAGAATTGATTGAATTTTGCCCTGAGGTGGGGGGAAGTACTGTGTCAGAAATAAAAGGGGATACAGTAAGAGGGGGTTTATAAAAATATCTAAGTGGGAGTATTTGAGATTGTCCAGGAAAGGAAAAATTGGGTTAGGCTTACAGACTATGTACTATTTTTTGGATCTTTAAAATTCACAACAATACAATCTCCGGACAATACTTTAGGCGATGAACCAACCTAATCAACCCTTCTAACCATACATATAATATTATTAAATAAGGTGCTAAATCTCATATGTTTGCCTTACTAGTGTAACACCCTGTGAATCAATTGATTAGTTGTCTCTTCCTGGATCAGTTTGAGTATTGGGACATTAGCCAGGATTAAAACATAAAGGCAAACTGAAGGGGGCAAATTCAGTATGACTTGCCCCTGTGAACATTGCTTTTCTGAGAAATCCGGCTTGAGAAGAGCAACCAGACCATGGCTAGTAGTACATTTGGAGGTAAAAGAAACAGGTGGATTACAGGTACGATAAGGTAAGGAGAAGGAGGAATTGAGGCAACGGGCAACAACTGGGAAGATGAATCTGTAGAAATGAGATTACAGACATACACCTCATGGGAACCTGACTACACACCAGACATGATATGCCTATACTAACTAAGTATGGGTTTGGCTTGTGAGCTATTAGTAGTTTTATGCTAAATGAACTTGGCCAGGATGGATTCAGTTATGACTAACCTATTTTAAAGGGAATTGTGTTTTTAAAAGTCGATTCAAATCTAGTGCACAGTTCTTTTAAGTAGTTCAAGTCACTCACACAGTCCAGTGTCCCACTTGAAACTAGCAACCTTACAGCCCTTAAACGTTCTCCTCTTCATGACACCTCTTTTTTCTTTTTGACAGAAGGTTTATTGGGTGAAGGAGCGTCATTGCACTCTGCTCTGCTACTGAACAGATTTTCTAGCTGAACAGACAAACCAAAAATACCGGTGTCTGCAGAAGCACAGATCCCTGCCATTTCACTTTGTTGAACACAAGTAGACAAACCAACCCCCTATTAATAGCCTTCTTTTAGTCAAAGCAATCTCTTTTTTCGAATCACCCCCACTACACACTCCAGGAAAGAATCAGTAGTTTTAACTGTAGCTACAGGTGCAAATACTACTCACAGTTTTTCTCTTTCCTATATTAGCAGGGGAATAAGCCACTAAAATGAAGACAAAGAGGGTGATTCTGAGCCAAGCGGGAACCGCCAGAAGACCGTACCGCGGTCAAAAGACCGCGGCGGTCATTCTGGGTTTCCCACTGGGCTGGCGGGCGACCGCCAAAAGGCCGCCCGCCAGCCCAGCGGGAAACACCCTTCCACGAGGAAGCCGGCTCCGAATGGAGTCGGCGGAGTGGAAGGGGTGCGACGGGTGCAGTAGCACCCGTCGTGAATTTCAGTGTCTGCTAAGCAGACACTGAAATTCTAAGTGGGGCCCTCTTACGGGGGCCCCTGCAGTGCCCATACCATTGGCATGGGCACTGCAGGGGCCCCCAGGGGCCCCACGACACCCCATACCGCCATCCTGTTCCTGGCGGCCGAAACCGCCAGGAACAGGATGGCGGTATGGGGGTCGGAATCCCCATGGTGGCGCAGCAAACTGCGCCGCCATGGAGGATTCCCCTGGGCAGCGGAAAGCCGGCGGGAGACCGCCAACTTTCCGTTTCTGGCCGCGGCTGTACCGCCGCGGTCAGAATGCCCAAAGGAGCACCGCCAGCCTGTTGGCGGTGCTCCCGCGGACCACGGCCCTGGCGGTTTTTACCGCCAGGGTCAGAATGACCGCCAAAATGCGGTGGCCCAGTCCATCGTTTTCCAGGCAAAGATGGGCATACAAGGGCTGCTCTTGGCCAGGTCTTCTCCCAGGCAAGCGCATAAGCACCTCCCACGCAGTGGGAGACAGCCAAGCGCTAAAAGGCATGTAGAGGATACAACTCTGCATCCTCCTTCAGCAAGCAGGCAGGTCTCTTGGGACTTACAATCCCTTGGTGGCAAAGGTAGCAGTGGATTTGGCATCCCGCGCAGCCGGAGACAGTCAAGCGCTGAGTAGCGCGTAGAGATTGCGTCCCCTCTTCGCCCTCAACAAAGCAGGCAGTCCTCCTGGGACTTGCAGTCCTTTGACAACAATAGCAGTAGTGGATTCAGCGTCTTTGTAATTCAGTCCGTAAGTTTCTGTCAGGACGGAGTCGAGGAATATGCTAGCCTGAAGCTTACATATTATCAACGACTTCTACCACTGGCTTGAAGCAGAAATGTTTGAACACAGAAACAGATAACCAGTCGGCTATCTTCATAATATCCTTCAGTCAATCTCTTAAAGAGAATGGCTTGGATGCCATATCACCCCTTGCTGAGTATGCAACAAATTTCAAAGTGTCTACACCCGTTTCTTGCATCACCAATTTAACCCATCTTGCTAACGTTGTGGATGATACAGCTTTGAAAGACTTTTTTAATGGTGATAAGCAGTTGACTTACTCTGGAGGCATGAATTCATGTGTCATAGTTCATAAGCTTTAATGCATCTGAATGCACACAGGTTTAGATATTTATTAAATTCTGTATAAGAACTCACTCTAGCATTCAATTTGGCTTATTTTTGGGTTAAAAATGTGACTCCATGCGGAGTAAACATCCTTCCTGAAAGGCAGAGAGCCATGACATCTGACACTCTTTTGCATGATATAAAACAAGCATTGCCAACTTACCCAACAATCCCTTCTTGGATAGAAACCTGTTGTGTTGTCATGACAGAAACATATTCCATACCTGACTGATATCTCACGGATAAGAATACTTAGGTATGGTGGGTACAGACAATCAAAACTCCCTCAACAGTATGGACACCAAGGGGTGCTTGCCAACCGTTCATGCACACATGGTCTGCTAATACATATCATCTGAAAGCATTTACCAACATGTAACATTGGCCTTCCATAGCTATCTGAGACATAAAGGTCAAGATATGGACAAGGTTGGACCCCAAGGTATCCAGATAAAATTCCAGACACCAGCATGCCCATCGTCTCCAAGCTGATTTATTTTGCTGACCAAATCTTCCTGATGAGACCTTAAGCTTGTTCAGAAAGGCTGAGGGCATCCTGTACACGAGCTGATGGTGTTCCTTTTGCAGACTTGTCAGAACCGTCTGATAGATGGGGAGATGGTTTGGAGAGGCCCTGGAAAGTTTCATCAGAATTGGAAACCCCACTTGTGACTTAAAGATCAGGCTGAATGTATCAGATCCACCTCATGCCTTGTGACTTGGGCTGCAACCCTTTTAATTATAGCAATGGGGGAAGAGCATAGTTGATTTCTGGAGACCACACCTGAAGAAACACATTTGTTGTGTTGTTTCCGGATTCTGTCTCCAACTCCAATACCTCAGAAGTCTGTGGCCTAGTTTGGAGACAAAAAGGTCCCCAGAACTTTGTGAGCACCTGAAATACTCATGAGTGTAACTTCCAGGTGCTGTTATCCTGAAAGTGACATGCTTGGTAAATCACTGTTGTGTTCTTATGCAGGTATTCTGTTGTCACCACCTCCTTGTTATGCAGAAGTCCTCGGCCACCTCCATGAGTAGTTGTTAATGGGTTCCTCCCAAATGTTTTATGTACCTTGATGCTGAGATGTTGCCCATCTTGCAAAGGACACAGTATTTTTGTTAGAAATGGGGTCTTTGGCTGGCAGTCAGTATGCACTCTGTCTAAGCAGGTCAGGGTAAGGTATACACACACCTAGGATAACCCTTGCTCACCCTCTTAGCTTGGCACAAGCAGCCAGGCTTATCTCAGAGGCAATGTGTAAAGTATTTGTACCAACACACAGAGTAACACAGTGAACACACTACAAAGTGGACACCACACCAGTTTAGAATAATAGTCAATATTTATGTGAGTAAAACACTACCAAAATGAAAAAAATCCAACATACACAAGAAAAGTTATGAATTTTCAAAGATTAAACTTCAATATAGTGCTTAGAAACACAAATGCTTCAACTTGGTGTTATCACGGCGTCATAACTGAGTTGTTCCCAACAATCTGATGCCAATGGTGCAGGTCAGGAAATCGCACGGAACCCCAGGTACAGTACCTTGTGAAAATGAGGAAACAAGCTGGTGCACGGAGTGGGGGGTCGGGACGTTGCTGGATCCAGTGCGGTGTCGGTTTCGGTGCTGTGGAGTGAAGGAGCAGAGGCGTCTGTGTGAAGTATTGGGTCATTGCTGCGGAGCTGTCGATGTGAGGCGGTGCCGGTATCAAGTGTCGGATCCTCGCACTTCCGGCTGGGTCAATATCTGGCGGTCACGGCATGGTGCGGCGACCTCGCGGGGGCATGCCAAGAGGCTCCAGGTGCTGCGATGGAGTCAGGTGTCATGGACTAAAGTGACACATCACTTCGGAACTCACGGAGTCATGGACTTCAGTGAGGCCGTGGTGGCGACAGGTCTCGAGGGCCATCGCACTCCACCAGGGACCACGGCTTTTGTTGCAGGCGGCGGTGCGGGATCTGGCAGCGGTGTTACTCCAGGCATCGTCCAAAGTCAGTGCACTTGGTTTTTCTTGGTTTTTCACTCGCTTCTCCTTTCAAGTGCCCAGGGACTGGATTAGGCACTTGGCAGGGTAGGAGTCTCAGCAAGAGAGTTCAGTTGCGGGCAGAGGAAGTCTTTGATGGCTCTGAGACTTCAGAACAGGGGGAAAGCTCAGTATAAGCCCTTGGAGACACTTCACAAGCAGGATACAAAGCAAAGTCCAGTCTTTGCCCTCTCTAAGGCAGAAGCTGCAACTGCATGCCAACCCAGCAAACAGACACAGCAAAGGGGCAGAACTTCTCCTACAGCTCTTCAGTTCTTCTTCGTGGCAGAGGTTCCTCTTGATCCAGAAGTGTTCTAAAAGTCTGGGGTTTTGGGTCCACTACTTATACCTGTTTCTGCCTTTGAACTAGGCAAACTTCAAAGGAAAGTCTCTGTTGTTCACAAGATCCTGCTTTGCCCAAGCCTGGCCGCAGACACACACCAGGGGGTTGGAGACTGCATTGTGTGAGGACGAGCACAGCCCTTTCAGGTGTAAGAGTCAGCTCCCCCCCCCACTCTAGTCCAGGAGAGTCATCAGAGTATGCAGGCTACACCCCAGCTCCCTTTGTGTCACTGTCTAGTGGAAATTCCCACAGCCCAACTGTCAGTCTGACCCAGACGTGGATTCCACAGGCAGGCAGAGACACAGAATGGTTAAGCAAGAAAATGCCCACTTTCTAAAAGTGGCATTTTCAAACTGACAATCTAAAAAACAACTTTAACAAAAGATGTATTTTTAAATTGTGGGTTCAGAGACCCCTAGCACCACATCTCTATCTGCTCCCAATGGGAAACTGCACTTAAAAGATATTTAAAGGCAGTCCCCATGTTAATCTATGAGTGAGATAGGCCTTGCAGTAGTGAAACCCGAATTTGGCAGTATTTCACAATCAGGACATGTAAAGCACACCAGTACATGTCTTATCTTTAACAGTTACTGCACCCTGCATGTGGGGCTACCCAGGGCCTACCTTAGGGGTGCCTTACATGTACAAAAAGGGATGTGTGAAACTGTACATACAGGCCTTGCAGTGGCAGGTCTGAGCCATGTTTACAGGGCTACTCATGTGGGTGGCACAGTCAGTGATACAGGCCCACTAGTAGCATTAGATTTACAGGCCCTGGGCACCTCCAGTGCACTTTACTAGGGACTTACTAGTAAATCAAATATGCCAATCATGGATAAACCAATCATCCATACAATTTATAAAGAGAGCATTTGCACTTTAGCACTGGTTAGCAGTGATAAAGTGCCCAGAGTCCTAAAGCCAACAAAAACTGGTAAGAAAAAAATAGGAGGAAGAAGGCACAAAGTTTGGGGATGACCCTGCAAAAAGGGACAGGTGCAACCACTTTACTTTGTTCTTTGTCCAACATTTCACAGCAAAGGATCCCACCAGAAGTTACAGGCAGATGATATGTAATCCTCATTCATCTTCTGACCATCCTCATCTTGTAGAGAAATCTCTGCATCTAGTTCTCCAACCAGACCTGCAGGTATCCGACTCTATGATCAGGTCCAGCTTTGATCCAAAAATTGCCCTGCTGTTCCATTCTTGCATATGTTGAAGCGACCATGTGAACTTTTTTCCTGACATCTTGTGTAAGGTCCACGGATTTTGAGCAGCTTAGGCCTTTTCTTTGCCCTATAGTGCGGCGTTTTTGGAAATATAGCCTGGGCTGACAAGCACTGAAGTCCTTCCTACTGGACCTACTGTCTAAGTGATATTTTGGGTTTGATTACGGCTTGTTTCAGCTCCTTCCTGATGTTCATCATTTTTATGGAATTTTAGTATCACTCTGATTGAGTCCACCACTAAACCCAGGAACTACCCAGGAACTACATCAATTGTTTGGGAGGAGCTCCAATTTCTCTGGCTAATCATGAATCCCAAATCTTGTAGCAAAGCAACCAAGCCCATGTCCTCTAGCAAAGAAACTGTCATTTATAAATGCATCAAAAGCCTTTGTGGACATTGACCCATGATCAGAATGTTGTCAAAGTAGACTATCAACCTCAAACTTCTTAAGAGGAGGAATTCCATGCCATTTCTCAGGACCTTTGTGAAGTACCATGGTGCTGGTGAGAGGCCCAAAGGTGGTGCTGTAAACACATGTCTTGTGTCTCCATTGGAACTGCAGAAATGTATGCTGAGATTTGAAAATTGGTATCACTATGTGAGCTTCTTTTAAATCCAGTCTCAATATCCAGTCTCCATGCCTGAGGATACCCAAGTGGATGAATCTCATTCATTTTGCAATGGAAGAAGACAACCTAATTGTTTAATCCTGTGAGATCGATAAATGGGTAGAAGCCCTTGTCGTTCTTCTGAACTGAGAAGATGTCGTTGATGACCCTTTGGTGTGAAGTACAGTGTGAGCGACTGTGACCTACAGTTCCAGCGCTGCCACCTCCTGATCTATTATTTTTGAGTTTTTTTCTGAAAAATTACCAATTGCAGCCTGTTCCATTGGCTTGGTGAGTTGTAAACCTCAAATTGAAAACCTTTGATGATCTGTAGCATTAACACATCATGGGTTAGCTCCCACCATTTGTGAAAGAACAGTACCAGCCTCCCCCGAAGCCTTATACGGTAAGAAAGGATGAGACTTACCGGAGTATCTGTTTCTTGCTATGTTGCTCCCTCCAAACGAACCACTAATGCTCCATCCTCTATTTGCCATGCTGGACAAGAAGAAACCTTGGAAACCTGAGTGATCTGACCATCGTCCAAGGCAGTGTACCTGAATCCTGTGAGAGCCTTGTGGTGGGAACAAGTGAGCTGAGTGCCCTCATTCTAAGAAAGCCCCTCCAAAATCCTTTTGTCAGTAGATTTGTTTTATAAACAACTGGGCCTTGTCCAATGACAGGAAGGTAGACACATACTTCCCAAATTTCTTCAGAAATGGATTGCCGAAAAAACACTTTGGCTATCAGGTCAGTCTCCCATGTGGTGAGGTTGCCCAGTTTCCAGACCACCTTGTTGAGCAGGGATAGAAGTCTCTCCATAGAGATGGCATAGTTGCATTCCGTAAAAATATTACTGCTCCTTGTGTCATACTGACATGCTCTCTGGCAAGATAAGTGACCCGGGTTTTCTTGCCTTCTCTGTTATGCCCAGATGTTTTTGTCAGAGGAACTGGCCAAATTCAGTTACTTATGCTGACAAGGCTGGTAGACCTGTCAATGCCCTTCTGAGGGTCTTTTACACATATGTCTAGGAACATGGTCATCTTACTATCAACTTCAGTTGTTGCAGGCTCCTTCCTCTCTAAGGCTAGATGAGGGCATTTAGTTCTGAGTTTAACCCTGAGCTCCTGAGGAAGAGAATTCCTGAGACAACTTGCCAATTGCTGTGGGCCCTTGTCAGCCAGATTCTAAACTGAGGACCTTGGCCAAAAAAATACCTCTGGGCCCAACATCGCCACTGGTGTTTTCAATTGTATGCATTATCCTTTCTGCCATTTTTGGTCACAATATGGGTGTCAAAACCATCACCTGAGTCCCCAAGGGAATCTGGGCCATCCACCACATCGTCCAGGGAAGGTAAGGAGGTCAGGGCAAACCCAGAATCACTGGCTTCTTTTTTGCTGGAGGAACCAGGATCTTACTTCACGTGTACTCTTGGTTCATGTGAGGAAGGCTTCTCCAAAGCATCATCCCCATTGTGGTTCTGCATTTTTTGTTTGGCCCTAGCTCTCATGGGAATCTGGCACTCTGGTAATCGGGGTTCAATGGGCCCACAGAGTACGGGGAGATCATTTCTCCTAAGAAGGGGTTCTTGAAGGGCTACGGCCCAAGAAATAAGTTTCTTCCCAAAATGACCCAGCACACTGTACACCACCCTTTTTATGAAAGCATCTACCAAATCAGTGATGGAAAAGTATGAGTCTTAAATAATCTCCTCCTAATAACAGCTATGTTCTTCCCGATGCATCTTGAAAAGGGCTAAGTAGCCAAGCCCAAAGGCATCAACTCACCCACAGGGACCAAGGACAGTAAGAATGCCGATTGACACCACGTATCAGCTTGTGTTTCTGAGTATGTCATGCTGTTGGGCAGCCCTGCAGAATAACAGTGGATGCCCAAGTGAAAGCATTGAACAGCCTTTGCAGTGTCCACCAATAGAATTCCTATAGGAGTAATACAGAAACCCTTGGGTTGTTCAGCTGCACACATTCCTGCTGGCAGGGAAGGCATGGTTGTTCGCACCTTGTGGGAGCTTTAAAAATGATCCCACTGGGTAGGAACAGAAATATGTTTCCCAGTCTGCACTAATGCAGGCAGGGAAACTACAGTGTCCTGGGGAGGGTTCCCTGGGACACAGGCTGTCCCCGGGGATGGGGTCCCTGAGACCTTCAGAAGGTCCCCTTCTCCTTTTTAGTGACATTTGGCTCTGGTGAATGGGGTCTTTGGGTCTCTTAGTTTTGGGGAGGGGGCCGTGCAGCCTCCATCCCCTTACCTGCTCGGGCTCTGGGAGGAGTCTGCATGGCCCCCTTCCTTTATGATACACAACCGGGTCCCCCGGGCCTCACAAAGACTTCGACAAGGAGGCCATGCATCCTGCTCCCCAAAAGAATTCTTGGTGCCACCCCTCCCCCCAATCCTGCCCCCCCAGTGTTTTTCATACAGAGAAGTGCAGGAGGGCATGCTTTTTTTGAAAATCAAACTGTCGCAGATTTGCAGATCCTACACAAATTCACAGCAAAATAAAAACAGGTGGGGTATCCTTCAGGCCTGTGGGTCAGGGTATCCCTCCCATGCCCCTTATGTCATTTTTTTACCTTTGTTTTTAGGACTTGTTTGATGTAGTGGCAGCCATTCAGGTCTCTCTATGAGATCTGGCGGTCCCACGGATCCTCTGATGCTTGACATATACAAACTTTTTTGAGCATTAATTGCTCAAAAAATACTAAACAGATTTATACCACATCACAGAAAACACTCTTTCTGGAATAAAATCTGCCTTTGTGCCAAATTTGATGAAACTTAGAGGTGGGCATAACTCGCGTAATTCTGTGTAGCTCAATCATGAGGAATTACAGAATTCTACAAGATTATGGGAAATTATGTAAGAAGAGTAATTCTGCATTTAGCCTATTTCTTGATGCAAAAATGCCCTTTGCGTGAAAAGTTGATGTGAGAATTCATTTGCCACTAAAAATTAATTAGCGGTAATTGCAACAGAACACAAATAGTGAGCATCCACTTGAGCTCATAGAATGTGCTGTTGGCTAGAATTTTCCCGTAACTCAATCCTTCTATTTAGCGTAATTTTCTTAGTGCCTAAAATGGATGCGAAAGAGCACTAAATGCAGCAGAACACAAATAGCGAATTTGTGAGGCCACTGGTGCCTGCCAACTGTGTTATTGCAGTAGGATTTTTTATGCCCAAATTATGAAATGACGAGTAATCAGGGCTGTAGCCAGAAACCTAGGTTTTGGGGTTATGGCCCCCAAAAGAATATAACACTGTAAAATAATTAAACAGAAGATTCACAAGCAGTGTTGATCAGGGTCATGGGTTAGGGTCTTATACATGCAGGGGTGTTTTTGAAAATATGTTGCTAGTGTGATTAAATATTAATGCACAACACAGTTCTTGTTTTATTTTCCTGTAGAGTGTGTTGAATATACTGCGTGGTCATTGCGGTTATTGTAATGCTTATTAAAATATTGTACTGTATTGTATTAACACAATTGTATTTTTAGAGTTTCATATTATTCTCTCCTGGAGGCATTTTGGTGAAATGAGTGTAAATTACATTCATCAAACATTAACATAATGCAACTTAAAGACAAAGGTGATATAACCATCTGTTGTCCCACACTACAAATTAGGCTAGTAGATTTCAAAGAACCATTCTAGATTGGATCGCATTCTAACTCCGCAAAAGATGATGCAACTCACTCCCACTGTACACTTTAACCCGTTTTTGCACCAAATGCCGCAGTGTTCTATCATTTCTCCACTCTACAATTCATATTTCAGCCCACTTCTGAAACTCATCAGGTCCATAACTCGTATCTTTTACAGCTAGGCATATGACACCCAGATCATCTGGAAACTGAGAAACCTGACACATCTACTCGCCATTACTAAGACCATTGCCTTTGAGCTGGGGACAATGGGATACTGATCAACTACCTGAAACTCAGCTCATAGATAACCGCTTTCCTCACCACGGGGTGCTAGGGGCCAGATGTATCCAGAATCCATTTTGCGATTCTCAAATAGCGATTTTTGAGAAATCGTTATTTCAGAGTCGCAAAATGGTATGTATCATATTTGCGATTCGGTAATAGGGATTTCTTAAAAATCGCAAATGCTATTACCGAATCAGAAATAGCAATTCTGACCCCATTCACACCTATGGGCTTGTAGGCCCATATTTGCAAATGTTTTGCATTTCCCAAATTACGAATTCCTAAATGGAATTCGCAATTTCGGAAATGCAAACCCCAGGGTGCTGGGGGCCTAAGGCTCCCTCTGCTGCACCCCCAAAAATTATTTTAGGACATGTAAGGCGCTCAAATTGAAAAGGGGTGTGTGTGTGTTACATGTCAATTTTAAAAATACATTTTTAATACATTTTTAAAATTTGCACATGGTTACCACCAAATTGTATTTGGTGGTAATTGCGATTCCTTAATACACAATTCGCGTTAAGGAAAAGCTTGATACATGTGCTTAAGAAATCGCAAATAAGTATTCCTTATTTGCGATTTCTTATTTAGAGAATCGCGATTTGTGATTCTCTAAATGGGGTCGCAATTTTAAGGAATAACTATTTTAGCGACTCCTTAAAATTGCATAGCGAATGCCTTTCATACATACTGAAAGGCATTTTTGCATTCGCAAATGGCCGTTCGCACAGTTTGTGAATGCAAAAAGCTTTGATACATCTGGCCCTAGGGCACTTAAAAACCCACCACCATTGACCCCAGGCATCATCTCGAAGACAGGGAGTAACCTGCAAGTCTGGCCTAACTTCAAGAGTAAAACAAATTGACAAATGTGGCTACCTTGTCATGTTAACCCTGTTACATAATTCATTCTTTTAAGTTTTCCTCAGATGCCCAGTCCACCATCTTACTGATACTGTTGCACATGGACTGTGCAAGCAGACTCTGACTTGTATCTTTATTTTATATTTTAAGAAGACCACAGATAATTTAGAATGTGGCAGACAGACAATTGCTATAACATTACTCTGGTCATGTAAGCACTCCTCTATATATATATGTATATATATATATATCAATTGCCACCAGGTAGCTAGGTAGTTAGGTAGATATACTTAAGACCTAGGACCTAGTTTCTATAGAAAAAACATTTTTTGACTTGCCTATATCTTTGGCGTCGTTTGACGAATCTTCACATACTTTTCCCCAAACATTCACCAGCCATGACGGCTGCTGTCTTGAAAATTTCAGGGTGATCCATCAAATGGAGGCTGAGGAAAAAGGGGGGGTCAAATAAGGAGCGTTTCCATTGTTAATTCCCATAGGGGTTTTGAACAGTGATAGCACCTGAACCGTTGGCGAGAATTACACCAAATTTGGCAGAAATGTAGCTCTTGGTCCAGAAAGAGCCCTTTTTGTTATTTGGTGTAAATCCATTCAGTACTTTTTGAGAAATTAAAGAAAATCCAAATTTGTATATATGGGGAGGCGAGGGGTCCGCAAACCCTGATGATCTTGTGCTGAGATCTGATTGGATGACAACACTTCAACAGGGAAGTGTTGTCAGCCATCTTGGGACTCAACTTCAGCTGCGTCCCAGAAAAATAGAATACAAAAAGAAAGGGACTCAGGGTACAGACACCCTGATACCTTAGCTCTGGTATTGCGGTCCCAGAGGGACCCCCAGAGGGAAAAAATATTTTTTTTTTTTATTGCGACGGAGGCATTGTTGATCTAAGGCAATAGCAAAAACTTTTTTTTTAAAATGAAGTGCAGGCTCCTGTGCTTTATCGTACAGTATCCCCCAGATGGGCTAAGTCCCAGGGTCATTGTTTATAGTAATGCAGCGAGGCTCTCTGGTTCCCCCGCAGCCCTAGGGATTGTCACCTCCCTGGGGCTATTATCATTTGTAATGGGGTGCCCAGCCCTGCCCGTAACCCCGGGGACTGCCACCTCCCTGGGGCTTTAAATTATTTTGATGTGTGGGTCGCAATGCGGCCCCCCCCCTGCAGCCCCGGGAACCACCACCTCCCCAGGCAAAACTGTAAAAAATAGAAAGGGAATCGGTTTTGGACCCCCAGGACCACCACCTCCCCAGGGCTATGTTAGTTGGAGGGGGGCCACGTGGCCCCGTCAAGGAGCCACTGATGACCCTGGGGACTGCCACCCCCTAGGGCCAGCTCCTGCTATGTCCCTGGGCACCCACCCTGGGGTCTTAGCTGTTTGCTGTTGCTTGGCTGCAGCTTTATAGCTTCTGCCAGGACACAGCAAACACTCTGCTCCGATGAAGGGCGAGCTGTCAAATGGATCTCCCTTCATCAGAGCAGAGCTTTTCTCTGTCTGCCTGCCTGTGGAGAGGCAGGCAGGCACACAGAGGAAACTGCTCTCACAGCTCCCTCTCTGTGCTGGCACCTGCAGGAGGCGGGGAGCCAGCTGGAACCATGGGGCCCTTTAGGCTCTCCGCACGGTCCCAACACTGAGACTCGGTGCCCTGGGAGGCAGCCAGGTTACATGGCCCGGCCCCAGGGGATGGGGTCCCAGGGCCGGGATAATTATATTCACTGAAAAAACCAAGGTTACAGGGATGTTATAGTTAGGAAATAGAATTTAAAAAAACAGACATTCACCTAAAACACCAAAGGCTACAGGGTCGTTATAGGTGGGTTCCCATTTCGAACGTGCAAAACAATAGAAATTCTCCAGGAATATTTGGTTATCTCAAGTAACTATAACTTGTGCCCTAAGCTGAGGACAACAGGGTATGGATCCAGAGCTGAGACAATTAAAAGCCTTATGTTCACTCATTTTTTTATATGTGTTTGGATCTTTGCACATTTATTGGTGTGTTTGACATTGTGCCCCTCTGTCATAAACAGCGTAGCTCCTTGGAAGCTATGCCTTGAGTCAAGGACCACCAACAGTAATGGCTCCTCGTTGCCAAAGGCATAATAATAGCTTTCCTTGGCTATTCTGGGCATTCTTTCTTCAGTTGTGGTGTAATGGCAGTCACCATTGACGTATTAAAAAACAACTGACCTACTTTTGTCAATCACTGACATAATGGTGGCTACCCTCCCATAATAATGGCCATGAGTGATAATTGGTGGCCATCCTGGCCCTTATGATGTCTAACCTTTGCACAATGGTGGCCCTTGTATTGCAATGGAAATTATTGGCATATTACAGACATCCTTGCTGCAATATTGATTGTAATAATTGAGCATATGAATCAAAATCACTCAGTGTGAAGAATTTGTAAATGTGAGCACTCAATGAAAACTAGAAACTGATATTTGGGGATTGTGTATTTCCTACAAATGAAAATTTATATTTTAAAGGCTAAAAACCGTTTTTTAAATGGAAATTAATAATTGGTAGAATAATATGCGCATTTTCAGAAACTGATATGCTGATGAAGACAAAAGGTTGCAATCCCAAACGACATTTAAAGATAGATAGTTGAATGATAACTCAAGCTGAGTTAGGGAGACATATTGCTCTGGTTATGACTTTTGTGCCAGAGGGAGTGCAACGCTTTGGTTGTTACTGCATTGGTTAGATGGAGGTAATATAGATATGTTTTTTTAATGGCATTTCTGTTGGAACTGCTTGGCTGATCACTACTGATAATCCTGGTAAGGGTGATCATAGTGTAATGTTACAATATGTGGTCACTATGTTACATGGATTAAGATTTGCTAGTAGGTGAGAGGGCCTTTTGTTGAACAGAAGTAGCTCTCACTACAGAAACTGTTGGATACCTCTTGCTTAGAAGCATCATTTGGTACGAATTGCAATATAAAAACGAGCTTCTTCTTATTTAGAATTGTTTAGAGATAGTGTATATCTGCCACTAGTTCAAAAAATAATGCTACATGTTCTTCACCCTTTCATGTTTCTCAACATATTTGAGCACCGCAAAATGGCCCTGTGGATTTCACATCTATGCCAGGATCAGACAACCAATGTATATTTAAAGGTTTTGGGTTAGTATGTTGCTGCTGCCAACAGGATAGTTCTCATTTGTCGTCCCATAGTGAGATGCTCATAACTCTTCAATCTACTAATTACATCAATTTTGGGTGAATACTGAAGTCTTGCAATGTATTATAACGCAACCTCCTCTAACTCTGTTGGATTCAAGTATTTGAATGTGCAGTTATATTCCGCCTGCCTGAAGGCCCTCCCAGACCTCTGTCAAAACAGTGAGGTGCGTGATCATGGAAATTTTTGTCCCCAGGAACTGAAGGTTAGCTGGGTTGGTGACCTTTCAGCCTTTCATCTGTTATACCTGTTCTTGGACACTGACTCCCAGACATGACAGAGATCAGTCCACTGACATGTTTTAAAGTGCTTGGTTATGCAGAGAAGGTGTTGGTGTTGACCTAGCCAGGTATATCTAACATGAATCTTGGCCTGGGAGGGAAGGTTTTGCTTGCAGGGTGTGTAAGAATTTCACTAACCACAGCATGGCTTTTAATATTGACTGCTTTAATAGCTCTGTCATGGAATTATCTGCTCGTTGCTGAAGCAGGGCAGTTAAATCTGCACACCACCACTTAATCCTGAGTCTAGACACATCTAAAAGTGGGAACATTTACTCTGGAGGGGCCCGCGGAGAGAGAGACATGGTCTAGTCTCTCCGTGGGAGCATTCGGGAGAAGAAGTGACCTGGCAGTGACAGGATTGGAGGACAGGTAAGTGGGGGTTGGAGATGGCAGGGGGTTTATTAGAGGCTGAGGGGGAGGGACCGGCCTCTTCCGTGCTGCTCATCCCGCGGTCAAAGAAGTTGGGAGGCAAGAAGATGAGGTTCCTGGGGGAGAGTCATGTGGTTTTAAATCAGTGGGAGAGCTTGTAGGGGGGTGAGGTTTGGAACGCCAGTTAGGGCAGGTTGTGACTGAGTGCGGGGCAGTAGATGGGGGAGGGTGGAGAGTCAAATGCAGGCCTGGCCACCCTTCCATGGGAAAAAGAAGCAGGTAAAGGATGAGAGTGTAGGGGATGCCCAAAACAGGTAGGGCCTGAAAGGAAAAGGAGAATGTGTGGGGGAATGGAAGTTAAAAATGAAGAGAGGAGTGGAAAGGACGAGCAAAGAAAATGTTAAAAGGTGGGGTTCCAAAGTTGGGGTTATTGTTGAAAGTTTGAAAAGTTATGTATAAGTTGCAATCCTGTCCTAAATAAATGGTCTTTTACAATAAACGGACTGTGCCACTGAATGGGTTCCGATGAAAATTAAAGCAAACTATGGATTTACCATTGTTCTTTAAACATTTTATGGGTTCTAGAATTGTAGCTGAAAGCGAGGGGGGATACTCCTCTGAGCAGCATGGCCTCATAACTTCCTTGATACTGGCTACAGTATGAAATGGGAGTATCCAGATACCCACTTCTTCACATCTGTTCTAATATTTGCAGGAAAATGGAATATCTCCTGCTTGACCTTATTCTACTTCACCTCTGAAGGACGGAAAAACAAATGCAGTAATCAGAAATGAAGTAATGCCCTTCCAAATTATCTGTTTGGCTTTATGTGTTATTTTCCAGTATTTTTAAAATTGTACAGTATTTTTAAAATGCGGATGCCACATCAGACAAGAAGCTTTAAATACTCTGCTTTTAAGTAATTTGATACTGGAGTAGCTTTTGGAAGTTACATTAAGACAACACTGAGAAGATTTGCTGTGAAAGTTGCTAAAAGTAATTTTGTTAATCCCAGGCAGTTGTAGCACCTTAATGAGCTTTAACTTTTAGGAGTTCTTTCAAATGACTGTGCACTTTCTGGTCGGCAAAAAGCCTGGTCTGTCTGAAGATGTCATACATGACATGGGCCCCTAAAAGCTACAAACATGCCAAGCAAAAGACCATAATGGAAGAGAGGAAGTTCAACCCCTTTGTTTTTGTCACTTCCTGTGCACTTACCCTCCAAGCAACAAATTTACTATGGTTTAAATAAAGTAACTCTGACAACCTCAATACTTCAAGACAGCCAAATGCATACAGAGACCGATCATAAAGCACAGAATGGTCAATCTCACATCATTGATATGGAGTTATACCCATTGGATTTAGAAGATCTTTCTTGCTTTTAGTTCCCACCTTGTTTTGTGAAACTTGTAGTTGTGCACTGTTTTGTGTTTGGGTGACACCCGGGTTAAACACAAATGGCCCACACTTATTCTTTTTTAGCACTGTGTTTGCGTCATTTTATGATGCAAAAGTGGTGCAAACTTACTAAATATAATTGAAATGTCTAAGCCCCATATTTATACTTTTTTAGTGCCGCATTTGCGTCATTTTTTGATGAAAATGCGGCGCAAATTTACAAAATCTAATTGTACTTTGTAAGTTTGCTCCACTTTTGCGTACAATTATGGGCCTAAGTTTGCACTGCTTTTGCGTTAAAAAAATGACTCAAATGCGGCGCTAGAAAAGTATAAATATGGGCCTATGATCATAATTACGAGCGGCCACGTTAATTTTGGTATGTATGTAACTGCTGCTACAAACATATTACAATTATTCATTTTGGAATAAATAGCAGAAAGTCAGACTTGCCGATATTTATTGGGAGTGGGGAGAATGTCGCGTATTAACTGGAACACACAGATTTTAGCGTGATAGGCACCAAGATCTACATGTTTCTCCCCAACAAACGTGTGATATTTATTGCACTAGAAAAATGTAGACTGTGGAGTCGGTGTTTAACAGGTGCAATAAATTCCACACCATTTACTGGGCCGCTCAATGATGTATACAGAAATATAAATGTACATTTTAAAGGGTGCTTCTGAAACTGAATAGTCAGACTTTCAGAGGATTCAAGCAAGGCTCAGGACAAGTGCCTGGCTCTGGCTTAGCTCAACTTCCTCTTGGAGATTTCGGCCCATATTTATACTTTTTGACGCTAAACTGCGCTAACGCAGTTTAGCGTCAAAAAATTTAGCGCCGTCTAACGCCATTCTGAAGCGCCATGCGGGCGCCGTATTTATGGAATGGCGTTAGCCGGCGCTAGCAGACCGGCGCTGCCTGGTGTGCGTGGAAAAAAACCACGTAGACCAGGCAGCGCCGGCGTAGGGGGAAAATGGCGTTAGGGCGTCTTAAAATGGGGCAAGTCAGGTTGAGGCAAAAAAATCGCCTCAACCCGATTTGCGCCATTATTTTCGACGCCCAGACGCCATTTAAATGACTCCTGTCTTAGTAAAGACAGGAGTCATGCCCCCTTGCCCAATGGCCATGCCCAGGGGACTTATGTCCCCTGGGCATGGTCATTGGGCATAGTGGCATGTAGGGGGGCACAAATAAGGCCCCCCTATGCCACCCAAAAAAAATTAAAAAATATAAAAAATTATACTTACCTGAACTTACCTGAATGTCCCTGGGGTGGGTCCCTCCATCCTTGGGTGTCCTCCTGGGGTGGGCAGGGGTGGCAGGGGGGGTCCCTGGGGGCAGGGGAGGGCACCTGTGGGCTCATTTTGAGCCCACAGGCCCCTTAACGCCTACCCTGACCCAGGCGTTAAATAGTGGCGCAAATGCGGGGTTTTTTGACCCGCCACCTCCCGGGCGTGACTTTTGCCCGGGAGTATAAATACGACGCATTTGCGTCGCCGTCATTTTTTTAGACGGGAACGCCTTCCTTGCATCTCATTAACGCAAGGAAGGCGTTCACGCAAAAAAATGACGCTATTTGCCCATACTTTGGCGCTAGACGCGTCTAACGCCAAAGTATAAATATGGCGTTAGTTTTGCGCCGAATTTGCGTAAAAAAAAACGACGCTAATTCGGCGCAAACGGAGTATAAATACGGGCCTTCATGTGGTTTCTGATTGCAACCAACCCTCTAATCTCATGCGCCAAGAGGTCAAGAAAAAGCATTAACATTTCATGAGAAGGACAGAGAGAGTTACCCTAATAGTGGGTTGAATCTCACAATGTTGAAATTAGAAAGTGTGAGATGAATCACAGTTTCTATATTTGAACAACTCGTGTGCTCCTAGGCAAATATTTTATTTTGCTCTTTTTGTTCATTAGCACATGTGAGAGCACCTTGAAATGTATGAGTTCGGGATGGGCACTATACAAATGCCTTACTTGTGTTTGATTTATTACATTTTACTGTTGCTCCATAATGAATATGAATCTTAGCCACATATAAGGTGATCATCACAACTGACTTCCTTCGTAGTTCACTAATGGCATTACCCATGAGTTAGAGAGGCATGAATGTTCCCAAGCTCATGTTTAAAAACAAACACTTTTAATTAATGCTCCAAAATACTTTTTGACCTTTGAAGAGTCTTTATCATATTTACGTATGGTGTTTGTTGCACAATTTAGGTGCCTCAGCCCCTGCGCAGGAACATAGGCCAGGACAAACTCTTCGATCTGTTCTGGCTGAGCTGTCCCGTTTAATTTGTTTGCTAGTGCACCTCTAGAACGTACTGAGAAACCCAAGCCTCTGGAACTGCTCTTGTACTCACATTACAGTGGCCCAGAAATGCTACCTGAAAGGGCAACTGACATCAAAATAATTACAGCATTATTATGTTGTATAAATATGACAAATAAAGTAAGTTATTTGAGCAAAGCAATTCTTTCTATTTGTCAGACAAAAACTGACCATGTTTCTACCTAATATAAAAAGCCATGCCTTCCACTTGGGGTTTATTTAACATTCCACCAGATACTGTAATTTAATGCTAGCCTATTTAGCAGCTTCACAAACTAGCGATCTGGATGCGCTGCTTCAACTCTGCTGACAAGGCGAGGGACAAGATAAGTGCTTAATTTGTGCTTGTTGTTTCCGGTGCTGAGCACTCGCACTTATTTTTGAGGACTGGCACTTATGTTTCTGCCTCAAGCATTTACTGCGTGCAAAAGACACATATGGGAAAGACGGAGGAAGAGAAAAACAAAAAGGCAACACAATGGAAGAAAGCAGAAAGCTGCAAGAGTGAGCTGAAGGGGCAGGGACTGGCTTTAAATAGATTGAAGAGGCCCGAGATGGCTTCAGGATTACGCTGCCTCAGTATCCCGTGTTGGCACATTTAATTTATTTAATTGCACCAGCTGCGTGTTTCAGAGGAGGGTTGTGAGCACGTCACGTTTTTATTTACAAATTAAACACTAGACAAGAGGTGGGCATAAGATATGCCAACCCAGTATTTTCACTTATAATGCACTTCGAATTTGTGCTGCTGTTTCGTCCGATGCAATCTGGGTATACAAAGCTTGGGAAGAGGCCACGGGCCACTTTGCCTACTTTTCTGCAGGTGCGCACTGCTGCCTTTCAACAAGTGTGGCACCAGGGGCTATCTATTCGGTCATAGAAAGACTAGCAGGATTACTGATAAATTAGTTTGCGAAGCACTATCGCCTGAAAACGGAGGCTGAAAGAAATTGAAAAGAAAATTTGTGTGCATACTTTAAAAGTCACATTTAGTTTGAGGACTTCGTTTTTAAGGTGGCCAGATTGAAAAATAGGCTGGCCTGGCCCCACCCCCCTATGGCTACGGCCCTGGGAGTAATCAAATAATTATTGGTAATTCCTCATCAAAGATTAACGTAGGTTTACCAAAATTGCTCTGATTACTGTGGTGTAATTGATATTCCATCCAGGCCCGGTGTTAAACCATTCAGCGATTTGGGCTGTTGCTGTGTTCCTATAGAAAACTGAATGGGAAAAAGCATTTTGGGACACTCCCCTTTTTCCCAGATCCTGCTTTATAGATCCTCCAGAAAACTTTCCAGTTAGGAGCTGATGTAAAAAAATGTCTTTTTAGTGAAGTTTTGTGAAGATTTGTCAAAACAGAGCCAAAGATATAAGCAAACCAAAAAAATCCATTGCCTATGGCAACACAATTGTAACCATAGATAACCTGTGACTATAAATGTATATATATATATATATATATATATATATATATATATATATACACACATACATATAGATAAATGTCCCTTTATGTTGTTCCAAACAACCATCTTTGAGTTGGATAGGATATGGTATTCTTACTTTACTTGATATTTCATTATTTTAATTCGGACAGCGACCCAAATCAAAACTATCTGACGCGTTTCGGTCCGTCCTGGACCTCGCTCACAGATATTCACACAGTCCTTTCTAGCTACAACACCAAAAGTGCTCATTACGTAGGGTGACCAGATGTCCCGGATTTCCCCAGACGGTCCTGGTTTTTTGAGAAGTGTCTCGGTGTCCCAACACTTTTCTGAAAAGTACAGAAATGTCCAGTTTTTTGAGGAGCGTACAGGATATTTTCATAAATGTCCTGGTTTTGCAATCAATTTTTGTGTGTGCATGCTCACTTTTCGCCGCTGCAAAAGTTGTGGCATGACGTCACTTGTGTGAGCATTGTAGCGGGAAGGGAAACACTTTAAAGAGAGACATTTTCTCTCTGGATTTCCCTTCTCCTTCTACAGTGCAGGAGCAACGTAGATGTGCCAGCCATCTGGAAAGAGCTCCTCATCAGTGGCCAGCACGACCCTGCTCTGCTCACCGGAGTCAGGGGTCACTGCCTGCAGGAAGATCGATTCAGCCACCTGCGTGACTCTGCTCTGCCCTTTCACGGTGCTCAACGTCCAGCATCTGCCAAAGTCTAAGGGTGGCTGGCTGGAGTGGAACCATCCTGTATGATCCTTCCCCAGCCCTAACAACACCAGCAAGCCGGGACCGGAAACCCATCTTCTGCATCGGAGCTGCTCCAGCCAGGAATTGGATCCTGCGGCAGCCACAGAGACTTGCTGTCTATGACAGCTGTCAAGTAGTCCTACTTTTATGTTGATGGTTGTGGCAAACTGTAGTCCTACTTCTATGTCTATGACCTGTCCCAGATTTTTGCTTAGAGAATCTGGTCACCCCATTAGTCCTTAAACGTAAAGTAACCACATCATTAAAAGTCTCAGGCAATGTTTGTCCACATCGCATTCTTTTCTGCATGTTTCACCTTGTGTCCTTAATTACTTCACCACCTGTATTACACTTTAACTGAAGCATTCGTAAATTACATTTCATCACGTTTTTATTCCTATTTTCTTTAGAGTCTCACTGCTCTCCTGGCGCATCCTGGTCCACGTAGGCACAAACCATTATCCACAAACTAACTTCGAGTGCCGAACCCGTGTTCATTTTTACATGATATGTTACAAATCATTCACACATTTGGTGGTTTAAGTTCCGTTTGTCAAAGACTTTGATCCTTTTCACATGCCATACATTTACATCTGATTGTCTGTCCCAATTAGTAACTATGACCCTCATTACAACATTGGCGGTAAATCACGCTTACCGCCGTGCAGAAGACTGCCAACACACCCCCGCAGCCACGGAATTCCGCCACAGCTATTACCACCCACAGCTCGGAATCCGCCAAAATCTAGACAGCCACACAAGTCTGCCACACCAAAGTTCAGTGATAAACTGGCGGTAACAAAACCTCCACCGTCATGCCAACTGTAATACGCCCACACTATCACGACCCACGAATCCATGCAGCGGTCTTTCAACCGCGGTATTCTATTGGCGGTACACACCGCCACGCTCAAAATACACACACATTTACAAAACATTACCCCTGCCCATTTTACAACCCCCTCCACTATTTTGCACTTAAATAAACACCCTTGAATCACAAAACAATCTGGAGTCAGTCTGTGCTTTTACAATTGTGTATTTGCAATAACTGAGGAAAAATCCAATGTCCATTCTAATGTCTACATACCTATGTCACACAGCTCTAGTCCATGAGGTAACATAACAGAGGTCACACAGTGGGACCCACATCTGTGAAATTGAAAGGCAAAGTGACAAATCAGGGTCCATACACTGGGTGAAAGTGACAGACAGATGATTGTTCTAACAATTTTATGAGATGTAGGAGGCAGTGATGTCTTCTTACCTGTGTCTCACTGGAAGTATTGCTGGATCACTGTGTTTCTGTTGTCTATGTCCTCTTCTTCTGCCTCCTCTTCTTCACTATCCACAGGCTCCACAGCTGCCACAAGACCTCCTTCTGGAACATCCTCCTGCAGAAAAGGCACCTGTCTTCGACAAAGCCAAGTGCTGCAGCATACAGCAGGCCACGATGATCTGGCACACCTTCTTTGGTGAGTAGTATAGGGAACCACCTGTCATATGGAGGCACCTGAACCTGGCCTTCAGGAGGCCAAAGGGACTTTCAATAATTCTCCTAGTTCACACATGTGCCTCATTGTAGCGTTCCTCTGCCCTTGTCCTGGGATTTCTCACTGGGATCAGTAGCCATGACAGGTTGGGGTACCCAGAGTCACCTGCAAATGTCGAGCGACAACTGTTAGACACACACTAACCCTTAGGGACAACCCCAGACAACTATTCGAATGGTATAGAGTCCTTGTCCTCACCAGTAGCCTCTGGAGTTGCCACATCACATAAGGGATGCTGCTATTCTTCAGAATGTAAGCGTCATGCACTGAGCCAGGAATCTCGGCGTTCACATGGGAGATGTACTGGTCAGCCAACTACACCATCTGCACATTCATAGAATGGTTTCTGTACACCTGTTCACTCCTGCGAGGGGTACCAAGGCCACATGTGTACCATCAAGTCACCTTTCACTGTAGGCAAATCCCCCACCTGAGGGAACACGATGTAGCTGCGTGTGTGTTTCAGCAGGGCAGACAACACTCTGGACAACACGTTTGAGAACATAGGCTGGGACATCCCTGATGCAATGGCCACTGTTGTTTGAAAAGACCCACTCGCCAGGAAATGGAGTACTGACTTGACCTGCACTAGGGGGGGGGATTCCTGTGGGATGGGGGATAGCTGACATCAGGTCTGGCTCCAACTGGGCACACAGTTCATGGATTGTGGCATGATCTAGTCTGTAGGTGACTATTACATGTCGCTCTTCCATTGTCGACAGGTCCACCGGCGGTCTGTACACGGAGGATGCCGCCATCTCCTCCATCTCCTCACCTGCCCCAGCGGACGTGCCCTATGGATGAGAACAGAGAGCACAGAGTCAGCCAACACTGAGGTAGGAAAAAAACAATTGTATTGCACACATTTGTCAATACGCTATGTGCCTGTCTCTGTGTATATGCAAGGCCTATACATGTGTGACGCATTAAAAAATAATGCCATGTGGCCACCTGAAATGGCGGCTGCCTGTCCTGTAATGTGGGACAAGGGGATATGAGGTAACTGGGCTGGCATTCTACACCGTTGCGTTAGGCGGGCGAAGACCGCGGCGCAATCCTGCATTGGGCCCTATGACGATGTACGGCGGCGGTGACGGTTCGCACCGCCGCGGACGTGACCGCCATTTTCTCTCTGTTCACTCACTTGATACCTGATCTTCCACAGAAGAGGACCTACACTGCAAGTGCTGCTGTGACCTCAGTCTGGAAGCGACGATGGCTCATGTGTCTGGGGAAAGGGCCCCTGCCTTCACATCTGAGGAGTTGGATAAACTAGTGGCTGGGGTCCTCCCCCAGTACATGCTACTCTACAGTCCTCCAGACAAACAGGTGAGTACACTGTGAACATGCTGTATGGGTAATGCCTGTTTGGAGTGGTGTGGATGGAAGATACGGGGAGATGAGGCCTGCATGATCGGACGGTGAGTGCATGTGCGTCAGGGCAAGGGTGGGAACATGGGACAATGACTATGATGGTCCGAACGGTAAAAGTGTTACATTTTCCCCTGTACTATTCCTCTAGGTCAGCGTCCACCAGAAGAAGGATATTTGGTGTGCCATCACCAAGGACGTCCGGACCCTGGGGGTCCACCACAGACGGAGCACCCACTGCCGTAAAAGATGGGAGGACCTTCGCCGCTGGAACAAGAAGACGGCGGAGGCCCAGCTGGGGATGGCCTCCCAGCGTGGGAGGGGTGCCCGTCACACCATGACCCACCTGATGTTCCAGATCCTGGCGGTGGCGTATCTGGAGTTGGATGGGCGCTTGAGGGCATCACAGCAGCCACAAGGGGGTGAGTACACTCACATTCAGCTGACTCTGCACGCATTGGAGGTGTCTGGGTGGGGGAGGTGGGCAGTGGGTTGCCCTAGGCTAGGGTGAGCTTTGTAGGCAAGAACCCTTTGTGAGGCAGGCTAAGTGGCACCCCATCCCCACCAGTGGTAAGAGCCATCTACACCTAGTCAGGCTCCTGTGACTTCCATGTGTGCAGCAATTGGGCATAGGTCATGTACCCCATGTCCTTGTGATTAATTAGGGAACTCCAAGTGCACGGCGTAGTGCAGAGGGCTGCTGTGTCTGTAGTGTCCGCCGACGGTACTGGTATTGTATGCACTGAACATGTCTTTCTTCTTTCTCCCCTTTTTGTGGTCTCCCTGTTCTTGTGTGTATTAGCATCATCAGACGGAGAAGCTGTGCCGCCGGAGCAGGAGGGAGCTGCATCCCACATGGCCCTGGAGGGCCAGACAACGGAGTCTGAATTCACCAATGGGACGGAGGGCGAGGGGAGCTCCACGGCGGGGACAGGAGCTGAGACCAGTGACACCGACTCTTCCTCTGATGGGAGCTGCCTTGCGGTGGCAGTACCCTCTGTGCCCACCGCATCTACAGGTACAGCCGCCACCCCCCATACCAGCACCGCCCTCCCAGCAGCCTCTCAGTGTCTGTCCCGTGGCCGCTCACCCAGGAGGGTGGTCATCTCCTTCGCCCCAGGCACCTCAGGCCCTGCCCGAGTCAGCCCTGCTGCCCTCAGTGAGGAGGCTATTGACCTCCTGAGATCCCTCACTGTTGGGCAGTCTACCATTCTGAATGCCATCCAGGGTGTAGAGAGGCAGTTGCAACAGACAAATGCATGCCTGGAGGGCATTCATTCTGGCCAGGCAGCCCAACAGCGAGCATTTCAGGCTCTGGCCTCTGCACTGATAGCAGCCATTGTCCCTGTGTCCAGCCTCCCCCCTCCAACTTTCTCCACCCAGACCCAATCCCCAGTACCTCAGCCTATCCCAAGCACACCATCAGACCAGCATGCACACACCTTAACACACAAGGGTGGCTCTGGCAAACATAAGCACTCACACAAGCATCATACCCATGCACACATACCATCATCCACTGCCTCCACTGTGTCCCCTTCCTCCACGTCTCCCACCTCCCTCCCTATCACGTCTCCACTCATGCCTGCATGCACTACATCTTCAGCCACTACCTCCATCACCAGCACGCCCATCACCACACACCGCTCACGTGCACTCACCACCCCCACTACCATTCACACATCCCTAGTGTCCTCTCCCAGTGTGTCTGTGAGCCCTCCTCCCAAATTACACAGACGCAGTCACACACCCACCCAACAGCCATCCACCTCAAGACAGCCTCCAGCCCATGCACCTTCACCCAAAGTCAGCAAGCGAACACCTCCTACAACCACTACCTCTTCCTCCACTCCCAAACTCCCTCCATCTACCCGTCCCAGTGTGTTAAAAAAACTTTTCCTCTTAAATGTTGACCTCTTCCCTACACCTCCCCCCCGTCCGTCCCCTAGGGCCCGCCTTTCCAGGTCCCAACCCAGCACCTCAGCCACTACATCACTGGGCACAGTGGTGCCATCAATACCCGGTTTTTGGAGTGCACCAAGCAACAGGGCTGCCAGTGTCCCAAGGAGCGAGGCCAAGGACATTCCCCCACCTCCAAAACAGAAAAAGTTGCCCACATCCCAGAGGGAGAAGGCCAAAACACCTGCCACCAAGGGCTCAGCCAAGACACTTGTGGGGAGTGGCAAGACAGCTGCACCAGCATCCAAGGTGGGGAAGGACCTGAAGCAGAAAGGCAAGTCAACGTTGCCGCCAACCTGTACGGCGGACAAGACCGCCACCGGCACCGGCACTGCCGCCAAGGACACCGCCGCCAGCAGCCCAGATACAGAGCCTTTCAGCAGCACCGCAGTCAGTGAGCCCCCCACCAGCACCGCCGCCACAATGACAGCTGCAAGCACCGACGGCACAACGACCGCCACAAGCACCGCCGCTAATGACACCGCTGCCAGCCCCGCCAGCAGCCCCGTGACAACCTGAGCCAGTGGCACCACCGCAGACATGGCTGCAATCCTCAGTGGTCATCCGTACGTGCTGGTGGTCAGTTCCAGGGGCCTGGGCAGCTTCCATGTTGCCCCACCATCAGTGGAGTATCACATCCACTACCTCAGTCCTTGGCAGGATGAAGCACTCTGGGCAGAAAGCCCCCCTCCAGAACCAGTGGAGAAAGGCATCCACTACCTCAGTCCTTGGCAGGCTGAAGCACTCTGGGCACAAAGCACCCTCTAGAACCAGTGGAGACTGTTATCCACTTGAGAGACTGTGGCTTTGCACTCCCCAGGATAAAGCAGTGGGCAACCCACCCACTGGAGAGACTTGAGAGACTGTGGCTTTGCACTCCCCAGGATAAAGCAGTGGGCAAACCACCCACTGGAGAGACTTGAGAGACTGTGGCTTTGCACTCTCCAAGATAAAGCAGTGGGCAAACCACCCACTGGAGAGACTTGAGAGACTGTGGCTTTGCACTCCCCAGGATAAAGCAGTGGGCAAACCACCCACTGGAGAGACTTGAGAGACTGTGGCTTTGCACTTCCCAGGATAAAGCAGTGGGCAACACACCCACTGGAGAGACTTGAGAGACTGTGGCTTTGCACTCCCCAGGATACATCAATGGGCATTGAGCCCCCTCGTGGAGCTGGCATCGTGCACTCATTCGGCTGAGGTGTCCCCCCTTCCCTTCCCCCTGAGGTGCCTGTTTTATTTTGATCTGATGCCCCTGCAGTGTTCTCTCTGTTTCAATCGGGTATCTTGTGTGGGCCTTGCCCATGCATTTTGGGCCCAGTGGTCCATGGACTATATAGGTGCAGTACCTGGACTTGAATTCTTGGTGTACATATTTGTTCATAGTGTATATAAATTTTGGACTAATGAATGTTTATTGATTACAATGGTTACAATCATTTCCTTTTGTCCTTGCGTTCTTCCAGGGGGGATTAGGGGGTCTAAATGTAATGTTTCAGCATGTATTGGTGTGTGTGTTGTTGTAGGTGAGGGGGGGGGTGGGGGTGTTGCGTGTTTTGTGTGTGTGTGTCACTCTCTTTTCTCTCCCCCCTCCCCTGTATTGTAGGTGCTGTACTCACCGTGGTCGTCGCCGCCGTCGGTCGTGCTCCTGGTAGAGGAGCAGGAATACTATCGCAGGGAGTATTTGGAGTTCAGGCTCCATTGCGTCCCGGTTCCTCGTGGGGTGTGTAGAGGTGAGTGTTTTCCCTTCCAAGTCCTGTTTCCGCCGTGTTTTTGTTCGCTTTGAATCCGCCCCGGAGAAGGTGGCGGATTGGCCTGTCATAATAGTGTGGGCGGTACATTGTGTTCCGCCTGTCTGTTGGGGGTGACCGCCATGCTGTTTGTTTGTACCGCCGTGGCGGTCGGAGTGTTAAAGTGGCTATCTATGTTGGCGGTTTCCGCCATGGTCATAATTCAATTTTTTTTTTCGCCGGCCTGTTGGCGGTTTTACCGCCGCTTTACCACTGACCGCCAGGGTTGTAATGAGGGCATATGTGCCGGTGCTCCTCGCCGTGTTTTCTTTCAATTCCTTAGGAGTCTCTGGCAATGTTTTTCGCTTTCCCTTCTCCATAGTGGCTCCTTTGGCATTTGTATTTACGTTTGAACCAGAGCATTCACCACTGCCATTTTCCTCACTGCTATGGTACATCTGGTTTCCATGGACGTGGACTATTTTTCAGTTCACAATCCACCTTCTTCCTTCAACAAATCAATGTGTGGAACACGTGGTCACTAGTCTATTACCCGATGTTTCCCGAATTCATCACTTATTAGTCTAGTTTTCTACTCATAACAAAGATCCTTATTGTGTTTATACTTCATTCATAGACGTCTGGTCGTCGGTCGCAATTACTACCTGAGTGATAACACTCCACGCTATGTTTTTTCTCATATGCTTTTTTCACTCTTGCTTTTCTCAATTTCTTGGTGTGTTGCACCAGATTTCATATTTCTATTGGGAGGGCAATTTTCTGTCATGGGCATTCAAATGCCTGTCCCCATTCAATCACCCAAATCTGTCTGTGTGAGCTTTTTACCCTTTAGGATTACATGATTCTTTACATCACTGCTACCTGATGTTACACTTCCATCCCTTCTTCTTTTTGTGTTTATGAACCTAAGTGAACGTGGAGTTCTTATCCTGAATCAAGCATTTCTGGGCTAATGTCTGGAATAATAATATGTATTGTGATTCTTTCTGTCTCAATTTCTTTTCTCTGTCATCGCCTCGTTCCGATTGTTCAACTTTTTCTATTGCATAGAATGTGAACGGTTTCCACTTACTAGAATGGGTTGTTTCAATGTGTTTCGCAACTGCGTTATTCTTATCTTTGGGCATTGGCGCCCTGCAGCCGTGCACAGCGGGGAATGGGGAGGGTTGGGTGCACAGCCTGGCCTAAGGTTAGAAAAATCTCACAAACCCACACAAGCTGCCAACCCCTGCCACACACAGCTTTCAGTCATCCTGCAACAGCACCCCCCTCTTTTTTAAAAAGGTTTTGTGTCCTGAAGGAGTCCCAAGGGAACACAGGGGGCCTGCCTATGATTCCATGGGATTCACACAGATTGTGGAGAGGCCAAAAAACATGGTCCCATGGGGGCTATAGTGGCTGAGGATTCAGGGTTCCACTTCCCTACCCTGACATGTCCCCTGCTATCCTATTGTTTGTTTTTCTTCTGGAAACAAGGACTGCAACATTTTCTTTCATGGTGCAGCCAGCCAAAGCAATTTTTTCTCTCCCCCAGGACTCTGAGGGGCATATTTATACTCTGTTTGTGCCGAATGTGCGTCAACAATTTTGACGCACATTCAGCGCAGACCGTGCACCATATTTAAACTTTAACGCCCGAGCCCGCGGACGTCAAAATTCCTCCGTGTGCATCATTTTTTGGATGCGGGAAACTGCCTTGCGTTAATGACATGCAAGGTAGGCGTTCCCGCTGGAAAAATTACTTTAAGGCCTGTGCGCCTTATTTATACTCCAGCGTCATTTTGACGCACAGGAGGGGGCGGGCCTTAAAAAACGGTGCCTAGCCTGATGTGCGCCGTTTTTTAATGCCTGGGTCGGGGCAGGCGTTAAGGGACCTGTGGGCTCACTTCCATGGTCTCTGACCATGGAAAGAGTCCAGAGGCTACCTTCCCTACCCCCAGGGACACCCTCTGCCACCCTCGCCCACTCCTGGAGGACACCCATGAATGGGGGGACCCATCCCAGGTAAGTACATGTAAGTTGAAGTAAGTATTTTCTTTTTTTAAAGTGGCATGGGAGGGCTAATTTGGGCCCCCCTACATGCCACTGTGCCCAATGGCCATGCCCAGGGGACAGAAGTCCCCTGGGCATGGCCATTGGGCAAGGGGGCATGACTCCTGTCTTTGCTAAGACAGGAGTCATTTCAATGGGGGTTGTGCTTCAAAAAATGGCGCAAGTCCGGTTTGAGGCATGATTTTTGCCTCAAACTGACTTGCACCATTTTTTGACGCACAACCCCCATTTTCCCCTACGCCGGCGCTGCGTGGTTTGAGTCTTTTTTTTTTTACTCTGACTAGTGCGCAGCACCGGCTAACATCATTCCTTAAATAAGGCGCACGCATGGTGCGTAGGAATGGTGTTAGCCGGCGGTAAAAAAAATTACGCAAACCAGTGCCAGCGCTCGTTTGCGTAAAAAAGTATAAATACGGGCCTGAATTCTAGGGACATGAGCCAGCTGGTGGAAAAAAAATAATTCACAACCAATCAGATCGATCTAATTTTTTTCAGTCCTGTAGGACCCCCCTGCGGATCAACTATCAATATATCTGTAAGCTGGGTGAGATATGCGCCGCAAGAGGGAAGAAGCAGGCTCTCCCTGTGCATTTCAAAGTGCTCTTTGTTTCAGTGACAGATTACAAGGAAGGGGCCTGGATGCATCTCATGAGGAGGGAAAGGGAGCTGATAAGGGAATCATAAAGTTTAGGGCTGGGAGCCGAGGATTCGCCTTTTGATGCATATATCGCTGTGCCTTATATCCAGGTCTGAACTCTGGTAACTCTCATGAATCTTGCTGTCGGTTAATCAGCTTCGGAGTCTTGCCTGCTGGGAGAGACATTGTTCAGAAGAAAGGGAAAAGATGTACATTTCAAAGAAGCAGAATTCCAACATAAAAGTTTTTTAAAAAACTGTAAGTAGGGAAGTCTGAGACCCCAAAACGTTGCCATCTGTTGAGCAGCCAATCAAGCTGTGTGAGAAGGGGAAGCTCTACAAGACTTCTTCCTGTGGTCAGGTCTAGGGACCCATGCCCTCTAGTCTCCCTGCTGGGTGATGGGACATCACTCAGGGAAAGCAAGATGATCACCTGCTGTAAAGCCTGGGGGAATAGCGCCTGCCTGTTTGCCAAGACCAATGTCACTGTGAAGAAGAGGAGAGTTTTGGAAAGAGCAAAGTCCGGAAGGGAGCCCTGACCTGAGGACTCCCTGTGCACATTGAGAGGAAACCATCCCCATGTGGATCGGGCCATAGACGGTGTGCTGGACTGAGTCAGAGACCCCGTATGCCAGGAGCGGCTGCCGTGAACTGAACTTAGGAGTGCAGTGGGGGAAACCTGCTCCCCACACCAATTGGGCCATAGCAAATGTGCTAGACTGAGTTGGCAACCCTTTGTGCCAGGAGGAGCTGCCATGAACTGAACTTGGGATCGCGGTGGGAGCATCCCACTACCCACACATTCGGGCCAATGCTCGTTTGCCAGAATGAATTAGCAACCCTGTATGACAGGAGAGGGCACCGTAGAATGAATCAAGTATAAGTATTTATCTATCTATATAATGAACTCTTCCGTCACGCGTAGGTCTGCGCCCTCACAGCAGACTGAGACGGCATTGCGAATCCCTTTAATGTAAATCCTGCTGCTTCCTCCGTTACCAGAAAACACGTCTCCATCACTCAATGTCCTCTCGTGAAAAAGGGAGCTGCATCTCCGGAAATGCGTTGGGTGAATTTTAGTTTTTTGCCATATTAAATTATTTTGAAAGAGGACATTGAGTGACGGAGACGTTTTTTCTGGTAACGGAGGAAGCAGCAGGATATATATATATATATACTTGTATATATATATATATATATATATATATATATATATACACTAAAAAAACACAAAGGTTAAAGGGACGATATAGTTAGGTTCTAAATTTACACGCCAAAACCTCAGAAATTAAACTGTTATAGTTGAGGTTATTTCAAGTAACTATAACCTGTGCCCTAAAGTAACTATAACTCATGCACAGTTTTCTCATCAACAATTTTATTGCAAATTTTGTAATGGTAATATCAATGATGCCATAGAAAATGTCATCAATGGTGTAATATTGGGGTAATTAACAGTACATGGTGAGGGCGTGAGTTATAGTCAATTAAAATAACTCAAACTATAACAGTTGAAGTTCTATGGTTTTGTGCATATAGATTAAGAACCTAACTGTAACGTCCCTGTAACCTTTGTTTTTTTCAGTGAATTTAGATTTTTTTAATGTTGCAGGGGTTGGCCGCTGGGCCTGGCCTGTGGCCTACCCTCGCAGGCATCCAACCCTGTGCTAAGCATGATCTTCGGCCATGCGCAGCGGTGGTTGGCTGCAGACATCCAACCCTGTGTCATGCATAGCCTTTGGCTGAGCGCAACGGGGTTGGCCACATGGCCTATCCTGCAGCCCAAGCCCTGCAGCCAACCCCTCCTCCCCACATACATCAAACTCTGTGGGATGCACGGCCAACCCTCCTAGGTACCCTAGGGGGGTTGAGGTATAATTTCTGTAAAATTACCATTGGTGCCAAAATGCATCCAGACCTGCTTATTTCACAAAGAAGAGGCCAAAGTTTTGCAGAAAATGACTCCCCAAATGGAGTACCTTCTACTGGCTAATTAGTAAGTGCTACCTCTTTGGGTAAATGTATAGCATAAATTCCACACTACAGTTGCATAAAGGACCCGAAGTAATGTCTCCACTGATCTTGGATGTCTGTAATTTTGGCAATGTGATTGTTCCTTGAGTGTCTTCATACTTATAACGTGACTCCTGGTGTGGAAAAGACAACAAGACTACAAACAGTTGAATTTCAGTTGAATTTCTACCAAATAAGGATACTTCCCCTTAATTAAATGTATTAAGTGCTTCTTTGTTTGGTGGTGATATGCTCTTATTCCTCTGCATAAAGAATGCATCTCCAAAATTGGCAGGAAAATGCGCTCTGGGGCTTTTTAGTAAACTGTCCATCATCCTGGTAACTGGTGGGAAATAGTTGATTTCACTAAGTTGTATGTGGGGGGGCCAAGGTGCCGCTGGGGTTGCTCCCACATGCAGGGAGCAGCTAAAAATGCTTCTCCTTGCATAAAGAGCAATCCTTTCTTTTCTTGTCAGGGAGCAGGAAAAACAGATGAAAAGTCTATTCCCAGTGAGCAGGAGCAGTTTTCCTGCTCCCTGTCCCCTGGGAGAGGACTTCCAATTTGCTCTTGCTTGTCAGGAGCTGTCAAAGCTCCTGCACAGAGGAAGCAAACTTCTATCTCCTGTGGGGGGTAACCTCGGAAGATAGGAAGCCAGCCCTGGGAGATGGCTGTCCCTGGGTCCGTATATGGCGAGGAGGGGGGCCACGCAACCCCCTCCACCTTCATTATCTATTTTGGACCTCGGGCCCTGTAGAGCTATGGAGGGAGTCTGTGCTGCCCCCTCCAAATCAATCAAGTACACTCCAGGCATGTGGTGTTCCCTGGAGCAATCTCCAAAAACCGGAGGGGGGTCCGCGTCACTCTCCTCCTTTATTTAGACAAAGCACCAGGGAGGTGGTGCTTACCGAGGCTCCTACAAGCACAAGGAGGGGGGGTGGCAGCCAACCCTGCTCCTCTATTTACATAAACCCCCAAAGAGGTGGTGGTCCCCGGGACTCAAAGGAGCCTGAGGCAGGGGCTGGTGGTGCATGCTTCCACCACTTCCCTTTTTTCATAAGCTGCATGCCCCCGGGACCTGGCCAACCCGGGGGCTCATAAAAAAACACATATATATATATATATATATATATATATATATATATATATATATATATACACACATACATGCATACATCTATCCTACTGGTGGTTGCCAGTAGGTAGTTATAATTAGGACCTAGTTTCCATAGCAAAAATGTTTTTTGTTTTGCTGATAACTTTGGCACAGTTTGAGGAATCCACAAAATTTTCAAAACTAGTTTGCCACACACTTCAGCTGCTGCCTAAAAAGTTTCAGGGTGATTTTTCAAGCTGGGGAAGAGAAAAAAGGGGTATACCAAAATGTGTTTTCTCCATGCAATTTCCCAAATGGGTTTGTAGACATGACTACAGCCTGAATCTCTAGATAGAATTAGACTAAATTCGGCAAAAAGCTAGATTATGGTCCAAAAGGTGTGTTAATTTGGTCAAAATCTGTTCAGTATATTTGGAGTTATTGAAAAAAAAAGATTTAGTATATCTAGGGAGGCGGATCCACTGCTGTGGATCCGTGGATTCGCACACCGCTAGCAAAGCTGTGATTGACTTCCTGCAACCCGAAGAAAGTTGTGGCCACCATTTTGTCTATTGGCATGGTGCAGAGTGGGGGAAAATAAACATAAAATAAGATATGAGGGGTCAGGATTTTGGTACACCATAGGTCTGATGGAAGGGTCTGTGAGGGACCCCTCGTGGGAAAGAAATTGGTCCAATCTTTTTTTTGTGCGGTTGAGGGTCTGCAGATCCTTTACAGCGCTCAGCGTGGCCCCCGTGTGAATCCACAATGGATCTGTGGATCCATGCCCCAATTTAAAATACACCTACTTACAGACCCACACAACCACTCACACACCCATGCAGCCAATCACACGCCCACTCCCACTCCCATACCCACTCACAGATTCAGGCAGCCACACTTAGTCAAAGCCTGAAAAAAATACTACCACACCCAGTCAAAGACCCGCACACCCACTAACACACCCACTTACACACCCACACAACCAATCACACACCTACTCACAGACCCATAAAACCACTCACAAACCCATACAGCCACTCACACACCCACCTAACCACTCACACCCTCCTAGAGCCACTCACACACCCACTCACAGGCCCACAACATGGGGTTAGCTGCATTTGGAAGGGTTGGCTGTGTGTGGCACGGGGTTGGCTGCATGCGGCAGCACACAGCCGAAGGTTCTGCGCAGTGGCGGTTGAATTAACATATGCTAACTGAATATTACTTTCCATTACAGAAATCTTAGAAATTCACAGAAAAAAACAAAGCTTACATGGATGTTATAGTTAGGAAATATTTTTTTTTTACTTTAGAAATTCACTATAAACCAACAGTTACAGGACCATAATAGTTAGGTTCAGATTTTACACACACCAAAACCATAGAAATTCAGCAGTTAGAGTTAAATCAATTAGCTATAACTCATGCACTAAGGAAACTATGACTTGTGCCTTTGCTATACACTGCTAATTAGCCCACATATAAGATCAGTTCTGACATCTTCTATGACATTATTGATCAAAGTAGGGCATCCAAGCAACCCTTTTACCTCTTGTGTATGAACCACAAAGCTGCATTCGATCCGAGTAGACAGAGGGAAGCTGTGTAACAAACTGGCCAGCTGGAACATACCCAACTTGTTGCTGAGAGCCATAATCCTTCTCCATCACTGATCAGTGATGTTATCAGTGATATCATTTGAAAGGTATAAATGATGTTATCAGTGATGTCACTGACTTTCATGAATGATGTAATATATGAGGTTGTAAGTAGTGCATTGCTGAGGCGTAAGTTGTAGTTAGCTCAGGTAACTATAACTACTGAATGTCTATGGTTATGTGTGTGTGAAATCTGAACCTAACTATAACATCCCTTTAAACTTAGTTTTTTTCTTTGAATTTCAAAGGTTGTTTACTGCTATTTCCTAACTATAATGTCCCTGTAACCTTTGTTTTTTTTGTGTGAATTTCTACTGTTTTTTTATATTATTTCCTAACAATAACATCCCTGTAATTTTTGATTCCTAACTGTATCCTGTAACCTTTGAGAGTGGGTATGTGAGTGGCTGTCTAAGTCAGTGAGGGCATGTTTGATTGGCTGTATGGGTCTTTGAGTGGGTGTGTGAGTGGCTGTATGTGTCCGTGAGTGGATGCATAAATGGTTTAGTGTGTGTGTGTGGGTGTGTGAGTGGATGCATGGGTGTGTGAGTGGGGATGTGAGTGGCTTTATGGGTCTGTGAATGGGTGTGGGAGTGGCTGTATGGGTCTGTGAGTGGGCATGTGAGTAACTGTATGGGTCTGTGAGTGGGTGTGTGAGTAGCTGTATGGGTCGGTGACACTGTGTGAGTGGATGTATTGGCATATGAGTGGGTGTGTGACTAGTTTTGAGGGTGTGTAAGTGGGTTTGTGAGTGGTTTTGTGGGTCAATGAATGGGTGTGTGAGTGGCTGTATGGGTCTGTGAGTTGGTGTCCTCTGCTTCATGGGGCGAACTTAGGATGGCTTAAAGTACTAGGGAAATCTCCAACATAACAAAACATATAAAATAAAAAACACAGCATAAGTGCATTTACATTTCTATTCATATATTTATCTTATATTTTCACTATTTCTATCATATCCAGTGTTTATTATTCTTGCTTTATCAGTTTTTGCATTTTATCCTATGTACTAAAACGTTACTTTTGCAGTTTCACAATAAACCCAAACTTAAAATAAAATAAAAATGCAGTATAACCCGAAAGTGTAGAGGAGACTTTTCAAATAAGGCAAGTAATAGGTTTTGTTAATGGCAGCAAGTAATGGAAAAATTTGGAAAGATGCCAACTATACTATGTTCTATATTGTAACTATATTCCAACTATAATAAAGTGCACAAAAAGACCGCAGCTTTAGCTGGATTTTCGAACAGAGTTTGGAGACAGTCCACCATAGCGCACAGTCTGTATTTCATGATGAGTAAAAGGCATTTAAAAAAACGTGCGGCAAAAGTTGGCCATGATTTTCAAACGTTGTTGAGAGCACATCTCATATTCAACAATTCTACTGTCTTCACATTAATATATGAGTTTAGTGTTTTGGTTAGAGTTCTTGGAGCTAAGAAGTCGATATTTCCCTGTGAAAATTGCTTACCCATATCGTCCGCAATGATTCTGGGGTGAAATAGCGGGAACAATACGAGGGTACGTTGGGAAATGTGATAGGGTATATAAACTTTCTTGGGATATGCATCTTGTCTACTTAGTATTAAAAAGGCCTTCTCCCCTCCGTTCCACTCGTTATAGCATTAACTTGATTTCGGAGTGATCCTCCTTGCCCTTCATTATTCTCAAAGTAGGACAACACCACACACTGATGAACTTAGACAGGGCAACTCAGACACAAACAACTACGGTTGTTTAGCATCTTTGAGCAATGCCGGCTTTCGGCTGACAAAGGCTCCATTACAGTGGCACGTATTTAAAAATACAAGACACCCATTTTACATCATATTATATTTTTTGTGTTTGCTGTGATCCAGGTGGGTAAAACAAGAGTACATGTTTCACAATCCAAATCGTGCCTGTGTCTGGATTCCGGGGTGAAATCTTTCTTGGGTGAAATCTTTCAAAGTAATGTTACAGGGCGGCTGTGTGCTGTGCAGATTAGTGGTGGGGAGTATATGTTCTACAATAAATCACAGGAGCAGCACTATGCACGCTCCTTGTTTACTCGCGCTAACATTGGCTGCGGTCGGTGATCACACACCTGTCACCCATCACTCTCAAAGCATGTCAAAGTGCATCACTGATTTACATCTCTAAAGCAATGGAAGTGTGCCTAAGATTGTTGCACCGCAGACATATCTGTCCTTATCGGACAACGCCACGTTTAAAGATACATTGACTCGTGACTACGAAATGACGAGCTTTTTCTTGGAGGCGCGGCACTCTTTATTCAAGCTATGCACAAAATAACTTCTATTTGTTATGTTCCCGAATAGACTGGTCGAAGTGGGCCGCCGCGTGTTTACATTTTCACAGGGAATGTTCTTTGGTTGCAGCCAGTCGGTATGAAACATTCAAAGGTGGTCGGCGAGGCGCGATGTGCGGGAGTAAATTTCTAGTCTACATGGAGAAGAGGTGGATCGGGGTGTGGGCAAATATCCCAACAAATATGTACCGCTTAGAGGCCAGTAAATATGTACCGCCTAGAGGCCAGTGAAGTAGGTGACTCCATGCCAGGCTAGGCACAAAACGAACAAAGGCACACTGGACTTTCGGGAAATGCAAATTTCCCAACTTGTATGTGCTCCTTTGAAAAGCCAGTGTTGGAGGGGCGTGGTCAGTCATACATGTCAGGCTGAGACAAAGCATATGTAGAGCACCGGGAGAGCGATATATAGACAAATCACTCAAAGTAATATCTTTAGAAGACAGCTTGGGTTGCTCCTGAGCCTGTCTTAATATTGACCTACTAGCCTATCCTTTGGAAGCACAAACAGACTGGGAAAGTAATAACTTTCACAAAATATTCACCTGTCTGTCTTTGGGTACCATTTGGGAGATTTATATAGCTCTCATTACAAAACTAATTGCCTCTTGGTGCAGCTGCCAGAATGCAGTATGTTCGAAGCTTGTAACCTGGGAGGGTAAACAGTGTTGTGGAGTCATGTGGTTTGACCACAACCTCCCCTGTCTCCACATCCTCTGGCAACTGATCCCTCACACCAACTTAACAGGTGTAAAAGGCTGCTTTAATAGAAAAGGTCTGGCAAAACAACAAAACCTTGGCATTGAAACAGACCTCTCTCTAATACAGTGGCCCTTCCTAAACCCCACCCCCACCCTCTGATAACATTTCTCCCCAGCAATGCCCTTTCCCATTCCCACCTTGACCCCAAAAACCCAGTGCCCATCTGCAGTGCTGTTCACCTTATGTAGTTCCACTTGCCCTTCCCTCCCTTTGGTCCTTCTCAAAAATCCCTGACCTCTCATTGTTGTGCATTCGTACCCCACTCCACCCCAAGAAATATCAATAAAATCCACCTAATGCCAGACCCTCCTACCAGCGATAGCTTAACATAACAAAAACAAAGACCTGCCCTACTAAAGCCAGGAAAACAATTCTCCCATATGCCATGTGAACTGACCCAACTAACCCAGATAACAACAACTAAAAAGATACCGACAATAAGAAAACCAGGAAAACAAGACAGAAAGGGGTGGGGCGAGTGGGCTCAAAAACTCTAACCATGCCCTTACCCTTGGGTGTGACAGCAGCCAAAATGTCCGGCCACACCCTGACCACTACTTATAACCCCACCTATAATCCTTTCCCCTAAGTGTCCACAAGCAATAAATTTGACTCGCATCGTGGGTTGTACCACTGACGCCCTTACTCCCCCCAGCTCCCATTTGGTGAAAATCTCACACAAAACACATCGCTCACACGAAATTAACAGGTTCAAAAGTCCACTTTAATAGAACAGGTTTGGCAAAAACAACAAAATCTTGGCATTAAGCCTTGCACAACTGAAACAGACCTCACTAATACAGTGGCTCGTCCTGAACCCCACCCTCTAATAAAACTTCCCCCCAGCAATGCCCCTTCCCGTCCCCACCTTGAACCCAAAAATCCAGTACCCATCTGCCCTGATATCCACCTTACGTAGTTCCCCCTGTCCTTCCCTCCCTTTCGTCCTTCTCAAATATCCCTGACCTCTTATAGTTGTGCATCCGTAACCCCTACCCCACAAGAAAGGTCAATAAAATCTTCCACACAGGAAAACCCGCAGGTGTTTTCCTGCCCCACCCAACCCGGAAAGGTGAAACCTACTGTCCAACCAGTAAATGATCCCGAAGCCTCCCTCCTAAAAGATCAGTGATCTTCAGCCTGAGTTCCACCAAATAGTGTTCATTACCCAAAAAAAGATAAATGGATACCATCCAATCGAAACAAGGACCCATCATCATGCACTATCTCAATGTGCTGTAAAACGGAAATCTCATTTGCTGTACAAAAACTCATCATCTCTATTAACTTCCCTGCGTTGCTTCTTCACCCCAAAGAAGTTTTGTGCACCACGCCAAAACCGTCTGGGCACCAGCTCCGACCATAATCTATCAGTCCCTGACCACCTCTCCTTAATTCTAAGCAAATTAAGCTTCATAACCTTCAACAAACCTACACCCAATAGAGACACCAAATCATTCTCCCCGAGATGCAACACCAACAAATTTGGGCAAAAATCTTTAGCTAGTCTCTTAAAAAGCACACTCAACAACTCTCCCCATCTCATCCAGCTCTTCCCACCCTGCCATATTTTGACCCGAGGCCCATCCAAACCCAATTGGCAGCCAAAATGTCGAGAATCAGCATGCTTCACTTCCCAACGAATGAAGGAGTGTCCGACTATCCATACTGCAGAGGACGTGCTGTCGGGGCCCGCCCCACAACCTGAAATGTAAAAACAGAATTAACCCTAGAAAACAACAGAGCATAAACAGATAGCAACCTACCAAAGCTGAGGAGGACCCAGCCTACTATAACATTTAAAACACTGTGATCTCCATCTATACATGTTCATAATGGCTTTATATGATTTCCGCAACCTTTTGGCTTCTGTAGCGGCTCCAATCTGAAATCAATGAGTCCCATAATACTGGGATGAAATACCCAATTTACCAAGGGCCTTATTTAGCACTGAGGGTAGCTGAAATGAAGTGAGGGGTGAACCATACTGATGGATGAATACATACTTCACGTCAGTAGGTAAAAAAGGAACTAATGAAGCCCAACATGGTAATAGACAAACTGGGGGAACAAACTCTGACAAAATCACCTCCTACCCCCTACCTAGATTATAATTTTTTGACGTGGCAAGCCACAGTTTAATAACCCATTCCCTTGAATTAACATTAGAAAGTAAAATACCAACCTTACCTTTTGAACCCAACAATTCATAAACCCTAAAAGCCCCATGATAAAGCCAAGACTTGCATAATGAAATTAATGCAACCTCCCAGGTGAAAAACAAACTCCAGATAAAATGAGAATGAGGCCCCATAATAACTTATCAGTGGTGACAGTGTGCCTTCGATGAATCCTTGCACTCCCCTTCTTAGCCCAACCTGCAACAATTCTTCTACAAACCTCTCCCTCCACTAGATCATATTCCTGAAAATACTTACCATAAAAGGAGATACCCAACATCATACCCGATATCGTTACAGCAGAAAGTCCTGCATCAATCTGCTTCATAATGAAGCGAACTACGTCTTTGCGCCTGTCTGACAAAACCAATGGACTATCCACCCACCTAGCTGCACCTGACTGCATAAATTATGACCATGCCTGATCATAACTCCTGTGAGTAGACAGAGCTATGGACTGTTGAATCAACTGCAAACTCCTCAAACTCCCAGGTCCCAGAGTGCCCGAAGTAGAACCGTCTTCAGTGCATCTGCTCCCGGCACCAGCCCACGGAATCTCAGCCACTGTGAATGAGATAGCGCATCAGCGATATCATTATTTACACCTGGGATGCCTGGCTTTAAACAATATGTTAAATTTCAAACAATTATGCAAAAAGACTCTCAACAACCGCAACACCTTCTCATCTTTTGCTTTCTGAAAATTCACCAGATTAAGCACTGCCTGGTTATCCACATTAAAGACAACATGCCTATTAACCAAGACGCTGCCCCATAATGTCAACGCCAAAGCCAAAGGAAAAAATTCAAAAAATGCAATACTATGCCATGCTGCTTTCCAAGAATCAGGCCAGTCTTCCGCTGTGCAATGTCCATCCCTAAAAAGGCCTAATTCATGTGCACCTGAAGCATCCGAAAAAATCTGAACCTTCCAGAACCATTCCTCATCCTCTGAAAACATAGTCACACCATTGAAATCCTGTAAAAAAGAAATCCACATTCTCAGATCGGCCTTCACACTGGCACAGAGCCGTATTCGATGGTGTGGCAACACTGCTCCTTGGACTTCAAAACCCAATCTTCTGCAAAAAGCCCGACTACTCTCACCACTCGACAGGCAAAATTCAAATGACCCAGTAGCGATTGCACATGCCTCAGTTCCAACTTGGGTTTGCATACTGCTTCTTCCAACAAGGTAATCAATGCCATCACTTTATCTGGAGGTAAACACACCATCCTCCTTGAATCTAGCTCAATGCCCAGAAAACTAATACACGTGGTAGGCCCTTCAGTTTTCTCAGGCACTAAAGGAACCCCCAAAGCCTCCATGGCATACTGAACACTCTCCAAGGCTCTCTGACATTCAACTGTACTTGCTTGCCCCATCAAAAAGAAATCATCCAAATAATGAGCCACATGATGAAAACCACTCTGTAATTGATAGAACCATTGCAAAAAGGAACTGGGGGCCAGATGTAGCAAACAGTTTACATGTTGCAAATAGCAAATTTCACTGTTTGCGATGTGCAAACTGCACTTGGCAATGCACAAAACCCCTTTTGCGATTTGGTAACCTGGTTACCAAATCGCAAAACGGGTTTGCGAGTCACAATTAGGAAGAGGAGTCCCCTTCCTAATTGCGAGTCGCAGTGCAATGCCAGATTGCTTTGTGACCGCGAACGCGATCGCAAAGCAATCGCAGTTAGCACCCATTTCAAATGGGTGCTAACCCATTCGCAAAAGGGAAGGGTTTCCATTGGGACCCCTTCCCCTTTGTGAATAGCATTAAAAACATTTTTCCAGAGCAGGCAGTGGTCCTATGGACCACTGCCTGCTCTGAAAAAATGAAACGAAAACGTTTCATTTTTTAGTTTTGTAATGCATCTCGTTTTCCTTTAAGGAAAACGGGCTGCATTACAAAAAAAAAAAACTGCTTTATTTAAAAGCAGTCACAGACATGGTGGTCTGCTGTCTCCAGCAGGCCACCAACCCTGTGAGTGCCGCGAGTCTCAAGGGGGTCGCAAATTGCGACCCACCTCATTAATATTAATGAGGTGGGCCTTTGCGACCTTCTTGTGAGTCACAGATGGTGTCAGGGACACCATCCTACATTCCAATTTCCGACTCGCAATTTGCAAGTCGCAAATTGGAATATACCTACATCTGGCCCTTGATGTTTCAAACAGAGAGCAAGACACAGAGCAACCCATAGGCAACATCCTATCTACATAGTTAATATCATAAAAATGCAAACCTAACAATGAGAAATCATCTGGATGAATCGGAAGCAGACGGAAAACAGACTGAATTTCAGATTTTTCCATCCCCGTAGCTAGCACAAATCCCTCACCAAAGCAGTGGCTTCATTCACCGACACATAATGCACCATGGAGTCCTCCTGAGCAATAAAACCATTGATGGATGTACCCAAAGGCCAAGATAGATGGTGGATAGGCCGGAATTCCCCCACCTGCTTCTTAGGCACCACGCCCAATAGTGAAATTATTAAATTTGGCAGCATCCAGTAATCAAAAAGACCCACAATTCTGCCCAACTCCAATTCCTTATGAAGCTTGTCTCACACCACATGAGGTTGTTCTATTGCTGATTTCAAATTCCTCGCCCAACTCCTCACCCTGGGACCTTGTTAGCACAAACAAAAAACCTTCATCCAAACCCCAAAACAAAGAGCTAGCATCTGACTCTTGAGAATACAACCTTAACCAGTATTTCAGAGTCTCCAATTTAATAGGAGTAGGGCTCTTCACCCACCACTTGCTGTGTACATACCCTGCCCCTGTCATCACCTCTATCGTGATTGCCCTGCCATCTCCACTGCACTCTACTGAAGCACTGAAAACTGGGTGTCTGCCCCCACAGCTAGAGCAATCGTGCCTGAATTTACATTGAGGTCTTGTGAATGATCCACTGTTAAAGGACCAGCATGCTCTGTTCTATGGCACTTGTCCTCTTGGAAAACTCCCCACCCCAACTCGGGTGAGATGACCCTGAAAGGGCTTGTATTGCAATGGCAATCCATCCACTAGCAGTGCGCACCACCAGGGCATTCTTTCCTGTACGGAGCCATTGCATCCACAACTGTATATCAATCTTGCCCCACTCCCTATCTGGGTAGATAGCCATCCTAGCCCTAAATTCCACAGGCAAAAGCCCCATAATCCATCTGGGCTCTGCCGACGAAGTCTATGTATTTAAAGAGAGCCAGATACTGCTCAGGGTGCCGTTCACAGTATCTGTATAAATTAAAAAATCTAAGGTTCAATTTTCAATAGTCCTTTACACCTTCGGCCTGCGAGCTAACGCCCATTCTTTTGAAACTTCTTTTGCCTGAACCTCCCCTTGAAGGATTTAAAAATGTCTACAAACTCACACTTGCAAATTCTGTTCTTCATATTTTGAGTGAGATGCTCCGCCAACTGCATCAACACTCCCATGTATGGTAATTTTTTGTTCTTAATGCTACTCCCCGATGACTCATTCTCCTACTTACCTGTTTTGTCTGGTACAGAGCCCCAAATCTCCTCAGAAACCAACCTACCCGCTGGCTTAGACGTGCATGCCTCAACCAGCTTCGTAACCATCCCCAAGCCTGTTTGTCACCTCCTATGTCCGCCTGAATACATGTCTTCACCTCCCAAACTTTTTATCTGAATGTTGACATTCGCCGGAGTATTACCAACAGCTACATAAGCACAGTGAATAACAGCAGCACCCTCACCAGAAACACCCTTATTCTCACCTCGAGGAACTTGCACTCCTCCTGTTTCTTCTCCTCTCTTCTACCCATGTGATCTTCCACACTTTCACCTTCCTCCACATTCTCCCCCCTCTTTGTAATCCAAATTCTCCGCCTCCAATCCAGGAATGTGTACAAAACTGTCAGCGCTCTGGCTGGTAGATGCCTCTTCAAAGAAATGTCCTCTTCCCAAAACTTCAGCTGACCGACAAGCTTGCTCCCTCGAAGTCAATCAAGCTGCTCCGGATATCGCTATCTCTTTGGGCGGGTGCACTCAGGGTGCTCCAACCACCACTGGAAACTTCAACTTCTCCGCAGCCCCTTAAAGCCACGAAGATGAAGCCTGTTCATCTACCACACCCAGGGCAGAAAAGCTATCACACCCAGCCTGACGACCAGCAGTCAGGGGCTGTAGGAAACCCACACTATCTTGAACTAAACCTAAGTCCTACTTATGTCAAGCTCACCATACAACTTACCTCGTAATTGAAAACCTTCCTCCTCCCTAACACTTAATTACTGCACTGCCTGTAACAACACCTGTTTTGCCACATCCCACTTCTGAACTTAATAGATCATAGGACTGTTAATCCTTGGAAGAAACTGTGATAATCTGCCATCCTGCGATTATATGACGGAACTCCGAATTAAAAACAACTACTAACCTTAACAACGAGGTCGGAACACCGACCTCGTCCTTACTACTAATGATTTTACCACGAATGCCTTAACAACGATATTTCGTTGTAAAGGCATTCCTGATAAAATCATTAGCAATAGGCACCATTCATCCTACATCCCTCACCCCACCCCCCCAACCCCACCCCAAAACCTAAAACCCCCTGACCCCCACCCACTCCCCAAAACCAAAAATGCCCCACCCCCCAACCCCACCCTAAAACCCCCTAACCCCCACCCCCTCCCCAAAACCAAAAAACGCCCCACCACCCCAAAACCTAAAACCCCCTGACCCCCCACCCCCTCCCCAAAACCAAAAACGCCCCAACCCCACCCCAAAACCTAAACCCACCACTTACCTTCGCCAACTCCCTTCTTTGTACCTTAACCACGCATGTTCGTTGTTCAGAACATACGTAGTTAAGGCACAAAAATACGAAGTCGTGGTTAAAAAAAGCGTTGTTACGCTTTCGTTAACCACGACTTTCGTAATAAAAAAGTCGGAAAAAAGGATGTTTCCCCCATCCTGCATCATTACAGGCATATTCAATATATCCAAGTTACTTTCTTGTAGAGAAAAATCCTGTTGTGGCTCATTATCCTTCTCTGGATCCAACACAATTATCTGATGTCCAATCTCCAAGGGCCGCCGCCATTTTAGGAGCCACATCTAATGATTTTTCCTCTAAAGCGTCATTCAGAACTGTGACATGTTCGAAATCCAAGGGAGTTGGGCTTGCACAGCAGTCTCCCTGGTGATGCCTGATACATCCTGCGCAGCGCCCCTTTAACATCGGCCCCCAGGGGGTGAGCATGAGTCACTATAGCCACACCTCTCAGACCTCTACTGCATCTGCCCACCCACTCGTGCATTGAAGCGCCCGAAAAAAGCACCAGTTTAGGACCACCTCGGTGTACCTGTGCAGTCCGATCAGGTAAGGCAATTGATCATTCCCCTGCCATGTCATGAAACAACTCAGGCTCGGCTGAAATGTGCGCCCTCCTCCCCGCTACACTACTCTGTCTGAATTTTTTGTGCTTGCTGCCAGAGAAGCACAAGACATTACCGCTGCAGAGACATCTTCGGCAGATGCCTTTTTTGGCCGTTTGAGCGCCACCCATGCTTGCTCTAAGACCCTCTTCCTGCAGCAAATCTTCCTGCCCCTCATCCTGCAAATTTTTTAATGCTTGAACAACACAACTCGCTTTCTCCATAATATCGAGTAACAATACCAAACCACTGAAACCGAAACCACTAAACTATCACTTTGGCCTACCTCAATTAATTACTCAAAAACTCTAACCACACCCTTACCATTTGGTGTGACAGAGGCCAAAGAGGCCATCCACACTCTGACTACTACTTATAAACCCACCTTTAATCCCTCCCCCAAGTGCCCACAACCACCGATGCCCGATCAGCCTGGGGGGAGATCGGGAAAGGCCTTACTCTTCCCAAGCCCCAAATGAACAGGGTTGAATGAAGCTCAGGACAGGTCTTTTCCACCCTGCGTAGCCATTGGCTGCTCCTGCCGCTCGGGGAATTTTAAAAGGGGTCTTTGCCGGTCCTGGACCAGGACTTAAGATCTGGGGAGTAGAGTGCAGAGAAGGCTCACATCATGAGCTCCACCGCTGCCATGCACGTCTCCCTGGCTGCGCTTTGTAGACTGCTCCGCTAGGTCAGTGCTCTGCATGATTGGCTAGCTATCAAGTAGGACACCATGGAGTACAACCCAGAGCAGGAAGGCAATGCTGCTCCTTCGCTAGACCCTGCGCAGCCCCATGGTGGGAACCATGACAACAGCACAATGAACCAGGCCAAGTATGGTGGAAGATTTTTGGACCCAGGCCAGACCCCAAAAGTAAGTGTTCCAAAACTACCATCCTCTGTGAAAGGTAGCTCAGTAGGTTCCGTGCACCAGGTGGAAAATTTGTCTGCAAAACTCAAGAGCCATGTTCAATTTCTAGTATGAAAGTGAACTGGATCAGTGCATATTTTGCAAAAGGAAATGTCCAACATGTACCTCAGGCATTCCAGTCCTCCCAATCAGAGTTCTCGGTGGTTTAAAACATCTACGATGTGCAGGCAACCTGTAGGTCACAGATGCATTAATGCATTTGCTGTGAAGTTGTGTATGCAGCCTGCAGGTGAAAGGTTCTGAGCTCGAGAAGATTGCTCAGAAGGTTTCCCTAGTTTTTTCATGGATGGGGTCTGTGGGATGGGATCCCAAAGGGCGATGAGCATTGTGAGGGTGGCTGGGCAGCACAGGAGGGGCTTGGGAGTGGCCTGGGAGGGGGGCAATTGGTACCCCATCCCCTAATATCTGACTGTTTCTTGCCCCCCTGACCTCAAGGGACCTGGACCACCGAGGTGGGCTTTAACCCCTTCTGTGCCGCGGACGTAGTGGTTACGTCCCGCGGCACAGTGCTGCTGTGCCGAGGACGTAACCACTACGTCCTCGGCACACAGCCCAGAGGGAGCGCTCTCGCTCCCTCTGTGTGCTTCCCCCCACCCCCCCAAAGTCAGGGATGGAAGGGGAAGCCCTTCCCCTTCCACCCCCGACCCCCCCACCCCCACATAATGACGTCAGCGCGCGATCGCGCGCTGACTTCATTATGGGGATTTCGCCGCACAGGAAGCCATTTGCTTCCTGTGCGGCGACGAGGAAAGAGGTGAGTTCCTCTTCCCGGTGGGTGGGGGGTTTGGGCTAAAGAGGCACCGGGGGAAAGGAAAGGCTTTTCCTTTCCCCCGGTGTCTCTTTGAGCATTCCTGCTGCCCGATCGCATTGCGATCGGGCAGCAGGAATGCCCACTAGACACCAGGGATTTGTTTTTTTTGTTGTTTGCTCGTGTTTCTTGCTGGCGGGGAGCGGCCCCTTGGGCAAGGGTCGCTCCCCTTGTGGGGGCAATTAGTTACGGCCATTTCTGCCCCCCTTGGGGGCAGATTGGCCTACTTTTTAGGCGGATCTGCCCCCAAGGGGGGCAGAAACCACTGGATCACCAGGGATTTATATTTTCTGTGCAGGTATGTTGGGAGGGGGTGCCCCCTTGGGCAAGGGGCGCCCCCCCCAAGGGGGCAGAGAACTGCTGGCCATTTCTGCCCCCCTTGGGGGCAGATCGGCCTATTTTTTTTAGGTCCATCTGCCCCCAAGGGGGGCAGAAGCCACTTAGGCACCAGGGATTGTGTGTGTAGTGGATGGGGGGGCGCCCCCTTGGGCAAGGGTCGCTCCCCTTTGGGGGGCATGTCTTTTAGGGCCATTTCTGCCCCCCTTGAGGGCAGATCAGCCTATTATTTTTAGGTTGATCTGCCCCAAGGGGGGCAGAAACCACTAGAACGCCAGGGATGTTTTTTTATGTGTTTATTTTTGTGGGGGGGCGTCCCCTTGGGCACGGACCGCCCCCCCAAGGGGGGCATTGACCTGTTGGCCATTTCTGCCCCCCCTGGGGGCAGATGGGCCTATTTTTCTAGACCCACCTGCCCCCAAGGGGGGCAGAAGCCACTTAGACACCAGGGATAGTGTGTGTGTGTGTGTGTGTTAGTGGATGGGGGGGGGCTTGGGCAAGGGTCGCCCCCCACTTTGGGGGCACATGTACCCAGGCCATTTCTGCACCCCTTGGAGACAGATCAGCCTATTATTTTTAGGCTGATCTGCCCCCAAGGGGGGCAGAAACCACTAGAACGCCAGGGATTTTTTTTATGTGTTTATTTTTGTGGGGGGGTGTCCCCTTGGGCACGGGGCGCCCCCCCAAGGGGGGCATTGACCTGTTGGCCATTTCTGCCCCCCCTGGGGGCAGATGGGCCTATTTTTCTAGACCCACTTGCCCCCAAGGGGGGCAGAAGCCACGTAGACACCAGGGATAGTGTGTGTGTGTGTGTGTGTTAGTGGATGGGGGGGGGCTTGGGCAAGGGTCGCCCCCCACTTTGGGGGCACATGTACCCAGGCCATTTCTGCACCCCTTGGAGACAGATCAGCCTATTATTTTTAGGCTGATCTGCCCCCAAGGGGGGCAGAAACCACTAGAACGCCAGGGATTTTTTTTTATGTGTTTATTTTTGTGGGGGGGTGTCCCCTTGGGCACGGGGCGCCCCCCCAAGGGGGGCATTGACCTGTTGGCCATTTCTGCCCCCCCTGGGGGCAGATGGGCCTATTTTTCTAGACCCACTTGCCCCCAAGGGGGGCAGAAGCCACGTAGACACCAGGGATAGTGTGTGTGTGTGTGTGTGTTAGTGGATGGGGGGGGGCTTGGGCAAGGGTCGCCCCCCACTTTGGGGGCACATGTACCCAGGCCATTTCTGCACCCCTTGGAGACAGATCAGCCTATTATTTTTAGGCTGATCTGCCCCCAAGGGGGGCAGAAACCACTAGAACGCCAGGGATTTTTTTTTATGTGTTTATTTTTGTGGGGGGGCGTCCCCTCGGGCACGGGGCGCCCCCCCAAGGGGGGCATTGACCTGTTGGCCATTTCTGCCCCCCCTGGGGGCAGATGGGCCTATTTTTCTAGACCCACCTGCCCCCAAGGGGGGCAGAAGCCACGTAGACACCAGGGATAGTGTGTGTGTGTGTGTGTGTTAGTGGATGGGGGGGGGCTTGGGCAAGGGTCGCCCCCCACTTTGGGGGCACATGTACCCAGGCCATTTCTGCACCCCTTGGAGACAGATCAGCCTATTATTTTTAGGCTGATCTGCCCCCAAGGGGGGGCAGAAACCACTAGAACGCCAGGGATTTTTTTTTATGTGTTTATTTTTGTGGGGGGGCGTCCCCTCGGGCACGGGGCGCCCCCCCAAGGGGGGCATTGACCTGTTGGCCATTTCTGCCCCCCCTGGGGGCAGATGGGCCTATTTTTCTACACCCACCTGCCCCCAAGGGGGGCAGAAGCCACGTAGACACCAGGGATAGTGTGTGTGTGTGTGTGTGTTAGTGGATGGGGGGGGGCTTGGGCAAGGGTCGCCCCCCACTTTGGGGGCACATGTACCCAGGCCATTTCTGCACCCCTTGGAGACAGATCAGCCTATTATTTTTAGGCTGATCTGCCCCCAAGGGGGGCAGAAACCACTAGAACGCCAGGGATTTTTTTTTATGTGTTTATTTTTGTGGGGGGTGTCCCCTTGGGCACGGGGCGCCCCCCCAAGGGGGGCATTGACTTGTTGGCCATTTCTGCCCCCCCTGGGGGCAGATGGGCCTATTTTTCTAGACCCACCTGCCCCCAAGGGGGGCAGAAGCCACGTAGACACCAGGGATAGTGTGTGTGTGTGTGTGTGTGTGTGTTAGTGGATGGGGGGGGGCTTGGGCAAGGGTCGCCCCCCACTTTGGGGGCACATGTACCCAGGCCATTTCTGCACCCCTTGGAGACAGATCAGCCTATTATTTTTAGGCTGATCTGCCCCCAAGGGGGGCAGAAACCACTAGAACGCCAGGGATTTTTTTTTATGTGTTTATTTTTGTGGGGGGGCGTCCCCTTGGGCACGGGGCGCCCCCCCAAGGGGGGCATTGACCTGTTGGCCATTTCTGCCCCCCCTGGGGGCAGATGGGCCTATTTTTCTAGACCCACCTGCCCCCAATGGGGGCAGAAGCCACGTAGACACCAGGGATAGTGTGTGTGTGTGTTAGTGGATGGGGGGGGGGCTTGGGCAAGGGTCGCCCCCCACTTTGGGGGCACATGTACCCAGGCCATTTCTGCACCCCTTGGAGACAGATCAGCCTATTATTTTTAGGCTGATCTGCCCCCAAGGGGGGCAGAAACCACTAGAACGCCAGGGATTTTTTTTTATTTGTTTATTTTTGTGGTGGGGCGTCCCCTTGGTCACGGGGCGCCCCCCCAAGGGGGGCATTGACCTGTTGGCCATTTCTACACCCCCTGGGGGCAGATGGGCCTATTTTCTTAGGCCCACCTGCCCCCAAGGGGGCAGAAGCCACTTAGGCACCAGGGATAGTGCTGTGTGTGTTTTTTTTGTTTTTTTTTGTTTGAGGGCTGTCCCCTTTGGCAAGGGTCGCTCTCCATGGGGACACAGTACTAAAGGTATTTTCTGGCTTCCTTGGGGCAGACAGGCCTATTTTTTTAGTAGGCCCATCTGCCCCTATGACAGAATCCACTTAGGCACCAATTTCTAAAATGTTTGATGGTGGGGTGTTTGTCAACTGAAGAAGTCTTTGCATTTGTGATAAAAAAAAAATTCCTCCTTTTTGTTCTAGTTCAAAGCTTTTGCTTTATTTGCTGTGGCTCCTTGCGGTTTTGGCGGTGGTTGACCTGCAGTTTGCACAGTTGCATGTTTTAGGTAAGTAAAAACAATTTACTCCAAAGGAGTATTGTTGCCATGCATGAATGACATGTTTGTAGGGGGTGTACTAAATGCAGGATTGTGTGTGAAATTGTCCTTAGGTTTGTGCACAATGATATTTGTTTTGTCTTATTTCTAATTTGCCTTTCTTTCTTTCTTTTTAGTGGGATATCATTGGTGATTGCTGTGTAGTTGCTGGTGAATCAAGCTTTTTCAGGCAAGTGAGCGGTATAGTTTTTGAGTTTGTAACTCTTACTAACAAAGCTACACTTTGTTACTTGTCTTACACAGTGCTGGTTGTTGGTGGTGAATTTGTCCAGTTAATTTTAGCAGGAGAGATCATGGCTAGCCGCAGGATGACCGCTCAGCAGGTGGTTGGTATGCTTTTTGAGTCACAGTCTGATCATGACTATGAGACGGACTCTGCATCTGAGGCAGAGGAGGAAGTCAGAGATTCTGGCAGTGATGTTTCTGTTGGAGGGGAATCTTCTGATGATGAAGCCACACTCAGTGCAGATGAAGGTTCTGTTTTAGAGGAGGACATTGATGTGCCAATAGTGCAGCAACCTGGGGCTGAAAGGTTTCCCGTTAGAAGACCTGATGTCTGGGTTGCCCCAAACATGGAGCAGCCAGAGTTGCCTGCCTTTACTGGTCTCCCGGGGTGTAACGCCAATACAGAGAACTTTATGCCTATCAATTTCTTTGAGTTATTCATGGATGATGTGTTTTTGGAAGAGATTGTTGAGCAGACTAATTTGTATGCGGAGCAGCATTTGAGGGACAACGCTGCTAGACTTAGGCCACACTCTAGAGCTGCCCAGTGGATTCCCACAAATTTGGAGGAGCTAAAAAAGTTTTGGGGTTTGACTTTTTTGATGGGGTTGATAAGGAAGCCGTCACTGGCTTCTTATTGGTCTACTAGTCCCTTGATGGCAACAGCTATATTTCCAGCTACCATGAGTCGTAATCGGTATTTGCTTCTTCTTAGGATGCTGCATTTTGTTGACAATGCATTAGCCTTGCCACGAGATCACCCAGATTCTGACCGTCTTTTTAAAATTAGGCCTGTCCTTGATCATTTTGTAGATCGGTTTTCGGAGGTCTATGTTCCAGGCAAAGAGATAAGTGTGGACGAGTCTTTGGTCCTCTTCAAGGGTCGTTTGGTTTTTAGGCAGTACATTCCTAGCAAAAGGGCACGATATGGAATTAAATTGTATATGCTGTCTGAAAGTAGGACAGGATATGTGTATAGTTTCCGTGTGTACACTGGTAGGGATTCCAATATTGACCCCCCTGGTTGTCCTCCCACTTTTGGAGTTACTGAGAAAATAGTGTGGGATCTTGGTAGACGACTGTTCAACAAAGGTCACCATTTGTATGTAGATAACTTCTACACTGGTGTGCAGTTGTTCAAGGAATTGTTTAGAGTGGACACAGTTGCTTGTGGCACAATCCGTTCTAACCGGAAATGCTATCCAAGGGAGCTTGTCTGTAAAAAACTTGAGAGGGGACAGTGCTGTGCCTTGCGGAACGAGGAGCTGCTAGCTTTGAAATTTTCAGACAAGAGGGATGTCTACATGCTAAGTACCATCCATGATGAGAGTACTTCCCCTGTGACTGTTTGGGGCCAGGTTGCTGAAGTGCGCAAACCTGTGTGCATTTTAGATTATAATAAGCACATGGGAGGTGTAGATAGAGTTGACCAGAGGTTGGAACCTTATACTGCTATTCGTAAGTCTTATGTTTGGTATAAGAAGTTAGCACTTCACCTCTTCCACTTAGCAACCTTCAATGCTTTTATTGTGTTTAGGGATAGGTCTCCAGACTCAAAGATGACATTTGTGAAATTTCAGGAGTCAGTGATAGAGAGCCTTATTGTGGTGGAACAGGCCAGAGTTCCTAGAGAAGCAGTGGTGGAGGATGTGGCTAGATTGAAAGATCGCCACTTTGCTGAGCACATTCCTCCCACACCCAAAAAAGACTTTCCAGCTAAGAAATGTAGAGTGTGTTTTCGAAGAGGTATCCGGAGGGAGACTCAAATGTACTGCCCAGATTGTCCTTCAAAGCCTGGGCTGTGTGTCGGTGCTTGTTTTAAGAATTACCACACCCAGAAGAATTTCTGGGAACAACCATGAGTGTAAACTCATGTCTGTTTTGTATTTTCATGTGTTTAGTTTCATGGTTAGCATTTCTGTCATGTTGTTAGTTAGAGCTTTTGTGTTTGTTGTTTTGTAATTCTTTCTACTTAGTTAGGGGTTCCTCTGTTAAAAAAAAAAAAAATATGATGCCATTGTGTGTGGAGTGGGGCTTGGCTGAGACTGTACATATTGACTTGATGTTGGCTACTGCAACACACTGCAAGCCAAACACCAGTCCACACACTCCCATCAGCTGGTGTGATTGTTGTATCAGGCATGTGGGCGTATGTAAGTGATGGGCCCTTGAGTGGCGCTGTCTGTCGATGTGAGTGTTGTAATGTGCTGGGCCCGTGGCTGGCGGTGTGAATGGCCTTGTGTGTGTCATGTATGAAAGTTGTGTGAATGGACTGTAAAGCGGTTGGTGCCTTGTCGCGGCTTTACAGCTCACGAGCTGTGAGTCATTGGTTCAGTTTTTTGCCTTTCAGTTACTAACAGTGCTTTTCATTTTTGTGAAAGCTCTTGTTAGTAAAATTTGATCCACTGAACCATCACTCACCCTCGTGCCAAATCCAACCAGTATGTGTGGTAAAAATGACCAAACCTGCTCCGCTGTAATCAGGCGTCGCAGCACACCTATGACACGCTAGGTGCCTCAGGTGGGACCCCGATGATGAAGCATGCCACCAACTTGGTTGGTGGGTGAGGGGTCTTTTTCACATAACCTAAGTGTGTTTCTTTTCAAAATTTTAGTGTTTGGCACATCACGGACGTATGTGGGCACATCAAAACGATATATTACAAAACTACCTGTGTTTGGGGGGGGGAGAGGGCACCTATGTTTTTGGTCCTGTGTGCGGCCTTCATCTAGGGAAACCTACCAAACCCAGACATTTTTTAAAACTAGACACCCCAAGGAGTCTAGGGAGGAGTGGCTTGCGTGGATCCCCCAACATTTTCTTACCCAGACTCCTCTGTAAACCTCAAAATGTGCTTAAAAAAAGCATATTTTCCTGACTTTTCTTCGTACGATCACCACTCCAGCACAAAATTCCTACTCCCCAGTGTTCCCCTCAGTCTCCCAAATAAAATGACACCTCACGTATGTGGGTCCCCAAAGCAGAGTCAGTCTAAAGATGTATAAAAGAATATGTCCTTATAAACTCGCAGTACTATCCCCTGTATCTCTACAAGTTTTGGGCCTTATTCTGTTGGAGGCACCTGGCCCACCCACACAACTGAGGTATCATTTTTATCGGGAGACTTTGGGGAAAGCTGGGTGGAAGGAAATTTGTGGCTCCACTCAGATTCCAGAACTTTCTGTCACCGAAATGTGTGAAAAATGCGTTTTTTTAGCCAATATTTGAGGTTTGGAAAGGATTCTGGGTAACAGAACCTGGTCAGAGCCCCTCAAGTCACCCCATCTTGGATTCCCCTAGGTCTCTAGTTTTCAGAAATGCACAGGTTTGGTAGGTTTCCCTAGGTGCTGGCTGAGCTACAGGCCAAAAACTACAGGTAGGCACTGTTTTCAATGAAAAAATGTGATGTGTCCACGCTGCGCTTTGGGGCGTTTCCTGTCGCGGGCGCTAGGCCTACCCACACAAGTGAGATATCATTTTTATCGGGAGACGTGGGGGAACGCTGGGTGGAAGGAAATTTGTGGCCCCTCTCAGATTCCAGAACTTTCTGCCACAGAAATGTGAGGAACATGTGTTTTTTTAGCCAAATTTTGAGGTTTGCAAAGGATTCTGGGTAACAGAACCTGGTCCGAGCCACACAAATCACCCCATCTTGGATTCCCCTAGGTCTCTAGTTTTCAGAAATGCACAGGTTTGGTAGGTTTCCCTAGGTGGCGGCTGAGCTACAGGCCAAAATCTACAGGTAGGCACTTTGCTAAAAACAGGTCTGTTTTCTGTGATGTGTCCACGTTGCGCTTTGGGGCGTTTCCTGTCGCGGGCGCTAGGCCTACCCACACAAGTGAGGTATCATTTTTATCGGGAGACGTGGGGGAACGCTGGGTGGAAGGAAATTTGTGGCTCCTCTCAGATTCCAGAACTTTCTGCCACAGAAATGTGAGGAACATGTGTTTTTTTAGCCAATTTTTGAGCTTTGCAAAGGATTCTGGGTAACAGAACCTGGTCCGAGACCCGCCAGTCACCCCTCCTTGGATTCCCCTAGGTCTCTAGTTTTCAGAAATGTACAGGTTTGGTAGGTTTCCCTAGGTGCCGGCTGAGCTAGAGGCCAAAATCTACAGGTAGTCACTTCGCAAAAAACACCTCTGTTTTCTTCCAAAATTTTGGTGGTGTCCACGTTGCGCTTTGGGGCGTTTCCTGTCGCGGGCGCTAGGCCTACCCACGCAAGTGAGGTATCATTTTTATCGGGAGACTTGGGGGAACGCTGGGTGGAAGGAAATTTGTGGCTCCTCCCAGATTCCAGAACTTTCTGCCACAGAAATGTGAGGAACATGTGTTTTTTTAGCCAATTTTTGAGCTTTGCAAAGGATTCTGGGTAACAGAACCTGGTCCGAGCCCCGCCAGTCACCCCTCCTTGGATTCCCCTAGGTCTCTAGTTTTCAGAAATGCACAGGTTTGGTAGGTTTCCCTAGGTGGCGGCTGAGGTACAGGCCAAAATCTACAGGTAGGCACTTTGCTAAAAACAGGTCTGTTTTCTGTGATGTGTCCACGTTGCGCTTTGGGGCGTTTCCTGTCGCGGGCGCTAGGCCTACCCACACAAGTGAGGTATCATTTTTATCGGGAGACGTGGGGGAACGCTGGGTGGAAGGAAATTTGTGGCTCCTCTCAGATTCCAGAACTTTCTGCCACAGAAATGTGAGGAACATGTGTTTTTTTAGCCAATTTTTGAGCTTTGCAAAGGATTCTGGGTAACAGAACCTGGTCCGAGCCCCGCCAGTCACCCCTCCTTGGATTCCCCTAGGTCTCTAGTTTTCAGAAATGCACAGGTTTGGTAGGTTTCCCTAGGTGGCGGCTGAGCTACAGGCCAAAATCTACAGGTAGGCACTTCACTAAAAACAGGTCTGTTTTCTTTCAAAATTTTGGTGGTGTCCACGTTGCGCTTTGGGGCGTTTCCTGTCGCGGGCGCTAGGCCTACCCACGCAAGTGAGGTATCATTTTTATCGGGAGACTTGGGGGAACGCTGGGTGGAAGGAAATTTGTGGCTCCTCCCAGATTCCAGAACTTTCTGCCACAGAAATGTGAGGAACATGTGTTTTTTTAGCCAATTTTTGAGCTTTGCAAAGGATTCTGGGTAACAGAACCTGGTCCGAGCCCCGCCAGTCACCCCTCCTTGGATTCCCCTAGGTCTCTAGTTTTCAGAAATGCACAGGTTTGGTAGGTTTCCCTAGGTGGCGGCTGAGCTACAGGCCAAAATCTACAGGTAGGCACTTCGCTAAAAACAGGTCTGTTTTCTTCCAAAATTTTGGTGGTGTCCACGTTGCGCTTTGGGGCGTTTCCTGTCGCGGGCGCTAGGCCTACCCACGCAAGTGAGGTATCATTTTTATCGGGAGACTTGGGGGAACGCTGGGTGGAAGGAAATTTGTGGCTCCTCCCAGATTCCAGAACTTTCTGCCACAGAAATGTGAGGAACATGTGTTTTTTTAGCCAATTTTTGAGCTTTGCAAAGGATTCTGGGTAACAGAACCTGGTCCGAGCCCCGCCAGTCACCCCTCCTTGGATTCCCCTAGGTCTCTAGTTTTCAGAAATGCACAGGTTTGGTAGGTTTCCCTAGGTGGCGGCTGAGCTACAGGCCAAAATCTACAGGTAGGCACTTCGCTAAAAACAGGTCTGTTTTCTTCCAAAATTTTGGTGGTGTCCACGTTGCGCTTTGGGGCGTTTCCTGTCGCGGGCGCTAGGCCTACCCACGCAAGTGAGGTATCATTTTTATCGGGAGACTTGGGGGAACGCTGGGTGGAAGGAAATTTGTGGCTAATCCCAGATTCCAGAACTTTCTGCCACAGAAATGTGAGGAACATGTGTTTTTTTAGCCAATTTTTGAGCTTTGCAAAGGATTCTGGGTAACAGAACCTGGTCCGAGCCCCGCCAGTCACCCCTCCTTGGATTCCCCTAGGTCTCTAGTTTTCAGAAATGTACAGGTTTGGTAGGTTTCCCTAGGTGCCGGCTGAGCTAGAGGCCAAAATCTACAGGTAGTCACTTCGCAAAAAACACCTCTGTTTTCTTCCAAAATTTTGGTGGTGTCCACGTTGCGCTTTGGGGCGTTTCCTGTCGCGGGCGCTAGGCCTACCCACGCAAGTGAGGTATCATTTTTATCGGGAGACTTGGGGGAACACTGGGTGGAAGGAAATTTGTGGCTCCTCTCAGATTCCAGAACTTTCTGTCACTCAAATGTGAGGAAAATGCGTTTTTTTAGCCAAAATATGAGGTTTGCAAAGGATTCTGGGTAACAGAACCTGGTCCGAGCCCCGCCAGTCACCCCTCCTTGGATTCCCCTAGGTCTCTAGTTTTCAGAAATGCACAGGTTTGGTAGGTTTCCCTAGGTGGCGGCTGAGCTAGAGGCCAAAATCTACAGGTAGGCACTTTGCTAAAAACAGGTCTGTTTTCTGTGATGTGTCCACGTTGCGCTTTGGGGCGTTTCCTGTCGCGGGCGCTAGGCCTACCCACACAAGTGAGGTATCATTTTTATCGGGAGACGTGGGGGAACGCTGGGTGGAAGGAAATTTGTGGCTCCTCTCGGATTCCAGAACTTTCTGCCACAGAAATGTGAGGAACATGTGTTTTTTTAGCCAATTTTTGAGCTTTGCAAAGGATTCTGGGTAACAGAACCTGGTCCGAGCCCCGCCAGTCACCCCTCCTTGGATTCCCCTAGGTCTCTAGTTTTCAGAAATGTACAGGTTTGGTAGGTTTCCCTAGGTGCCGGCTGAGCTAGAGGCCAAAATCTACAGGTAGTCACTTCGCAAAAAACACCTCTGTTTTCTTCCAAAATTTTGGCGGTGTCCACGTTGCGCTTTGGGGCGTTTCCTGTCGCGGGCGCTAGGCCTACCCACGCAAGTGAGGTATCATTTTTATCGGGAGACTTGGGGGAACGCTGGGTGGAAGGAAATTTGTGGCTCCTCTCAGATTCCAGAACTTTCTGCCACAGAAATGTGAGGAACATGTGTTTTTTTAGCCAATTTTTGAGCTTTGCAAAGGATTCTGGGTAACAGAACCTGGTCCGAGACCCGCCAGTCACCCCTCCTTGGATTCCCCTAGGTCTCTAGTTTTCAGAAATGTACAGGTTTGGTAGGTTTCCCTAGGTGGCGGCTGAGCTAGAGGCCAAAATCTACAGGTAGTCACTTCGCAAAAAACACCTCTGTTTTCTTCCAAAATTTTGGTGGTGTCCACGTTGCGCTTTGGGGCGTTTCCTGTCGCGGGCGCTAGGCCTACCCACACAAGTGAGGTATCATTTTTATCGGGAGACGTGGGGGAACGCTGGGTGGAAGGAAATTTGTGGCTCCTCTCAGATTCCAGAACTTTCTGCCACAGAAATGTGACGAACATGTGTTTTTTTAGCTAATTTTTGAGCTTTGCAAAGGATTCTGGGTAACAGAACCTGGTCCGAGCCACACAAATCACCCCATCTTGGATTCCCCTAGGTCTCTAGTTTTCAGAAATGCACAGGTTTGGTAAGTTTCCCTAGGTGGCGGCTGAGCTAGAGGCCAAAATCTACAGGTAGGCACTTTGCTAAAAACAGGTCTGTTTTCTGTGATGTGTCCACATTGCGCTTTGGGGTGTTTCCTGTCGCGGGCGCTAGGCCTACCCACACAAGTGAGGTATCATTTTTATCGGGAGACGTGGGGGAACGCTGGGTGGAAGGAAATTTGTGGCTCCTCTCAGATTCCAGAACTTTCTGCCACAGAAATGTGAGGAACATGTGTTTTTTTAGCCAAATTTTGAGGTTTGCAAAGGATTCTGGGTAACAGAACCTGGTCCGAGCCACACAAATCACCCCATCTTGGATTCCCCTAGGTCTCTAGTTTTCAGAAATGCACAGGTTTGGTAGGTTTCCCTAGGTGGCGGCTGAGCTAGAGGCCAAAATCTACAGGTAGGCACTTTGCTAAAAACAGGTCTGTTTTCTGTGATGTGTCCACGTTGCGCTTTGGGGCGTTTCCTGTCGCGGGCGCTAGGCCTACCCACACAAGTGAGGTATCATTTTTATCGGGAGACGTGGGGGAACGCTGGGTGGAAGGACATTTGTGGCTCCTCTCAGATTCCAGCACTTTCTGCCACAGAAATGTGAGGAACATGTGTTTTTTTAGCCAATTTTTGAGCTTTGCAAAGGATTCTGGGTAACAGAACCTGGTCCGAGCCACACAAATCACCCCATCTTGGATTCCCCTAGGTCTCTAGTTTTCAGAAATGCACAGGTTTGGTAGGTTTCCCTAGGTGGCGGCTGAGCTAGAGGCCAAAATCTACAGGTAGGCACTTTGCTAAAAACAGGTCTGTTTTCTGTGATGTGTCCACGTTGCGCTTTGGTGCGTTTCCTGTCGCGGGCGCTAGGCCTACCCACACAAGTGAGGTATCATTTTTATCGGGAGACTTGGGGGAACATAGAATAGCAAAACAAGTGTTATTGCCCCTTGTCTTTCTCTACATTTTTCCGTTCCAAATGTAAGACAGTGTGTAAAAAAGACGTCTATTTTAGAAATGCCCTGTAATTCACATGCTAGTATGGGCACCCCGGAATTCAGAGATGTGCAAATAACCACTGCTTCTCAACACCTTATCTTGTGCCCATTTTGGAAATACAAAGGTTTTCTTGATAGCTATTTTTTACTCTTTATATTTCAGCAAATGAATTGCTGTATACCCGGCATAGAATGAAAACCCACTGCAGGGTGCAGGTCATTTATTGGCTCTGGGTACCTAGAGTTCTTGATGAACCTACAAGCCCTATATATCCCCGCAACCAGAAGAGTCCAGCAGACGTAACGGTATATTGCTTTCGAAAATCTGACATTGCAGGAAAAAGTTACAGAGTAAAACTTAGAGAAAAATTGATGTTTTTTTCACCTCAATTTCAATATTTTTCTTTTTCAGTTGCTATTTTCTGTAGGAAACCCTTGTAGGATCTACACAAATTACCCCTTGCTGAATTCAGAATTTTGTCTACTTTTCAGAAATGTTGCGGTTTATGGGATCCAGCGTTGGTTTCATGCCCATTTCTGTCACTGACTGGAAGGAGGCTGAAAGCACAAAAAATCGTAAAAATGGGGTATGTCCCAGTAAAATGCCAAAATTGGGTTGAAAAATTGGGTTTTCTGATTCAAGTCTGCCTGTTCCTGAAAGCTGGGAAGCTGGTGATTTTATCACCGCAAACCCTTTGTTGATGCCCTTTTCAGGGAAAAAACCACAAGCCTTCTTCTGCAGCCCATTTTTCCAATTTTTTTTAAAAAAATGAAATTTTCACTGTTTTTTGGCTAATTTCTTGGCCTCCTTCTGGGGAACCCACAAAGTCTGGGTACCTCTAGAATCCCTAGGATGTTGGAAAAAAAGGACGCAAATTTGGCATGGGTAGCTTATGTGAACAAAAAGTTATGAGGGCCTAAGCGCGAACTGCTCCAAATAGCCAAAAAAAGGCTCGGCACAAGAGGGGGAAAAGGCCTGGCAGCGAAGGGGTTAAAAGAAACAAGCGCGGAGACAACATTTCTGTTTTTTTATTTTTTTTGGCAGATTGGCAGGTCCTCTGTAAATTTGAGGCAAACAAAAACAAAAATAGCTTTTGGCCCAGGTTTCCACCACCATGCCTAGGGGTCAGGGAATTCTTACCCTGCACCCTTTTGCTTTTTTTCTGCATTGTTTTGGGACTGGGGCCCAGTTGTTGTAGCATGGAAACGGGCTTGGTTTGTTTTATGGGCCCCATGTTTACCTAATATATTTTTGGCAACCATGCTGGACTTATTATGTCTGGACTGGCGCGCTTGGCTTGTCCATTGGGGTCAGACTACCTGTCTCCTGACCCCTTTTATATTTTTACACTGTTTTTCCCACCCCCAGCCAATGCGAGAAACAAAACGGCAGCCGCAACTTTTCTGTCAGGTTGCGGCCAGCCAGTCAGGACCTTGCTTTTCCTCTGGATCCGACGAGGATCCATGCCACTAGATATCCCCATTTCTTTTTCATTTTTTAGATTTACACCAAAGTATAAAAATCACACTTTCTGTACCAAGATCTAGATTCCTGCCAAATTTCAGCGGTTCGGTCTGTAGTCATGTTTAAAATTTAAAAAATCCCATACGTATGTAAAGGGGGAAAACTGTTTTGAGAGCCCCTTTTTCTCTGCCCCAGCTTAACGGATCACCCCAAAATTATTAACACAGCATCTGAACTAACTGCTGTATTAGTTTTGTGAAGATGCCTCAAACGATGCCAATGTTATTGGCAAAACAAAAAATGTTCTGTCTATGGAAAAAGTTGGTCCTAACTATAACTACCTACTGGCTATCGCCAGTAGGATATATATATATATATACATATATATATATATATACATATATATATATCTATATCTATCTATCTATCTATCTATCTATCTATCTATCTATCTATCTATCTATATATATATATATATATATATATGTGTATATATATATATATCAGCACATTTCTCCCACACTTATAAGGAAAGACAGCACTCCACGAGCACAGCAAGTTTGTTATTTGAATCGCCTACAGGGACACGTTTCGGCGTTGCCGCCTTCTTCAACCTGTAGATTGCCATATTGGCTCAGTTGAAATACTCCCATGGTAAAGTGTTCAATCAACCAACATACACTTTGAAAGAACCACGTTTGTTAACATTATAAAATGCACACTCCATATAATCAAAAAAACGTTATTAATTACCAGATCTTATCATGAAAATATACATTAAATATGTGATTTTAAATTTTTAAACATTATTAACTGTTGACTTCTTGTACCTAATAATACAAATGGGTTATATAATACTTGTCCTCTATTCAATACACATTGTTTTTGGTTCAACGTGTGTGACACACTATTTCAAATTTCATCTTAAATTTTTCAAAATTCATCTTCAATTTTTGGGTATTATTCAATTTATTTATTATCCATTTTTGGATTTTTGCATTTTTTACCGGACCTTCATATCCTAAACCTTACAATTAATTAAGGGTTGCGTTGCCACGTCACATAAGCATGACAATCATGCTATCAAAGAAGTACCCTGATAAATCAATGTAAATGTATGTACATCTCTTCACTACTATTTAACCCCTTCGTTTCTTTGGTATCAAATGTCAATATGTATTTAGATTCTAATTTTCTTAACTTCTTTTCTCTGTCTCCTCCTCGGATATCTTTCTTGATTCCATTGATTTACCAGGGTACTTGGTTGAAAGCATGATTGTCATGCTTATGTGACGTGGCAACGCAACCCTTAATTAATTGTAAGGTTTAGGATATGAAGGTCCGGTAAAAAATTTAAAAATCCCAAAATGGATAATAAATAAATTGAATAATACCCAAAAATTGAAGATGAATTTTGAAAAATTGAAGATGAAATTTGAAATAGTGTGTCACACACGTTGAACCAAAAACAATGTGTATTGAATAGAGGACAAGTATTATATAACCCATTTGTATTATTAGGTACAAGATGTCAGCAGTTAATAATGTTTAAAAATTTAAAATCACATATTTAATGTATATTTTCATCATAAGATCTGGTAATTAATAAGGTTTTTTTGAATATATGGGGTATGCATTTTATAATATTAACAAACGCGGTTCTTTCAATGTGTATGTTGGTTGATTGAACACTTTACCATGGGAGTATTTAAACTGAGCCAATATGGCGATCTACAGGTTGAAGAAGGCGGCAAAGCCGAAACGCGTCCCTGTAGGCGATTAAAATAAAAACTTGCTGTGCTCATGGAGTGCTGTCTTTCCTTATAAGTGTGGGAGAAATGTGCTGATACAATACACAGTGGCGCGCATATCGAGAATAGCACCTTTGATGTTCTGGTGCCGAAAGGAAACGCCAAGTTCGAGTATTTATATATATATATATTTATATATATATATATATATATCTATATGTATATATATATAGATATAGATATATATCTCTCTCTATATATATTTATATATATATAGAGAGAAAGAGGTATGGATATATATATGGACATATATATATATATATATATATATATATATATATATATATATATATATATATATATATATATATATATATATATAAATATATATATTTGTGTTTTTTGCTTGCCTATATCTTTGGCACAGTTTGACGAATCTTCACAAAATTTTCCAAACAAAGTGCCCAATAATCTTGTTCTGCATGGGAGGTTTGGGGTGATCCATCAAGTGGAGGCTGAGAAAATGGGGAGGGGGGGAGAGGGGGGGGGTCAAAAAAAGTGCATTTCCCATGGCAATTCCCATTGGAGGTTTGAACACTACTACAGCCCGAACCACTGAACGAAATGACACCACATTTGGCAGGAAGGTAGCTTTTGGTATGCAGATTACGCTTTTTGTTATTTGGTGTAAATCCGTTCAGTAGTTTAAGAGAAATTAAAGGGATACCAAATTTCTATATCTAGAGGCATGAAGGCTTCGCAAATCCTCCAGATCTCGTGCAGAGATCAGATTGGCTGAAAATATTTCAACCAGGAAGTTTTGGCAGCCATTTTGAGGCTCAAACTCAGCTGAGTCTTAAAAAAAAAGAAAAAAAAAGAAAAGGGGGCAGGTTACTGTTACCCTAATTTCCTTACCTTGGCCCAGGGGTCCCCCAGGGTACTCCTAGGACTAAAAGCGTTTTATTGAAATTCACGGGTCAAATTGCAAATATTCGCAAATTTCGTGCTGTATTAAAAAAAAAGCAAGTGCGATCTCCTGCGCTTGCTTTTGATTTTGCCTCCGGTGGACCAGGTCTCAGGACCATTTACTAAGTATAGGAGGGGACAGAAGGGCCCCCCTCCTAGGGCTTATCAAAGTCCAGGGACCACCACCTCCCTAGTGCAATGCAAATAATGTATGCATGGGGGCCCATGCTGCATCCCCTGTGCCCTGGGGCCCGCCACCTCCCCAGGGCAATCAATTGTTATGCATGAAGGGGGGGGCTCGTGTGGCTCCCACACCCTGGGGATTCCACCTCTCCAGGGCAATAAATGTCATGTATGCAAAGGTGGCCTGCACAGCCCCTGCACCCAGGGACTGTCACCTCCCTGGGGCAAATGCTCTTTGATGTAATGGGGCCCTGTGCAGTCCCCCATGGCCCGAGGGCTACCACCTTCCCGGGCAAATGCTCTTTGATGTATGTGGGGGCCCTGCTCAGCTGTCGCACCCCAAGGACCACCACCTCCCCAAGGCAAATGCTCCCTTTAGTGTGTGTGGGGGCCCACGTGGCCCCCGCATCATGGAGACCGCCATCTCCCAGGGCAAATGCACTTTTATGTATGCAGGGGGCCTGAGCAGCCCCCAATGTCCTGTGGAGCGTCACCTCTCTGGGGCAAATGCACTGTATTGTTTGTGGGGGGGACCATGCGAACCCTCTGCGCCCCAGGGACCACCACCTCCCCAGAGCAAATACAATGTAAGGAGACATTTATGGCCCTGGGAACCCCCATGCCCCAGTGCCGACTCCTGCTACCCCCCCAAGGTGCCCACCCTCGAGAGGTAGCTGTTTGCTTTTGCTTTGCAGGAGCTGACTGCTCCTGCCTAGCAAAAGCAAACATAACTCTGCTTTCAGCAAGCAGGAGCTGTCAAACAGCTCTCACTTGCTGGAAGCCGAGTTTTCATCTTTCTCTCTGCATCCAAATACACGTGCGAGGAAAGAGATGAAAACAGTGCTCCTGCAAGCAGGAAGCTGCTATTTAAATCAGTGCCCTGCATGCAGGAGCAATGCCAATTGCTGCAGGAGATCAGAGACGACTGGGACCGTGGGGGCCTTGAGGCTCCCCCCATGGTCCCCGAGATAAAAAAAAAAAGTTTCAAGGTGGAACTGAACGTTTGCAGTTCCTCTTGAAATGTTATCTGATAAAGACGCTTGAGGTACAATAACAACATTGGCAAAGATACAGACACACAAGGTCACTGTAGGCATTACCACAGCATCTTATATGCAGCTGTGGTGTAGTAGTTGCAATATACATATACCCAAAGCAGAAGCACTTACTAATTACCTAGTGGAAAGTACCCCAGTTGGGTTGACATTCTGCACAAAACGGTGGCCTCTTCTTGGATAAATATGCATGGCAGGATTCAATCTAGCATGATACTCATTTGGCAGAAATCAAATCTCAACGGGTAGCACTTACAGATATAAACAAAGCAGGTCCCAAGTTCAAGGTCCAGTGCTGCAAGGTACTAATTATTCGAATTTCTTGCGCATGGGCAGCGCAACAAAAGTGTATTTTGTCCACATTTTCACCTTGTAAATTTATCTGTAATCCTTGATGGAGATATTTGCATCCTTTCTTTTTTCGAGTGCAATATCTCATGTAGTGACTGTGACGAGTGGGCTCTTTCTTGTTAACTGCTGCTGAGACCCAACCCTTTGGCTGTGCACGTCGAGGGGTTAGGTGGTTATGGGGGGTTGGCTGCAGGGCTTGGGTGCAGGCCTGGCCCTGCAGCCAACCCCCATCATGCATGGCCAAAGGCCATGCATGATATAGGACTTGGTGGTTCTAGGGCGTTGGCCGCATGGCCTAGCCTGAGGACATACCCTGCGGCCAACCCCTGCGGCGAAGCCCCGCTGCACACGGCCCAAGGCTGTGCGCGGTGGTGGTTGGATTAAGGTATAGTAATTAAAATTACTTTAATTTAGAAATGCCTAGAAACTCACTTTAAAAAAGAAAGGCTACAGTGATGTTATGGTTAGGGAATAGAATTTAAAAAACATAGAATTAAATTTTTTTTAAAACAAAGTGTCAGAGTCGTTATAGTTAGGCTCAGATTTTAAAAGTACAAAACCATAGAAATTCACCTGTATTGGTTAGAATTATTTCAAGTAACTATAACTCGTGCCCTAAGGTAACTACAACTTGCCCTCTTGCCATGCAGTGCTAATTCCTCTAGATACTACAGCAATAATGACATCTTTTATAACATCATTGATACTATCACTGTAACATTTGTTGTAAAATTATTCATAAAAAAGTTATGCAAGGCGGGGGCAAGCTGTAGTGACCTTAGTACATAAGTTATAGTTACTTGAAATAACTCTAACTATAACAGGTGAAGTTCTATGATTTTGTACATTTAAAATGTGAGCCTAACTATAAAGCCTGTGTAACCTTTGGTGAAAACACCTTCATCAATCTATACAGATAACATGTCAAGGTCGAAATGAAGAGAAAAAACACTTGCTTTGCCTTCACCATTTCAGCAAGAAATTTGGATGATTAGTACAATACAGAAGTAACACTTCAACTTGAGCACCTGCTTCCTTTATATATGTAAATGCTTCTTGTTGATGTTTTATTTGTGTGATGAGCACCATGCCAGAATGAGTCCTGCCCTCGTATTTATTCAAGAAGAGACCACCGTTTTCTATGGAATGTTTACCCAGTTGGAGTACTTTCTACTAGCTAATCAGTAAGTGCTACCTAATTGGGTATATGTATAGTGCATCTCCTACACAACAGCTGCTGAAAGGATGTTGAGGTAATTTGTCCAGTTAAGTTGAGTGTCTGTTACTTTGCCATTGTGATTCTTCCACAAGAGTCTTCGTCATATAACTTTACAAGGTAGACCCATATATAAAACGCACTTGGATGATATTTACTTTTCAGAAGCAAGTGTGTCTGTTTTATTTTAATCGAAGGACCGCAGGGGAGCCTCAAGACCCCAGCGGACCCAGCCGACTCTACGCCTCACTGCTCCAGCATGCAGAGAGCTGCTGTAAACGCAGCTCCCTGTGTGTGGGAGCAATATTTACATCTCTTTCCCTGCCTGCATGTCTGTGGGCAGGGAAAGAGATTAAATCTCCGCTTTCAGTATTTTTAAAACTCATGCTTGCTGAAAGCGGAGTGTTTGCTTTTGCTTGGCAGGAGCTGTCACAGCTCCTATCAAGCAAAAGCAAACAGCTACCTCCCAAGAGTGGACACGTCAGGAGGTAGGAGGAACCAGCCCTGGGGGGTGGTGGTTGCCAGGGCCATATATGGCTCCAAGAATGGGGGCCCCGTCCTTTGATTTTCACGGGCCGGCCCCTGGGAGGTGGTGGTTCCGGGGCTGTATATGGCCCAGGAGTGGGCAGTCTGTGTGCCCCCCTCCTTCTCTTTTAAAATATGAATTGGCCCCGGGGAGGTGGTGGTCCCCAGGCCCCCCCATCATTTTCCATTATAGCTCTGAGGAGGTGCTGGTGCCTGGAGCCCTGGGGGTTCGCGCGGCCCCCCTGCATAATTTTACTAACTTAGCACAAGGGAGGTGACGGACCTTGGGGTGGGGGTGGTTCATGTGGCCCCCCCATCACTTTTAAAAAGTATTGCCCTTGGGAGGTGGCTATCCACGGGGCCCAGGGGGTCTCCACACAGCCCCCACATCTTTCCTTGTTTTTTGTCACGACGAGGTTGCAGTCCCCAGGGCCTGAGGGGGTCTGTGCAAAGATGTGGTGGTCCCTGGGGCTTTTCAAACCCCTAGGAGGGGGGACTCCATGCACCCCCTGCTTCATTATTATACTAATTATGCCTCCGGGACCTGAACTTTTTGCCATGAATTTTATAAAAATGCTTTTTGGCCTGGCAGAGTCCCGGAGGGACCCCGGCCCAAGGCTAGGTGGTTAGATTAAATGTACCCTGCCCTCTTTCCTTTTTTTTTTCATTAGATTTTGAGACTCAACTGATGCAGAGTCTCAAAATGGCTGCCAACACTTCCAAGTTTGAAGTGTTGGCAGTCAATTAGATCTTTGCACAAACATCAGAAGGAATTGTGAAGTCTTCATGCCTCCAGATGTAAAAATTTGGTTTTCCTTTATTATCCTGAAAACTACTTAGCGCCATTATTTAACGCCTTGGTCAGACCAGGCATTAGGGGACCTGTGGACCCATTTCCATGGTCAAAGACCATAGAATGGGTACACAGGTGCCCTCCCCAGGAACACTGACACCAGAGGATGGGGGACCCCATCCCAGGTAAGTAGGGTAAGTATAGCTAAGTATTTTTGTCATTTTTTTGACGTGCCATTGGGGGCCCTAATAATGGGCCCCCTGAATGGCACTGGGTGCAATGGCCATGCCTAGGGGACACTGGTCCCCTGTGCTGGCCATTGGGGTGGTGGGCATGACTCCTGTCTTTTCTAAGACAGGAGTCATGTTTGAGGAAGGTTGTGCGCCTGGAAATGACGCAAGGCTGGTTAGCGGCATTTTTTGGCCACTAACCAGCCTAACGTAATTTTTTGACGCACAACCTTGTATTCCCATACCGCCACCGCCACCCGGCAAGCGTAATTTTTGATGATACTAGCCCATACTTAGTGCCGGCTCGCGCCATTCCATAAATATGGAGCCTGGCTAGTGCTCAGGAATGGCGCAAGCCGGCTGTAAACGTTTTGGTGCAAAACTACATTAGCACAGTTTTGCACCAAAAGGTTTAAATATGCCTCTTTCATTTTTATTGCCGCGTATTGCGTACTCAGTTGTGCCCTCTTGGCAGCCAAGGTTTTTGGACAAATTCCAGAAGCCAAGTATTTCCTTGATCTGGCGGTCTTTAGAATGTAAATACATTCACTATTTTGCAAATTCTAGAATTCTTCTTTGGAGAAACTGTCAGCATTTCTCATAATTGCTGAATTCAGAATTTTCATCAGTTTTCAGAAATATATCAGATTCTGGTTCGGTTGTGTGTTTCAAACCTGTTTCCCCCACATACTGCAAAGAGATTAAATCCCCCAAAATAGCAAATATTAACCACTTACAAAAAGTGCAAAACTAGCTGTTGAAAAAGAACATATGTGTAATGCTATAAATGGGGTCTATAGTTGGTAGAGGTATAAACCCTTGTCCTAATAGGGACCACAGTCCTAGTCAGGGTAAGTCACAACACAATCCAAAATACCCTGTGCCCACCCTCTGGTAGTTTGGCACTGAGCAGTCCGGCATAATTTAGAAGGCATTGTGTGAAGTATTTGTGCAATAAATCATACAGTAACACAGTGAGAACACCACAAACATTACACCACACAGGTTTAAAAAAATGGATAATATTCATCTGAAAAAAAAGAACGTCAAAACGACAAAAATACAACAAGCACAAGTTGAAATATCATTTTTAAAAGGTTTAAAAGAGCCTCAGTCCTTAGAAATGAACAGTTGTTCCTTTGTTACACCATGTGTGGCTCCTCCACGTGGGCAGAGGAGTGTCGCCCTACCTAAAAAAATGCCCCCAGAAAGGAAAAATAAAATGGTAATAAATTTTGTTTATTACCATTTTATTTTCAGCATCCGGTACTGAACCGAGTGTCAGGAAGGGGTGTGGAAATTGCTGCCGAATGGCAGCAGGGATCTGTGCACTTGTTAAAAGTGCGCATATCCTTTTGACAGGCTGTCTTGCAATGGCCAGCCACACATGCGCACTTTAAACATCTCTAACCCAGCTGTCTTAAAAAAAATGGGTTAGAGAAGGCACAGGCCTCCTAAAATGCTCTTCAAGGGCTTGAGTTGAGCTTGCCTCTTGTTTCTGAAGTCTCAGGACCAACAAAGACTTCACACCTTCTCAAAATCCTTGTGCGTCAGAAAACCGACAACGCCTGCCAAAATCGACGTAGCACCTGCATCACGGCTGGAAAATCCTGCACCGCCGACTGGAACAACACAGTACTGGACATGCAATTGGAAATCTGGCACGATGCCTGCAGCGTGGCTGAAAGATCACTGCAGCGCCTATCGAATCGATAAAGCAGCTGCTCTTTTCTACCAGCTCATCGAGGATTTTCAGTCCATCGTCCCTGGGTGTCAAAATATCCCTGCATCGCAATGTGGAACCAAAGCTGTGCTCCTGGAAATTGATGCATCACCTTCCAGTGTGGAAAAAAAAGACGCATCATCTGTGTTGTGCCGGAAAATCCGACGCAGCACCATATTGTTCAACACATCTCCTCCTCTGCGGCCCTTGTGCGTCGTATTTTTGAGGCATCCCAGGAACTGTGTGTTACAAAGTTACAACACCTGATTCTTAAGGATTGAGTCTCTTTTAACCCTTTAAAAAGTGATATCTCAACTTAAGCATATTGGATTTATGCATTTTTGATCTTATTTTATTCAGATAAATATTATCTAGTTTTTTTAAACCTGTGTGGTGTATTTTTTGTGGTGTTTTCACTGTGTTATTGTATGAGTTATTGCACAAATACTTTACACATTGCCCTCTAAGTCAAGCCTGCCTACTCTGTGTCAAGTTACCAGAGGGTGAGCACAGGATAATTTGGGTTATATTGTGACTTACCCTGACTAAGAGGCAAGGGTGTAGACCTCTGCCAACTAGAGACCCAATTTATAACAGCAAGGTAGTCTGCAGAGCAGCAGGGCAGCCCTCTGGCAGAAGAGCAGTCCTTCTTCTGTAACTTCCACAGACAGGGTCCCAGTGACACATACATACAGGCCACAAACCTATGAGCACTGGGGTCCTGACCAGCAGGATCCCAGTGACACATAACAAACATACTGAAAACATAGTGTTTTCACTATGAGCACTGAGGCCTGGCTATCAGGATCTCAGTGAGACAGTGAAAACAGTGACAAACACCCTGACATACACTCACAAACAGGCCAAAAGTGGGGGTAACAAGGCTAGAAAGAGGCTACCTTCTCACACACCCCCCCCCCCCAAACGAAGGACAATAAGGCTAACCTTGGCCAGTTGAGACTTTATTGTCTAAGTGGTGATAAGTAGAGAGTAGCTCTGCAATAGACTGGTTACTCCCTTTATCATCCACTATATGGTTACTTCCCTGTGGGGATGTAAACCACCCTGTTTGAAGTTTTTTAGCTAAGCAACAATGTGAAGATGTATTTTCAGAGTTTCTATCAGTAAGTTTTAGTTTAGAGCAGTGGGCATTGTCCACTGAACCTATTTGTAGTGATGGAAATGCCAGACAGGGATGCTGTCTCAGAAAAGCCATAGCTGGGCAAAAACTTTGTCCATATGGCTGGAAGAGAGAACAGGGATGCTGTTTCTCTTGGGTTGGAGCAGGGCAGGGATGCTGTCCTATCAGCTCCACACTAGGGCAGGGATGCTGTCCTAAGTGTTGTGAGGCAGTGCAGAGTTTCTGCACTAAAGTTTCTCTGGGAGGGTTGGAGGGATGCTCCATGTTAACTAAAATGGTGCTCTTTTTCTCACCAATGTTAGTTATCCCACAGAGAGGTACTTCCACCTCAGGGAGTACAGTTTTGCCAACTGATGATTCCCTTGGAACAGGTGCCACCCCAGGAGAGGTTTCTCCCACCACAGGAATGGTATCCTGAATGGTAGGGTGGTTAGGGGATACTGTGATACCCTTTTTACCTGTTGATGGAGAGGGTTCCTGAGTTTTCAGGCCTTCTCTCCTTTGCTTTTTCATTTCAGTAGAAATGAGAGGGAACAATTCCTCAGGGATGCCCAGCATGGCTGCATGGGCATAAAACTCTACATCAGCCCAACCTGAGGCCTCTAGGTCATTACCTAAGAGACAGTCTACAGGTAAGCTAGGTGATACCACCACCTGCTTAGGGCCAGTAACTCCACCCCAACTAAACTGAATTATAGCTAAGGGAAGAAACTTAGTGGAGTTATGGACATCAATAATCTTATACTGTTGTCCAATGATGTGTTGTTCAGGAGGCACTAGGTTTTCAGTCACCAAAGTGAAACTGGCACCTGTGTCCCTGTAGGCCAAGGCCTCAACACCATTTATTGAAACTGTCTGCCTGTACTTATCCATTGTAAGGGGACAAGCAGCCAGTGTGGCAAGGCCAATGCCACTAGGTGTGACAGAAACTGTCTTGGGACTGATTACATCAGTTTCCACTATGGACCCATAAGTGAACCCAACTACACCCTTTGCTTGACTGTTGCCAGCAGTCCCACCACTAGTACCACTACTGCTAGGGGCACTAGAGCTTGATGTATTAGTGGTGGTAGGCTCAGGGGGTTTACCTGGACAGGACTTATCCCCTGGCCTATGGCCTCTGTTTTTACACACAAAGCACCAAGGCTTTTTAATGTGTGCAGGTTGGGAAGAAGAGGAAGAATTTGTTTTATCCCCACCCTCTGAAGAGTGTTTAAGAATTGAAGTGGGATCTTTGGTTTTACCCTTATCCCCATGCTTATCTTGAGATTTTTCACCATCTTTCTTCTTATTGCCATCTTTGTCACCCCCTGTATGAACTTTTCTGTTCACCCTTGTTCTGACCCATTTGTCTGCCTTCTTTCCCAATTCTTGGGGAGAGGTCAGATCTGAGTCTACCAGGTACTGGTGCAACAAATCAGACACACAATTATTAAGTATATGCTCTCTCAGGATTGTGTTATACAGGCTTTCATAATCAGTAACTTTACTGCCATGTAACCACCCCTCCAAGGCCTTCACTGCCTGGTCAATGAAATCAACCCAGTCTTGTGAAGACTCCTTTTTGGTCTCTCTGAACTTTATCCTGTACTGTTCAGTGGTTAAGCCATAACCATCCAGGAGTGCATTCTTAAGAACTGTAAAATTATTGGCATCACTTTCTTTCACAGTAAGGAGTCTATCCCTACCCTTTCCACTAAATGATAGCTATAGGATAGCAGCCCACTGCTTTTGAGGGACATCCTGTACAGCACAGGCCCTCTCAAGTGCAGCAAACCACTTGTTAATGTCATCCCCCTCCTTATAAGGGGGAACTATCTTGTGCAGATTCCTGGAATCATGCTCTTTTGCAGGATGACTATGGGGAATACTGCTGCTGCCACCATGGGTATCTAAACCCAACTTCTGTCTTTCCTTCTCTAATTCTAAAGACTGTCTATCCAAATCCAGCTGTTGCTTCTTGAGCTTCAGTCTGGTTTGTTCCACTCTCAATCTATTGAGCTCCCTTTCTAACAATCTGTCATCAGGGTGGGTGGGAGGGACATTTCTAGATACAGAGGTATGATGGGAATGAACATAAGGAGACCTGTCCCTTACAGAGGGCACCCTAACAGCTTGGCTAACAGTATAATGTGAGAGCACACCATCAGTATGGTGTGATTCAACCTCTGTACCAACTATGCTAGACTGTCTAGTAATGGGCAGGCTGAGAAGTTTCTTTCCTGAATCTTTTCCTGGGGGAGTCCCTGGATCAGATTGAGAACCATTAGCTACTTTTTCACCAGATTGGGCACTTATGGCCTTATCCTGTACTCTAAGCATGTTAATTAACAGTTCTAAGGAAGGATTCTTCCCTACACTCAAACCTCTCTCTATGCAGAGACTCCTTGCTCCTTTCCAGCTAAGGTGACCATATGCAAGTTTGGACAGTTCAACACTTTGGCCTGTGCCAGACATTTTTAGAGAGAGTTAAAGTGATAGAAAAAGAGAAAAAAGTTTTCAGAACTTTTTGGAAAGACAGAAAAAACTTTTTAAACTTTTAAGAACTTTTTGAAAGTTTTAGAAGTACTTTTCAGCACTTAGAAAAGAGTGAAAAGAGGAAATGCAAAACTTTTTGGCTATGTGTATATACACTGACCTTGTTTTGTATATTTTTCTCTTATGAAAAGTACAATGACAAGAGTGGTAAGTAGTCTCAAGCACTTATCCCACCACTGCACAACCAATGTAGGAGGCTGGACTGGCTTGTAGTGAGTACCAAGGGGTACTTGCACCTTGCACCAGGCCCAGTTATCCCTTATTAGTGTATAGGGTGTCTAGCAGCTTAGGCTGATAGATAATGGTAGCTTAGCAGAGCAGCTTAGGCTGAACTAGGAGACGTGTGAAGCTACTACAGTACCACTTAGTGTCATATGCACAATATCATAAGAAAACACAATACACAGTTATACTAAAAATAAAGGTACTTTATTTTTATGACAATATGCCAAAGTATCTTAGAGTGTACCCTCAGTGAGAGGATAGGAAATATACACAAGATATATATACACAATAGCAAAAATATGCAGTATAGTCTTAGAAAACAGTGCAAACAATGTATAGTTACAATAGGATGCAATGGGGAAACATAGGGATAGGGGCAACACAAACCATATACTCCAAAAGTGGAATGCGAACCACGAATGGACCCCAAACCTATGTGACCTTGTAGAGGGTCGCTGGGACTATTAGAAAATAGTGAGAGTTAGAAAAATAACCCTCCCCAAGACCCTGAAAAGTGAGTGCAAAGTGCACTAAAGTTCCCCTAAGGACAAAAGAGTCGTGTTAGAGGAATAATGCAGGAAAGACACAAACCAGCAATGCAACAACTGTGGATTTCCAATCTAGGGTACCTGTGGAACAAGGGGACCAAGTCCAAAAGTCACAAGCAAGTCGTAGATGGGCAGATGCCCAGGAAATGCCAGCTGCGGGTGCAAAGAAGCTTCAACTGGACAGAAGAAGCTGAGGTTTCTGCAGGAACGAAAAGGGCTAGAGACTTCCCCTTTGGTGGACGGATCCTTCTCGCCTTGGAGAGTCGTGCAGAAGTGTTTTCCCGCCGGAAGGACGCCAACAAGCCTTGCTACACGCAAATCGTGCGTTTGGCGTTTTTGGACGCTGCTGGGGCCCAGGAGGGACCAGGAGGTCGCAAATTGGACCTGCAGAGAGAGGGGACGTCGAGCAAGACAAGGAGCCCTCACTGAAGCAGGTAGCACCCGGAGAAGTGCCAGAAACATGCACTACAAGGATGCGTGAAATGGTGCTCGCCGAAGTTGCACAGAGTCCCACGTCGCCGGAGACCAACTTAGAAAGTCGTGCAATGCAGGTTAGAGTGCCGTGGACCCAGGCTTGGCTGTGCACGAAGGATTTCTGCCGGAAGTGCACAGGGGCCGGAGTAGCTGCAAAGTTGCGGTTCCCAGCAATGCAGCCCAGCGAGGTGAGGCAAGGACTTACCTCCACCAAACTTGGGCTGAAGAGTCACTGGACTGTGGGGGTCACTTGGACAGTGTCGCTGGATTCGAGGGACCTCGCTCGTCGTGCTGAGAGGAGACCCAAGGGACCGGTAATGCAGCTTTTTGGTGCCTGCGGTTGCAGGGGGAAGATTCCGTCGACCCACGGGAGATTTCTTCGGAGCTTCTGGTGCAGAGAGGAGGCAGGCTACCCCCACAGCATGCACAAGCAGGAAAACAGTCGAGAAGGCGGCAGGATCAGCGTTACAGAGTTGCAGTAGTCGTCTTTGCTACTATGTTGCAGGTTTGCAGGCTTCCAGCGCGGTCAGCGGTCGTTTCCTTATCAGAAGGTGAAGAGGGAGATGCAGAGGAACTCGGATGAGCTCTTGCATTCGTTATCTAAAGTTTCCCCAGAGACAGAGACCCTAAATAGCCAGAAAAGAGGGTTTGGCTACCTAGGAGAGAGGAAAGGCTACTAACACCTGAAGGAGCCTATCAGCAGGAGTCTCTGACGTCACCTGGTGGCACTGGCCACTCAGAGCAGTCCAGTGTGCCAGCAGCACCTCTGTTTCCAAGATGGCAGAGGTCTGGAGCACACTGGAGGAGCTCTGGACACCTCCCAGGGGAGGTGTAGGTCAGGGGAGTGGTCACTCCCCTTTCCTTTGTCCAGTTTCGCGCCAGAGCAGGGGCTAAGGGGTCCCTGAACCGGTGTAGACTGGCTTATGCAGAATTGGGCACCTCTGTGCCCAACAAAGCATTTCCAGAGGCTGGGGGAGGCTACTCCTCCCCTGCCTTCACACCATTTTCCAAAGGGAGAGGGTGTCACACCCTCTCTCAGAGGAAGTTCTTTGTTCTGCCATCCTGGGCCAGGCCTGGCTGGACCCCAGGAGGGCAGCTGCCTGTCTGAGGGGTTGGCAGCAGCAGCAGCTGCAGTGAAACCCCAGGAAGGGCAGTTTGGCAGTACCAGGGTCTGTGCTACAGACCACTGGGATCATGGGATTGTGCCAACTATGCCAGGATGGTATAGAGGGGGCAATTCCATGATCATAGACATGTTACATGGCCATATTCGGAGTTACCATGGTGAAGCTACATATAGGTAGTGACCTATATGTAGTGCACGCGTGTAATGGTGTCCCCGCACTCACAAAGTTCAGGGAATTGGTTCTGAACAATGTGGGGGCACCTTGGCTAGTGCCAGGGTGCCCTCACACTAAGTAACTTTGCACCTAACCTTTACCAGGTAAAGGTTAGACATATAGGTGACTTATAAGTTACTTAAGTGCAGTGTAAAATGGCTGTGAAATAACGTGGACGTTATTTCACTCAGGCTGCAGTGGCAGGCCTGTGTAAGAATTGTCAGAGCTCCCTATGGGTGGCAAAAGAAATGCTGCAGCCCATAGGGATCTCCTGGAACCCTAATACCCTGGGTACCTCAGTACCATATACTAGGGAATTATAAGGGTGTTCCAGTAAGCCAATGTAAATTGGTAAAATTGGTCACTAGCCTGTTAGTGACAATTTGAAAGTAATGAGAGAGCATAACCACTGAGGTTCTGGTTAGCAGAGCCTCAGTGAGACAGTTAGGCACCACACAGGGAACATATACATGCACACCTATGAGCACTGGGGCCCTGTGTGACAGGGTCCCAGTGACACATACATATAGGCCACAAACCTATGAGCACTGGGGTCCTGACCAGCAGGATCCCAGTGACACATAACAAACATACTGAAAACATAGTGTTTTCACTATGAGCACTGAGGCCTGGCTATCAGGATCTCAGTGAGACAGTGAAAACAGTGACAAACACCCTGACATACACTCACAAACAGGCCAAAAGTGGGGGTAACAAGGCTAGAAAGAGGCTACCTTCTCACACTGCCAGTTTGCCGCTCTTCCTGGTCCCTCGCTGGAGGCAGAGGCTACCAGCTGGCACTTCAGCCAATCTTAACGCTGCTCTCATGCTGCTGGTATCATGAGAGCAGCATCAGTATTGGCTTGAGAGCTCTTGATTTGTGCTCCCAGGCAGGGAACCTGTGCCTGCTCTTTCCAACCCAGCAACACAGTCCCGGGTTGGAGACAGCTCAGTGCGCATGTGTGTCTGGCCATTCTGAGACTGCTGGCCAAACACATATGCACACTGAGGGGAGTGCACCTACCACTCACCCTTTTTCCTGTCACCATCATGGACCCGTCCCCGGAAATTAAACGATAATGAACATAGGGGCAGATTCAAGAGCCCCTTGAGTCACTTTAGCGCCGCCTTATCATCATTTTTTCACGCTAAGGTGGCCTTTTCCCCACGTCATATTTACAAAGTGGTGCAATGCATGTTTTTTTACCCATTTTAGTGTGCGATTTCACTTGCTTTTTTAACTTTTACCTTTTAAACTATGTTGGTCCTCTACAATGAAGTTTTCTTTATCTTAGGTTTACAGAGTTTTGACTGGGTATCCACACCTATTTTCTCAAAGAACCTGTTACTGTTTAGGTCAAGCCACGAGATGATGATCCAAAGTGTCCTTACAGAAACCTGTTTAAGGCAACCTTGGTATTCGCAACAGACTGAACTACAAAAACTTTGGGCCATTACTTTATTATTATTATTATTATTATTATTATTATTAACAGTTAAGCCCTGCAGGCAGGTAATCGAGCCGTTATAGGCACTCGAAAATTATTTTCATATCTTGAAAATACAAATCTGCTAACAGTAAACTTTTATGCAAACCTGCAGTTATAGCTTATAAATCATACCGATATCACCCCCTTGTGACGTGTCACACGGCTTCTTGGATTACAATGCAGCGAGCTTGTTAGCTTTTCCAAATAACACATTGTCACCTTTATATCACGTAAGACCTGTGGGTCTAATGAAGGGCGTCTTTTCTAATCACAGCGCAGCACTTAATGCATATTCGGGACCATTAAGAACGGGTCCAGCGCGTCAAAGCACATATTTCTTGGAAGTGGGGAGAGCACGTCTGCTTGAAGCTGCATCTCCAAAGCACTTACATTTTATGACCAAGGAAAGGTTAACTGAAAAGACCCATGTGATTTATTTCTGGCTCTGATACCTGATACGGAATATATGTTGGGAGACTGGCAGTAATTACGTGTTGGCCTGGGACAGTTTTCAGGGAAGAAATTATGAGTGAGAGTTAAAGCAAAAAACACTGCTGCTCTCATTAAAAACTTCTCCCGGGAAAGCAGACTAAGTGGCCATAAATATAAATCAAGTCGACTCCATTCGTGCAATGTTGCATTTTATGAATTATCGAGAAAAAACAAGTACTACATTATAAAAACGTATAGAGTCAAAGGTGGACGTGTGTTAAGCCAAGGCACCCTCCCTTCCCCCGTGATGGATAAAAAGATAATGCTGTCCATCAGGTATATTGTGGAAAATCCCTTTCGAAAATCATTAACCTTGAGGTATGCGCGTGGCTGCTTCCTCCAGTGGCGCACTTTCTCTCCTGGAGAAGTCGGATTGTTAACATTCATCATGGCGCGGTGTAATCATATGAGAGACCTTTCTATCACCATTTCCATGAGGTGTTGCTACATTGCATTACTGTGACAAATGACAACGAATTTTGCATGACATTTGAGCTACTGTGGAGTCCTGAAGGGACGGCAATCTGTGTCTTCAAATGAGCAGCGACAGCTGAAATCCACAGGTAAACAATGTTCCTTTCAAGTAAAGAAGTGGTTTCAAAGATCCCTCCTGTCAGACCATAAGTTATGTTCATGTTGAACAGATCCGCTGCGCAAAAGACAAATTGAGCTGCCCCGCTTTAAATCCAGCTCCATGTCAAAAGCAGATAACAAGAAAATTGCGCACGCAGGCCCATATTTATACTTTTTGACGCTAAACTGCGCTAACGCAGTTTAGCGTCAAAAAATTTAGCGCCGTCTAACGCCATTCTGAAGCGCCATGCGGGCGCCGTATTTATGGAATGGCGTTAGCCGGCGCTAGCAGACCGGCGCTGCCTGGTGTGCGTGGAAAAAAACCACGTAGACCAGGCAGCGCCGGCGTAGGGGGAAAATGGCATTAGGGCATCTTAAAATGGGGCAAGTCAGGTTGAGGCAAAAAAATCGCCTCAACCCGATTTGTGCCATTTTTTTCTTCGCCCAGACGCCATTTAAATGACTCCTGTCTTAGTAAAGACAGAAGTCATGCCCCCTTGCCCAATGGCCATGCCCAGGGGACTTATGTCCCCTGGGCATGGGCATTGGGCATAGTGGCATGTAGGGGGGCACAAATAAGGCCCCCCTATGCCACCAAAAATGTTTTAAAAAAATAAAAAATTATACTTACCTGAACTTACCTGAATGTCCCTGGGATGGGTCCCTCCATCCTTGGGTGTCCTCCTGGGGTGGGCAAGGGTGGCAGGGGGGGTCCCTGGGGGCAGGGGAGGGCACCTGTAGGCTCATTTTGAGCCCACAGGCCCCTTAACGCCTACCCTGACCCAGGCGTTAAAAAGTGGCGCAAATGCGGGGTTTTTTGACCCGACCACTCCCGGGCGTGATTTTTGCCCGGGAGTATAAATACGACGCATTTGCGTCGCCGTCATTTTTTTAGACGGGAACGCCTTCCTTGCATCTCATTAACGCAAGGAAGGCGTTCACGCAAAAAAATGACGCTATTTGCCCATACTTTGGCGCTAGACGCGTCTAACGCCAAAGTATAAATATGGCGTTAGTTTTGCGCCGAATTTGCGTCGAAAAAAACGACGCAAAAAACGTCCATTAAGCCCGCATATGTTTAACAAATGAAAGTCTCAGATTATTCAAACTGCTTCAGGTGAATTATCATCTGTTTAACATTTACGTAACTATTTTTATCTAGAAACTAAAGGCCTCCTGCAGCAGCATCTATCGCACAACATTTTCTGTATCTAGGTCTTGCCACGTTAAATCTTAAATAGATTAAATTATAGGTAATGGGAAATACTTTTGCAAGATCGACATGGTCGACAGGTTTCCTTCTTAGAGTGGCACACAACATACATAAACACACAGCTAGAAAGTTTCAGAAAATGACCATATTTCTTGTAGCTCCCAGAATGTCCGCTCACAGAGCTGTTTGATATATTATTATCAAATGTGTTATGTTCTGATATCGTGCCAATGTCCTGTGTATGGATCATAGAACACAGAACATTGGAATTATAGATGTTCAACGGGGAGGGGGGCATTTGGCAGCTAGACCGTGGCCAGGAAAGTTGCCCTGGGAAGTCCATGAATAAAGTTACCTTTACCTTTCACTTGCTGGTTGGTGTATTGGAGTTTGTATATGGCGTACACCACATTTTGGTGATAAGTAGGCTACTCCCACGTCGGCAGGTTAGCACTGAGCTCAGGAAGATCCTCAACTGGGTTATCCCAAGCATCCATTTCAGCGAGGCTGAGGTCTGAATGGGCGCATGGTCATCCCTCATCTGGACGAATGTTGCCGACCTGTCTTAGGCTATGGAGAGCGAGGCTGCACTGTTGCTCTCAGTGTGTGTCACCATTTCATGGACGTCTGCTCGGAAGTGGAGTCGCTCAGAGGTGGAGCTTACGTCGCTTTGGCATTCCCGTCCTGTAATTGTCTTAAAACCAATGTCTACATGGAATGAGTTTTTAATTTGGATTTGGGGCAGCACTTTGTTATATGTGTGGTAATGCCAGCAAACAGTACCACCTTGGTTTGGGCAGGAATCAAAAGACATAACAACAAGCCTTTTTTGCCATTTTGATCATAAATCACAATGCAGTGAGACACCATTTTAGTTTGGGTCAATTCACTTAATGTTCCTCCTTATTGCCACTTTGGAAATCTTCTATTCATGTTCCCTAAATTGCAGTTCCAGAAATTACCCCGGGAAGTAGTTCTTTTTTGAGGCAAGGTTCTACCACCCTAACTGTATTTCTATAATTAAAAAGTATTTCCTCTTTCTTTGTCTTTCAATTTCGAGGTCATGCGTCTTTCTTGGGAATGAGAGCAGGCTGGACCTGGTCATTTATTGTTTTTCAGCTCTCCTCCTCTCTTTAGCTTATTGCTCATTCTGGAGACCCTTGGTGATGGTCCTGCCTCACAACAGGCTTGCTATGCTACAGGCTTGTCGCACTCCTGCCTTGAGTACTTATTGTCAACCTGAGTTATTATTGTTTTCTACTGCCCACTTTCCTGTCATTTAACAACCAGTATACAAACTGAATATCTTATTACCAGCCAATGGGGTTTTTCTGCCTGTTTTCTAGGGTTCCTATGAGGACCCGCATTTAATAAAGTCTCTGTTCTTAATCTTACACAGGCCAAACAAGCCACGTGATTTATTCTGGATTTTGCAGTGGATTTTGCAGTGGTGGAGAGAAATAACAGCTCTTATCTTCACCAAAAGGAGACTCAGGTAACACCAGTGAACTTTTACACTGACATTTTCAGCACTTTGAGTTGATGGTATTTATATGTTACATATTTTTTAAATCTATCACTTGAAAGTATATTACATTTTTGCTTTTGACTTTTTCTTTAATTTTCCTTCACACACCAAACTCTTCTTGGTTAGTTTTGAGTTCATTCCTCTCATTGGGCCCTCTGCACACCTCCCAAGTAATTGTAAATGTGGATAAACCCTTTGCTAGTGAGCCTTCTTTGGGTGCTTGTGATATAACTCAGCTAGTTGGGTAGGAACCTGTAAAAGCTAAGTCGAAGACAATCAGTCCCTCAGGCCCTGTAGCATTTGTGGGGTGGTAACCTTCCACTTTCTGGGGGTCTCCACTTTCACGTAAGGCCTTTGTATATTTGTGAGGTGGTGTCAGTGTTGACAGTGATATAGGTACCCTGCAAGTAGGGGAAATCTCAGGGGCTCCTCACCACAGTTTGGATTGGGCACCACTTATTGCATTATCGCGGTTGGCCCCTGCCCTTAAAAACAACCATTTCAGGCCATCAGATGGGTTTTACAGAGCTGCGGTTCAGTAGCCTCCCACTTCCAACTTTAATGGTTCCTGTGCATCATTTAGGCGTAGAGAGGAACCACCAGGTTCCCCACCTCAGCTGGCTTTGCCGTCTGCAACCCTTGACTCGGCAGCTCCTCCACCACAGTGACTAAAGCCCCATCCATGTTAAACAATTTCATCCACCACTGATTTTTCGTCCAGGAAAGTAGGAAAATGACCCCAGCACTAGGGATCGTGTTTTTTTTTTCCTTTTCAGAAAAAAATCCAGGCTTTGGAGGTATATTTCTGAAAAGTCAAAATGAGTGCAATGCGGGCTCTCAGAAACCTCTCCTTATAGAAAACCCAAAGTTCAAATACTGAGAAACTATCCAACAGATAAATCAAGTTACAAAAAGCAGGCATCACAACTTTCTAATCTAAGAACTGTTTTTCTTTTTTGGGTTGTTAGCGCTTTTCTCTGTGCAAATTTGGGGAGCTTAAAGTGCTATCTGATTAACCGAAGCTTGCATCGAGGCTGGTCAACAAATCAATATATTCAAATAATGTGAAGCACAGCAGGCTCACAAGGAAGACAGAAATAGATTACGGTTTGAAACCCTAAAGGTTTATTAAAAGTTAAAATGTTTAGAGAAAGTCAAAATCATGGCGTGTCAATTAATAATCAATATATGAATGCATGAGTGATCATGCACTTCAAATCAATCAAAGTTATATAAGTAGGAAGACGAACTAGCGCAGAGTCGTCTGATAGTAAAAAGAAAGTAAAAACAGTTCTCCCATTTGGAGAGTACCCTACTGTGTTCTACCCTGCATCAGAAAAAGGATAAAGCATTTCTGAACAGAAATCTACTGTGCACTATCTTAAATCGCACGATTCTATCATTTGCTATGCCTACACAAAGTTCTCATAGGACATTTCAATCAGGGAAGAGTGAAAAGGGACAGTCTTGAGCTCATTTGTTTCTCAAGATCCTCCGCAATACAGCTCCTTTAAGCATTCTTCAAACCCACATTTATCTGCAACAAATAGTTATTTGGACAAACATGTACTCGGCAGGTGTACTGCTGCAACTAATTATAACATATCATGATTATCCTGGTAAAAGAAAATATTTCAGGTGAGAAAGAAAGCAAGGACCATCAAGTATGTTAATATGAATTTCACCTTTCCTAGCATAAAAGCTCATCTGTCATGAAGCAAGTTGACAACTAACTTTGGCCATTTTGAAATGCAGGTTCACATTAATCATGTTCAATATAAATGTGTATAATGCACAGTGTTAGAAATGGGGTCTTTGGTTGACAGTCAGGTTACCCCCTGTTCAAACAAGGACCCTTACTCTAGTCAGGGTAAAAGAGAATCACCCTCAGCTAACCCCTGCTTACCCCCTTGGTAGCTTGGCAGAGCAGTAGGCTTAACTTCAGAGTGCTAGGTGTAAAGTATTTGTACCAACACACACAGCAACTTAATGAAAACACTACAAAATGACACAACACAGGTTTAGAAAAATAGGAAATATTTATCTAAACAAAACAAGACCAAAACGACAAAAAACCACAATACACAAGTCAAGTTATCAATACAAATGCAAAAAGAGACTTTCAGTAGTTTTAAACACACACTAGGCTGCTAGCGTGAAAATGTACCTGGTGCGTGTCAAAAATAACCCCGCACGGGCGGGTGTGCATCAAAAATAACTCAGCACGGCGGTACGTGAGTCGGAAATCCAGCTGCACGATGATCCAAAATCCCCGCAGCGCAGGTTGTGATCTCCCAGCCTCCGTCAGCGAAGCTGCGCGTCATTTCGCCTGCTCCGTGTGTCGATTCTTCGGTCGTGTTTCCTGCGAGCGTAGTTTTCTCAGATGCGGAGCCGGCGGTGCGTCATTTTTTCAGCCTCAGATCGGAGTCGCGTCAATCTTTTCCCTGCACGGCGCTCTGTGTGTGGATTTCCTTGTCTTTAGGCTGCCAGCTTCTCCTTTCAGGGTCCCAGGAACTGGATGTGCACCACAGAGCAGAGTAGGAGTCCCTCCAGAGACTCCAGGTGCCGGCAGAGAGAAGTCTTTGCTGTCCCTGAGACTTCAAACAACAGGAGGCAAGCTCTAGATTAAGCCCTTGGAGATTTCTTCTCAAGATGGAAGGGACACAAAGTCCAGTCTTTACCCTCTTACTCTGGCAGAAGCAGCAACTGCAGGATAGCTCCACAAAGCACAGTCACAGGCAGGGCAGCTCTTGTTCCTCAGCTATTCAGCTCTTCTCCAGGCAGAGGTTCCTCGTGGTTCCAGAAGTGTTTCTAAAGTCTGTGGTTTTGGGTGCCCTTCTTATACCCAATATCTCCTTTGAAGTAGGCCTACTTAAAAGTAAAGTCTCTTTTGAATGTGAAATCCTGCCTTGCCCAGGCCAGGCCCCAGACACTCACCAGGGGGTCGGAGATAGCATTGTGTGAGGGTAGGCACAGCCCTTTCAGGTGTGAGTGACCACTCCTACCCTCCCTACTACCACAGATGGCTAATCAGGATATGCAGGCTACACCCCAGCCCCCTTTGTGTCACTGTCTAGTGTGAGGTGCAACCAGCCCAACTGTCAAACTGACCCAGACAGGGAATCCACAAACAGGCAGAGTCACAGAAATGGTATAAGCAAGAAAATGCTCACTTTCTAAAACTGGCATTTTCAAACACACAATCTTAAAATCAACTTTACTAAAAAATGTATTTTTAAATTGTGAGCTCAGAGACCCCAAACTCCACATGTCCATCCGCTCCCAAATGGAATCTACACTTTAATCAGATTTAAAGGTAGCCCTCATGTTAACCTATGATAGGGACAGGCCTTGCAACAGTGAAAAATGAATTTAGCAATATTTCACTGTCAGGACATATAAAACACATTACTATGGCCCTCATTACAACCCTGGCGGTCGGTGTTAAAGGGGCGGTAAAACCGCCAACAGGCCGGCGGAAAAAAATTGAATTACGACCGTGGCGGAAACCGCCAACATAGACAGACACTTTAACAGTCTGACTGCCAAGGCGGTACAAACAAACACCGCGGCAGTAACTGCCAACAGAAAGGCGGAAGACAATGTACCGCCCACATTATTACAAGCCACCAATCCACCACCTTTTCCGGGGCGGATACACGGCAAACAAAAACACGGCGGAAACAGGACTTGGAAGGGAAAACGCTCACCTCTACACATCCCACGAGGAACCAGGATGCCATGGAACCGGAACTTCAGATACTTCCAGCCCTTATCTTCCTGCTCCTCTACCAGGAGCACAAACGCCGGTGGAGAAGACCACAGTGAGTACTGCACCTACGACACAGGGGAGGGAAAAAACAGTGACACGCAACACGCAACACTCCCACCCCCACCCTCACCCACAACAACACACACACTAATACATCATGATACATCACAGTTACACCCCCAACCCCCCCTGAAAGAATGCAAGGACAAAAGGAAATGAGTCGAATGTTTGTAATATATACGAAGACAGTAATCAAAAATATATACATATATTAAGATATTCACAGTATAAACAAATATATACACCAAGAATACAAGTCCAAGGTATTCCACTATCATAGTCCGTGGACCACTGGGCCCAAAAGGCATGGGCGAGGCCCACACTCAATACCCGAACAAGACGGAGAGAACACTGCAGGGGCATCAGATAGAAATAAAACAGGCACCTCAGGGGGAAGGGAAGGGTGGGCACGTCAGCCAGATGAGTGCACGATGCCAGATCCACGGGGGGCTCCATGCCCACTGTTCAATCCTGGGGAGTGCAAAGCCACAGTCTCTCAAGTCTCTCCAGTGGGTGGTTTGCCCACTGCCTTATCCTGGGGAGTGCAAAGCCACAGTCTCTCAAGTCTCTCCAGTGGGTGGTTTGCCCACTGCTGCATCCTGGGGAGTGCAAAGCCACAGTCTCTCAAGTGGATAACATTCTCCACTGGTTCTGGAGGGGGCTTTGTGCCCAGAGTGCTTCATCCTGCAAAGGACTGAGGTAGTGGATGTATCTCTCCACTGGTTCTGGAGGGGGTTTTGTGCCCATAGTGCTTCATCCTGCCAAGGACTGAGGTAGTGGATGTATCTCTCCACTGGTTCTGGAGGGGGCTTTGTGCCCAGAGTGCTTAATCCTACCAAGGACTGAGGTAGTGGATGTATCTCTTCACTGGCTCTGGAGGGGGCTTTGTGCCCAGAGTGCTTCATCCTGCCAAGGACTGAGGTAGTGGATGTATCTCTCCACTGGTTCTGGAGGGGGCATGGTGCCCAGAGTGCTTCATTCTGCCTGTGGCGGCCTCAGTAGCATCGGAAGCTATGGGGCTCATTGGCCTACGGTGCTGCTGGCGGCGGTGTCCTGGGCAGCGGTGCTGCTGGTGGCGGTGTCCTGGGCAGCGGGGATGGTGGCGGCGGTGTCCTGGGCAACGGTGCTGCTGGATGCAGTGTCCTGGGCAGCGGAGTTGGTGGCGGCGGTGTCCTGGGTAGCGGGGATGGTGGCGGCCATGTCCTGGGCAGCGGTGTCCTGGGCAGCGGGGATGGTGGCTGCGGTGTCCTGGGCAGCGGGGATGGTGGCGGCGGTGTCCTGGGCAGCGGTGCTGCTGGCAGTCTTGTCTGCCGTGCAGATCTTCCCTGACTTGTTGGTTTTACTGTGCCCCTTCCCCACATTGGATGGTGGCGCAGCTGTCTCCACACCCCCAACTGTACCCCTGGGTGCGGCTTTGGTGGTTGATTTCTTTCCCCTCTCCCGCCGGGCACTGGCCAACTTTTTATGCTTTACAGGTGGAGAACTGTCCGTGCTCTGGCTCCTTGCCACACTGGCTGCCCTGCTGCCTGGTGTACTCCATAAGCTGGTTATTACTAGCACCACTGGTCCCGCAGATGTTGTGGCTGAGGTGCTGGGTTGGGACCTGGGGAGTCGGGCCCTAGGAGACTAAAGGGGTGGGGGAGGTGAGGGAAAGAGGTCAAGGTTGGACAGGAAACGTTTCTTGGGAACACTGGGATGGGTAGATGGAGGGGGTTTGGAAGTGGAGGAAGAGGTAGTGGTTGTAGGAGGTGTACTTTTGGTGACTTTGGGTGAAGGTTCATGGGCTGGAGGCTGTCATGAGGTGGATGGCTGTTGGGTGGGTGTGTGGCTGCGTTTGTGTACTTTGGGAGGTGGCCTCACAGACACACTGGGAGAGGACACAGGGGACATGGGAACGGTAGTGGGGGTGGTGACTGCACATGAGCGGGGTGTGGTGGTGGGTGTGCTGGTGATGGAGGTAGTGGCTGAAGATGTAGTGCATGCAGGTGTGAGTATAGACGAGACAGGGAGGGATGAGGGAGACGAGGAGGAGGGGGACACAGTGCAGGCAGTGGATGTTGGTGTGTCTGCATGTGTGTGATGCATGCATGAGTGCCTGTGGGATGTGTGGTGCTTATGTTTGCCAGAGCTTCCCTTGTGTGTTGATGTGTGTGCATGCTGGTCTGATGGTGTGCTTGGGATAGGCTGAGGTACAGGGGTTTGGGTCTGGGTGGAGGAAGTTGGAGGGGGGAGGCTAGAGACAGGGACAATGGCTGCCATCAGTGCTGAGGCCAGAGTCTGAAAAGCTCGCTGATGGGCTGCCTGACCAGAGTGAATGCCCTCCAGGTATGCATTGGTTTGTTGCAACTGCCTCTCTACACCCTGGATGGCATTCAAAATGGTAGACTGCCCAACAGTGAGGGACCTGAGGAGGTCAATGGCCTCCTCACTGAGGGCAGGAGGGGTGACAGGGGCAGGGGCCGAGGTGCCGGGGCGAAGGTGATGCCCACCCTCCTGGGTGAGCGGGCACGGGGCAAACGCTGAGGGGCTGCTAGGAGGGCGGTGCTGGTAGGGGGGTGATGGCTGTACCTGTAGATGCGGTGGGCACAGATGGGCCCGCCATTGCAAGGGAGCTCCCATCAGAGGAGGAGTCTGTATCGCTGGTGTCAGCTCCTGTCCCCACCATGGAGCTCCCCTCGCCCTCCGTCCCACTGGTAAATTCAGACTCCGTTGTGTCGCCCTCCAGGGCCATGTGGGATGCAGCTCCCTCCTGCTCCAGTGCCACTGCTCCTCCGCCTGATGATGCTAATGCACACAAGAACAGGGAGACCACAAAAAGGGGGGAAGACAGAAGAAAGACATGTTGAGTGCATGCAATACGGCTACTGTTGGTGGACACTAGAGACACAGAAGCCCCCTGCACTACGCCGTGCACTTGGAGTTCCCTATTCAATCCCAGGGACACGGGTTACAAGGCTATGCCCGATTGCTGGACACATGGATGTCACAGGAGCCTGACTAGGTGTAGTTGGCACTGTACACAGGTGGGGTGCCACAGGGCCTGCCTTAAGAAGGGTTCTTGCCTACTAAACTCGCCCTGGCCTAGGGGAACCCACAGCCCACCTCCCCACCCAGACTCCTTCAATGCGCGCTGAATCAGCAGAATGAGAGTGTACTCACCACCTTGTGTCTGCTGTGATGCCCTCAAGCGCCCATCCAAGTCCGGATACACCACCGCAAGGATCCTGAACATCAGGGGGGTCATGGTGCGACGGCCACCCCTCTCACTTTGGGAGGCCATCTCCAGCTGGGCCTCCGCCGTCTTCTTGCCCCAGCGGCGAATGTCCTCCCATCTTTTCTGGCAGTGGGTGCTCCGTCTGTGGTAGACCTCCAGGGTCCGGACTTCCATGGCGATGGCACGCCAAATGTCCTTCTTCTGGTGGGCGCTGACCTACAGGAATGGTACAGGGGAAAAAGATAAGTTATTACCATCCGCACCGTCACAGTCATTGGCCCGCATCCCTACCCTTGCCATGACGCACATGCACTCACCGTCGTTTCATGTACGCCTCATTCTCTCCGCCCCTATCTTTCAACCACACCACTCCACACAGGCATTGCCCATACAGCATGCTCACAGTGTACTTACCTGCTTGTCTGGAGGACCATAGAGTAGTGTGTACTGTGGGAGGACCCCATCCACGAGTTTCTCCAACTCCTCCGTGCTGAAGGCAGGGGCCCTTTCCCCAGACACACAAGCCATTGTCTCTGCCAGACTGAGGTCACAGCAGCACTTGCAGTGTAGGTCCTCTCCTGTCGAAGATCAGGTGTCAAGTGATTGAACAGATAGAAAATGGCGGTCACGTCCGCAGCGGTGCGCACAGTCACCGCCAGCATACATCGTCATTGGCTCCTGGGACCCATAGGGTCCAATGTTAACCAATTCAGGATTGCGCTGCGGTCTTTGACCGCCTACCACGACGGTGTACAACGCCAGCGCAGTTACCTCCTATCCCCTTGTCCCACATTACAGGTCAGGCAGCCAACATTTCACGGGGCCACATGGCATTCATTTTAAATGCGTCACACATATCTAGGCCTTGCCTAAACACTCATACAGGCATATGTCGATTTGCTAATATTTCGGAGTATGCTGTGTTTACGTACCTCAGAGTTGGTTGACTCTCTGCTTGCTGTTCTCCTCCATAGGCACCGTCCGCTGGGGCATGTGAGGAGATGGCTGCATACTCCGGTGTACAGACCACTGGTGGACCTGTCGACAATGGAGGAACAACATGTGATCATCACCTACAGACTTGATCGTGCCACAATCCAGGAACAGTGTGCCCAGTGGGAGCCAGACCTGATGTCAGCTATCCGCCATCCCACAGGAATCCACCCTCAAGTGCAGTTGCTGTCAGTACTCCATTTCGTAGCAAGTGGGTAATTTCAAACCACAGTGGCCATTGCATCAGGGATGTCCCAGCCTATGTTTTCCAACGTGTTGTCCAGAGTGTTGTCTGCCCTGCTGAAACACATGCAGAGCTACATCGTTTTCCCTCAGGTGGAGGATTTGCCTACAGTGAAAGGTGATTTCTATGCCCTGGGACATATCCCCAACATCATAGGTGCCATTGATGGGACACATGTGGCCTTGGTCCCCCCGCGCAGGAGTGAACAGGTGTACAGAAACCGGAAGAGTTACCATTCGATGAATGTGCAGATGGTGTGTTTGGCAGACCAGTGCATCTCCCATGTGAACGCCAAATTCCCAGGCTTAGTGCATGACACTTACATTTTGAGAAATAGCAGCATCCCTTATGTGATGGGGCAATTCCAGAGGCGCCGTGTGTAGCTATTAGGTGAGGAGATGGACCCAATACAGTGTGAATAGGTGTCTGGGGTTGTCCCTATGGGTTAGTGTGTGTCTAACAGTTGTCCCTCGACATTTGCAGGTGACTCTGGCTACCCCAACCTGTTATGGCTACTGACCCCAGTGAGGAATCCCAGGACAAGGGCAGAGGAATGCTGCAATGAGGCCCATGGGCGAACTAGGAGGGTTATAGAGAGGACCTTCGGCCTCCTGAAGGCCAGGTTCCGGTGCCTCCATATGACAAGTGGTTCCCTATTCTACTCACCAAAGAAGGTGTGCCAGATCATCGTGGCCTACTGTATGCTGCACAACTTGGCTTTGCGACGACAGGTGCCTTTTCTGCAGGAGGATGGTCCAGGTGGAGGTGTTGTGGCAGCTGTGGAGCCTGTGGACAGTGAAGATGAGAAAGCTGAAGAAGAGGACACAGACAACATGAACACGGTGAGTCCTGCAATACTTCCAGTGAGACACAGGTGAGAAGACAACACAGCCTGCTACATCTGATTTAATTCTAATACCTCTCATCTTCTTATCATTTTCACCCAGTGTATGGTCACTGAGTTGTCACTTTCCCTTACGATTTCACAGATGTGGGTCCCACTGTGTGACATCTGCTTTGCTTCCGCATGGACTAGTGCTGTGACATAGGTATGTTGACATTAAATTTGATATAGCATTTTGCCACTGTTATTGCAAATACACATTTTCAAAAGCACAGACTGACTCCAGATTGTTTTTTGATTTAAGGGTGTTTATTTAAGTGCTCAATAGTGGAGGGGGGTGTAAAATGGTCAGGGGTGATGGTGGAGGAATGTCCATGGCAGAGTCCAGTCTATTAGTCTCACAGGTGCATTGTCCAAAGGGGCATAGGCAGTGGAGCTGGGGCAGTTTAAGTATGGACAGGGTGACAAAGTGGGACAGAAGGATGACAATCAGGGTGGTCTCATTTCTTGGCAGGGGTCTTGGCATTGTTCTCTGTCTTTGTCCTTGATCTCAGGGACGGTTTGCGGGGTTGTTCTCCATCTGCAGGGGGTGGGTTGCTGGTGTGGTCGTCCTGTGGCAGTGTCTCCTGTCCACTAGCGCCGGCCGAGGTGGTGGGCAGTTCATCGTCCAGGCTAGTGTCAGGGGTCCCTTGTTGTGCCACAGTGTCCCTCCTGGTGTTGATGAGTTCCTTCAGCACCCCTACAATGGTGCCCAGGGTGGAATTGATGGATTTGAGTTCCTCCCTGAAGCCCAAATACTGTTCCTCCTGTAACCACTGGGTCTCCTGAAACTTGGCCAGTACCGTTGCCATTGTCTCCTGGGAATGGTGGTAGGCTCCCATGATGTTGGAGAGGGCCTCGAGGAGAGTGGGTTCCATGGGCCTGTCCTCCCCCTGTCGCACAGCAGCCCTCCCAGTTCCCCTGTGTTCCTGGGCCTCTGTCCCATGAACTGTGTGGCCACTACCACTGCCCCCAGGTCCCTGTTGTTGTTGGGGTGGTCGGTTAGCCTGGGTTCCCTGTAGTGGTGGACACACTGCTGATTGACATGTCCTGGGGACAGATGTATGGGCCCGCTGGGTGGGTGCTGTGCTGGTGTTTCCAAAGGGGGCAAGCTCTGTAGTGGACTGTGCCAGAGTGAGGGGAACCGACTGTCCCGAGGTCCCAGATGGGCCGGGCTGGTCATCTAGATCCAGTTGGACAGAGCTGCTGTCATCACTTTGGGCCTCTTCTTTGGGTGGAGTGGACATATCTGGACCCTCCTGTCCGGTGACGTTTGGTAGGGGTCCTGCAGGGGTGTAAAGGCATGATTATTACATCTGTGTGTGCCATGGTGTGCAATGGGTGGGTGACCGTGTACCCCAGTGCTTGCATTCCTGTGAAGGACCTTGTGTGATAATGGTTTAGGGGGTATATTGGTATGTGTAGTGGCCATGCATTGGTGATGGGTGTCCATGCTTGGGTGTTGCATGCAGGGCTTGGTGTTGGGATGGGTGGTTTGTGATATTGGGACATACGTGAGGAGTTGGAGTGATGGGGGTGCGGGCGAGGGTGGGGGTATGTGATAGCATGCAGGTGGGTGGGGGATGTAATAGTTAAAATTTGACTTACCAGAGTCCATTCCTCCAGCTACTCCTGCGAGGCCCTCAGGATGCAGTATAGCCAAGACCTGCTCCTCCCACGTTGTTAGTTGTGGGGGAGAAGGTGGGGGTCCGCCGCCAGTCCTCTGAACCGCAATGTGGTGTCTTGAGACCACGGAACGCACCTTCCCCCGTAGGTCGTTCCACCCCTTCCTGATGCCATCCCTAATTCTTGGGTGCTGTCCCACTGCGTTGACCCTGTCCACGATTCTGTGCCATAGCTCCATCTTCCTAGCTATGGTGGTGTGCTGCACCTGTGAACCGAATAGCTGTGGTTCTTCCCGGATGATTTCCTCCACCATGACCCTGAGCTCCTCCTCAGAGAACCTGGGGTGTCTTTGTGGGGCCATGGGGTGGTGTGGGTGATGTGTGGGGTAGTGTGTGTTGTGATGTGTGGGGTGATATTTAGAGGTGTGTGGTGTTTTGTGCGTGGATGTTGTGTGAGTGATGGTGTTGAGTGCCTGTGGATGATAGTTTGTAGATGGTGGTGTCTCTCTCTGGCCCTCAGTTGCAATTGTTGTCATAAGGGTTTGTGGGTGATGAGGGTGTGTGTTTTATATTGTATTGGGTGTGTGGGAGTGGTGTGTGTATGTGTATCAGGTGTGTGTATTTCGATTTGCCCAATGTGGTAGTGTTTTGTAAAAGTGTGTTTATTTTGAGCGCAGTGGTGTGTACTGCCAATGGAATACCGTGTTTGAAAGACCGCCGTGTGGATTTGTGGGTCGTGATAGTGTGGGCGTATTCCTGTTGGCGTGACGGTGGAGGTTTTGTTATCGCCAGTTTATTACTGACCTTTGGTGTGGCGGACTTGTGTTGGTGTCTGTATTTTGGCAGATTCCGAGCTGTGGGTCATAATGACCGTGGCGGAATTCCGTGGCCGCGGCGGTGTGTTGGCAGTCTTCTGCACGGCGGTAAGCGGCTTTTACCGCCAATGTTGTAATGACCCCCTATATGTCCTACCTTAACCATACACTGCACCCTGCCCTTGGGGCTACCTCAGGCCTACCTTAGGGCTGTCTTACATGTAAGAAAAGGGAAGGTTTAGGCCTGGCAAGTGGGTACACTTGCCAAGTCGAATTTACAGTTAAAACTGCACACACAGACACTGCAGTGGCAGGTCTGAGACATGATTACAGAGCTACGTATGAGGGTGGCACAACCAGTGCTGGAGGCCCCCTAGTAGCATTTGATTTACAGGCTATGGCACCTCTAGTGCACTTTACAAGGGACTTACTAGTAAATCAAATATGCCAATCATGGATAAACCAATCACATACAATTTTACACAGAGAGCATATGTACTTTAGCACTGGTTAGCAGGAGGCGCAGGAGGCAAAAAGACTGGGGATGACCCTGCAAAAAGGGCCATTTCCAACACACAGTTAATACCATGTGCATGTTTACATGTTAAGGTGGGTGTAATGAAAAAACATTTAACATGAAAAAAAGCCCTTTCAGGGATCCATAAACATGAAACGGAAAACATATCATAAAACAATAATTGGAATGAAAATACAGAATTACAATCTGGAAAAAAGGGAAAAGGACATCACAGAGCATGGGTAAGACAATACAAGCAGAAAACAGAATATTATACAGCCTAAACTGTACCTCACATGAGAATTCTGAGTAAACATGGGGTTAAATGAACACATCTTGACAAAGTAACCTAGAAGTGCCCATTCAGCACGCAGTTCCCATCTCACCATTTGTTGTTAGTAAGTAACAGTGAATTCGTTCATGATGCAATCAATGACCAGATTCCACTATTACAAGTGGCAGGGAGGCTCAGCCTCAACCCTATTACGAGCCAATTAAAGCCTTGTTATAGATTTATTACTGAATAAAAAGGTACCAATAGTACATATGTCGGAAAGTTCCAAAACATTTATCTCAGAAAAAGATACTATAGAAAAATGACTAAGTAAAAATAGGCAACATCACAGTGGTGCTATCTAAGCACTGTTAAAGGTGAAGGACCATTCCTACATTTGTTTTGTTCGAGCTCTGAATAAGAGGAATTATGAAAACTTGAAACATGTTGGCTCTTAACAGCTTGAATTAAATTCAATGATGATGAGAAATCTGAATATTCTAAGCATTTGATTTGCTGCATTTGTGTAAAACTATATAGGTTACAAGAAAGACTTCAAATTTTCAAAAATAGTTTGGGAATTATGTTTAATTATTAAAGTATGTAAATATAGATTTTATTAGCATATTAGTGCTGTGTGCAGTTTAAAATATAAAATTAATTGAACAATTTGTTGTTGATGTAATTCTCAGCTTCCCATCAACTGTTAGTAGGACTAGGTAGTACTATCCTGTGGATTGATACCTTTATTCATGCCATGTACCCAACTATGCAAAGATGAAGGGCTGCAGCTCCTAACTGTTGAGCTTTGTCATGCTGAGTTATCACCAAACCTGAGTGTCTGAAGATCTTTGCATAAAGGTTATTATTGATATCCTCAAAGGTGGAGAGGAAAATTAACATCAGAGTGGAAGGGTTTTGCCAACCTAATATGTTTTGAGGACTTCGTTCCATGTAATCTAACACTCTCAGGTGGTCTTTAGAAAGGTAGTTGTTAGGGAGTGATATCAAAGAAATAATCATGCCTCATTTCATAGCATGAGGTTCATGTTACTGGAATGCTGGGATATTGGTTTACAGTTATCAATTTACAAGAAAGTCTTATCAACTCATTGGGGTGACATCCCAGCTGCTAGGCCAATGGATCTTTGATGTTAAATGAGATTAACCAGGAGCCATACATCAATTAAATTACCAGCACAGTTACAAATTATTTTCAGTTAATAATGAGAGCTGATGTGGGTTTAAAAGCTTTATTAATCAATCTTTCAGTAGCTCATCTTTATTGAGTCAGTATAAATTTTATCAATGTAAATCATCAATTTAGTCAATCATCAAATTCTAAGCAATCAATAAATTCATAATCACTGCATAAAGCATGTTACATAAAGGAAATAATCCCTGTCCTAAGATTGAGGATAGTTAAGGAAGCAGAGAAAAGATGTCAGCCAGAACCAATAAAGAGTTCCACATCCAGAGATTAAAGCATGAATCTCCAGTGTCAAATGTCAGAATCAATCAAAACAGAACGTTCCATAGAGAGAGGTTCAAGAAACTCAGTAGAGTTTCAGCTGACCAGCACAGCTTCGGGCAGGAAAAGTGGCAAGTGCAATGATCTGCAATGAGTCCGACCTACTCTAGGAACACTCTATTACAGACGATGTAATCTAAGTTTTGCAACATCTTGCTCCTTCATTTTTCAGTCAGGCAATCCGCTTTCAATGCCTTTATGGGAACAGGAACACTCGTTCTTCTTCTCATTGGGACACGAAACCACAGATGGCCACATCAAGTGCCTGCAGTCACTTCTTATCACTAAGGCCCTCTTTATGACGCTGGCAGTGAGTGATAAAGTGGCGGTAATACCGCCAACAGAGTGGCGGTAATTACGGACAAATTATGACCATGGCGGTGATAACTTCCATAGATAGCCAATATACCACACCATCCACCATGGCGGAAACACCACGCACGCCAGTGGTCACTATCAACAGCCAGGCGGGAGACAAAGTACAGCCCACGATATTATGACACAGTACACCGCCATGTTTTCCAGGGTGGTACCAATGCCATCAAAAGCCTGGCAAAAACACACCACTGAACAGAAAAGACTCACCATCAGAGACACAGGGAAGAACCTCACCGCCATGGAACCCGAACTGCAAATCTTTCCGATGATCTTCTACGTTATGCTCCACCTGGAACACCAATGCCGACAAAGACGATAACTGTGAGTACAGCCGCCTAGTACACAAGGGGAGGAGGGAGGAAAACGAGAGTGACACACACACGCACAACACACACCCAACACACACACACCATATTCACAACCAGCTGCACACGAAAAACAATTTCCACCCGATACACGGCAGAATAATGCAAGGACAACAGGAATGCACGAAGGTGAATGTATTAATATCAACAGCTAATAAATAATCTAATTGTCTGTGAAACAGATATGTACACATGTACACAAAGGGACACTGCCCAGTCCAATGTTCAAAGGGCCCACATGGCCACAGGGCACAGTCCAAGGCCCAACTCGAATCCTGACATCATCCGGATAGAACTCTGCAGGGTCATCAGTTTGCAAGTGGGCAGGCCCCTCAGAGGGATGGGAGGGAACCTCAGACGAAGTCGGGAAGAAGCCCACTGGTTCTGGAGGGGGCTCCATGCCCATTTCTCTTTGCTGGGGAGTGCAAGGCCACAGTCTCAGGAGTGGGTGACTTGCCCATTGGTTCTGGAGGGGGTTCCATGCCCATTGCTCTGTCCTGGGGAGTGCAAGGCCACTGTCTCTGGAGTGGGTGACTTGCCCACTGGTTCTGGAGAGGGCTCCATGCCCACTGCTCTGTGTCTTTCCCACTGGTTCTGGAGGGGGCTCCATGCACATTGCTCTGTCCTGGGGAGTGCAATGCAACAGTCTCTAGAGTGCGTGACTTGCCCACTGGTTCTGGAGGAGGCTCCATGCCCATTGCTCTGTTCTGGGGAGTGCAAGGCCACAGTCTCTGGAGTGGGTGCCTTTCCCCACTGGTTCTGGAGGGGGCTCAATGCACATTGTTGTGTCCTGGGGAGTGCAAGGCCACAGTCTCTGGAGTGGGTGACTTGCCCACTGGTTCTGGAGGGGGGTCCATGCCCATTGCTCTGTCCTGGGAAATAAAAAGCCAAAGTCTCTGGAGTGGGTGACTTGCCCACTGGTTCTTGAGGGGGCTTCATGCCCATTACTCTGTCATAGGGAGTTTAAGGCCACGGTCTCTGGAGTGGGTGACCTGCTCACTGTTTCTGGAGGGCCCCCCTCATACAGCAGCCCCTGGAGGCAGGCCTACATGGCTTCTGCTGGTGGTGATGGCTGCAGTGTGGTGGCAGATAAAGGTGCCTCCTGGGCAGCCTCTGCAGGTGGTGATGGCTTCAGTGTGGTGGCATATGGAGGTGCCTCCTGGGAAGCCTCGTCAGGTGGTGATTGCTGCAGTGTGGTGGCAGATAGAGGTGCCTCCTGGGCAGCCTCTGCAGATGGTGATGGCTGCAGTGTGTTGGCAGATGAAGGTGTCTCCTGGGCAGCCTCTGCAGGTGGTGATGACTGCACCTCCTCAGCTGGCAGTGGTGGCCCCATGACCGCTGGTGGTGGTGTCACCCTGACAGGCTCCGCTGGAGTGGAGAACTACATCCTCTCCATGACATGGAGCGTGGATTCCTAACCCTTCTTGGCAAAGGGTTGATGGCTTCTTCCCCTTCATGGCAGCTTCTACGTGGTCCTTAGCCTTCCGGGCAGGAGATGAGGGCTTCTTACACTTCAAATCAGGAGGTGCAGGCCCCTTCCCCTACTTGGCTGGATGTGCAGGCTCCTTTCCCTTCTTGGCTAGATGTGCAGGCTCCTTCCCCTTCTTGCCTCGAGGTGTGGTATCCTTCCCACTACAACTAGGTGGTGCCACCACTGTCCCTGTGGACTGCTTAGGTGAGGTGCTGGGCTCGGTCATTGGTATCCTGCTCTTACGGGCAGGACGGGACATAAGGGGAGGGAAGAGGTCAAGTTGGGCAAGGAAAAGCTTCTTAGGAACAGGGGGCAGGAGGAGGGAGGAGTGGTGGGAGTGGAGTTTGAGGGAGTGGATGTAGGAGGTGTATATCTGCTGAATTTGGGTGCAGGTGCATTGGCAGTATGCTGATGTGAGGTGAATGGCTGTTGGGTGTGTGAGTGCTTGCATTTGTGTTCTTTAGCAGGGACAGACAGGGTTGGGGAGGACACAGGGGAAGCTAGGCTACACCCATTACCCTAGAGTTGATCCACGCTGCAATGTCTGGCCTGGCCTTAGGGGCACCTACTAACTCACATCCACCACCAGGATCCCACCTTCCACAATTTGTAATGAGACCCACTGTACTCACCCCCTTGTGGCTTCTGTAATTCCCTCAAACGCCCATCCAGCTCAGGGTAGGCCACCAGCAGTATGTGGGCCATCAGGGGGCGTTAGATTCTGACGGGCACCCCTTCCTCGTTGGTAGGTCATCCACCAGCTGGGCCTCCATGGTCTTCCGTGCCCAGGGTCTCAGGTCCTCCCACCGTTTCCGACAGTGGGTGCTCCGCCTGCCATAGACCCCCAGAGTCCACACATCCTTGGCGATGGCACGCCATAATCCCTTCTTTTGATGGGCATTGGCCTGCAGAGGCAATACAGACAGGAGAACACCATTAAACAAACAGTCCAGCCTGTCACACAAATGGCCGACCATACCCGTTTCCATCACCATTGGCACACACATCGCCCGGCGCACACCATGTACACCACAACAAGACATTTCCCTGCACCCCGAGCACACAATGCTTGCACACACATCCCCATGCAACCTTCCCACATGCATCATGCCCAATGTGTACTCACCTCTTGCCTGTTGGTCTGGAGGCCCATACAGCAGTCTGTACTGGGTAGGACCCCTTCCACCAGTCACTCCAACTCCTCTAAAGTCAAGGCAGGGGCCCTTTTTCCAGTCACACGGACCATGGTAGGTTCCAGACACAAGTCACAGCAGCCCACGCAGTGTAGGTGTTCTCCTGTTGAAGGTCAGGAAACAAGTGAGGAACCAGATAGAAAATCGCTGTCACGTCTGCGGCGGTGTACACCGTCACCACCAATGCAGATCCCCATTGGCCGCTATACTCCATAGAGCCCCATATTCTCCAATGAGTAATTGCACAGCAGTGCAAAACTGCCTTCCGTCACGACGCCCAAAGTCGGCAGAATTATCTCACTTCCACCTGTCTCTACATACAGGACAGTCGGTCTGCATTTCGGGCGGGGGGCAGTCATATCGACATTAACTGCACACATACCTCGCCATGAACACTGTCCCATTACATAAGTGCACCAAGTATACTGAAGTTGTGCTTCAATTGTTCCAATTGTGACAGTCTATTCACTCTTGTGTCCCTTAGATGTCTACCGCTGCTGATAAATAGGAGGTGGAGACACACCCCAGTGTACAGACCCCTTGTGAACTTGGGTACACTGAAAAACAGGCACATTATCCTCACCTATAGACTGTTCAGAGCCACAATCCCAGAGCTGTGTGTCCGATTGGAGCCAGACCTGATCTCATCTATCCGTCATCCCACTGGGATCCCCCCCTCTTGTGCAAGTGCTATAAGTGCTCCATTTCTTGGCAACTGGTTCTTTCCAACTGACAGTTGGCTTGGCAGCAGGAATGTCACAGCCAATGTTCTCAATTGTGCTGGCAAGAGTGTGGTCTTCCCTGGTGTGCAGCTACATTTCTTTTCCCCAGGTGGAAGAATTGGCCACTGTGAAGGCTGGATTCTATGCAATGGGACATATCCCCAATATCATTGGGGCGATTGATGGTACACATATTGCATTTGTAACCCCCCTGCCAGAATGAACAGGTGTTCAGGAATTGTAAGAGTTTCCACTCACTGAATGTGCAGATGGTGTACCTTGCGGCCCAGTACATCTCCCACATCAATGCTAAGTATTCTGTGTTGGTGCATGATGCCTTTGTTCTGAAGAATAGCAGCATCCTCAATATGATGGCCCAATTACAGAGGCATAGGGTGTGGCTAATAGGTGAGCCTTGGTTCCCACCCACTTTGTGTTAGTGTATGCCTTCCAGTGTTAACCCCATAGGATTGTGTGAGGCTAAATGTGCTCCCTCAGTACTTGCAGGTGACTCTGGCTACCCAAACCTCTCATGGCTACTGACCCCTGTGAGGAATGCCAGGACAGGGGCTGAGGAACATTATAATGAGGCACATGGGCGAACCAGATGGATAATCGAGAGGACCTTCGGCCTTCTGAAAGCCAGTTTCAGGTTCCTCCATCTGACAGGGTGATCCCTGTGCTACTTACCCGAGTAGGTCTGCAAGATAGGAGTGGCATGCTACATGTTGCACAACCTGGCCCTCAGACGCCATGTACCTTTTCTGCAGGAGGAGGAGATTGGAGATGCCCCTGTGGCAGCAGTAAACCCTGAGGACAGTGAGGATGAAGAGGCTGAAGATGAGGACAACAGAACATCAGTTATCTGTCAGTACTTCCAATGAGACAGTGCAACTGCACAATCCTATGACTATAGGTGTATTCTGTGTGGCTGTACCATGATGGCATTAACTTCCTTTGCATCTCAACTTACTGACACCTATGGTTTGTCATTTTACAGATGTTGGTGCTATAACAACTGTGTACTGATGTGATGACTACAGACATTTACAGGTCATTATTTCTATGCTCCCACAGTGTACAGTTCATTTGCACTAGATGTGACTGTTTCCATAAATACACATTTTCAAAACATGAAATACTAGTAGTCAAGTTGTGTTCAATGGTGTTTATTGTATTGCTAAGAAATTGAGGGAAAAGTGCAATGGAATGGGGTGATGATGGAGGAAAGTCCAGGGTATTGTTCCAGTCTGTTTGTAGCACAGGTGCAGTGTCCAAGGGGCCATAGGAAGGGGAGCAAGAGCAGTTCAAAGTGGACAAGGTGACTGAGTGGGACACAAGGGGGACAATCAGGAGAGTCTCATTTCCTGGCAGTGGTCTTGACAAGTGTCTCTGGCTGTCTGGTTTGCAGGGAACGTTTGCGAGGTGGTTCACCTTCTTAAGAGGGAAGAGTGCTGGTGGCCTGTGGGTTCTGTGGCAGGGCCTCCTGACCACTATCTGCAGCGGAAGTGGAGGACTGATCAATGGACTGGCTAGTGGTAGGGGCCAGTGCTATGCTCCGAAGATCTCGGAGAGTGCCTCCTGGAGAGTCGGTCCTCTGGTCCTGTCCTCCCCCTGGTGCACTGCAGTCCTCCCAGTTTCCCTGTTGGCCTGTGTCTCTGTCCCCTGAACGGTGTGCCCACTGCCACTGACCCCAGGTCCCTGATTGTCTTGGGTATTAGGTGTGGCCTGGGGTCCCTGTACAGGTGGGCATACTGCTGATTGACGTGTCCTGGGGACAGAGGTGTTGGTACGCTTGGTGGGTGCTGTTGTGTTGGATACTGATGGGAGAGGCTCTGTGGTGGACTATGAATGGGCTTCTGTTACCGGCTGTCCAGTGGTCCCTGATGGGCCAGGTGGGTCATCCAGACCCTGAAGTCCAGAGTTACTGTAATCACTGGGGGCATCTTCTGTTGGGGGACTGGATGGTCATGGCACCTCCTCTACGCTGACATTGGCTGGGGTACCTGTGGGGATGTAAGTGATGTATTATGTTTCATGTGTGTGACATATTGTACATCCCTGGCTTCCCCTCTTTTGTTGCTGTTGCCCTGCCACCTTTTGCTTGTGTATTGTGATGTATTGTGGCATTGTTAGTTTCCCTATGCTGTGCATGCTTTTGTGATGGATGTCCATGCAGGGCTGGGAGGGCTGTCCATAAATTGGTATGGCATGCAGGGCTTGGCATTGTGGTTAGTCATATGTGTAGGTACAGTGTATGAGATGGAGTGGAGTGATGGGAGTGAGGGTGAGGGGGTGTTCTGGCATGCAGATATGGGGGGGTTATAAGTAGTAAATGCTGACTCACCAGTGTCCAGTTCTCTGGCAACTCCAGTGAGTCCCTCAGGATGCAGTAATGCAAAGACTTGCTTCTCCCATGCTGTGAGCTGTGGGGGAGGAGGTGGAGGTCCACTGCCAGTCCTCTGGATAGCGATCTGGTGCCTTGCTGCAATGGAACGTACCTTCCCCCATAGGTCGTTCCACCTCTTCCTGATTTCGTCCCTTGTTCTTGGATGCTGTCCCGTGGCGTTCACCCTGTCCACGATTCTCCACCATAGCTCCATCTTCTTTGCAATGGATATCTGTTGTACCTGTGTCCAACCAGCTGTGGCTCTACCCTGACAATTTCCTCCGCCATGACCCTTAACTCCTCAACCGTGAAACGGGGGTTTCTTTGTGGGGACATGGGTGTTGTGTGGTGTGTGTTGGTGAGAGTGTGTTGAGTAATGTGCTGGGGTGTGTGATGTGGTGTGCATGAGGGATGTATGGGTGTAAGTGGTGTGTGTGTCTAGCTGTCGCAGTGGTCTTGGTGTCAGTCTGGTGGCAATGATTTGTATTTGTAAAGGGTGGTGGGTAATGTGTGTGTGTGTTTTATAGTGCTATGGGTGTTTGAGTGTGGTGTGTGTATGAGTGTCAGGTGTGTGTTTTTAGTATTGTCCAATGTGGTGTTGTTTTGTATGTGTGTGTCCATTCTGGGCGCGGCGGTATGTACCGCCAATGGTTTACCGCCGTTGAATGTCCGCCGTAGTGATTTGTGGGTCATAATGCGATGGGCGTTGTTTTGTTAGCGTAACGGTATGGGTGTTGGGTACGCCACTTTATCACTGCACTTTGGGCTGGCAGGTTTGTGTATGTGGCTGTATTCTGTCGGATTGCTGTGTGTGTATGTCATAATATGGTGAATGGATATTTGCCACCGCTGCGGTATGTTGGTGGCTGTCACTGTGGCGGTGCGCAGGATTTACCAAAAATGACATAATGAGGGCCTAAATGTCCTTATTTTTTATGTTGCATGAATCAGTCATTTATTTAGAATTACACATTTTGCCAGTGGGGACGCTCATGTCTAACCTTCTAAATAACTACTCTATTCGTCTGTAAACAGCGATCCTTGTCTTAGTAGAAAAACGAATATTTATTAATAAACTTTTTTTTTAACTTCTGATTTTCACTAAGCGTTTGCTTCTAGAAATTGCATTATAAAGTATAAGCTTCTATATTACCTCACTAAAATATAGACGGCATATCCAGTGTTCTGCAGTATTCTTTGTGCAGTTAGACATGTTTGCAGGGTTAAAAACAACATTTTATTCACTGAATATTCTGAAAAAAATATGTCTGTGGGAATGTTAGAAAACATAACATTTCACATTATTGAACTAGGTCAGTTTGTTAGAAAATGCTGCATCAGTTATTCAAGTGTAATATGTGTAACTATGGTTGTCTAGTATGGTTTTTCTCTTTCAATTTAGAAGTGTTCATTTTTCTTATAAGGCCTACATGTTAATTCTGCACATAAATGTTAAATGCATTATTTCCTTAATTTTATGGAAAACGGCATCATCAATGTATAGAACATGCTGTGAAAGTATTTAGATAGAATAAGGTGCTATTAGTCAGATATGGCTACCTCTTGTGGGTACATAAGCAACATCACCATCCCACTTCTGATAGATCACCCATATCACTCTCCCAGGCCACCTGTAATGCAGAAAATAGGTCTTGGGGGTTAAAAATTAGGGATGAGTACATTTGTGGAATATTCTTGCCTTACAATGCTCCTAGCATAATCCTGGTCTCTTGTAGGTGGAAATCTGCAATATCATCAACATATTTTAGATAGATAAAGTAGTAGGGCGCTGTTGAAGATAATAGAACAACTGGGATTTAGGATAATGACTGAGAATTAGAATGTGAAAGTATGCACCTCAGCTGAGAAATGCCTGTCAGGTCCCATTCTGCAAAGCTCCACTGGGAGGGAACATGGGCTACTGTCTGGCCCACGCATAAGTGTGTTCCACTGGTCATCGTGTCTTCCCATGGAATCATACTTAAGGAGTCTCTCCTTAAGTCAAAAAATAGTTTGGTTGCTGAGAGAACTCAAAGGGTATTTACACAGACATGTAAGTAATGCAGAGGTGAGCAGTCATCCTGAATCTATATGTTAATCAGGAAAACCAGATCTAATTGCATGTCTAAAAGTTAGTAATTGATTACTTAGAGATGGGACGTGCGGTGATAGATGGCTTTTTACTGCATGTCAACCCCATAATCTTAAGGAGACTTACAACATATACCATTGGAAACATTGGTTTTGTCCTCCAACAGGAAACCTCCAAGCAAGAGATTGAGAGTGCAGAAAAGAGGGAAGGCATGAGGAGGGGGTACTTCTGAATAGAATAAACCAATTGGTACACAAACCATTTTTGTAATGCTGACATTCCTCATTAGGGAAAATGGGAGTGAGGGCCAGTGGTATAGATCTCTTCAGAATAATCCAACAATAGACTAGATATTTCCATCCCAACATTGAGTAGCTGAATTTGCAATGTGGCTGCCCACAGAGTTTAAGCTATTTTTTTCCATCTTGAGCTCCATATTCCAGAGCACGTCACATGCAGCACCTTACAATGGGCAGATGACCGACATGAAACACTTGATTTGTAAGCTGAAGGTCATGCTAATTGGGTTTACCTACAGCATCACATAAGGGCCAGAAATCATATATATGAGCAGATCATCTACATGTACTATGGTCTGTTCCATTATAAATGCCTCTCACTGAAAATTCAGCATCTTATTATTGGCCCTTAGCAGTCAGGCCAGAAGCTCAATAACAAGGGCAAAGGAAACACCCCACATGCACCCTTCTCAATTGGAAATGGGAAAGACAACAAGCTGTTCATTCTTATGTTGTTGTTTGGTCATGTGTAGAGAAGGCACTAATAATATAAGAACCGCGGCCCAATGCCCATCCTTGTGCACAGAGTGAAGAGATAGACCCAGCCCACAGAGTGAACATCCTTCTCACAATCATCTAGTAAGAGCGCTAGTGATGCTGACAGGTGAGAAGATAAAGCAAAACATTTGAGTGGAATGGCTTGGCATGAACACATTCTGACCATAATATACGAGGGACTGAATGCACAAAAGTAGGTGATTAGTGAGGCCCTTGTCAAGGATCATAGGCCTCTATGTTGGTAAGGGATATGACCTTACAGGAGAAAAAAAATCCAATAATATGCAATAGTTTACCCTGCTTAGGAGAAACATATGGACTGCTTCTCTCCAGTCAAGGGGAAGGGTCTGATCCTCGATTGCACCAGAAAACAGGTCAAACACAATTGGGACTACCCTTAGAAAGGTAAAAACTTCTATTGGTAGGTAGAGGGTAAGGGATTTTGCTAGAGGCAAGATGGGAGATGGCTTAACTGACATCTTCTACGGACACTTCCTAGCAACATTATTTGGAATCCTCTGTGTGCAGTAAGGACAGTGGGAGATTACTCAGAAAGGAATCTAGGTCATTTTAAAGAGTGGTTCATTGCCATACAAATGATGAACCACATTAGACACTGCAAGGCATTAATGAAGAGAGATCCATTATCTGAGTGTACCTCCCAAACATGGTGAGACAGATCATCCCGATGACATAAGCAGTAAAAGCTAATACCTGTTATACCCTTGGGGTCGGAGGTACAGCTCTGGGATGCAAACCATTGTTTCTAGCCTTGTCAGTCAAGTATTGGTTCAAAAACATTTGGTGTGCATGAGTGATGTATGGGTGTAAGTGGTGTGTGTGTCTAGCTGTCACAGTGGTCTTGGTGTCAGTCTGGTGGCAATGATTTGTATTTGTAAAGGGTGGTGGGTGATGTGGGTGGGTGTTTTATAGTGCTATGGGCGTTTGAGTGTGGTGTGTGTATGAGTGTCAGGTGTGTGTTTTTAGTATTGCCCAATATGGTGTTGTTTTGTATGTGTGTGTCCATTCTGAGCACGGTGGTATGTACCGCCAATGGTTTACCGCCGTTGAATGTCCACCGTAGTGATTTGTGGGTCATAATGCGATGGGTGTTGTTTTGTTGGCGTAACGGTATGGGTGTTGGGTCCGCCACTTTATCACTGAACTTTGGGCTGGCAGATTTGTGTATGTGGCTGTATTTTGTTGGATTGCTGTGTGTGTGTCATAATATGGTGAATGGATATTTGCCACCGCTGCGGTATGTTGACGGCTGTCACTGTGGCGGTGCGCAGGATTTACCGAAAATGTCATAATGAGGGCCTAAATGTCCTTATTTTTTGGCCCTTTTATCCTTGGGTCGGAGGTACAGCTCTGGGATGCAAATCATTGTTTCTAGCCTTTTCAGTCAAGTATTGGTTCAAAAATATTTGGGTCTCTTCTATGACAATCAATGTTTCATGATCACAAGAGCTCCAGTACTTGTGTTCAAGGTTACGAAAACATGTCTCTAGGGCTGCAATATTATTGATGGAGTTGAGGATCTGCTGTGGTCAAGAAGAAGTAGTCTAGTCTGAAAAAGGAATTATGGGCGCCTGAGAAGGTGTATACTTTAATGATGGAGTGAAGCAAGAGCCATACATCCACTACCCCTAGTCAGACAGTGAAGTCGTTATTAGGTTTTTCCATAACATTTTTTCCAAGGCGAAGCACGGTTTTGGCCATGGCTTCTCATTTCTGTGGCCTTCTGTCCATGCAGTGATCTGTGTTGATTTCCCTTCAGAAGCAATTTGGTTTGCTTGGCTGTCTGCATAGCATTCTGGGGTGCATCCTCCTGCATGCCAACTTGGTGATGAGGCCACATGCAGGAAAAATATGATTTCCATGGAACATTGGCAAGATATTTTTTATGAGAATGATTGCCAGTATTACATTTGTTTTATTTATGTCCTTCTAGATATTATTTGATGACTGTGTATTGGAATTATATTCCTTTTGACTTCCCAGTCCAAGTTGCCTGAACCATCACCTTAATGGTGTCCCATCATGTTTGGCACTATAAAAAGGAGGTCCATCTTGAGTCCAGTTGCATCACAATTGTTTCAAAATCATTGTTCGCTCACTGGACTCTGTGGACACTGTATTCTCCAGTATCTCTTATTCTCCTATTCTTCACTTTGCTGTTTGGTTTGGTCAGCTGGAAGGTTTTATCTGGTCTCCAGAATTGTTCCCTTCCTGTTAGATTTATTTTCTACAGCATTCCAGCTTGTGAGGAAATGTGGAATATTATGCAGCGTGGTTGTTTGATCTCACCATGTAACAATGACACAAACCTCTATCAGATCCAGTTAGGTTCGCTTGTAAAACCTTAGCTCAATCCTGGGTAGGTGAGATGCAGAGCAGTCAGGCTTTATGAAAGGAACAAGTATACAGCATTAAGACGTACCAAAACAGTTAAATAAGAAGAAAACACCACACAATAAAAATGTGACACCAATTAATAGAAATAGTTTGCAATTTTATCTTTAAAGAGACATCGCAACACCAAAAATCTACTGGAGGGTTCCAGAGATATGACTTTTCAAAGAAACCACAAGCCACTGCTTTCACTAAATGCAATAAATCTCTGTAGTATACTGTGACTCAGGGTTTATGGTTAGTCACAACAGCCTACTTCAAAGAAGCTATAAGGGCACTCTTGTGTGGTTAAACTCCAATTAAAAAGCTAGTCACAAGGACCAGTCTACTCTAGTTGGACAGCTCCAGGTTCTAATGGAGAACCACCTTAGAAGTCAATGGAGTGGCCCTGATGCAAGGCATATAAGTAATCTCCCAAGTCCAGCAGACTCAGGTAAAACATTTGAGGGCCAGGATTTTGTCTCTCAGGTTACACCTTGGTGTCCAACGGTGGTCAGGCTTCTTGCCCCAAGTGTGCAGGTGTTTTAGCCTTAATAGCCCTGTGGCTGCAACAGAGAGTGAGCTGACTAACTCTTGGATCACCTTCTTTGCCTTGGGCTCTTGGACAAATTAAATTTTTCCACAAGTGGTACACCACATCCATAGTCTTTCTTTGCTAGTCCAAGGTGCAGTAGGTGCAATTTAGTCTTTAGTACAGCCTCTCTTTGCTGGGTTCAGGGAACAGCTGTACAGTCTATTGTGTAGGTTCTCATTATCCTAATGAGTCTACTGGTTTCGGGTGGCAGAATCACCTGTACTGCGGGGGACCGATCCGGATCCTGCACCAAGTGACACCTGTCTGCCTAATCTGGGTTTGTTTCAGCTAACTAGCAGTGCCTCATCTCCATCCAAGAGCAGGGATGATTAGGGCAACCGTGTGCATGACATCAATGACTCCTCAGGGGAATCGTGGTCACTCAGATATCCTCTGTTTCAGTCAGTTACATTAGTCTCACATAAGCAAGGACAATAAGAGGCACAGTAAAGTTCAATAGCGATTTATTGAAGTAACTGCATCTTAGATAATAAAGCATGAATTGCAATAACTAGGATGATGAAGCACAATAAGATTAAAATTGTGACAAGGAGAGTAAAACAGAAGAATAACACTACCATATTGTCACTAGGATTTGTAAAGATAGTTCCTACCTAGACCATGTTAGAGCATAGCATGTAAAGCTCTAATTCTGCCCTTCAGGTTCATCCTGGGAAGACATCATCCCACATACCTGAGCAAAAGGCCTCTAATCTACATAAGCAGCTGCAGCAAAGCAATCAGCAATCAGCATACAGTCGTGGCCATCTGGCTGGAATCTCTCTCTAACATACATGGGTCAAAGTAGTGTTTTTATAATAAAACAGCTGATGTTCCAAGAAAAGATCCCCACGTAAGAGTGTGTGTGTTTCCGTGAACATTGGAGACAAAGCGTACCACTTTTGCCGGAAGCCTTGAGAAAAGCACAGAGTGAAATAAATGTCTTGTTTAAGAACATAGTGCGGACCTAGGCAAAGAACAGCTAGATAGAGAAAATAAAACAAGACTGCAAACGAGGCTATAATAATAAAGCGAAGCTAAATAAAATATATCTAAGTTAAAGTACACAGCAGCAGGCCTAGTTTACTAAAGTAACATATATAAAACTGTAGCTAAAATGGCTACAGAACAAGTCCTTCTTCTTTCATAAGTCCCTAGTATATAACAGAGCATGAGGGGTTATAGGCCCAGTGGATTTAATACACTTAGGTGTGCACTGCTGTGGTGCCTGTTGTCACTACAAAGGCAGCCTGGCTTTGCAGGCTGTTGAGAGTAAGTTATATGCAAATTCAACTTTGGAATTAAAGGTACTTCCAAAGTCTCCAACAACCTTATTTTTACATATAAGTCACCCCTAGGATCCTCCCAGGGGGTAGGTTGCCTTGTAACTATAAGCAGTGACAGTATGAAAGACGTTTTATATGCTTTGGTGAGGGAAAAACTGCCAGTTTAGTTTAGCTTCATAGGCTAACACTGGGAAACTATTAACGTATACGTTTTGCTAGAAATGGGCTACAATTTCCACTCTTGGACTTATAATAATAGAATAAACAATTTGCTACTGTTAGATTTATTATAACTATCACAGAAAAGAAGTTATAGAACTTGCTTTTCCATTAAGACAAAATCCATGTCTCCAGCTGCTCGTCTCTGATTGGCCAGCCTCTTCGAGCTGAGCCAAGCTGCCTTAATGAGGTATGTGGCCTGCAATGAGACAATGGGACATCTGGTGAGGGGAAATCTGCAAGCTACAAAGCAAAAGGCAGAAAACGGGGCTGGGTGTCCAAAGTAGTCTTCAAAGGGAACATGACACTTAGGACAGGACACAGGCTCACTCCCTCTTTCTGCCACCCCAGCCAGATGGGAGCCCCAGGGATTAGATTAGAAGAGGGGCTAGAGGGGGAGTGTAAAGGGAAATAAGCCACACCAGTGGAATGAGTAGCCAGATCTTAACTCTGTCATGGTCTGCACGTCTCTTACCACCGTTGGCTGAAGAACTTGAAGGAACACCCGGTCTTTAACTGGTTCTGGACTGACCAGATAGGGGCGACCCTTTCTAGTAGCCACAGTGCTGCTGACTGGAAAAGACGCCAAGGCAGACCGTACCCTCCAGAAGGAGTCTCAGAGGAAAACCCCAGAAATTTGGGAACTCATGAAAAAGAGGGGGAAAAAACAATAAAAAGAGGAAAAAATAGAATATAATCTTGCAGGAAAAAACAGGAACACAGGAAACATGGAAAACAGGAGTGAGAATCACCACCAAAGCGGAAGTATTTGCTACGCAAGGAAAAAAGGAACTGAAGTACTTATATACCAGACAACAGGAAGTGACACAACAGGAAAAGAAAGTACAACACCATCTTGGATTGGGAAAGACCATATAGAAAAGAATAGGAAACAAGAAAAGGAAAAAACCATACTGTGAAAAAGAACAACAAGCAGGAAGACAACATGGACACCAAGTAAAATAAGAAATGAAGACAGAAGAAAAAGAAAAAGAAAAAGAAAAAGGAGGAAAGAAGCGGAAAAATCCAAGGAGGTAAGTAGGGGGAACAATCAGGGAGGCTGGCAGGGACTGTGGCATGACCCAGCGCTCGAAATGTGCCTCCTGGGCTGCACTGCAGAAAAATGCAGACAGAAAAATGGGCTGCGGGCTCCGAAACATGGACCGCCGGCCCGACCGCTGTCCGATGAAGAGACGCCGCCGTAGTGCGCAGCGTCACAGTAGGCCCCCTTCCCGAGGCCCCAGGCTTGTCAGGAAAAAGAGAGAAGTGCGAACCAAACGGGGTGCATGAACTGAGGAAGCATCTTCCCTTGAACAGTCACTGAGGGGATAAACTTTCCAGTTGATCAGAAATTGTAGTTTGTTCCGAAAGATTTGTGAATCACAGATCTTTTGTACCTCATATTCAGGATAGCCTTCCACATAAAGGGGAGGAGGACACTGGAAACACCTATGGTATGCATCAGGAACAAAAGGTTTAAGTGGTGAGACATGAAAAAGTGGGTAAACCTTCCAAGTCTGTGGTAAACGTAGTGAACAGCAACAGGATTCAGTAACTGCAGTATGTGAAAAGGTACTTAAAAGTGGGGTTTTAACTTGTTTTGAGAAGAACAAAAGGGCAGAAATTTAGAAGAAAGCCACACTTTGTCTCCTGGTTGATAAAATGGTGCCACCCGACATTGGCAATCAGCCTTTCTTTTCATTGTTTGTTTGGAAGCCGAAAATTAAATGGCCTTGCGAATCGCAAATAGTGATTTTTGAGAAATTGCTATTTCCGAGTTGCAATAGGCCATGTATCATAATTGCGATTCGGAATTAGCGATGTCTTAAAATTCGCTATTTGTGGTTTGCGAGTCCCAAATACCGAATCGCAATTTGCATTTTCGCAAATTGCGATTCGGTAATTGAAAATCGCAAATTGCGAGAATGCACACCTGGAGGAGCCTGATGACATCACAAGCAGGAAGTGAGTCATCCCAGGCAGTTTGCAGGTGCCACACCCAAACCAGCACTCAGAGAGAGTCAGCCCAGCCACACTGAGCAGCACAAACACAGACACCTCTGCTGTGTTCAGCACAGCAGAACAAACACGGACACCTCTGCCCAGGGAAAGGAGAAAGGAAGCGCAAGCTGAAGTTTAGTGAGCAAGAGCTGGAGGTGCTCACAGAGGAGGTGGTCAGGAGCCATGACCGGTTGTTTGGCAAAAGCTCACTCCAGGTGCCTGAGAGTGAAAAACGCAGACTCTGGGCAGATATCCAGACAAATATCTGCGCTGTTGGAGTGGCGCAGCGCTCTGTTGAAGAAATCAAGAAGAGGTGGTAAGACCTGCGGTCCCGTGCCAAGTAGAGGGTGGCAAGACGACTGCAGGAGGCCAGGAGCACAGGAGGCGGACCACCCACAGAGACACCCTCCACCCCAATAGAAGACCTAGTGGAGCCCACACTCCTCCCGGAAGCAGTCAGTGGGGTCACTGACATTGACATATCCGGCACACCAAGTACAAGTAATGGTAAGTGCAATATTGGAATGTAACCCCATATGTGTATGCCCAAAAGCCCTGTAGGAATTAGCAAGTAATGTAAAACATTGTGAGAAGTAGTCCATTCCACATCTTAGAAGCAGCACAACAATGCCTTATGGGAGTGGTAGTCCACAACCCAGAGCTGAAAGTAGCACATACAATGTAATAGGCAGAGCGACACACAGAAGAACACAACACCCACAACATAGTGAAGAGAAGTAACTGTACCTTTTTTACCATTGTGTGACCTTTATTGTAACAAACATAACTGACATGCTGCATATTGTCGTTGCAGGTGGTCCAGGCCCAGCAGCCACAGCATGTGCCAGTGCAGGGGATGCAGACACCCATCCTGCTTCAGACTCCAATACGAGTGAGTCTCAGAACATTGCAACACTCCGACGCAGGCCTAGGGCACTGCCACTGCCAGAACTGAGTCAGGACTCTGATGAGCAGCAGGAAGACTCACAAACACTGTCCCCAACTGGCAGATGAACTCGGATGCAGGAGCCCCGTTCACAGCAGAGCACAGCACCCCACAGGATGCCTACATATGCAGGCACCCAGGCTTTTGAGGCAGGTGAGGGAACATCGTTATCTGGTGGCCTGGAATCGGCTATGTTACAGCAGCAGCACCTGCAAAATAAAAAAATCACGGCATTACAAAGGCAGATGCTGCAACATAATGCAAACATGGGGGGCCTGCATCGCCAGCTGGAGTGCCTCAATGCCAACATTGAATAGCTGCATGTGGGACAGGTCCAGGCATCGCAGGATATGAGGGAGCTGACTACTGCTGTGAGGGAACTATGTCAGGAGCTGCGCCACGACAGGGTAAGCCACCGCAGGCAGGAGCGACGCTTCATGAGCATGTTTGGAGGTTTTTGTTGCTCTGTGACTAGGCTGGCTAATTCTACCTCCCTACTATCACGTCGTGCTGTGGCTGCACAGGTTGAGGCAGCACACAGCAGCAGGGATGTGGCCCAAGGACTTGTACAGATCACTAATATGATAGACAATATAACGGGAAAACGGTCAGCCACACCTAGTGAACTTGGACAGGGGGACACGGAGGACACATCCATCCTCAGCAGCCTAGCTGTGCCCCCAATGGACACCAGACGTCGCAGTGCCAGGCACAGCACTGCCACAGAGGCAGACACTCGGGGTGTGAGTGAGGCAACTGCACACTCGAGTGGCATGCGTAGCCGAAAGAAGTGACTGTAGTGGCCACAGGGGACTGTATATATTTCTGGAATGAGGACACTATGAAGGAATAGTGCTTTACTGTGAACTGCTATTGTTTTTTTTCACAATTACTTTTGTTGGTACTCGTTGAACTTATATTACCTGACATTAAGGTAATAAATTTACTCACTACAGGTACATTTGTCAGTGTATTTGTGTTTTCATACTTACATCTAAAATGGTTGTGTGTGATGTCAGCACGCCTTTGCCTTCCCTCTGCTGCACTGGTCCTGTCTGCTGGCTGTAGGGGTGGTATGGGATCATCATCCTCATCTGATTCAGAATCCGATATTTCCACAGGTATGCCCCTGGTGGTAGCTATATTGTGCAAGATTGCACAAGTAGCCACTATTCTACATGTTGTCTCTGGGCTGTACTGTAGTGCCCCTCCACTTTTGTTTAGGCACCAGAAGCGACTCTTCAGCAGGCCAAAGGTGCGCTCCACCATGTTGCGGGTCGCCATGTGTGCTGCATTGTATCTCCGTTCTGCTGGTGTTGCAGGATTTAGGTAGGGCGTCATCATGTAGGTGCGCACTGCGTAGGCACTGTCTCCTGGAAGGGACAGAGGGTATATTGAGTAACTGAGCCATCTGACATCAGCACGCCATCAATGCGCCAGTGTACAGAGGGACAATACCTAGTAGATATCCTTCACCAAACTCCCCAGCTAGCAGTCTTGTGTGAATGCCGCTGTCGCGAAAGATGTATGAATCATGGGTGCTCCCTGGGTACCTGGCCACGAGATCAGTTATGATGTATGAGGCATTGCATATCACCTGTATATTCATTGAATGTTGCTATTTACGGTTGCGGTACACATACTCTGTGGCTGATGGTGGACAGATTGCAACATGTGTCCCATCTATGGCACCTAGGACATGGGGGAACTGTGCTACCTGTTCAAAATAAATTTTTGTCTTCTGTATTTCCTGTGGGGTGTTGGGGAATCTGATGTACTGGTGTATTCTGCTCAGCATGGCATTAATAAATGCATTGAAAAATCTAGAGAGGGTACTCTGTGAGACCCCTCCAGCTTCTGCTATGACCCCTTGATAGCTACCTGAGGCGAGTAGGAGGAGGGAGCATAATACCTGCACATGGGTGGGTATGCTATGAGTCCTATGTGTTCTGCGCTGCAGTATGGGTTGTAGCTCAGCTATCAGATAGAGTATCATGGCAGAGCTCAACCTATACCTCTCTCTAATATTTCCTCCTCAGTCTGGTCAAAAAGTGTAATGCACACTCTGAAAATGCGCTCCTGTCTCCTCCTCCCTCTCCTCAAACCTGCCAAGACCCTCATCCTCCTCGCCATGACGTAGAATGCAGCCATTGTGGAAAAGAGTCTGAGGCATTCTGGGCCTCTTTATATAGGTTGCACCTGGTTACCATCTGGTTTCACTTAGTGGTATTTTGCATGTGCAAAATGCCACTCTACGAAAAGTCGCAATTTGAGATTTTTTGATGCATTGAATTGCGACTTGGTTTTGCGATTCGCATTTTGCGCCTTGCAATTTCTGACTTGAAATACCAAATCGCAAAATGCAACTTGCAAAACCAGGTCGCAACGCAAAAAAAATCGAAATTTTTGCGATTTCTTATTTTTGGTCTGCGAATGCCTTTCAAGCATCGCAGACCATGTTTTTGCATTCGCAAGCGGCCAAATTTTGAGATTCACACCGTTTGCGAATGCAAAAATGTTTTGATACATCTGGCCTCAAGTCTTCAATTTGGCATCGTGCAAATGCTTTAACTGCAGGAACAGAAGGCAGCACATGAGGGATAGTGGAAAAAGTATTGGGATGGAAACCATGGGTGCAATAGAAAGGTGTTGATCCTGTTGCACTATGCACTGTATTACTGTAGGAAAACTCAGCTAAAGAAAGGAAATCTGACCAGTTACTTTGAGTGGCATTACAGGAACAACATAAATGCTGTTGGAGTTCCTGATTCAAGCATTCAGTTTGACTGTTAGTTTGTGGATGAAATCCTGATGAAAGGGAGACATCAATATGCAGTAAAGTACAAAAAGCCTTCCAAAAAGGTGACACATATTGGGGTCCTCGGTCTGAAATAATCCCTTGTGGAAGGCCCTGTAGGCGAAAAATATCTTGCATGAATATATGACTCATTTCTTGAGCGGTAGGCAATTTCTTCAAGGCTGTGAAATACGCCATCTTGGTGAAAGAATCAACAGTTACCATGATGACATGATTCCCTGAAGAAGACGGTAATGAACACATGAAATCTGTAGCAAGGGTGTGCCATGGAGCAGAGGGAACAGGCAGGGGCATCAATAACCCTGCTGGCCTGGTCCGAGTTGTCTTGGGTTGGGCTCATGCAGGACATGATGTTACATAGGATTCAGCATCGTTCTTCCGAGCAGGCCACCAAAAAGAACATAGAGGCAACTCCTGTGTCTTTTTAATTCCACGATGTCCAGCTACAGGAGAATCATGGCACATCTGTAAAGCCTCGGTTTGTACTTTCTTAGCTGACAAAAATAGGGTGTTTTGATAATAGAAGTAGTCCTGATCCTTTTGTAGTTGAGGACTCAATTTATTCCATTCTTCTAGTGGAAGATACTGGTACTTTGATTTAACACGATCAACAAAGGGCTGAGTAACCTAGATGATTCAACTGGATTCGATTATATTTGAAGAGGCAGTGTTAGTGCTTTCTGGATAGCGACAGGATAATGCATCAGCTACTAAGTTCTGGGATCTGGGAATGTAGGTTACAAAGAAGTCATATTGGCAAAAAAAAGAAGGCTCGTCTTGCTTGACGGCTGTTTCGACATTGTAAATTGCGGAGAAATTGTAAATTACAATGATCAGTTCTTGCTTCAAACAGTTCTTTGGTACCCATTAGGAAATGTCTCCATTCTTTAAAGGCAGCCTTAAGAGCAAGTAAATCCCATTCTAACACCGAATAATTACGTTCGGCTTGTGAGTATGTGGGATAAGTAGAAGATAGGATGTTCCAAACCATCGTTTTCTTGTTTCTGAAGCAAGACTGCACCAATTGCTCTCTCAGAAGTGTCAGAGACTACTATAAACTTCTTATTAGTATCTGGGTGTCATAATATATGGAGCTTGGGTAAAGGCCCATTTCAGATTTTGAAATGTTCTTTCAGCACTGTCTGTTCAGACAAATTCTTTCTCCAGATTTTCTCCTTTGATGGTCTGGGTAAAACTTGTTTGATGGGCAAAGTCTTGTATGAATTGTCGATAAAAGTTTGAGAGACCTAGGAAGCATTGGGTTTCTTTAACAGAAGCGGAGAGGGCTAATCCAAAATGGCTCGCACCTTGTCTGGATCCATGGCTATTCCAGTCTGATTGATGCAGAACCCAAGATACTGTACTTCAGTCTTGTTAAATTCATATTTTTATGGTTTACAATATAACTGATTCTGTCTGAGTCTTTTGAAAACCTGAAGTACATGCTCAGTATGCTGTTCAGGTATACAGGAGTATACTAGGATGTCATCCAGATAAATCACCACACTATGATTCAATAAGTCAGAAAATACGGAATCCATGAATAGTTGAAATATGGAGGGTGCCTTGATTTAACCAAAAGGCATTACTCGGTATTCCTAATGGCCAAATGGAGTACGAATGGTTGTTTTCCATTCATCTCTTTCTTTGACACATAAGAGATGACAGACACCCCTCAAATCCCATGTTGAAAACCTCTTGGCACCTTGAACAGCATTCAGTATATCCCTAATAAGGGGTAAGGGACATCGATCCTTGATGGTTATTTAGTTAAGTCCGCGAAAGTCAACACAGGGACGCGGATCTTTCGTTTTCTTTGGAACGAAGAAAAGATGAGCCCTTTCAGGAGATGAAGAGGGGGCGATTAAACCATTCTGTAGATTATCCTCTAGGTATTCTTTAAGTACCTTATTTTCTTGTTCAGTCAACGAATACATCTATCCAAAGGGAACCGCTTCTCCCGGAATCAAAGGAATGGTGCAGTCATGGACTCTATGAGGAGGTAAAACGGGTTTGCAAAGCTTCTGGAATATATCACAGTATTCCTATTCCTGGTAACAACTTGGTACCCACTGTATTGTTAGAGCAGTTTGTATCTCTGGGAGAAAGACTTAACCGTTTTGGAGACCAATAAAAGTTCGTGGAATAACAGTTCTGTTGGCAAAACTGTGACGAAAACGATATTGTTCTTGTCTCCCAACTGATATGTGAGCTATGCCAATTTAACCAGGGAATTCCTAATATCATGGTATGATTTGGAGAGGATATTAGATCAAAGGTAATGTGTTTCTGGTGCCTCCCAAAACGCAGACAGAGAGTGGGTGTAGAATCCACCACTGGTCCGGAGGTTAAAGGAGAACCATCAACTGTGTGGACTTGTTCTAGCATTTCTTAGGAACTCATGGAATACCTCTTTTGTTTGACCCAGGTCTCATCCAAATATATACCGCTGGCTCCACAATATAATAAAGCAAAGACCTGCTCTTCTTGACTTTGGGAACACTGTACTGAAACAGACGGTATAAACAGAGCAGAGATATTCTCTCTGGCAAAACATATTGAAGGTAAGTCTACTCCTCCCGTCCGTTTCCTCCTCATAGGGGGCGGTAGCTGGCATTTCCCGAGGGTCTTGAAGGATGGACAGGACACATCTGGATGAAGTGACCAGCTTTGCCACAATACAGACAAAGGCCCTTTCGCCGCCTATCCTTTCTTTCTGAGTCAGATAAAGGACCACGGACTAGATCAATCTGCATTGGTTCTTCTTCTGTAGACTTAGTTGCTTCAAGATGGACTTCGTCAGAACGCCGGGTTGTGGAACGGGGTAGTCCGGACTGGTAATGTAAGCAAGTATTTCACCTTTCCATCTTACATTCCCACAATCTATACTCTATATTCAATGCTTGATCCATCAGTTCTTTCAGAGATCTAAATTGATTTGAATGCACCAATTTATCTTTTATTTCTTCTTGAAGTCCTCAGCGCAACAGAGTTACAAAAGTGTGTTCCACGCAAGTGGTCTCAGCTGCTAGCTGTTTAACCGGGTTATATGTTGTAACACATCCTGATTGCCTTGCTGCATATCACATAATGCTTCTTCAGCAGCTGCCTCCAGCCTGGGTTGCTCGAACATCTGCTTAAAGAGTTTAAGAAAGGCAGGATAATTATCAAAAACAGGATCTTCAGCAGAGACCAAGGGGGTCACCCAAGTCAGTGCGGGCCCAGACAAGGCACTAATCAAATAACCCACCTTGGCTTTGTCAGATGAGAATTTTAACAGTCTAAAGACAAATAAGACCGTCAAAGAGTCCAGAAATTCCTTTACTTTATGCGGATCTCCTGAATATCGAGGTGTCGAGGTAGACACAGGAGGTATATCCACAGGTCGAGAAGACAAGGCTTGCCATAGTGCAGTATTCTCTGACCGCAGTTGTTGTAATTCTTGAGCTTGTTGTTGCACAGTTTGGAGCATGGATTGTGCATTTTCGACAACATCATCCTATGGTCCTTCCATGGTCGTCACGCAACACACATTCTTTTGGCGTTGCTATCTGTCATGATCTGCAAGTCTCTTACCACCGTTGGCTGAAGAACTTGAAGGAACATCCGGTCTTTTACTGCTTCTGGACTGGCCAAGATAGGGGCGACCCTTTCTAGTAGCCAGTGCTGCTAACTGGAAAAGACGCCAAGGCAGACAGTAGCCTCCAGAAGGAGTCCCAGAGGAAAAACTCAAAAATTTGGGAAAAACCTCTACCACAGGAACTCCTGAAAAGAGGAAAAAGGAACAATAAAAAGAGGAAAAAAAAAAGAATATAATCTTGCAGGAAAAAACAGGAATACAGGAAACACGGAAAACAGGAGCGAGGATCACCACCAAAGCGGAAGTGTTTGCAATGCAAGGAAGAAAGGAACTGAAGTGCTTATATACCAGAAAACAGGAAGTGACACAACAGGAAGAAAGTACGACACGATCTTGGAATGGAAAGACCATATAGAAAAGAATAGGAAAAAAGACCAAGTAGAAAAGGAAAAGGATAAAGGCATGCTGGGAAGAAGAACACCAAGGAGGCAGACAACATGGGCACCAAGAAAAAGAAGAAACAAAGACAGAAGAAAAAGGAGGAAAGAAGAGGAAAACCACAAGGAGGTAAGTAGGGGAAAAGTCAGGGATGCTGGCAGGGGCTGTGGTGCGACCCAGAGCACGAAATGTGCCTCCTGGGCAGCACTGCAGAAAAATGCAGACAGAAAAACAGGCTCCGGCGATGCCAGTGCTCCGAAATGGGGATCGCCGGCCCGACCACAGTCTGATCAATAGACGCCGCTGTAGTGTGCGGTGTCACAGACTCCAAGGAGGTATTTCATCCATCATGGATTTCAAAAGAATAGTGATTCCTGGCATTGATTTTTGCCACACTTCACAGGAAGTGGTCACCCCAGAGGGTGGAACCCTGTACCCCATTTATCACAGGTGCCCCCTGCTTGCCAACCCGAGAACACTGGATAAATATGACAGAGTTGCCCAGCAATTCAGATCACTACCTGAACCACAAGGAGAAGGATGGCTGCCCTGCTGAAACCTTAGTCTGCACCCTGAAGGACTGCACTCTGCATGACTGCACCTACTGCACACTGAGAAGCTACAGCTCTAAGGACTTTGCCTGGTTTTAAGAGAGTGAAGGCGTGGACTCCCTGAAAGCAGCAGGTTAATAGAGGTTCACCTGCAACATCCCCACCAAGAAGGACCCACCTGACCACCTTCAGCTGGACATTTGAGGGTTTGCCTGATACATTCTTTGAAGAATAGTCCCAACATCTCAAGGACCATCTCAGAGCTTCTAGACCCTTGGAGCGGTGTAAGGACTACATGAGACCCAAAGGAGGACTTTTAGAAAGAGATCCAAAAGTTTGGAAAAATTGTAGAACTTTTGGGAAAAACTCCATCAGGTGACTGACCCATCGACGAGAGTCAAGCTGCCGATGTCGAACCGCGACCCTGCCTGAATTTCATTTTTGTCTCACTGAAGCTCCAGAGCTTTTCCCCATCAACAAGACTTCCAGGAGTTAACTGGGAGCCTGCGCTGAACCAAGCTGATGATATTGCATCAAATCCCAGCCTGACGAGGAGCCTCACCCGATGACAAAAGAAAAAGCTCCAAAAAAAGGACAAAGTCCAAAGGTATAACTTTGACTGAGGCCTCCAGCTCAGTGTACCACAGCAGGGCTCCATCATGGTTGGCCATAAATTGTGACTCGGTCACAGTCAAGTGTGATCGGATGTCCCTGTTTGGCGCTATTGTTTTTTAAGCACTAGAAAGCACATTTTTTAATATATTCTTTAAAAATTCATATCTCAGATTCCCGACTTTGGATTTTTGTGGGTTTAGTTTCATTTTAAAGATAGGGATATTTCCTATTTGTATACATCAATGTTGGATTTAAATTGTGTGTGGTTTCTGACTGATTTAATGTTTTGGTGTTTTGAAATGCTTTTCACCCTGTCTCCTAGGTTAAGCCTTCCTACTCCTTGCCAGCTACCAGGGGTTGAGCAAAAAATTAATTTTCTGAGACCTTGACTGAACCTTTTATTGTGTTTGTGGACATATTACTAGTGGTAGGTCCCTACTTATCGCTACTAATAAACCACTTTCCAACAATATGTATGTATTTTTGTATATGTATATTTATAATTTTAATCCTAATACTAAAATATCTTCTCTCTCTCTCTCCCTTCTCCACTCCTTAAATCCCTCGGTTCTGTTCTGAAGATGATGTTTTGGTCATCATTGTACGCTCACTCAGTAGAAAGTTTCACAGGTTCAGAAACCAGTTTAGTTGAAGTCAAAAAGTTTGGAGATGACCCTGTAGAGAGGGTCAGTTCCAACAAAGGTCACAGAAATGCTTTCATCAATTGAGAGTAGTAGGTGGTGCAGTAGTTAAGGTCTTGGACTCTTAGTTTGCCAGTTAATTGATCAAATCTTCTTGTTTCCATGGTCAGGTTTTTACTCACAAATGAGCTTCATTAAATAGAGTCTCAAGATTGACTCAAAAGGTTAATCTTCTTTGTGCTTTATATATATATATATATATATATATACATATATATATATATATATATATATATATTTACATATATATATTTTTTTTTTTCATATTCTCCTAAGTATTTCAGTTCCCAAATCTTAAAATACCTTTGTTCTCTCTGCAGATAATGTTACAGTCACTGACTACACTTTTTAGATTGAATTTTATAGTCGCATTGTCCTGGATTTCAGTAAACAGTCACTGATGACAGTTAGTCTAAAGGTTAATGGTTCAATATGTCATGGTCACGTTTTTGCTTCAAAGTGAGTTACATTGTTAAACGTATCAAGGCTCAATGAAAGTTTAATCTGTGATATTCAATCAAGAAGTGGATGTTAAAGTTAAGCATATGATAGCTGCTGATTCTGGAAACAAGATCGTTCTGCAGAAAAAAATATCACAGCCTAAATTGCCCCTTATGCAAAACTTGTGGGATGCAGAGGTATGTTTTAATGTAGGCTGTGGCGTAAAGCTAAAGCCGCTTCCAAAACACATGTGAAAAAGGCCAAAATTAATGTAACAATAAGTTATCCACCAATACATATCTGGGCACCTGCCCATGTGTAATGTTTGTAATATAGTGGTATAGATAAATTCTATGACGTGTGGATATTTATAAGGTGTGGATGTTTATTTCCAGAACTTCCCTGAAGATTTTGAGGCACTGCATAGTTTTGATAATGTAAAATGCAGTTGTTTCTCACTTGGAGGTGGCTTATGTCATACAGGTTTTGTAAGCATGGCTCTAAGGTTGTATGCCATTGTGGCCATCTCAGGAATTTGTATAGCGTATTTGACTAAACTACAGACTGCTCCCACATGGGCTGTGTGAAGGTGTCTTTTCAGAGGCAATTGAATATCTGTCAACTTCTTCACTTAAAATTATGTGAAGTTGTGTAGAAGAACGTGAGCCCATTAAGGTGAATAGAAAATGGGCCATATGTTGAATTACCTCAGGCCCTATTGGACAATGTCATAGTTATTGTATGAGGTCATCAGTGATGTCTACCATGATGTCACTTGAGATGTCAACAATGATGTCAAAATTATAGCATTAAACATTTCATGAGTGATGTAATATGTGAAATCATAGGCAGTGCATGGCTGGGAACATGGTTTTTATTGTTAGCTCAGTAAATTATAAATTGTAAGCAATGATTTTTTTAGTGAATTTCTATTGTTTTATATGAGCTATTATCTTATTATCATACCTATCTATAATGTCACTTTAACCTTTGTTTATTTCAGTCAATTTCTCGAGTTTTTGATAATATTTAGCCAACTCTGCTGCTGTGCACAGCTTTTGTCCAACTTTTCTTTGTCAGTGGTGTAGCTCCAGTGGGGGGATGTTTGATGTGTTACACACCCTTAAAAATGTATTCTCCAGTGAAGTGTTTTTCACCTGGGATTTTTAACCCCCAGGGTGCCTTGGGTGAGGTGGCCTTGTCCTCGGCCATGGTTCCCGAGTGCCGGGAATGAGACCGGCTGGTCCTGCATCCGGCCCATGGGGGGAGCGTTAGCGCTGCCCCCATGGGCCTCCCACCCACACCCCCATCAGGAATGGAAGGGGAATCGCTTCCCCTTCCACCATCGACCCCCCCAGTGATGTCAGATGACGTCAGCACATGATCCCACGTTTACCACCGCCCCGGTGATTCCAGCGTGGATCGGAAAGAAAAATGCTTGCATTTCTCTTTCCGATCAGTGACTGGGGGGGTGAGAGGCATTTCCTTTCCTTTGATGTCTCTTTGAGCATTTCTGCAGCCCGATCGTGAAGCAATCGGGCTGCAGAAATGCCCACTAGACACCAGGGATGTTTTTTAAATTTGTATTTCTGTATCAGGGGAGGGGGAGGGGCCCCTTTGGCAGGGGTCGTTCCCAAAGGGGGCTATTTATTACAAGGCCTTTTCTGCACCCCCTGGGGGCAGATCCAGCTACTGTAATTAGGGGGGGGGGGCAGAAACCTCTAGACTCCAGGGATTGTTTATTTATTTATTTTTTATAGGAGGGGAGCGACCCCTTAGGAAAGGGTTGCTCCCCTGGGGGGCAATTTTATTTTAGGCCATTTCTGCCCACCTTGGGGGCAGACCAGCCTATTTTTCTCAACCAATCTGCCCCTAAGGGTTGCTGAAACCACTGGACACCAGGGATTTTCATTTACATCCGTTTCACGCAAGGGGAGCGGACTCTTAGGCTAGGGTCGATCCCCTGCGGGGCAAATTTATTTCAGGCCATTTCTCCCTCTCTTGGGGGCAGATCAGCCTATTTTAATTAGGCCGATCTGCCTCTAAGGGGGGCAGAAACCACTAGGCACCAGGGATTATTTTTTTTACAGATGGGGAACAGCTCCCGAGGCAAGGGTTGTTCCTGTGGGGGGCAAATTTATTTTAGGCCATTTCTGCCTCCCTTGGGGGCAGATCGCCCTAGTTCTATTAGGCCAATCTCCCCCGGGGCCAAAAACCACTTAGGATTGATGCGTGTGTATGTGTGGTTTTTTTCTGAGGAGTCAGCCTCTTGGGCAAGATAAGCCTACTAGATGCCAGGGAATAAAAAAAAAAATGAAAAAAAGTGCGGTGGTGGACACCAACTAGTATGGGCATGGTTATGCCCCAGCCCCAACTGAAGGGGGTAACAGTCTTCCAGCTGTCCCCCGCACACTAAAACATCTTATCCCGTGGCAAGCAAGAGGACATTTGATTTTTTGAGGTTTTGGTTTTACATTTGGGCCATGAGAGCTTGTCTAACTCTCAAAATCGTCCCACTTGGAAGGGTGAGGGCTGCACTTTTTGGACTTTGGGGCGCTGCCTGGTAGAACAATCTACAAGACCTAGACACATCTGAAAACTAAACATATGGGTGAGTCCAAGGTGGTGTGCTCCATTTACTCACACGTAATGCCCTGCAAACCTCCAACTTTGCTTGAAATCACATATTTTTCCACATTTTTGTGATGGAACCTTCCAGAATCTGCAGGAATCCACAAAATTCCTACCACCCAGCGTTGTTGCATCTTTACCATTAAAAAGTGTGCCCCACTTGTCGGCCTTTTCCAAACTGCCCTTTTGGACCCGCTTTGGTTCCCCCTCATTTTCAAAATGTTTTTGGCTCTTCCCTGTCACAGGCACTTGGCCCACCTACACAAGTGAGGTATCATTTTTACCGGCAGACTGAGGGAATGAAGGGTGGTAGGAAATTTGTGCTGGTGCAGTGATCCCACACAGAAATTTGAGAAAATGTTTATTTTTTCGCTAAATATGAGGTTTGCTGAAGATTCTATGTAAGAAAACACTGGGGGATCCACGCAAGTCACATCTCCCTGGACTCCCTCAGGTGTCTAGTTTTCAGAAATGTTTGGGTTTGGGTTTGGTAGGTTTCCCTAGATGGCTGCTGAGCTCCAGGACCAAAAACGCCGGTTCCCCCCCCACAAAAACAGGTAGGTTTGTATTTGATCATTCTGATGTGTCCACGTAGAGTTTTGGGGATTTCCTGTCATGGGCAGTAGGCCTACCCACACAAGTGAGGTACCATTTTATCAGGAGATGTGGGGGAATGCTGAGTAGAAGGAAGTTTGTGGCTCTCCTCAGATTCCAGAACTTTGCAGCACCAAAATGTGAGGAAAAAGTGTTTTTTTGCCAAATTTTGACGTTTGCAAAGGATTCTGGGTAACAGAACCTGGTGAGAGCACCATACGTTTCCCCATCCTGGATTCCCCTAGGTGGCTAGTTTTCAGAAATGTCCAGGTTTACTAGGTTTTCCTAGGTGCCGGATGAGCTAAAGGCCAAAATCCACAGCTAGGCACTTTCCAAAAAACACATCAGTTGTCAATATAAAAATGTAATGTGTTCATGTTGCGTTTTGGGGTGTTTACTGTTGCGGGCACTAGGTCTAACCACACAAGTGAGGTAACATTTTTATCCGGAGACTTGGGGGAATGCTGGGGGAAAGCAAATTTGTAACTGCTCTTAGATTCCAGAAATTTCTATCACTGAAATGTGAGAAATAGTGTTTTTTTTGCCAAATTCTGAGGTTTGCAAAAGTTAACAGAACCTGGTGAGAGCACCACAAGTTATCCCAGCCTGGGTTCTCCTAGTTGTCTAGTTTTTAAAAATGCACATGTTTGCTAGGTTTTCCTAGGTCCCGGCTGAGCTAGGAACCAAAACCCACAGCTAGGCACATTCCAAAAAACACCCCAGTTGCTAATGTAAAAATATGATGTGTCCATGTTGCGTTTTGGGGCATTCCCTCTTGCGGAAACTAAGCCTACCCACACAAGTGAGGTACCATTTGTATTGAGAGACTTGGGGTAATGCTGGGTGGAAGGAAATGTGTGGCTCCTCTCAGATTGCAGAACTTTCTATCACCGAGATGTGAGGAAAAAGTATTTTTTGCCAAATTTTGAGGTTTGCAAAGAATTCTGGGTAACAGAACCGGGTAACAGAACCTGGTGATAGCCCCACAAGTCACTCCATTCTAAATTTCCCTAGGTGTCTACTTTACAAAAATGTATAGGTTTGGTAGGTGTCTCTAGGTGCTGGCTGAGCTAGAGGCCAAAATCCACAGCTAGCCACTTTGCAAAAAACAGGTCAGATTGTGTCCATGTTGTGTTTTGGAGTATTTCTTGTCGCGGGCACTAGGCCTACCCACACAAGTGGGGTACCATTTGTATCATGAGACTTGGGGAAATGCTGGGTGGAAGGAAATTTGTGACTCCTCTCAGATTCCAGAACTTTCTATCATCAAAATGTGCGGAAAAAGTGATTTTCTTGCCACATTTTGAGGTTTGCAAGGGATTCTGGGTAACAGAACCTGGTGGGAGCCCCACAAGCCACCCCATCCTGGATTCCCCTTTGTGTTTAGTTTTGAAAAATGCACAAGTTTGGTAGGTTTCCCTAGGTGCCGGCTGAGCTAGAGCCCAAAATCTACAGCTAGGCACTTTCCCAAAAAAACATCAGATTTCAATGTATAGATGTGATGTGTCCATGTCATGAGCATTAGGCCTACCCACACAAGTGAAGTACCATTTTTATCGGGAGTCTTGGGGGAGCGCAGAATAGCAAAACAAGTATTATTGCCCAATGTGTTTCTCTACATTTTTTCCTTCCAAATGTAAAACAGCGTGAAAAAAGACATCTATTTGAGAAATGCCCTGTAATTCACATGCTAGTATGGGGACCTCAGAATTCAGAGATGTGCAAATAACCACTGCTTCTCAACACCTTATCTTGCCCCCATTTCGTAAATACAAAGGTTTCCTTGATACCTATTTTTCACTCTATATTTCACCAAAGGAATTGCTGTGTACCGGGTATACAATGAAAACCCATTGCAAGGTGCAGCTTGTTTATTGGCTCTGGGTACCTAGGGTTCTTGATGAACCTACAAGCTCTATATATCCCAGCAATTAGGAGAGTCCAGCAGATGTAACAGTATATTGCTTTAGAAAATCTGACATTGCAGGAAAAAGTTACAGAGTAAAACGTGAAGTAAAATGGCTGTTTTCTAACCTCAATTTCAGTATTTTTTTATTTCAGCTGTTATGTTCTGTAGGAAAACCTTGTAGGATCTACACAAATGACCCCTTGCTGAATTCAAAATTGTGTCTAATTTTCAGAAATGTTTATCTGCCCAGGATCCAGCATTGGTTTCATACCCATTTCTGTAAAAAAATTGTAAAAATGCGGTATGCTCCAGTAAAATGCCCAAAATTAGGTTTTCTGATTCAAGTCTGCCTGTTCCTGAAAGCTGAGAAGATGGTGATTTTAGCACCACAAACCCTTTGTTGATGCCATTTTCAGGGAACAAATGACAAGCCTTCTTCTGCAGCCCTTTTATCCCATGTATTTTGGCTCATTTCTTGGTCTCCGCCAGGGGCCCAAAAAACTCTGGGTACCTCTAGAATACCTAGGATTTTGGAAAAAAGGATGCAAATTTGTCTTGGGTAGCTAATGTGGAGAAAAAGTTATGAGGGCCTAGGCGCAAACTTCCCCAAATAGCCAAAAAAAGGCCTGGCACCTGAGGGGGAAAGGTCTGCAGCAAAGGGGTTAATTGTCCACACTGACAAAAACGCAACCACTCTCTCTCGTCTGTTTTGAAGGCCTAAAAATGTTGCTTATGTAAACAATGTTGCATTTTAAGTACCCTTACCAATCCGCTCTCCTCTTTTTTTTCACTGTCCCTAAAGCCCCCCACACATCCTGCTTCTCCTATAATGGGTTTTAACAAGATGTCCTATCATGATTGTTGGGCACTCTGAAGCTCACACCCCTCCAATCATACTGAACAAACTACGTCCCTACTCATTTTGCATGGCTTTCCTTCCACTGTACACAGCAGGAAATTTACTGCGGGCTCTCCTCCCAACCCTGTTGTAGGTGGCCAGCCGTCTGTTGCGAAAGGTCTTAAGCCATGCGCAGTTGAAGTATTGGTTGTAGGGCCTACCCTATGGTCAGACCCTGCACCTAACTCAACTATGGGGAGCCAACCCCACACTGCACACAGTTGTTGGCTATGCGCAGCAGGGGGTTGGCTGGAGAACCTGGCCCTACAAACATGCTTCACATTACAATCCCCCTGCAGGTGCAGGACCCCCTGACAGTCACCAAACCCAAAAGTTCTTCCCTTATCTTTTTTTAAATATATGTACAGGTACCATGGTACTCCTGCTTCAGCCCCTTGGTACTGCGGCACCAGGCATGCTTCCTCGATGAATGGCTGAACAGATTTGCAATAAATGACAAAAAGCATGCTTTCTGAGTAAAGTACTAACTTTTTGCCAAGTTTTGGATTCTTAGGTTCAGCTCTTTTTTCTGTATTGGAGAGGAAAATTTCCTATGGGAAATTAATATGGAAATCAACATTTTGAGACATCTTTTTTCTTGGCCCCTGCATGATGGATCTGTGTGAAACTTTTTGATGAAGTAGCCAAGGCGGATGAACATGTTTTATGAAATGTTTTTAGTAGGCTTTTCAAACAATGGTGCCTAAGTTGTTAGCAAAATAAAAAATGCCCACCCTATGGAAACTGCACTTACTATAACTGCAAAGTATTAATACACGCACACACACACAATATATAAACAAAGGTTAAAGTGATGTTATAGTTGGGAATTGTAATAATATCTTGCTTTACTGTAAAAAAAACTAGAAGTCCACTGAAAAAACAAAGGTTAAAGGGATGTCATAGTTAGTTAAAAATGCCAGTTATAACTTACCACTAAAGAATATAATTTTAAATGAACAAAACCACTGAAATGCACCATATATAGTTATCTCAAGGAACTATGGCTTGCGTCCTAAAGTAACTTGTGGTCCGCCAGGCACAGTGTTGTTATCAATGCCATTTTAGAAGGTGCAGTGATGTTATCACTGATGTCACAGGACATGTCATGAGTGATGTAATATGTGAGGTAATTAACAGTGCACATCGAGGTGCACCTTATAGTTACTTTAGGGCAATCATATTAACATAAATCCACTTAGTAAAATATCACTAACTTAAGAGGCCATTGACTTTTCAAAGTGAATGAGTATAGCAGTCATCCATTAATTTAGTGTATAGAAATACAAGAATTAAACAATCGTTCACTCCACCTAATGTACCAAGAGAATCTTTCCCCTCCCACTGTCCATCCTCAACCTTCAATAATATCCCAATGACAAATGAGTTTGAAACATCCGCAAACACATATTCATGTTAAAAGAAATCTGCCCATTTATTTATCAAACTTGGCCATCTGATCAGTAACTCTGTAGCTAATTTTCTCAAATGATGCAATAAGAAACATGTCCTTCAACCAGAAATCATGTGTCAGTACCCTCTGTATATTCCAAAGTCTCAAACTCATATTCTTTGCTATTGAAATGGACGTGAAGAACTGTCTACAACGTTGGGGTGTAATTTCCAGTAATGCTAAGATATCATGCAATAATGTGGTTTGCACACTTAGGGGAATTCCTATGCCAAAGCCCGATCTCACTCTAACCCATACATCCCAAAATTGTTAAACCTTCTCACCCTTCCACACTAAGTGGACAACATCACATTCAGTGGTAGTGCATCTTCACCATGCAGACTGTTTGTCCTCCTACAATCATAGAGGTAACGAGTGCCAGCAAAGTAAAACTTTGAGAAACTAAATGTAATGTAGCATCCCTCAATCCTTAATTGTGAATGAAGAATGTATGAAGGAGGAAGTGTTATTGGTGAGGGTCCAGCCATTGCCGATGACTCAAAAATTGTGACAACGGTGGGCTGTATTTTAGTTGCATGACAGGCAATAACTTATTGACGCAGTTTGACAACATATTGTCAGTGGTATTGATGCCCTTGTTCTTATACAATTTCCAAAATATCACCGACCCTGCAATGAACTCTTTGTTCTTCCCCCATTATGGAAGAAGCTTTGTGAAATGCATCATGCATGCCAAATTTCTCTTGGGCCTTTCTCCAAGCATATAGTAAGGTATGGACAATAAGGTTACAACAGTCAATAGTCTCTGGCCCTTTGGCATAAAACAGGTTTGGCCTTTCCCTAGATCTGAGAATAGATTATTTAATAGCTCCTCAGTGAAGTATTTCAGTGTACATGCAAGTTATACAAGCTTATACATGTTTGGGAGAGTTGGTGTGCAAGCCAGTCTACCTCTTAGGACCTGACATCCTTGGTGTGGCTTTTCCTCTTTGTGTCTTCCATCCTTCTGTTTTTGCTGGCTTTAGAGCTCTGCACACTTTACTACTGCTAACCAGTACTAAAGTGTTTGTGCTTTCTCTTATAAACATTGTAACATTGGCTTACACCTAATTGGCACATATACTTTACTTATAGGTCTCTAGTAAAATGGTGTTACATGTACCCAGGGCCTATAACTTAACTGCTACTAGCTGCAGAACGTCTTGTCCATCACATCTCACTTACATAGCTTTTTAAACATGTCTCAGGCCTGCCATTGCAGCCTGTGAGTGCAGTTAAACCTGACATTTTGACCTGGCCAAATAAACCTTTTGCCAATCCTAAACCTTCAATTTTAATACATATAAGTCATCCCTGGTGTAGGCCCTAAACAGCCAGCACGGCAGAGTGCAGTGTATTTAAAAAGTAGGACATGTACTTTTACATTTTCCATGTCCTGGTAGTAAAAATCTGTTAAATTTGTTTTTCACTGCTGCAAGGCCTGCCTCTCCCATAGGATAACATTAGGTTAATTTATTATTGTGAATAAGTGGCAGCTTTCAATTGGGAGCAGGTATGAATCTTGAGCTTGGTGTCTAAAGAATTGAAACTTAAAATCCTGCTTTAATGGTAAAGTTGTATTTTAAGCCACAATTCTGAAAATGCCCCTTTCAGAATATAGCATTTTCTTGTTTTAACCATTTGGGGCCTGGAGCCTGTTCCTGGGTCACATGTCTAGGTGTAGCTGGTATTTGAACTTTGTGTATTTCTCTCATACAGTGAGACAAAGGGAAATATGTGTTGGCAGGGTTGGCCATCTCTGACTTGATGAAGGGGAGGAGCTGTCACCTACCACAATTGCACATTACAAAGGCTTTGCCTGAGCACACTCACAAAAGGTTTGACACTAGGTTTTTGTGACCCGAGAGAAGCTGGGCCCAGGGAAGGGAGGCAGGAAATTCTAAGCACCTCTGGGGGAAACTTCCAGAACCTTCTCCTGCCTCAAAGTGGACACCAGGAATAAATAATGGACCCTCAGACCCAACTGTTCAGTACACCTGTGGATCTGTGGAAGACTCAAAATGACTGCTGTGATGCTCTGCAAGGAGGTCTGCTACTACGATGCCCTGCGGCCGAAGGGAAAGGACTGGACCAGCATCTTGAGCCCAGGACCACCAGAGTGACTGCAAGGGCTATTTGGCTGTCCTTCTGAGCAAAGCCTGAGGGCTAAAAAAGGCACCAACAACATTGAACCTAGCACCTGGGCTCTGTCTGCTGTAACTCTTACCCCCACGTAGTCCCACCTCAGTCCTTGGAAGTGGGCCCACTTGGAAGTGGGCCACCGTTGCTGTGATTCTGTGGGCAAAAGCTCGCAAATCAATGTATCTCCTTTGAGCTTTGCTTCAGAACTGTCTCTGCATGATGCAAGCCTTCACCTTGCAAGCCTCATGTCGATAGCATCCTCAACGACAAGGGAGGACTCTGTATTATAGCCCCGCAGCTTCCTCAGAACTGCCTTGCATGACACATCCTCAACACATGATCTCGCAACGCCCCGCAAACCAGAATCAAAAGTTCTTCTTTCCGAGGACCTAAATAGGTCCCTGTATATGCCCCATGTGCCATTGCAGTCAGCCTGAACTTGTGACTTTGTCCTGGTCAGGCAAAACCAAACAACCCCAATTGGTGCTTTGCGCTTCTAGGCACTGTTTTTACTTAAAACTTTGAAATTGTTCTTCTCCGGTTTTACTGATTGGATATTTTTGGTTCAGTCTGAAGTAATTTATTACATTTTACTCTGTTTATCTAAATTGCTGTAGGATTTTTCTTGTGTTTTGTTTTAATTTTATTATTGGTTGGAGCTCTGCATAAATACTTAAAAAATTGCCTCTAAATTAAGGCTGACTATTTTTGTGCCTAGGTACCAGAGGGTTAAGCCCATATTAATTTGAGATTAGCTTGTGTCTAACAGAAATTTTGGTTGCTGCTTGAATAGGATTTTACCCCCCCTCAATCCGTAACCTAGTTTCCTACACTGGTGTTCAGTGGTAAGATTAGGACTTGTGTTTGTACAGGACCATGCAGTGATTTTGAGTTACACCAAAATCTCAGATAAATATTTTGGGACCATCTTGAGTTTCTTTTAAATTCTCATTGGTTGGCTTTTTTGCTTTTTTCAAGTTCGCTCCTATTCTACTTGATTGTCTGTGACCACACCTGCAAGGATGGAGTTTGAGCTTGCCAATATGGAGGTCTCCCCGGTGGCTAAGTTCAAAGAATTCTATAGGGAGAGGGGGCTTCCAGTCAAGAGGGATACCAGGAAATTGGAACTCCAGGCAGCTTAGAGGGCCTGGGCAGAGACTCACCAGTTACTGGCAACAGTGGATGACCAGGATTTTGAGGATAATGATATGGAAAGACAGAAAAAGGACCTTGACACATGCCTTGAGTTGCAGCACCCAGAGGAAGGGCAACATACCCACTGGAGTGGTGCCCCCACCAAGGCCATGGAGCAGCATATCTTCCAACAGCCTATCCCCAAAGGAGCTGGAAGACAGGGAAGGCTATGAGAGAAATCAAGCTGCAGCTGACCAAGCTCAAGTTGGAGGCACAGGAGAGAAGGGCTGAAGGAGGCTTAGCTGCGAAGAAACAGGCTTGGAGGAAAATAAACTGGTCATGGAAGAAAGGAGAATGGCCCATGGGCCAAGCCTCAGGGAGCTGGGCATCAGAGCTAAAAATGTGAAGTTCAGCAAAAATGGTTGCAGCATGCCTGCAGTGCACTCTAGAGACAAGGGAGTCCATGTCCCAAAGGATTTGGTGCCTAACTGGGCTGGGGAGATGACATTGACAAGTGGTTTGAAGCATGTGAGGTTACTCTGGAGGTAAATAGGGTCCCTGAGGAGGATTGGTATCCAGTATCCGGAGGCACATACTTAGTTAAGAGAGGGATGCCCTATTGGCCCTAGAGAAGGGAGACAGGATGAGGTATTCTCCCCATGAAGGACATTGTTGTCATGAAGTATGACCTCACTACAGAAAAGTACAGCCAGAAGTTTAGGGACAGTCAGAAGCTACCCCATAAGTCCTGGATAGATTGTGTGGATTCCTTTTGCAAGACACTGGATGGTTGGGAAAAGGGCAGTGAAGGAAATGATTACCAGTGGACGTAAAAGTTGGTGATAAGAGATAAAGGGGGTCGCAGTCAGACCGGCAACACTGGCGGTCTCCCGCCAGTGTACCGCCGCCCCTTTGAAACCTCCAAGGCGGCGCAGCTCGCTGCGCCGCCGAGGGGATTCCGACCCCCCCTACCACCATCCAGTTCCCGGCGGTCCGCCCGCCGGGAACCGGATGGCGGTAGGGGGGGTCGCGGGGCCCCTGGGGGCCCCTGCAGTGCCCATGCCACTGTCATGGGCACTGCAGGGGCCCCCGTAAGAGGGCCCCTACGAGTATTTCACTGTCTGCTTGGCAGACAGTGAAATACGCGACGGGTGCAACAGCACCCGTCGCACCTTCCCACTCCGCCGGCTCGATTACGAGCCGGCTTCATCGTGGGAAGGACGGTTTCCCCTGGGCTGGCGGGCGGCCTTTTGGAGGCCGCCCGCCAGCCCAGGGGAAACCTCAAAATACCCACCGCGGTCTTCCGACCGCGGTACGGTATTTTGGCGGCTCCCGCCGGGCGCGCGGTGACCACGCCCGGCGGGAGTCAGAATGACCCCCAAAATGTTCACTCTTTGTTTTCCAGAGCTGTTCCAACACCTGATAGCAGGTTCACTGACCCCCAAGAGCTTGCCAGGGAGGCAGACCACTGGCTCTGCACCAAGGTTCATAAGAAGGTATCTAGGTGAGGGAATCACCACAAGAGTGGGCAGGGTCCCCACCAGAAGAAGGAAGGGGGAGATAAAAATAAAAGCAAGGAGTTCTAAAGGTCCCCAAAATAGTGCCACGTGGCAGGATTTGCAATCCCCACCTGAGCAGAAGAAGAGTAAGATAGCTGACTCTAAGTACTCAGGGACGTTCACCCCTAAGCTCTAGGAGTGTCATCATTCAGTTTGGGTACTTCAAAGATGATAGAAGTGAGCCAAGCAGACATAGCTCCGCACTGATGGGCAGACACTGGTGCTGGCTAGTGGAGTGTTCGGGAAGAAGATTTCCCCAGTTAATATCGGCGTAGTGCAGAGGCCACCCAAGTGTCCCTTGATTATGGAGTGCCATGGGTCCATATGCCTAGCGACACTAAAAAGTACAGGCAGTGGCTCACCATTAGTGGGCAGAGAGTGGAATATCTGAGAGTCCCATGAGCCAGCATGACGACCTTCAGGTATTGTCTGCTGTCCCCATAACAGGTAGCTCCTAATGTAGTCCACCAGGTTGTAGTAGCTGACAACCATGAGATTAACTATTCAACGGTTCTGGTCCCCTTTGAATGGTGCGATCTCAGGTTCCTCAAGGGTAGCTGTGAGTTTGTCCATGACTGTGGACTGTCTGCTAAGTAATGACCTGAAGCACACCACCTGGATAGAGGTGGAGCTACGGTCCCATTTGAAGATGTTGAGTTTGACTCTGAGGGTGTGCCCATGTGGGTGGTCAGGAGGGCCAGGAGACTGGAAGAATAGCCCAGGCACCTGCCAAAAAGAGAAAGGGCAAAGAGTGCAAGAAACCTACTCCTAAATCTCCAGGTTTTTGCACTGCAGCTTATTTGGAACTGCTGGTGCTCAACGCATTTTCAAAGCAGGATTTCTCATGGCATCCTTGATGATGATGATGCAGGACTCTGCATGGCAACCTTGTAGCTTCTTTGTAATGGGCCCTGCCCAATGTATCCTTTATGCAGGATCTTGCAATGCTCCACAAATCATTATCTAAGGTACTTCGTTCAGCTGGCCTAACTGGGTCCCTCTGTCTGGTGAACAGTCCATTGTGGTTGGCCTGCTCTTGTGACTTTGTCTGGGTCTGGCGCAACCAGATAACCCTATCTTGTGCTTTGTGCTTCTAGACACCTTTTGTACTTAAAAATGTGAACCTGCATGTCTCTGGTTCTACTGATTGGATTTTTGTTGCTTTGGTCTCAAATAATTTACAACATTTTATTCTATTTTTCTAAATTTGTGTGGGACTTTTTTTGTGTTGTGTTTCCACTCAATTACTGTTTGAAGTAATGCATAAATACTTTACTCGTTGCCTCTAAGGATAGCCTTTTATGTCAAGCTATCAAAGGGTCAAGCTCAGGTTAATTTTTAGGTTGACTTGTGTCTCAGCATAACTGAAATTGTGGTTACTGCTTGAGTAGGGTTTCAAGCCCCTCCACCAGTAACCCACTTTTTTTACAATCTCCATGTATACTAGAAAGGAGCCTTCTGACAGTGAACATGAATGTAGCTTCAAAATGTCCACCTTAAACTCCCCCTCAAAAAGACATAGGCCCTCATTATGACATTGATGGTAAATCCCACTTACTGTCGCGGTGACGGCTGCCAACATACCGCCGCAGTGGCGAATATCCGATCGCCATAATATGATACACACACACCAATCCGACAGAATACAGCCACATACACAAATCTGCCAGCCCAAAGGTCAGTGATAAAGTGGACGTCACAAAACCCATACTGTTACGGCAACAAAACAACGGCCATCACATTATGACCCACAAATCACCACGGCGGACATTCAACGGCAGTAAACCATTGGCGGTACATACTGCAGTGCTCAGAATGGACACCCACATACAAAACAACACCACATTGGCCAATACTAAAGACACACACCTGACACTAATACACACACCACACCCACACATCCACAGCACTATAAAACACACACCCACATTACCCACAACCCTTTATCAATATAAATCATTGCCACAAGACTGACAAGACCACTGCGACAACTAGACACACACACTACTTACACCCATACATCCCTCACACACCCCACATCACAAACCCCACCACATTACTCAACTCACTCCCACCAACACACACCACACAACACCCATGTCCCCACAAAGGCACCCGTGTCACTGATGAGGAGTTAAGGGTCATAGTGGAGGATATTGTCAGGATAGAGCCACAGCTGTTTGGAGCACAGTTACAGCAGATATCCATTGCAAGGAAGATGGAGCTGTGGTGGAGATTCGTGGATAGGGTGAATGCCGTACGACAGCATCCAAGAACAAGGGACGACATCAAGAAGAGGTGGAACGACCTACTGGGGAAGGTACGTTCCATAGCAGCAAGGCACTAGCTCGCCAAACAGAGGACTGGACCCCCACCTTCTCCCCCACAGTTTGCAGCATGGGAGGAGCCAATCTTGGCAATACTGCATCCTGAGGGACTCACTGGAGTAGCCGTAGGACTGGACACTGGTAAGTCAACACTTACCAATTATCACCTCCCATACCTGCATGCTATCTCACACCCTCACTCTCATCACTCCACTCCATCCCACATACTGCACCTACACCTATGACTAACCACAATGCCAAGCCCTGCATGCTATACCAATGCATGGACAGCCCTCCCAAGCCTGCATGGACACCCATCACCAAAGCATGCACAGCATAGGGAAACTAACAATGCCACAATACATCACGATACACAAGCAAAAGGTGGCAGGGCAACAGCAACGATAGAGGGGAATCCAGGGATGTACAATATGTCACACAGATGAAACACAATACATCACTTACATCCCCACAGGTACCCCAGCCAATGTCAGCAGAGAGGAGGTGCCACGACAATCCAGTCCCCCAACGGAAGATGCCCCCAGTGATGACAGTAAATCTGGCCTTCAGGATCTGGATGACCTACCTGGCCCATCAGGGACCACTGGACAGCCGGTCACCCAAGTCCACTCAGAGTCCGCCCCAGAGCCTGCCCCATCAGGATCCAACACAACAGCACCCACCCAGTGTACCCACACCTCTGTCCCCAGGACACATCAATCAGCAATGTGCCCACCTATACGGGGACCCCAGGCCACACCTCGCCCACAAGACAATCAGGGACCTGTGGTCAGTGGCAGTGGGCACACTGTTCAGGGGACAGGGGAACAGGCCAGCCGGAACACTGGGAGGCCTGCTATGCGCCAGAGGGAGGACAGGACCAGATAACGGACTCTCCAGGAGGCACTATCCGAGATCCTGAGAGCCTACCAACATTCCCAGGACACAATGGGCCAGATCCTTGACAACGTAGAGGAGAACAGGCGGCTGCAGGAGGGACAGTATCAGGGGATCAGGTAGGACTTGCAGGCCATTAACACCACCCTGATATCCATAGCAGGGGTGCTGGCAGACATGGCTAACATCATGAGTGAGGCAACCACACACCAGCAGGCCCCTACCACTAGCCAGTCCATTGACCAGCCCTCCACTTCTGCTGTAGCTAGTGGGCAGGAGCCCCCCCACAGGACCCACAGGCCACCGGCACCACTCCCCCTGCAGAAGGTGAACCACCCCGCAAACATTCCCTGCAAACCAGACAGAAGCTAGAGACAATTGCCAAGACCAATGCCAGGAAATGAGACTCTCCTGATTGCCCCCCTTGTGTCCCACTCAGTCACCTTGTCCACTTTGAACTGCCTTTGCTCCCTATCCTATGGCCATTTGGACACTGCCCTGTGCTACAAACAGACTGGAAAAATACCCTGGGCTTTCCTCCATCATCACCCCATTCCATTGCATTTCAATTTCTGAGCACTACAATAAACACCATTGAACACAACTTGACTACTAGTGTTTTATGTATTGAAAATGTGTATTTATGGAAACAGTCATATCTAGTGCAAATGAACTGTACACTGTGAGAGCATAGAAATAATGACCTGTAGCTTTCTGTAGTCAGAACATCAGTACACAGTTGTTATATCACCAACATCTGTATGATGACAAACCATAGGTGACTCTAAGTTGAGATGCAAAGGAAGTTAATGCCATCATGCTACAGCCACACAGAATACACAAATAGTCATAGGAATATGCAGTTGCAGTTCCTCACCTGTGTGTCATTGGAAGTACTGATGGATAACGGATGTTCTGTTGTCCTCATCATCATCCTCAGCCTCTTTATCCTCACTGCCCTCAGGGTCTACTGCTGCCACAGGGCCATCTCCAGTCTCCTCCTCCTGCAGAAAAGGTACATTGCGTCTGAGGGCCAGGTTGTGCAACATGCAGCATGCCACTGCTATTTGGCGGACCTTCTTGGATGAGTAGTACAGAGATCCACCTGTCAGATGGAGGCACCTGAACCTGGCCTTCAGGAGGTCGAAGGTCCTCTCGATGATCCGTCTGGTTTGCCAATGTGCCTCATTATAACGTTCCTCAGCCCCTGTCCTGGCATTCCTCACAGGGAACAGCAGCCACGATAGGTTTGGGTAGCCAGAGTCACCTGCAAGTATTGAGGGAGCACATTTAGCCTCACACAAGTCTTTGGGGTTAACTCCAGAAGGCACACACTAATATAGAGTGGGTGGGGACCAAGACACACCTATTAGCCACACCCTGTGCCTCTGTAGTTGGGCCATCACATTTGGGATGCTCCTATACCTCAGAACAAAGGCATCATGCACCAACCCAAGATACTTAGCATTGACGTGGGAGATGTACTGGTCCACCAGGCACACTATCAGCACATTCAGTGAGTGGAAACTCTTACGATTCCTGAACACCTGTTCATTCTGGTGGGGGGGGACAAACACAATATGTGTACCGTCAGTTGCCCCAATAATATTGGGGATATGTCCAATTGCATAGAATGCGGCCTTCACAGTGGCCAATTCTTCGACCTGGGGGAAAGAAATGTAGCTGAACCTGTGCTTTACCAGGGCAGACAACACTCTTGCCAGTACGATTGAGAACATTGACTGTAACATTTCTGCTGCCAAGCCCACTGTCACTTGGAAAGAGCCAGTTGCCAAGAAATGGAGCACCGATAGCGCTTGCACTAGACGGGGGATCCCAGTTGGATGACGGATAGATGAGATCAGGCCTGGCTCCAATTGGGCACACAGCTCTGTGATTGTGGCTCTGTCCAGTCTATAGGTGAGGATAATGTGCCTGTCCTCCAGTGTAGCTAAGTGCACAAGGGGTCTGTACACAGGGGGTATGTCTCCACCTCCTCTTCATCCACAGCAGTAGGTATCTAAGGGACACAAGAGTGAGTAGGCTGTCATAATTGGAACATGGGACCACAACTTCAGTATACTTGGTGCACTTATGTAATGGGACAGTGTTAATGGCGAGGTATGTGCCAATCTAATCTGTGACACAGTTAATGTCAATATGACTGTTTCCTCCCCTCTGAAATGGTGACTGCCTGTCCTGAATGTAGGGACAGGTGGAAATGAGGTAATTCCGCTGATGTTGGGCCTCGTGGCGGAAGGCGGTCTTGCACTGTCGTGCAATTCCTCATTGGATAATATGTGGCTCTATGGAGTACAGTGGCCAATGGGGATCTGCACCGGCGGTGATGGTGTACACTGCGTGGATGTGACCGCCATTTTCTATTTGATTCCTCACTTGTTTCCTGACCTTCAACAGGAAAACACCTACACTGCATGTGCTGCTGTGACCTGTGTCTGGAACCCACCATGGCCCGTGTGACCGGATAAAGAGGATTTGGAGCAACTGGTGGATGGGGTCCTACCCCAGTACAGACTGCTGTATGGGACTCCAGATCAACAGGTGGGTACACATTAGGCATGATGCATGTGGGAAGGATGCATGGGTATGTGTGTGCAAGCATTGTGTCATTGGGGGCCAGGTGGGAATGTCTTGTGGTGGTGTACAGGGTGTGCACCAGGCAATGTGTGTGCCAATAGTGATGGAAACGAATATGGTAGGCCATTTGTGTGACAGGCTGGACTGTTTGTTTTATGGTCTGTATTGCCTCTGCAGGTCAGCACCCATCAAAAGAAGGGATTATGGCATGCCATCACCAAGGACGTGCGAACCCTGGGGGTCTATGGCAGCCGGAGCACCCACTGTCGGAAACGGTGGAAGGACCTGAGATGCTGGGCATCGCAGACCACGGAGGCCCAGCCTGGGATGGCCTCCCAACGAGGAAGGGGTGCCTGTTGGAACCTGACTCCCCTGATGGCCCGCATACTGGCGATGGCCTACCCTGAGCTCGATGGGAGCTTCAGGGAATCACAGCAGACATCAGGGGGTGAGTACAGTGGGTATCATTACAAATTTTGCGAGGTGTGGTGGGATCTGGATGGTGGATGTGAGTTAGTGGGTGCCCCTAAAGCCAGGACGGACATTGCAGCATGGGTCAACTTTAGGGTAATGGGTGTATATCAAATACAGGTAACCTAGCTCATTAGTAGTCCATTTCAGGCAGGGTATTGTGGGTCCCAGGAGAGGTACAGTTGGCGGTGCGGCCCTCATCTTGCCTTAGCATCTAGCAATATCATTGGCAGTGCAATGCATAGTGCTTAAGCCTGTTCCCTGTGTGTGATGGTGCTGTGTATGCCAACTGTAGTGTTGGTGCAGTCATTGACCCAGTGTTTCCTTTGTCTCTCTCCCCCCCTTTTTTGTTCTGTCATCCTGTCCTTGTGTGCATTAGAATCATCTGGCAGAGGAGCAGGGGCACCTGTGACAGAGGGAGCTGCATCCCACAAGACCCAGGAGGCAGAGTCCACCGACGTCGAGGGAACCAGTGGGACGGGGGGATGAGGGGAGCACCACGGCAGAGACAGGAGGTGACAACACAGACTCAGATACCTCCTCCAATGGAAGCTCCCTGGTGGTGGCGGACACCTCTGTGATCACCCCAGTTGCAGGTACAGCTGCAACCCTGTACAACACCGCCCTCCCAGTAGACCCTCAGTGAGTTGCCCGTGCCTGCTCACCCAGGAGGGTGAGCATCTCCTTCACCCTAGACACCTCAGTCCCTGCCCCAGTAAGCCCTGCTGTCCTGAGTGGGGAGGCTATTGACTGCTTGAGATCCATCTCTGTAGGACAATCAACCATTGTGAATGCGTTCCAGGGGCTGGCATCCCAGATGCAGCAATACAATGCATTCCTGTACGGCATTCATGGTGGATTGGCAACCCAACAGAGATGGATTCAGGCTCTGGCCTCCTCTCTGTTGGCAGCCATTGTCCCTGTTTCTACTGTTCCCCCTCCAAATACCACTTCCAAGTCCCATTCTCCTCAACTCCAACCCATCCTAGGCACACATACTGGCAAGCATGCACACAAGACAACACCCAAGAACGGCACAGGCAAACACAAGAACCACACTTCATCCCACAAGCACTCACGCAAACACCAGACATGACAACATCCACTGCCTTCACTTTCTCCCCCTCCTCCTCCTCCTTCACCTCCCTCCAAGTTACGTCCACACTCACACCTGCATGCACTACATCAACATCCACCTCAAGCATCACCACACCAAGCGGCACACACACCTCACTAGCAGACACCTCCACAACATCCATGCACTCTTCCCCTGTGTCCTCTCTCACCCTGTCTGTCCCCCCTCCTAAACAACACAAATGCAAGCACTCACACACCTAACAGCCATCCACTTTACATCAGCATACTGCCCATGCACCTGCACCCAAATCCAGCATACATACACCTCATACAACCACTCCCTCAACCTCCACTCCCATCACTCCTACCTCCTCCCACCCCACCGTCCCTAATAAGCTTTTCCTTGCCCAACTTGACCTCCCCTCCTCCTGTCCTGCCTGTAAGAGCAGGGTACCAATGACCCGACCCAGCACCTCAGCCAAATAGTCCACAGGGACAGTGGTTGCACCACCTAGGTCGTTGGTGGAAGCATACCACACCTCCAGGCAAGAAGGGGAAGGAGCCTGCACCTCCAGCCAAGAAGGAGCCTGCACCTCCAGCCAAGAAGGGGAAGGAGCCTGCACCTCCTGATTTGAAGGGGAAGAATCCCTTGACTCCTGCCCAGAAGGCTAAGGACCACGTCCAACCTGCCATGAACGGGAAGAAGCCATCATCCCCTGCCTGTCACGGTTTCGGGCGGGTCTGAGCAGGACTCTGGTTGGGACACCCCTTGAGGTCACCGAATATCCTAAAGAGGTAGTATACTGGGGAAGAAGAGCAGCTAAAGGCATACACGGAAAGGACAGCTATGGACAAACACAGGAAACAGGAAAGTAAAAGCGGAGCAACCCTTGTGTGAACAAATAGGAAACGGATTACTAGTGGACAAACACGCTGGGGTTGTACACAGAGTAAGGCGCAGAAGGTTCCACAGTGACAGGAAATCTCAATGCCTCTGTGCAGTTTGCTCTTACAGATAGTCACCCTGCCAGCCCCATAGAAAGGAGGCAGCAGAAGTGATTCTGTCTCTAGACCCTATAGCACAAACAAGGATAGTACTTACATACACAGGACAAGCTCTTGTGCGTCCAGCTGGAAACACAGTGGTGATTCCTGAGAAAACAGCAATAGCACACTGTCACTGTTAGGCACGAAAGACAACGTATAACACTAGACAAGGATGGGCGCTTGAATTGCCTCCTGGAAACCAGGAGCCAACCCCAGTACAAAGGAGGACACTTATACACTGGTGAAGACTGAGAGAACACTTACCAGACACAAAGAATCAAGAAGAAACAGAAACAGAAGGGAACAAACAAAGAGGCAGAGGCAAGAACTGGGAACAGGCTCAGGCTGAAGTAAAGGCAGGACTAGGACTTGAAAACAGGGTGCAAACTTCTGGCTGGAACAAACAGAGATAGGACTGGGAAACTGAGAGCAGGCTCTGGCTGGAACAGGCAAGGACAGGACTGGAATACAGGGAGTAGGAATGAGTAGTAAACAGGACTGGGAAAAAGAGAGCAGGTTCAGGCTGAAACAAGGCAGGAGCAGGGCAGAGAAACAGGGAGCAGGCTCTGGAAGAAACAAACAGGTACAAGGCTAAGAGATAGGGGGCAGACTCTGGCTGGAACAATCAGGAGCAGGGCAGAGAAACAGGAAACAGGATCAAGCTGGAAAAGCACAGGAACAAAACTGGAACACCATCCGACAAGGGGTCTGTAACACAAAGGAATCAAACTCCAATGCACAACGGGGATCTTGAGGAAATGGCTGCTTATAAGCAGTTCCAAGCTGGGCTGCACAGGAGAGGTCTCAGGTGTGTGTAGTTTCAGACACTCGCAAGTCCTGGAGCAGAGGATCCGGTGAAAAGGAGCAACTGGACTTCTCCCATAGAAAACAATGGGAAACAGAATCCGGGCTTTCCTGGCTACCAGGCTGTGCATTATGGGATTTGCAGTCCCAGGAAGCAACTGTAGTACTACACAAGTGTATCATGGAGAAAAGAGAAACAAACAGGAGTCAGCAAGGGACTCTAGATAAGTGTTTAAGGTGATTCCCAGGCTTCCGACAGTCCCCTTACAGCGCCCCCTAGAAATGGGACGACAGAGTCGTAACACTGCCAAGAAGCGTAAGGAATCCACACCCCATGTCATGGAGAAGACGAAGCCCTCTACTCCAGTGGAGGCTGGCAGGGTGACACCACCACCAGCGGTCACGGGCCCTCACCGCCAGCTGAGGAAGTGCAGCCATCATCACCTGCATTGGCTGCCCAGGAGGTACCTTCATCTGCCACCACACTGCAGCCATTACCACCTGCAGAGGCTGCACAGGAGGCAACTCCATCTGCCACCACACTGCAGCCATCACCACCTGCAAAGGCTGCTAAGGAGGCATCTCCATCTGCCACCACACTGCAGCCATCACCACCAGCGGAAGCCATGTGGGCTGTACGAGGGGCCCCCTCAGGAACCAGTGGGCAAGTAACCCACTTGAAAGACTGTGGCCTTGCACTCCCCAGGATGGAGAAATGGGCATGGAGCCCCCTCCAGAACTAGTGGGCAAGTCACTCACCTGAGATACCGTGGCCTTGCAGTCCCCAGGACAGAGAAATGGGCATGGAACCCCCTCCAAAACGGGTGGGCAAGTCACCCACTCCAGAGACTGTGGCCTTGCACTCACAAGGACAGAGAAATGGGCATGGAGCCACTTCAGACCCAGTGGGCTTGTTCCTGACTTTGGCTGATGTTCCCCCCCATCCTCCTGAGGTGCCTGCCCACTTGCAAACTGATGTCCCTACAGAGTTCTATCCGGATGAAGTCAGAATTCAAGTTGGGCCTTGGACTGTGCCCTGTAGCCATGCCGGCCCTTTGAACATTGGACTGGGCAGTGTCCCTTTGTGTCAAGTGTACATATCTGTTTCATGGACAATCTGATTATTTATTAGCTGTTGATATTAATACATTCACCTTTGTGAAATCCTGTTGTCCTTGCATTATTCTGCCGTGTATCAGGTGCACATTTTTTTTGTGTACAGCTGGACGTGTGTATGGTGTGTGTGTGTGTGTCGGGTGTGTGTTGTGCATGTGTTTTTCACTCTCTTTTTCCTCCTCCCTCCCTTGTGTGCCAGGTGGCTGTACTCACCGTCGTCGTCTTTGTCGGTGTTGGTATTCCAGGTGGAGCATAACGTAGACGATCATCGGAAAAACTTGCAGTTCGGGTTCTATGGCGGCGTTGTTCTTCCCTGTGTCTCCGATGGTGAGTCTTTTCTCTTCAGTGATGTGTTTCCGCCAGGCTTTTAATGGCGTTGGTACCGCCCCGGAAAACGTGGTGGATTGTAGGGTCTTAATATGGTGGGTGGAACTTTGTTTATAAGTTGAAAGCTACCGCTGGCGTGCGTGGTGTTTCCACCCTGGCGGATGGTGTGGTGTGTTGACTGTCTGTGGAAGTTTTCACCTTCATGGTCATATTTTGGCAGTAATTACAGTCAGCCTGTTGTTGGTATTACTGCCACTTTATCACTCACCCCAAGGGTCATAGTGATGGCCATAACTGTCCTCCCTAAAGAGCTTAGCAAGGCAGAGGGCATCCTCAAGGGCACCATTGTAAAGATGTAATTAAATTGGAGTAAGTAATTCCATTTAATAATCTGCACCAGGTCTCATAAAGATGGCTGCACCTTGCACCAGGTTTGAAGGTCTGCAGTTAGTCTCTCCAGCTATGGGGTTAAATTATCCCTGATCATGTAGTTCAGGCCTTCATTGACCAGTTTAGCTAAATACTTCAGACAGAAAGTCTACCATCTAAAAGGGCCAATGACCAAGGACCATCAGTGGTAAATCTCATTAGAGTGACACTCTCTTCCCCCAGTTGACCCGGTAGGTTGAGGAGCATAAGAAGGCTTTGCTTGAGTTACCATTATGTCACCAGCATATACCATAACTTTGGGTTCATACACCTCAGTATCAATCATTTCATGAACCTCTGTGTTTTGACTGAGCGGGCTGCCAATTTATCTAGTGCTAGAAGGAACTACAAGGTGAAGAGAAAGCAGCTAGGGTAGCATGTTGATGGTGTCTGAATTAAAGACCGCACAGTTAACAACTGACATTGTCGTGTTATAGAGCCTTTGTGACCTCTTGATAAAGTCCCTCATCCTAACTCTGCAGGGTATTAAAAAATTACCCTTATGCTACGCAGTCATGGGCCTTTTTGGCATCAACGAATATTGCACACGAGTACCCACCCCTCTTCAGTAACAAGTGGCCTTCCAGACCATTAATGTATATGGGAAACAAATACAGGGCTAAAATATAACCCTTGTGGACTCCCTGATTACACTGAATAGATGGTATACATTGCCCTTGATACTAAAGCACATCTTAGCCGAGGTGGCCCAAAGCAGGCGAGGAGGAGGGTAATAATGGGTTTTTCTACCCCAGGTTTTCCAGGATAACTTATAATTTGGATCGGTTAACAGTATTCAAAGTACACAACAAGTACATGAAAGTTAGATCTAATGAGCCCTTCACAGCCTTAGTGTACTTACTGATAATCAGGGAAAGATTCAGACACTGTTTAACCATTCCTAACCCTTGTTTAAAGCTATAGTAGACCTTGGAAAGGATATTGCCCCAACCCTCTAATCCTGCTGAAAGAATCCTTCCCAGCATCTTCACTGTACAGTCAAGTAGCCATATAGGACGATAAGAGGGGGGTTATTCCTATTGCCCTTTTTTGAGATTGGGACTATGATGACTTTTTTCCACTAAGGGTGTAGAGGACGAGTGATGACTGCTCTAAAGCGATTTGTGAGCAAAAGAGCCCAAAGATCAGTGTCATCTCTAAATAGGTCTATGGGGTCACCATCAGGATGAGTGCCATCCTGCACTGGCTATGCTTGATGGCTACAGCAACACCCTTTACAGTGATAGAATGACTGAGCTGCAGAGAGAAATACATATCATTGATATGGAGTATTCTGTTATGCTGTTAAATGCAAGCAAGACCAGAGAGATTAAATACTTGCACATAATTTGCTACCATGGACCCAGCCGGGATCAGACATTCTATATTAGAGGATAGCCCTTCTTTAAATAAAAGGTGATTAGCGACCTCCCAAAATTGCCTGGTGTTCTTCAAGTTCCCAGCCACTAGTAAATGAGACCATGCCTGAGTTCTGAGGTCTGCCTTCCTGGCCTTCAAAGAATCTTTATATATTTTACGCTAAGCAATTATGGTTTCCCTTTTCTTATGTATGGTATTCAGGGTCGCCTTCAGTAGATTATTTGATTTTGAGCAAGCTGCATGAAATCTTCGATGGCAAAGGGTTGGGGATAAGGGATGTTTCAAAGCTAACACTTGGGCTATTGTCTGACAGACTATGGCAAAACTTTCTATTACAGAGGAAGGGGCAATATCAGATAACAGACACCTATGTACTGCATTAGAGTTTCAGAAATCACGTTTCCCACAAACCCATTCGGCTCAACATTTTCCCATTTATATCTGAGGCCTTTGTTAGAACTGAAAGTAAGAGGGGCCACTTTCAGCTTAGGTTCTGTTAACACTTTGGTCACTTTAAGAAAGATTAATTAAGGGTTAAGAATGCTGGAGCAATTTGGAGAAGTTTTAAAATCAAGAATCAGAAAAGTTGATTTATGTGAAATTAAAATAAAATCAATAGTGCTAGACCTGTTACCTCCTGTGAAACTTTGGACGAGACCTTGGGGTACTCAGGGCACAGTCCTTTACAAACACAAGGCTCCTAGAGTATATACTATTGTTCAATGCATTCCCATAGCCAGAGTACCTGAAATGTGTTATCACCTGGCCATCCATGGTCTCCAACCACATACCCACAGTCCACCAAATTCACAAACAGTACAATTGAAATCACCCACCTAGAGTATGCAATGAAGTTGTTTTTTGCAGCCCACATTTGTAATTATATCATCTAACTTAGCCGCAATATTGAAACAGTGATGGTCAGAGATTATGATAAAAGTTTACAACGAATAAATCGGCTATGCCCTGCCGGTCAGGAATAATAATTGGAACCAAGAAGAAGATCCTACATGTTTGACTTTATGCCAGAAATTCTAATAGAGGTTAAGATATGCATACCTCCCCTTGCCCGCTCACAAGCTGATGGAAAAGCAGGGTTGCAGTATGAAAGGAAGCCATTGATGTGAAAATCGTCTAAAGCCTAGGTCTCTCGAAAACAGATTAGATCAAACTCTTTATATAACCCAATGAGTCTTAGTTTGCTAGGTTAGAGCGAGCACCAGCAATATTAAAAGATAATCAGTTAGAATTTGTGTCAACACAATTTGAACTTGGTTAAGGACTTGGGCTTACATTGACTTATTAAGCTGGATTCACAACCATGCTTATAGAAGAATCACAGTTTAGGACACAGGAAAAGGTGGACACAAAGCAGACAGAGATGGGTGTCAATCAATTTCTAGCAAGTTGCTAAGGGGGGGAATGGGTACATACAGGGATTTGTGGGGCCTGGGATATGGCAATGGACTTAACCTTATCCTGCTGAGATCCTCTCTCCCCCCTACTCAAAGACTCTGGGGGATTATAGAAAAAGCTCAGTAGGACGGCCCTGATATGACTATGGGAATCAGCCAGATGTTGCAAAGCAGCAGGTAGCTTAACCACCATCCATGGGTTTCTACAATTAATAGCTACACAATCCCCTGGCAAATATTTTAGTTTTCAAACTGCCCCTGGCACTCTTCTGACAGTTAGGATCTCTGTTGAGAGAGCATTTGCTCAGCCTGAGTTAGCTCTAATCCAATACAGAAGAAGGTTCAGAACCAAACATAGGTGAAAATAAAAAGGTAACAGACACCGGAAGTGATTCCGAGGCTGAATTTATAATTCAGTTGTTGCAAAATCGTCCTCCACTGTACAATGCAGGTGAATCAGTTAATCAAAATGTAGTCCAAAATATGGCCACAGCTCCAGTTCCACAAAGCCAGTTTCAGATGGCTCCATATGTACCTTCTGCTAATGTTGCACAGGTGCCAGCAGTTTATCAAACAGTTCCAATTTTTAATACAGTCCAGAATGTCACAGTTCCAGTTATGCCACAGTCAATTCAGAATGCAGGAATGACTCAGTTCAAGTCAATGCCCAATGTACAGACTCCTGCATAAGTTATGATCCAAAGACATACAATTCTTATGTATTCCCCAGTAACGACACTACAGAATGTTGCCCTGAGCGTGGTTCACAGATTCCAAATCCAATATCAGTAATTAATTTCCCTTTTGGACCTAATGCAAAGATGGAGACACTGAGCACAACGGTGCCAGACATGACCCCTACAAATTTGCTTGGTTCAAACCTGACATGTGATAGAGTAGGTCCGTTGATTGATATAACATGTTCGCCATGCTCATTGGGATCATCTGTGATTGGCTCAGGAGCAGGCTATAGGAGCTCCATGTAATATTCCACACCTTAACCCCAAGATAATAGTAATAATATTAATTTATGAGGATTGACAGCTCAAATATTACCTGACTGGTTAGACAATCTGTATGGAGCATCATATGCAGCACGGAATGATCGAGGGAACGCTTGAACTGGGCAGACTAAGGGGGACATTACAACATTGGCGGTAAAAGCCACTTACCGCCATGCAGAATACCGCCAATACACTGCTGCGGCCGTGGAATTCCGCCACAGCTATTATGACACACATCACGGAATCTGCCGAAATTCAGACACCAACACAAGTCCGCCACACCAAAGGTCAAACTGGCGAAACCAAAACCTCCACGGCAACAGAAACACACCCATGCTATTACGACCCACGAATCCACGCAGCGGTCTTTCAACCGCGGTATTCCATTGGCAGTACACACCGCCACGCTCAAAATACACACACATCTCCAAAACACCGCCACATTGGACAATTCCAAAAACACACACCTGATACACATACAAACAACACTCCCACACACCCAACACAATATAAAACACAAACCCACATCACCCACAAACAACTACGACCAAAAATTACTCATGAAGGCCAGAGAGACAGCACAGAATAAACAATCCCACCACACAGAGGCACACAAAACCATCACCCACACAACATCCACGCACAAAACACCACACACCACTACACATCACCACACACATCAACACTGACACCGCCCCACACATCACACACACCACCCCATGTCACGCCAAAGACACCCCCGGTTTTCCGAGGAGGAGCTCCGGGTCATGGTGGAGGAAATCCTACGGGTAGAGTCACAGCTATTTGGCTCACAGGTGCAGCACACATCCATTGCCAGTAAGATGGAGCTATGGCGCAGAATAGTCGACAGGGTCAACGCTGTGGGACAGCATCCAAGAAATCGGGAGGACATCAGGAAGAGGTGGAATGACCTACGGGGGAAGGTGCGTTCAGCGGTCTCCAGGCACAACATCGCGGTTCAGCGAACTGGCGGCGGACCCCCACCTCCTCCCCCCCAACTAACAACATGGGAGGAGCAAGTCTTGACCATCATGCATCCAGAGGGCCTCGGAGGAGTTGTGGAGGAATGGACACTGGTAAGTCAAATCTTAACTATCATATCCCCCACCCTACCTGCATGCTATCACACACCCCCACCTTCACCCCCTCCCCTATCACCCAAACTCCTTACTAATGTACTAAGAACACAAACCACACATCCCAACACCAAGCCCTGCATGACACAACTAAGCATGGACACCCATCACTAAAGCATGCTCACTGCACATACCCAGAACACCCCCCCAACCATCATCACACAAGCCCCCACACAGGAATGCTTGCACTGGGGTACACGCACACCCACCCATTGCACACCATGACACACACACATGCAATAATCATGCTCTTATGCCCCTTCAGGATCACGAAGGACCGTCACCACACAGGAGGGTCCAGACAACTCCACTCCACCCACAGAAGAGGCCCACAGTGACGATAGCAGCTCTGCCCTACTGGATCCTGATGACCAGCCCGGACCATCGTGGGCCTCGGGACAGTCGGTTCCCCTTGCACAGGCACAGCCCAACACTGACCTTCCACCCTCTGGTAACACCAGCACAGCACCCACCCAGCGGCCACAAACCTCTGTACTCAGGACAGGTCAATCAGCTGTGTGTCCACCACTACAGGGAACCCAGGATAACCCATCACCCCAACAACAACAGGGACCTGGGGGCAGTGGTAGTGGGCACACGGTCTAGGGGACGGAGGCACAGGAACACAGGGGAACTGGGAGGGCTGCTGTGCGACAGGAGGCGGACAGGCCATGGTGAACCCACTCTCCACGAGGCCCTCTCCTCCATCATGGGAGCATACCACCACTCCCAGGAGACGATGGCGAAGGTCCTGGTCAAGTTTCAGGAGACCCAGCGCATGCAGCAGGACCAGTATTTGGGGTTCAGGGAGGAGCTCAGGACCATCAGCTCCGCCTTGGGACCATCGTAGGGGTGCTGAAGGACATACAGCAGACCTTGAGGGACACCCTGGCACTCCAAGGGGCCCCTGACACTAGCATGGACGATGAACTGCCCAACACCTCCGCCGGCGCTAGTGGACAGGACGCCCCGCCACAGGACCACCACACCAGCACCCCACCCCCTGCAGACTGAGAACCACCACGCAAGCGGTCCCTGAGATCCAGGAACAGGACAGAGCAAGATGGCAAGAACCCCGCCAGGAAATGAGACCACCCTGATTGTCCTCCCTCTGTCCCACTTTGTTACCCTGCTCCTACTTAAACTGCCCCAGCTCCACTTCCTAGTGCACCTGTGAGACTAATAGACTGGACTCTGCCATGGACACTACTCCACCATCACCCCTCACAATTTTTCAACCCCCCTCCATTTTTGAGCACTTAAATAAACACCCTTGAACCACAAAACAATCTGGAGTCAGTCTATGATTTGGTAAAATGTGTTATCAATGACAGTGTCAAAATGCGTTTCTAGTTGTAAAGGCAACATACCTATGTCACACATCACAAGTCCTTGAAGGATGCATGCAGATGACACGCGTTGGTAAGCATACCTGTGAAACCGTAATGGAAAGGTACAACTCAGTTACCAAATAATCCTACGAAATTACACACACAATAGAGGAAGACGTGTGACAGTGAATGTAATGGTAAAAATGAAAATGTTCTCACCTGTGTGTCACTGGAAATATTGCTGTATGACTGACTCCCTGTTGTCGCTGTCTTCTTCCTCAGCTTCCTCCTCATCACTGTCCACAGGCTCCACAGGCTCCACAGCTGCCACAACACCGTCATCTGGACCATCCTCCTGCAGAAAAGGCACCTGGCGTCGCAATGCAAGATTGTGAAGCATAGAGCAGGCGATGATGATCTGGCACACCTTCTTCGGTGAGTAGAATAGGGATCCACCTGTCATATGGAGGCACCGGAACCTGGCCTTCAGGAGGCCGAAGGTGCGTTCGATCACCCTCCTAGTCCGCCCATGGGCCTCATTGTAGCGTTCCTCTGCCCTGGTCCTGGGATTCCTCACTGGGGTCAATAGCCAGGACAGGTTGGGGTAACCATAGTCTCCTAATAGCCACACACGGTGCCTCTGGAGTTGACCCATCATATCAGGGATGCTGCTATTCCGCAGGATGTAGGCGTCATGCACTGAGCCAGGAAACATAGCATTTACCTGAGAGATGTACTGGTCTGCCAAACATACCATCTGTACATTCATGGAATGATAACTCTTCCGGTTCCTGTACACCTGTTCACTCCTGTGGGGGGGGACCAGAGCTACATGGGTGCCATCAATAGCACCTATGATGTTGGGGATATGTCCAAGGGCATAGAAGTCACCTTTCACTGTAGCCAAATCTTCCACCTCAGGGAAAATTATGTATCTCCTTACGTGTTTCAGCAGGGCAGACAACACTCTGGACAGCACGTTGGAAAACATAGGATGGGACATCCTTGATGCCATGGCCACTGTTGTCTGAAAAGAGCCACTTGCAAGGAAATGGAGCACTGACAGCACCTGCACGTCAGGGGGGATTCCAGTGGGATGGCGGATTGGTGACATCAGGTCTGGCTCCAACTGGGTACATAGTTCCTGGATAGTGGCACAGTCAAACCTATAGGTGACGATTAAATGTCGCTCCTCCATTGTCAACAGGTCCACCAGCGGTCGGTACACCGGAGGATTCCGCCATCTTCTCAATTGTCCCAAATGACGGTGCCTAGGAAGGACAACAGCGACCACAGAGTCAATTTTTTTCTAGGTATGTACCCACAGTTACACAGAACACGACACCAAACACAAAACCCTTCCTGGATGTGTGTTGAGTGTAGACCTAGCTATGTGTGACACAGAAGTAAATGAAGCCATGTGGGCCCATGAAATGGCGGCTGCCTGACCTCTAAACTAGGACAATGGGATTGTGGGGTAACTGTGCTGCCGTTGCACACTGTCGCGGTAGGCGGGCGTAGACCGCGGAGCAATGCTGCATTGGTTAACATTGGACCCTATGGGTCCCAGGAGCCAATGAACAAGTGCGCCGCCGGTGATGATACGCACCGCCGCGGACGTCACCGCCGCGGACGTCACCGCCATTTTCTATCTGTTCAATCACTAGATACCTGATCTTCGACAGGAGAGGACCTACACTGCAAGTGCTGCTGTGACCTCGGTCTGGAAGCGACGATGGCTGCTGCGTCTGGGGAAAGGGCCCCTGCCTTCACTGTTCAGGAGTTGGAGAAACTAGTAGACGGGGTCCTCCCCCAGTACACGCTACTCTACGGTCCTCCAGACCAACAGGTTAGTACACAGGTAGCACGTTGTATGGGCTAGGCCTGGGTGGAGAGGGCTGGTTGTAAGAGGAAAGGGGGCAGAGTTCAGGGAACATTAATGCATGTGAATGAATGTGCCACATGGCTAGGGTAGGGAGGGGGGACACTCACATCGACGGTGCAGTTGGTAATGACTTCTCTTCTTCCCTTGTGCATGTCATGTAGGTCAGCGCCCACCAGAAGAAGGACATTTGGCGTGCCATCGCCAAGGACGTCTGGACCCTGGGGGTCCACCAGAGACGGGGCACCCACTGCCGTAAAAGATGGGAGGACATTCGCCGCTGGAGCAAGAAGATGGCGGAGGCTCAGCTGGGGATGGCCTCCCAACGTGGGAGGGTGCCCGTCGCACCATGACCCCCCTGATGTTCCGGATCCTGGCGGTGGCCTACCCGGAGTTGGATGGGCGCTTGAGGGCATCACAGCAGACACAAGGGGGTGAGTACAACCTAATTCTGGGTACTTGGCGCGCAGTGGAGGGGCTGGGTGAAGGAGGAGGGCTGTGGGTGTACCCAGGCCAGGCAGAAATACGTAGGCTAGGCCCCTCTGTAATGCAGGCCATGTGGCACTCTACCCCACCACAGTAGAGTGCCCTGTGGCATCCATGTGTGCAGATGTCCACCATAGCCATGTAGGCCAGATCCCAGAAATTGCATCTGTAGAGGCCAGGAGCACGGCGTAGTGCAGGGGGCTGCTGTGTCTGTATTGTCCGCCAACGGTAGCGGTATGCCATGCACTCAACCTGTCTTTCTTCTGTCTCTCCCCCCCTCCTTTTTGTGCTGTCCCTGTTCTTTTGTGCATCAGCATCATCAGGCGGAGGTACATGGCACCGGAGCACGAGGGAGCTGCATCCCACATGGCCATGGAGGGCCACACCACGGACTCAGAAGGCACCAGTGGGACGGAGGGCGAGGGGAGCTTCACGTCGGCCACCGGATCACCAACCAGCGACACGGACACGTCCGCCGATGGGAGCTCCCTTGTGGTGGCGGCACCATCTGTGCACCCCACTTCTACAGGTACAGCCGCCACCTCACCTACCAGCACCGCCCTCCCAGCAGCTCCTCAGCGTTCGCCCCGTGCCCGCTCACCCAGGAGGGAGGGCATCACCTACGCCCCAGGCACCTCAGGCCCTGCCCCAGTCACCCCTGCTACCCTCAGTGAGGAGGCCATTGACCTCCTCAGGTCACTCACTGTTGGGCAGTCTACCATTGTGAATGCCATCCATGGTGTAGACAGGGAGTTGCAACACGGTAATGCATTCCTGGAGGACATTCATTCTGGTCAGGCTGACCTTCAGCGAACCCTGCAATCTCTGGCCTCAGCACTGATGGCAGCCATTGTCCCTGTGTCTAGCCTCCCCCCTCCAACCTCCTCCACCCAGACCCAATCCCCTGTACCCCAGCCCATCCCAAGCACACCATCAGACCAGCATGCACACACCCCAACACACAAAAGTAGCTCAGGCAAACATAGACACCACACATCCCACCGGCACTCACACAAGCATCACCCACATACAGACACAGCAACATCCACTGCCTCCACTGTGTCCCCCTCCTCATCGTCTCCCTCCTCCCTCCTAGTGTCGTCTACACTCTCACCTGCATGCACTACATCTACAGGCACCAGGACTCGCACCAGAACACCCAGCACCACACCCCGCTCACCTGCAATCACCACCTCCACTCCCATTTACACGTCCCCTGTGTCCTCTTCCAGTGTGCCTGTGACACCCCCTCCCAAAGTACACAAACGCGGGCACCCACACACCCAACATCCATCCACCTCACGACAGCCTCCAGTACCTGCACCTTTACCCAAAACACCTAAAGTGACACCTCCTACAACCACCTCCTCTTCCTCCACTCACAGACCCCCTCCACCCATCCCAGTGTTCGTCAGAAACTGTCCCTCTGCAAAGTTGATCTTTTTGCCCCCACCCCTCCAATTCATCAGTCCCGTTGTAGCGCCTCAGCCAAAAAGCCTCCAGTACCAGTGGTGCGTGTTCAAGGTGTGTGGAGTGCACCGGCCACCAGGGCAGGCAGTGTGACACGGAGCCAAGGCACTGCCAGTCCACCCCCTGTAAAGGCTCTGAAGTTGGAAAGTTGCTGACGGGACCGTGTGAAGACTTCTGGAGGCAAAACAACTCACAGGGGTCCCAGGGGGATTGCAGAGTCAGCTGTTACTCCTCTAAAGGTGGGGAAGGGCCAGAAGAAGTCTGCACAGCCTAGTGTGAGCCTCACGGCGGAGAAGGGCGGCATCCTTCCCGGCGGCCGGGATGCCACCGCCAGCACCGTCGTCACTGGTCAGGAGACCACCGCCACCGCCGGAGTCAGTGCCCAGGAGGGCACAAGTATCGTTACTGGTCAGGAGACCACCGCCGGAGTCAGTGCCCAGGAGGGCCCAAGTATAGTCACTGGTCAGGAGACCACTGCCATAGTCAGTGCCCAGGAGGGCCCAAGTATCATCACTGGTCAGGAGACCACCGGAGTCAGTGCCCAGGAGGGCCCAAGTATCGTCACTGGTCAGGAGACCACCGCCGGAGTCAGTGCCCAGGAGGGCCCAAGTATCGTCACTGGTCAGGAGACCACCGCCGGAGTCAGTGCCCAGGAGGGCCCAAGTATTGTCACTGGTCAGGAGACCACCGCCATCGCCGGAGTCTTTGCCCAGGAGGGCCCCGGCAGCCACAGCCCGCTGGGCAATGAGGGACCGTCATGCCACACACCAATGCCCAGTCCAGAGAACGTCATGCCACACACCAATGCCCAGTCCAGAGAACATCATGCCACACACCAATGCCCAGTCCAGAACCGCCATGGCAAAGCACCGCTGAACAGTCCAGAACCGCCATGGCAAAGCACCGCTGAACAGTCCAGAGACCGCCATGGCAAAGCACCGCTGAACAGTCCAGAACCGCCATGGCAAAGCACCGCTGAACAGTCCAGAGACCGCCATGGCAAAGCACCGCTGAACAGTCCAGAGACCGCCATGGCAAAGCACCGCTGAACAGGGCATGCACCGCTGAACAGGGCAAATACCGCTGAAGAAGGAAAAGACCGCCACATGAAGCATTGTTATCCCATGTGCAGCTGGGACAGTGACGGGACAGGAACTGTCACGGGGAGACTAATCCAGTCTGGGCACCAGTCCCCCTCCAGAACCAGTGGAGAGATCCATCCACTCTGTCTGTCCTTCACAGGATGAAGCACTCTGGGCACCAGTCCCCCTCCAGAACCAGTGGAGAGATCCATCCACTCTCTCTGTCCTTCACAGGATGAAGCACACTGGGCACCAGTCCCCCTCCAGAACCAGTGGAGAGATCCATCCACTCTGTCTGTCCTTCACAGGATGAAGCACTGGGCACCAGTCCCCCTCCAGAACCAGTGGAGAGATCCATCCACTCTGTCTCTCCTTCACAGGATGAAGCACTCTGGGCACCAGTACCCCTCCAGAACCAGTGGAGGCTGTGATCTACTTGAGAGACTGTGGCTTTGCAATCCCCATGATGGTCCAGTGGGCAACCCAACCACTTGTGAGACTTGAGAGACTGTGGCTTTGCACTCCCCAGGATGGTGCAGTGGGCAACCCACCCACTGTAGAGACTTGAGAGACTGTGGCTTTGCACTCCCCAGGATGGTCCAGTGGGCAACCCACCCACTGTAGAGACTTGAGAGACTGTGGCTTTGCATTCCCCAGGATGGTCCAGTGGGCAACCCAACCACTGTAGAGACTTGAGAGACTGTGGCTTTGCACTCCCCAGGATGGTCCAGTGGGCAACCCACCCACTGTAGAGACTTGAGAGACTGTGGCTTTGCACTCCCCAGGATACATCAAAGGGCATGGAGCCCCGTGGTGGATGTGGCGTGGTGCTGTAATCCGGCTGAGGTGCCCCCCCTTCCCTTCCCCCTGAGGTGCCTGTTGTATTTCTCTCTGATGCCCTGGCAGTGTTCTCTCCGTTTGTGGACAGGTATCTTGTGTGGGCCTCGCCCATGCATTTTTGGACTAGTGGTGCACGGACATTGATATGTGCATATCTGCACTACTTCTTGTAATGTATATACTTTTGAATGATTTTATAATATATCTGTATATATTTGAGACATGTATATTGATACATTACAATGTTTGAACTGATTTCGTTTTGTCTTTGCATTCTTCCGGGGGGGGGGGGATTGTGGGTTGTTACTGTGATGTTTCTAAATGCATTGGTGTGTGTGTTGTAATATGCATGGGTGGGGGTGGGGGTGTTGCGTGTGTGTGTCCCCCTGACTTTTGCCTCTCCCCTATGTCGTAAGTGCAGTACTCACTGTTGTCTTCGCCGGCGTTGGTCTTCGTAGATGAGTAGGAATACAAGGGCCGGTAGGATTTGTAATTCCGGCTCCATGGTGTCCTCCTTCCTCGTGGGATGTGTTCAGGTGAGCGTTTTCCCATTGCAGAAACTGTTTCCGCAGTGTTTTTATCCACGGTGAATCCACCCCGGAAAAGGTGGCGGATTGGCGGGTTGTGATACTATGGGCGGTACATTGTCTTCCGCCTGTCTGTTGGCGGTGACCGCCACGCTGCTTGTCTGTACCGCCGTGGCGGGTGGTGTGTTAAAGTGGCTGTCTTTGTTGGCGGTTTCCGCCAGGGTTATGATTCCCTTTTTTTGTCCGCCGGCCTGTTTGCGGTATTACCGCACCTTTAACACCGTCCACCAGGGTTGTAAGGACCACCTAAGTTCTTACAAAGAAAACAAATGTTACAATTCAAGCAGGACAGGTTTATGAGAAATTATCCAATTTGGTTGAGAAATATGAAATTGAAATGAATAGATCCAAACAGCAAAAGAAGAGTTAAAGAGTAGAATTTGATTCAAAAGATACTGCAAAGATGAGATCATCTGGGATGAAAAGTACTAATTCAGAGCATTCAAATATGGGGATCATTAGATAAATGGGAAGGCAGATGGGCAAAGAAAAGAGATCAGAAGAAAAAGCAGACTGCATCTTCAAATGATGTACAGCAGGCTGAGAGAACTTTGAAATTGATGCTAATCAGAGAAATTCCAGGAGGGAAATTTGTTCATGTTCCGTGGAGCAGAAGTGACATCCTGTCATTTACAAATGACTATCCAAAGTTGAGGGAAAACCCACTGGAATGGTACCAGCAAACATAGAGGTTTATTAAGCCTGTGAAGTGTTTGTGGGACAATTTTGACACATTATTTAAAATTGTGGTTGCTGTGTACTTGTGGGTTGAGTGTAAGCAGAATGTTGATTGGCCTATACGTGAGCCACCAAAGGATGCAGTAACAGGTGCGCCATCTGCAGAAGCAATAAAAAGCTATAACAATGGGATTACATTTTCAAAAACTAGAGTTTCCCCAGTGATGTTCATTGGCAAAGGATTGACAGGACAGCTCAGGAGATAACTGAGCCTGTTCATGCTTACTATGAGAGATTGTTGCAAGCATTCAAGCCATACATGGGCACAGAGATTATTGAACCGAGCGACATGATTCATTTTGTGTTCATATTCATTCAAGGATTGAATCCTAAAATTAGCATGATGATTCAGAATCATTTGATTTTCTGGCAGGGAAAGCTGATTGATGAAGTATTGCAGTTTGCAAAATACTGTAGTGATGAAATTGAGTTGAAGCGGAAGTGACTAAGGTAAAAGGCAATGGTGATGAAAATGAAATCCATCCAAGCAGCAGGTATGCAGGGATTGCAAGGGATGATGAACATAGGAGGAATGCAGGGAGCACAGCAGCAGGGCAATATGATGCCTCGGTTTGAAGGTAGAGGTCATGGAATTCGAGTAGACTTGAGTGTTAATGTGGCCATGTTCAAAACATCAAGAAAATTCTTCCTTGTCATTCACGCAGCAACGTCAGACATTGGAAACGGGAGTGTCCCTATAATAACGTAAATAATGTGGAGCAAGGTAGTGGGGTTGCACAGATGGTTGACAACATTCATTTTCAAAATCAAAGAGTTTAAAGGCCCCAAAATCAAAATATAAATGTTCTTACTGGAACAGTCCAAATGCAGGGTCCCCAACAACAAGTACACTTTCCTCAACAATAAATTCAAGCCCTACTGCAAATGCAGATTCCAAGAGCTCCGATGGCACAGCAACAGGTAATGGTTCATCAGCAGAAAGTGCATCAAAGAAGAAATGCAAATGTAAACCAATTAATCACACAATACCCATTGATAGATTTCAGTGATGAGTGATGAGATGAGTGAAGAATATATGAGTTAAAGTTCAGAAGAGGAAGAATGTATGTTGGCTGCCTCACTAGATGTAAATCACCGTGGTCCTTATGTGAATGGAAGTATCATGGGTCATGATGTTTCATTTCTGGTTGACACTAGAGCGACTCGTTCCACTGTCAGATCTTCAGAAGTCCCTAATGTGCCCCTCTCTGGAAGGACAGTTGTAGTAGGAGTAGCAAGCCAACATTTGGTAAACCTGATTCCAGAGTTCATTCCAGCCAAAATAGGAACATTTGAGCATCTGCACCAATTTGTAGTTTGCGATTCAAGTCTTGTGATTTTGCTAGGAAGAGACTTGCTATGCACATTAACATGCTCCATCACTTGTATTCATGAATGGATAGCAATTCAAACAAATAGTGATGATGAAACTTCCAGTCAGATTTAAGAGATGCATCCTTTCATCTAATTGTTTCCTGTAATGACAGTTAAAGATGTGCCTGATGAATTACAAAACACCCTGACACTGAGAATTTGGGATCTCTCTGGAAAGGATATTGGACTCATTCAAGGTGTTGAACCAGTCAAGATGACTGTGAAGCCAAATGCAGTCCTTCCCAGATGCCCCAGTATAATATGACTCCAGAAGTGATTGAGGGAATTACTCCAGTAATTGCAGAATTTGTGGAGCACGGAGTTCTGAAAGAAGTGATGGGCAGCCCATGTAATTCTCTAATTATGAGATTGCAAAAGCCAAGTGGAAAATAGCGCACAGTTCAGGATTTGAGAAAGGTGAACAAAATTGTGGTATCTTGTTGTCCTATGGTAGTGAATCCAGCAGTAATATTATTTCAGATTCCCTGTGAAGAAGAGTGGTTTTCTGTTATTGGCTCGTCACATGCATTTTCTTGGTGCTTTTACACAAGGATGATCAATTCCTTTTCTGATTCAGATTCGACAATCATGTGTATTTGTGGTGCCATACTCCACAGGGGTTTTCAGAATCTCCATTCATTTTTAATCAGAGTTTGAAGAAGAACTTAGAGTCTATGAACATGCCATCTCAGTCTGCCCTAGTGCAGTATATTGATAATCGTATGGTTGCATCTAGTACATGTGAAGCATGCAGACAAGATACCATAGAATTGATTAATCATTTGGGAGAAAACAAACATATGGTTTCCCCTACCAAGTTACAGTGTTGCCAGAAAGAAGTAAAGTATTTGGGTTATCAAATTGAGACTGGTGCAAGGAAGTGTCCCGAGAGAGAATTGCAGCTATTATGTAAATGAATCCCCCAGTTACACAGAGAGATGTCAGAATGTTTTTGGGCATGGTGAGCTTCTGTCTCCAATGGATCCCAAATTTTTCAGTAATCTCCAAACTACTGCAGAAGTTAATGTAAAAAGAAGTTACAGACCCAGTGACATTTAGTGAAACCTTCACTGGGGTGAGAGAGAGTTTGTGCATAGCTACAGCCTTGGGAATGCTTAATTACACGAAAAGCTTTTCATTGTTTTGTCATGAACGTGATAGTTATGCTCTTTCCTTTTTGACATAGTTGCATGGAGGAACAAACTGACCTGTTGCATATTTTTCTGCCACATTGGATCCTGTCACTGCTGCATTGCCTGGCTGTTTAAAGGCAGTGGTGGCTACAGGTATGAGCATAGTTGAATACAAAGGCATTGTCATGGGACCCCGTTAACTGTTTACATACCACATTCAGTTGAAGTTCTTTTAACAAGAACTAAGATCCAATATTTGACAGTGCCTGTCTTACCCGTTATGAGTTATTGATCCTTGGTTTTACTAATGTGATCATCAAGAAATGTGCTGTACTTCTTTATTGCCTGTTAATGTTAATTATTCAAATGATGCTAATGAAATGGGACATGACTGCCTCAATGTTGCTGAACAGTGCACCAAACCCAGATACTCCTTTAGAGGAGAATGATCAAGTTGTTTTTGTTGATGGCTCCTGTTTAAGAAGCAACAAGGGTACTCTGAGAGCTGTTTATGCAGTTTGCACCCTCTCATGAGTAGTCAAAGCTTCATGGCTTCAAGGAGTGATTTCTGCCTAAGTAGTTGAATTGGTTTATCTTAAAAGAGTGTGCTAGGTATCTGAGCAGCTCAAAGTTACAAAAGTCACAGATTGTCAATGCGGATTTTGTGTTGTGCATGACTTCGGACTCCAGAGAGGTTTTATGACCTCTTCAGGATCATCCATTCAAAATGGAGAAAGGATTCATAGTTTATTAAATGCTTTGCAGTTACCTGAGAAGATTGTGGTTGGGAAGTGTACAGTCCATCAAAAGTCAAACGATTATGTATTGTTAAGCAGTACCTAACCAAACTGCCAGATATTGGGCACTCAATTGCGTCACCTTCAACCAAGGGTTGGGTGGTGGAAGTGACACTGGTGAGACAAATCAAAGTTTCCTAATGTCACTGGTTGATACGTGGGATGAAATAAAGAGGTTGCAGGAAGAGGCAACAGAGGAAGAACACAGAGGTTGGAAGAGAGCAGGTTGTGTTCAAAGAGAGGAAGATGATGTTTGGATTTCAAGTGAAGTCAAAGTTGTGTTGCCAGGTTGCTTGTTGAACTCGATGGCTAGCTACTATCATGGTGAGGTACATCTCGGCAGAGATGCAAATATTCACACATTCAAACAGACATGGTGCAACCCACATTTAGATTCATTACCAAATCAGTTTGTCACAGATGTGTTACCTGTCAACAAATGAATGTAGGGAAACGGACAATGGTTAATTTGAGCCATATAGGCAGATCTGGAGGTCCATTTAACAGAATGCAACTTTTTTTTATTGAGATGCCTGCTTGCAATGGATTGAAGTATGTGTTAGTTGTTGTGTGTGTGTTTTCCCATTGACTAGAGGCCTAGCCAGCACATAGGAATGACAGTCTCACTGTAGGTAAACTACTGCTCAGGGAAATAATCCCGAGATTTAGATTCCCGACTTCTTTGAACTCCGGTCGAGGAACTTATTTTAATAATGAGATCATAAAATTGTTGTATGCAGCACTGAACATTGAGCAAAAGTTGCACTGCAGTTACAGAACAGATGCATCTAGATTGGTGGAACATATGAATGGAACACTGACAGCTCGACTGGCAAAAGTTTGTGTATCTACAATGTTAAAATGGCCTTATGAATTGCCACTTGCTTTGATGAGCAGGCATAGCACCCCTGACAGGAAGACAGGACTGTCACCCTATAAGATCCTTATGGGGCAGTAACTGCAAATGTACTTGTGACCATAACAGATGACTTACTGCTGGAATATTTCAAAGGTCTGACTGATGTTGTTCACTCTTTGTCTCATCAGGCTGAAGTAGCAACAGTTCATATAGCTCTAGAACAGTGTCACAGCTTGAAATCTGGAGATTGAATTCTTGTAAAGAAACATGTAAGGAAGACTCACCTGGAGCCAAGGTGGAAAGGACAGTTTCAAATTATCTTGGTGACAACCACAGCTGTGAAGTGTGCTTGTCTTTGGCACTGGATTCATGCAAGCCACACACGCAAAGTTCCATGTCCTCTTGAAAACACAGAATATGATTCCCTAAGAGTGAATACTTAAAAAGAGGGGGTTCTGCTAGACCAAGCTATGAGGATTGGACAAGTGACTGAAAGAGAATTCATGCAAAAAGGAGAAGGTGCAAGTAATCTGAATGCTGACAAAGGTGCAGGAGGGCCAAGTCAAAGCCAACTGATTCCTACTAACACAGCAAACGTTGTGAATACAGTTGCACCCAGAAAATGAACTGTAAAAGGAGATCACTGGCCTACAGCTGCACATGAACTGGTTGCTGAAAAACTCCCATCAATAATGGCAGCAGTTGAAGAGTTGAATCAAAATTAAAAATTAAGATGGTGCTGGGAGGAGAATGAAAAGGAAAAGAAAACCAAGCTGCAGATACTTTTCACCTGAATGGATCTATCTGGTCACGAATGAATGAGAAAACAAGTTTATTGCCTTTTGTTTTGACCATGAGAATTCAGATAAACATTATGGAACTTGAAATCACATTTGAACTGAATTTTGAGATAGCCTTGCCAATTGATCAACAAAGACATTGGTGACCTTAAGTGATCATCAGACTGTACATTATTGAAGATGAACATTTTCAACTATTTTTGAGAACCTTTTCTTTTAGTTGAATCTTGAAGAACTTTCTTGAAGTTCAAGAACAGTTGTAAATAGTGCAAAAAAGACTTTGAAAGTCACTTTGGTTTTGATTTTTGCTAGCCTTTTCTTTTATATTTTTCTTTTTCTTTTCTTCTCCGATTCTACGGAAGCAATAAACGGAGGACAGGGCAAACACAGTAAATGTAAATATGTGTGCATTAGTTTGGTTATAATGTGTATGATTCTGTGCATATTATTGATTGTGGGAATGAGTGTTTCAGTGAAAGGAGAAATGCAAAGCACAGCACAGCAACTCCAGTTCAGAGAATGACAACATCTACTCAGGAGGGATAAGGCAGTGCTTCATTTAGATGACACAGAGTAAGATTTGTCTTCCAATGTTTATTATAGCTTGCTGTATGAATACGTGGACACAATGAATGTCTGTGACTGTTATGTGTGTACACAAATTCCTTCATAAATACAAGAGGCAATCACCTATGATAACTTACCATTAACATATGTCATTAGTTGCTGTCTATTATTAACACATTTGTACAACCAAGAGTACACCCAGTATTTCTATTCTATTTCCGATTTAGTTTTCTCTTTTGCTTCACTTAATCAGCATTTGAGCAGCATTGTATAGGTTAAGAACATAGATATAGTAGGCGGGTTTTCTGAACCCATACTATCCTTTGACACAGCATATGCACACTGGAATAATTTAACGTCTTCTTACACAGGTAGAAAAAGAGTTCAATAATCAAGTTGATAACAGAAAAAAGCAATGAAAAAAGATAGATAAGGATATAGTTTCCAAGAAAATCAGTTCACAACACACCTGATACACAAGAAGGCAACATGTAGGGAAGCTTTGTATATATAGGCCACAATCGAAAACTGACAATAAGTTTGCAGGAAGAAGTGAATGCAGACATGTGTTTTTGTTTAAGAGTGTATGGGATTTTACGCTAGATGGACAGGACACTGCTGTACCTGGTGTATTTTAAATCTGTGGAAAGAACGCTTACTACAAGTTACCGAAAGGTTGATACTATTTAGGAGAGTTTTTTCCTGAAAATCTACCAAGTGGAAAACATTGGCTATCCAGGAGGGATTGAGATACTTCAAAAAAGATTTAAAAGAGGAGCAAGTGGTTCAGAGATTACAGGAGCTATTTTTGGAGCTATTATATATTCCATCTGTGGGTGTGATCTTGAGTGACATAAAGATAAGGATGTTGTCAATGATTGTAGATAAGATGTCGACTCATTTTTCAGGTACAATGCTCCTAATGGATACGGAAATAGTTGCGGTAAGATCTATGGTTTGAAGAATTGCCTTTAGTTAGACATTCTTTTAGCAAAGGAAAGCAGAGGCGGTCGAGTTGTTAAGTCATAGCACTTCTGCACATACTTACCAGATAAAAGTAAAAAGATAGGAAAGTACCTTTCTAATCTTTTAGTCTGAAAAATGCCTTAAATTAACTGATTCAGACAAATGTTTGGGAGACAATATGTGAAGGATTCTCAAAGGTAGGATCTTGGTTTGGAGATTTGGGAAATGGATTTGTGAGAATGATCCTGAAGCCTTTATTGACTGTGACACTGTGCATAATTTGTGCACTCAGATTTTAAAAGGCTTACAATTTCTGGAAAAGACAGAGAGTACATAATAAACAGAGGAAGGAAGAAAAGGAAATGGAGAATCTGGGAAACAGATATTACAAGACTATGAAGAGAATTGACAATTATCACAGACCAAGACCTATGCGCTATCAGACTACAAGATTTTGGGGGTCATTCCGACCCCGGCGGTCAAGGACCGCCGGGGCCGGCGGGAGCACCACCAACAGGCTGGCGGTGCCCCGCAGGGCATTCTGACCGCGGCGGTTTGGCTGCGGTCAGAACAGGAAAACCGGCGGTGTCCCGCCGGTTTTCCGCTGCCCTGGGAATCCCCCATGGCGGCGCAGCTTGCTGCGCCGCCACTGGGGATTCCGACCCCCTCACCGCCATCCTGTTCCTGGCAGTTCCGACCGCCAGGAACAGGATGGCGGTGAGGGGTGTCGTGGGGCCCCTGGGGGCCCCTGCAGTGCCCATGCCAATGGCATGGGCACTGCAGGGGCCCCCGTAAGAGGGCCCCACTTTGTATTTCAGTGTCTGCTTTGCAGACACTGAAATACGCGACGGGTGCCACTGCATCCGTCGCACATCCTCCACTCCGCCGGCTCCATTCGGAGCCGGCATCCTCATGGAGGGGTGTTTCCCACTGGGATGGCGGGCGGCCTTTTGGCGATCGCCCGCCAGCCCAATGGGAAACCCAGAATACACGCGGCGGTCTTTTGACCGCCCAGCGGTATTCTGGCGGTTCCCGCCGGGGTCAGAATGACCCCCTTTGATTTGTCTCATTTTAAATGAGCAAAGTTATTTTGTGATGGCATAGATTGATAGAGATCAATTTTTACTAAAACATTAGTTGCATAGAAGTTAACATCTGGTGACTTACAGACCTTCAGTTTAAAAGCCTAACAGAGAAACTAACATGGAAATGTAAAATGTCCATGTTTGAATTATGGTGGACAGTGTGGCCACCCTTCGTATTTTGACATCATAATTTAGCATGAAGAGATAGTGCACTTATATTTGAGTAGCCTACTGACATTAAATAATGCAAGAAGTATTTTACTAGATGAAATTAGAAGTGAAGTATTAAATGAATATGTGTTAATCGTGCTTATATTGTTTTACATGGATTTTAATTAACGTGAGTTATAGGTGTGCTTAAATTAAATGCATGTTTAAACCGTTGCAGTAAAAAATAGTTTTTCATATTTGATTTTAATTGTAAGGTGAGCAATAGGATTTATTAGTGTATGAATTGTATCAATGTTTATTTAGGTTTTCTTAGATTGGGCCTGGAGATTTGTTTTGCAGCAGTAGAGGAAAATTACTTGCTTGTCTGTTCCCTCTGTCTGAATTTTTCCTAGGTTGCTGACGTAATATAGAATGCCCTCTTGTATTGAAGAAAATAACATGTTTCAATGTTAACTATGTAACAATATTTGTTCTAGTTGTCAAACAAGACAGGAAACTCATAATTCTCATGTGAGAAATGTTTAGCCCATCCTGTGTACCATAAAAAATGATTTTGATGTAACAATTAACTAGAAAATGTAATGTTTTTGCGGAACTGTATGAAGTCATCTAGATGATCATGAATTTCTCTGAGAAGACCTAGAATAGATGCAACCTTGATGGTGTCAGCGGCTACTATTGGATGCTGGATTTTGTGCGTAAGATGAGGCCACCTGAAGGACCGATCAAAGGACCATGGATTCTAAATAGTGAGGAACTTTGAAACTTTTAGTCATTCTGCTAGGGCTAGTTTTGATGCACTGATGCTCCCAGACATGGTGCTGCTCTCTGCTTCTTCAGAATTCCTGTACCCTTTAGCTGTCTTCTGATGAATAAAGTCATACTTGTAGATGCCCCACTTGTTTATGCTGTCTATTACTAATATGTCCATTCAATTCTGAACTGCTGACCTGCTTTATGTGCAACCCGTGTTCTGCACCGTCCTGATGCTTCTGTCCAATGATGTCGGGAGAATGTGTATGTTCTATCTGATGAAACTTTTTTGTCTGCTGTCCCATGAGGAAAGGTATAACTAAATGTGGTTTCTTGTTTCCTTTTCAGCTTAGATGATTACACCAGCATATTTTTATAGTGGGTTGCCATAGTTACATTTGTTTCCAAATTATTTTTGACAGGTTTTTTTGCGCTTGCCCACATATGTTAGTCCGTTCCCAAACATGCAAGTCCAAATTCTTGTTAGTGACAGGAACAGCCCAGCCCTGAAATCTGAATGTTAATAATTGAATTTAAATGGTTTACTGATGTCACCATAATCTGCTCCAAAATCTGGAATTATTGTGAATTTTGTGATTTTTCTAATTTATGTTATTCTTTTTGTGTGTTTAACAGTATTGATGTTTAGTAGGTTAAATCTTTTTAGACGTTTTGGTAAGCCAATGGTTTTCATGTATGTTTATAACTTACTTTTGCACACTATGTACATTACGTTGATTTTAGGATTGTAATAAAGCTTTGAAAATGTATTCAGTTTAGAGTTTGATTTAGTGTTTAAACTGTTCATGGTGTTAGAAGTGTTTATGGTTTCTGTCAGTGATTTGTGATTAAATGAATCTGACTACTACTACACTCTTCATTGAGCTGAAACATCCAGTCGGCTTCTAGTGGTACAATAAGGTATGGTGTCACGCCAGAGTGCTTGCAGTGTCTGAACCCAAAGTGGAAAGAATACCTCCTCAGGAGCCCCAACACTGTGCTGCTTGAAAGTTTGTTAAATATGCCACTAAGTATGTAATCACCGTTAACCTGTTTGCTGGACTTTTGCAATATCTTCATGTCATTGTTCAGCAGGGAAGTAGACCTTTGTCTGGCACATTGTAAGTGGACTTTACCTGGTTTCAGAATCAGTGATATCTTAGATTTAAAATATTCAAAGGGGAAATCTTCCTTCAAAATTACCTCCTCAGACACCTGATAGAGAAGAAATATCAAAACATTTTTAGTAGTCTTGTAGTATTCTACAAGGAAGCCATCTTCCCCAGGACTTTTTATGGTGACATGTTGTCAATAACCATATCACTTGATTTCTCAGAAATGTCACCCTCCTGCATGCCTGAGGTGTGTTGAGTTTACAGGGAGAAAAAAGCCTGTCCCTCTTCTGACACATCAGTATTAAAGAACAAGGAAAACACTGCTGTTTTGTAATTGTTCTGTTTAATAAGCGACAGCACATTTTCAGCTTCAGATATATGGAGCATGGTAAGATCAAATTTGGCTTTGGTCATAGATCTCAGGCTCTCTCACCTAGTGGAGGCAGCATATGCCTCTGTCAGCCTAATGACCTGAGGCTCTAATTTAACCTGGATTTTGCTGTCTCCCTTTGTGACCGTTTTTCAGTCTTTCTCTTCCTCCTTTCTCCTTATGTGTTTTTCTTCGCTTGTTCTCTGTAAATGTCTGGTGTGTGAAAATAAGGGTCGGGCCTCAAAAAGTCATACAGCTGGCCTGACCAACAACCACTGGCTCAAATTAAGCACTGGATCTTCAGGAGTAATATAGCAACCCTGCCTTTTCAACATGAGATACAAGGGGGTTGAACAGGGGCTGCAACTGGGTTTTTCTTGCAAAATACACCTTTTCCCAACCAGTCATGTTTTAAGTTTTCACATTCTTTACGCAAGAGATGTTTACTGAATCAGGTTTATATGGGCTGTTGTGATCATAGGCAATATAACATCTTTTTCCTCTTAATGTAGTGTTTAAGGCCACTTACATTCAATGATACAATCAACACCGCTCTGGGCCATAGTAACAACAGACTTGGTGCAGAAGGGATGAAACTTGTAACCTACCAATCCTACAAATGGTAATATTTAGGTTAAAGGTATATGGCAATCGATGAGTAGTCATACAGGGAGTTATCTAGACTGTCTTATAAAGGCAATACAAGCAATGCTAGTGTGTGCACAGAGGGCATTCATCAACTGCGAATGCAAATGTGGTATTCAGAGGTATGGGGAGTGTAAACTGTCTCTGGACTAGGAGAGTAGTGCAAACAAGGAAGAGATGAAGATGAAGTGTGTAGCTGAAAATGGGAGGATTCGCCAATAATATTTAAATGAATCCTGAGTCAACAGTGAAGCAGAGCAGTACCAAAACTGCTAAACCTTTGAGCTAGCATGGTAACTGAGTGCCTACCAGGATGAACCAGTGGGAGTACTTAGGTGACATAATCTAAGTAATTCACAGAACCCGGCTATAGTGAATTTCAAGATGTAACTTAAAGAGCGGATTGTGGCTGGTGCACACTTCTAAGATTTTTGCTTATATTGTGAATATGAAAAGACAGCCAATTATGTTGAAACTTGAAACATGTAGATTTCAGGAGTGCCAAGGTAGTTCCACACCCAGCCACAGGGTGTGTAGGCTGTGAGCCAACTGGTCCACAGTGGATAAATAGAGCAGAAGGAACCACGGCACATCCAAATATTCACCAGCACAGGGCCAGCTATGTACCAAAGAGAACCAGAAGAGGAAAAAGGCAAAGCATTGGAATCAAACAGAGCAAAGACAGGAGTCATTACGAGATCGACCATACGACAAATCAAAAACTAGACCATAATGTCCAGGAGGTGACAACTGTTTCAAGTAATTTCTGTGTGACAAATTTATCTAATAAAATCTTGGACACACACCAATTGAGTATTCTTAATAAAGGACTGGGTTTCGTACCGATATCTACGCCTGACTACACGGAGTTACACATTAACCTATTTAAGTTTGTACGTAAATGCGAACTATTTAAGTACTGTACTGACAAACAAAGTATGACCAATTTAGCTGTCAGCGATTCAATATCTTGTCCATTACTCATCAAGGACATAAAAGACATACATACACTATTGTCCTTTGAAGACACAAGGGACACCAATGATGCACCCACATATGATGAGATCTTACTAGATCTTGGTTGGGGGACCACAGATACATGTCATAGTGGATTAAAACCCACATCACGTTTTGTTCCCACTTTACCGACAGACAACACTATAGATCTCTTTTATAAACAGGTAACTAAAGATTTGTACCATTTGGAATCACGACACAAGAATAGATTTAGAACTATTCCACAGAACATCACTGCTAATGAGCGCGCTGCACTTAGAACCCTATCATAAGACAAAGACATTGTAATAAAGGGGGCAACATTGTGGTCATGAACCGGGAGGATTACGTCACAGAGATCAATAGACAACTGTAGGACAATGTGGCATACTGCAAACTAGCCAGCAATCCTATAGCCAGGGACATAGAGACTAAACTTACCACATGGAGGGATATGGGTCTCCTCACAGACCTAGAGTTCAAATATCTGTTAAACCCAACACCTAGTTTCCCATGTATTTACACACTCCAAAAGATACACAAAACAGCTATCTTCCCTCCTGGAAGACCCATAATTTCGGGGATTAATTCCCCAACCGAGAGACTCTCGGAATACATTGATCTGTACTTACAACCAATTGTACAAAATCTTCCATCATATATCAGGGATACGAAACATCTTCTTTGTTTAATATCAGACTACCAATGGACAGAGGGACACATTCTAGCCACCCTGGATGTTACATCACCTTACACATGCATACCCAAAAAGACTGGCCTGACGGCCATAAGACACTTTTTAGACAAGAGGGATGCCATATGTCTCCGACACTCGGACATGCTACTCGATCTCATACATCTAGTCATGAACAACAATGTCTTCCTACATGAAGGCACATGGTACCAACAGACGCAGGTAGTTGCGATGGGGGCTAAGTTTTCACCCTCACTCGCTAACTTGTACATGGGTTACTACAAACAACAACATATCTGGCGCAACTGTGCATCAGAACTCACGCAACATATCATGTATTGGGGACAATACATCGATGACGTTCTCTTGTTCTGGTCTGGAGCTCATGCAACCTTGGATCTCTTTATCAGTCACCTTAACACTAATGACTTTAACATCCAATTCACTAGTTGTTCAAGTACAGATAATATAGATTTCCTAGACCTGACCATCTATACCAAGAAGGATAAAATCTATACAAAACAGTATAGAAAACCTACAGCGACTAACTCCATTTTACATGCTACCAGTTCCCATCCCTCCTCACAAATAAGAGCGATCCCTTACGGGGAGGCAATAAGGGTGAGACGTAACTGCTGTGAGGAGCAAGAATTTACTAACCAACTTGGCATACTGAAACAACGATTTCTCAACAGAGGATACTCAGGACAACTGTGGGTCAAAACACATAAGTGAATCCGCACAATTGACAGAAATACGCTACTAACCAATACCACACCTAGGAAGACCACTAAGAAGAAAAAGGGACTAAGCTTAATCACCCCACATAGCACTATCAGTTCAGATGTCGTTAAAGTCCTAAAGAAAAACTGGCCCATCTTATTGTCTGATGACACCTTAAAAAGTGGTCTAGAGGATAGACCAAATGTTATCTACAGCAGGGGTCGCACCCTGAGAGATAAGTTATGCCACAGCTTTCTACCCAATCTCACCAAGAGCAACTGGATCCCACAACCACCACCTGGTTTCTACAAATGTGGTCACTGCAACATTTGTGAATACACTATGGATAAAACCAAATCCTTTTGTTACAAGACCGGTGTCACGTATCACATTAAACATTTTATGAATTGCAATACCATATTTGTGGTGTACTGTCTCATCTGCATCTGCAAGCACATATATATAGGGAGAACAATCAGACCCTATAAAGAGAGATTACAAGAACATATTCGAGCAATCAAAAATAACAACAAAGAATACCCATTTGCCGTACACTTCAACTCTACACATACTCAGCGGGATATACACAATATCAAAACACAAGGCATTGCCACCCTGTGCGGATGTCCAAGAGGTGGTAACAGGACATTACTACTTAGACAATTAGAAAGTAGGTGGATAATTAAGTTACGAGCAGTAGAGGAGGGTCTTAACAAAGAAAAAGATCTACATGTCTTCCTGTGATTACACTGCGCAGGTTTTTATTCTGTTTACATGTGCACACAGTTATTGCTAATTGCTTGCTATCATCTTGACATTGCATATAGGATATGCACAGTTTATCTTCCTGGTAGATCAAAAATAGGGGGTCTGAATAAGATGTCATGAATGTGTATGTATATTATCAGCCATATGCGAAACATGTTACTAATGATACTGATGGCTATGACTAATTGCATATAGAAGATGTATTTTATGCTTGTATTAACTTGGTTTGAATAACCAAGGTGACGCATATGAATTTATGGATTTGGTCAAAGCAAGCAGACCTTCTGGTTGCCCTTGTGACCCTTGCCCACCACAAATCTTCAAGAACATCCTGCTATCTACTTCTGCTGCCACACCTTTAAGAAGAATCATCAACAACTCTTTAACTTCAGGAACTTTTCCTGCAGACCTGAAAAAGGCATACATACGACCATTATTAAAGAAAACAAACCTAGACCCGCAAGACCCCAACAGCTACAGACCTATCACAAATGGACCTTTCCTGGGCAAATTGATAGAAAGAGCAGCATTAGCCCAGATGTCACGATTCATTGAAGACAATTCTATACTTTCAGACTTCCAAACTGGATTCCACCCAGGAAGAAGCACTGAATCAGCACTCATGGCAATCTGGGACGATCTTAAAAACACAGTCGACCGAAATGGAGTTTCTGCACTACTTCTCTTGGACCTCTCAGCTGCCTTTGATACGGTTGACCATGACACCCTAACTCAAAGACTCCACAAAGCCGGCATACAAGGGATTGCTCCCGACTGGATTACTTCCTATCTCCAAAAAAGACGAATATCATCCACTCGCCCCCCTTCTCGTCCGAACCCTACCTCACAAAAGCAGGGGTCCTCCAAAGGTCAATCATCTCACCTTTGCTTTTCAACATCTACATGATATCTTTACCAGAACTGATCAATGATTTCCAGCTCACATGCTGCAACTATGCAGATGACACACAAATACTACTTAAATTAGAAGACCCCAAAAACATTGAAAACTCACAAATCTTCAGTTGCCTCAGAGCCGTTGATCAGTGGATGACCTGGAGCCATCTCAAACGAAATACCTCCAAAACAGAAATACTCATATGTGGGGACTGGAAAAATTATGACCCTCTGTGCGTCTGGCCTGACGATCTCGGACCACCTCCTCAATTATCCAAGGAAGTTAAAAACCTAGGAATCACCATGGATTCCAAACTAACTATGAATGCCCAAGTAGACAAATTAGCACGCACAAGCTTCATCACATTAAAGACTTTACGACGCATCTTCCCCCACCTCGGATTTCCACACAAGGTGCAAGCTACTATCTCACTTGTACTATCCAAACTGGATTATGCCAATAGCCTCTGCCATGGATCATCTCTATCTGTTATGAAAAAACTACAACGTATCCAGAATTCCGCAGCCAGGCTACTACTACATATAAAGCCGCAAGCCCACATCTCCCCTGCCTTGAGAGCACTACACTGGTTACCCGTTGCCAGAAGATGCACTTTCAAGCTGCTTTGTATCACCCACAAAGCTATACATGGAACAGGACCACTTTTTATCAGAAAGAAAATTACCAAATACATCCAACAAAGAACCCTCTGCTCAAGACTGGCACCCCGCCTTAGAACACCACCATACAAGAAAAAGACTGTAGGTGGTACATCCTTCTCCGTCCAAGCAGCCAAACTATGGAATTCATTACCCCCAACTATAAGAGCCACAGATAACTTTCGTGTCTTCAGAAAACTACTCAAGAGTTGGCTCTTTCCTTCATAACCACCTTTTTCAAACAACTATGAACTGCATATGCCTATGTGGATAAATATTTGTTTCAGATTATATGTATATTTCTATTTATTTATAGTTTCTTTAACGATAAAATACACACACACTCTTTAAACCTGTCTGACTAAGTATTTTTTACCCATGATTCTAATTATGTATTGTATGTGCATATGTGTGTATTCATGTGTGTGCGCGTATATATATATATATATATATATATGTGTGTATGTATGTGTATATGTTGTTTCTGTGCTTGGCATGTTGGTGGATCATTGCATGGCTCCTGGTTTTTGGGTTGTTATACTAGATATCTATGAATTCCTGCTCTCATCTTATCACACTTATCTACTCATCACTCTTATGTCAAACTATCCTCCATTCTCACTCTGACTCATCCCAAATCCCTTCTACCACTTTCATCTCCTAAATATCTCTGCCTAAGCTCTTACCTCCACATCTAACTCACCAAACCTCACTCTACCTCTGTGACCTCCCACACAACCCTACTAAATTCTCCTGCATTCATCTCACCCTGCTACTATGCTCTCCCTAACCCTTCCACATATTCTTCCCCCCCACCCCCCCTTTATTCATCCCAAGCCTTTGGGTTGAGTAAATGAAGGATATACTCCCAATTAACACTTCTGGATTTCTTTCCTCCTCCACCCCTCCATTACTCCAGTCAATCTAACTAACAAACTCTCATATCCGCGGCTCAAATGAACTCCTAATAATACTAAAACTGTACTCATTATTAAACAATACTAATCCATCACTAATTCTTGTTGGGTTCAGGAGTAGCGTGCTACTCATCGAAAAGCTCTTCGACGCCTCGTCAGGGGTAGTAAGCGCTATATAAATACGATTACAATACAATACAATACAATATGTACAATATGTATTGATTGATGTTAATAATGCATATTCCAGTGTCCTGCCATAGAACTCCATTCTTATTGGTCTGCATAGTCATGCTGGTTAACATTAGATTATCACTACACCTTTAAAATGATAGAATACTATAGGTCACAAACGGTGTCACAATCTGGGTATCTTCTATCAATCTACCTCTATACCTGACAAACATTACTGAGGAATTGACATCTGAACTATTTTGATTGTATCCCTTTTACGTTTTCTCATTGCAAGATGGCAGCCACCGAAAAAGTGGAGCTCATATTATTGTCCTTTCTTTATGTTCATTACGCTGGTTAAGTATAAAACGCCAGTTTAAACAGCACCAGTGTAGAACACACATTCTGCGAGCCACACGCGTACACGGACCACTTTACGGGTAAGGATTTATTTCCGCATTTATTTTCTCAAAGTTCTGTCCTGCCGAATGTATAGTTCAAACGAATTTCGAGGCACGCTCATTTATCCTTTTACTTATATCACCTTACACTAAAGTATAAGCCAGGCTAAAATAACTGATGACGGCGTGTTTTTGTATATTAACAGGCAGCGTCTTGAAAAAGACATATTGTATAGTCACTATCACGTGGGCTGGACACATGTCCGGTTGGTTCCACAGCACGAGAGCGCGGAACCGCTTACTTGAAAATACAACGCATGCTGGACATACACGATCCTGGCATGTGTGCTATGTATTTACACTGCGTAACAATACGCTAGCCATATGTTTCAAATACAATATATTTTGGCATCCTACATATCGATGAGCAACATCCTGCATAAGAAATATGAAATATGTATATACTTTTTTCTATGGTTATAGATGCATGTGCGGCTTCTATACAGCGCAAGGGCGCGTTACCACACACTTTAAACACAACACATGCCGGACATACATGGTCTAGGCTCATGTTGCTTTCTCTTTATAATGCAAGTTAGTACGCTTATGCACATACTTTAGATATAACGATTTCCGGTTACTTAAAGCGTAACCTAGCTGGCACCGAACAGAATTTATTCGGTGGTTCCACAGTATGGAAGCAAGTGGTTCAGCCACGGTTCTTTACGATTTTGGTACTCTGTAATTGGTATCTCCCAAAAAATAAATTCTTATTTTATTAATTAAGACGCAGCGTACATTTAATATGCCTGTTTTCTACTCTCTTATTTACTTCAAACACTTGGCCAATGCCATTGATGATTCCTTTTTTCGCTCCTTTTCTCCTACGTATAGACGTACTATGGTCTGGGTGCAACCATTGATATAATTCTATAGTGCACCAGTGACTTCAACATGGAGTACCTTCATACACTAAAGGACTCTTCGCTCTGAGGCCCATATTTATACTTTTTGACGCTAAACTGCGCTAACGCAGTTTAGCGTCAAAAAATTTAGCGCCGTCTAACGCCATTCTGAAGCGCCATGCGGGCGCCGTATTTATGGAATGGCGTTAGCCGGCGCTAGCAGACCGGCGCTGCCTGGTGTGCGTGGAAAAAAACCACGTAGACCAGGCAGCGCCGGCGTAGGGGGAAAATGGCGTTAGGGCGTTTTTAAAATGGGACAAGTCAGGTTGAGGCAAAAAAATCGCCTCAACCCGATTTGCGCCATTTTTTTCGACGTCCAGACGCCATTTAAATGACTCCTGTCTTAGTAAAGACAGGAGTCATGCCCCCTTGCCCAATGGCCATGCCCAGGGGACTTATGTCCCCTGGGCATGGTCATTGGGCATAGTGGCATGTAGGGGGGCACAAATAAGGCCCCCCTATGCCACCCAAAAAAAATTAAAAAAATAAAAAATTATACTTACCTGAACTTACCTGAATGTCCCTGGGATGGGTCCCTCCATCCTTGGGTGTCCTCCTGGGGTGGGCAAGGGTGGCAGGGGGGGGCCCTGGGGGCATGGGAGGGCACCTGTGGGCTCATTTTGAGCCCACAGGCCCCTTAACGCCTACCCTGACCCAGGCGTTAAAAAGTGGCGCAAATGCGGGGTTTTTTGACCCGACCACTCCCGGGCGTGATTTTTGCCCGGGAGTATAAATACGACGCATTTGCGTCGCCGTCATTTTTTTAGACGGGAACGCCTTCCTTGCATCTCATTAACGCAAGGAAGGCATTCACGCAAAAAAATGACGCTATTTGCCCATACTTTGGCGCTAGACGAGTCTAACGCCAAAGTATAAATATGGCGTTAGTTTTGCGCCGAATTTGCGTCGAAAAAAACGACGCTAATTCGGCGCAAACGGAGTATAAATACGGGCCTGAATGCTATATTATGGACATAAATGGTACATTTTGAGTACCATATACTATATCAGCAAGGTATGTCCTTTAAGGTTAATCTTGATCTCCTATGCACTACTCTCATTGGGGTCACGCAAATATATAGTTGTGCATCTTTTGAGGTAAACTGTACTCTCAAACATTCACTTTTCTCTATCATTATTGTCTTTCACTAAATATAAATAATACTATGGGGAGCACTAATCAGTCTACTTCCTATTCACCATATACTGTGGTAAATATAATTAAATGCATGAAGAATTCTTCCGCAATCTACACAGCCAAATAATCTGGTTTATCACATTTCGGGTGCTAGTTAAGACCTTACACTAGACAATTGGAACTACTAGCTAGTTTACCATTGTATTTGAACATTGTTCCACAGCCTTGAAAAAGTTGTTACGACGAAACATGTGTCGGCTGTCTTCACATTGAACACTCTGGCTGATGTCACAATGGATAAACTAAATGGAAGAATAAAGGACACTATTTTGAATATTTGGATGTGCCGTGGTTCCTTCTGCTCCAGTGAATTTCAAGATGACAACTCGAGTAACGGGATCAGAGGCATTTGCACACACATCCATATTCCCCCACAAATAACCACCTTTCTGGATCGCATATAATTGAACAGAGATCATCATAGACCTCACCTAATAGTGTGGAGTATTCAGGCATATGTTATTGTCTTGATAATTGTGTGAGGCACAGCTAGTCGCATCCTGCTATTAAGACTCTTATCTTTGTAATGCAACACACTGTTGCCCAGGACGCCCAGGTGGCCAGGACATAACCGTTACGTCCAGAGAGGGGCCAACGGGGGAAGCGCTAGTACTCCCCTCGGGGGCCTGGCACCCCCCTCCCCTGGGCAGGGATGGAAGGGGAATCGCTTCCCCTTCCACCCCCACCTCTCCATGGCCCCCTGTCACGTCTGAGGATGTCAGTGCACAATTGCGCGCTGACCTCATCAGAGGCTGCCCCCACCGCGCTGGAAGAGGAGGAGAAATGCAAAAGCATTTCTCCTCCGATCACGTGGAGGAGAGGAGAGAGGCATGAAAGGAGAGGAAAGGCCTTTCCTCTCCTTTCATGTCTGTCTCAGCATTTCTGTTGCCTGATTGCGATGCGATCGGGCAACAGAAATGCCACTAGACACCAGGGAATGTTTTTTTTTTTTGTAATTGAATAAGGGAAGCGGCCCCTTGGGCAAGGGCTGTTCCCCAGGGCGGCAATTTATTTATAGGCCAATTCTGACCCCCCCCCTCCCGGGGCAGGTCGGCCTATTATAATTAGGCTCATCTGCCCCGGGGGGGGGGCAGAAAAACCTAGACACCAGGGATTTTTTTATTTTATTTTAATTTTTTATATATGGGGAGTGACCCCTTAGGCAAGGGTCACTCCCCTGGGGGCAAGTTGTTGTTAGGCCATTTAAGCAGATCGGCCTATTTTTGTTAGGCCAATCTCCCCCCAAGGGGGGCAGAAACCACTAGACACCAGGGATTATTATTTTTTTGCATCAATTTCACACAAGGGTAGCAACCCCTTAGGCAAGAGTCGCTCCCCTGGGGGGGGATTTATGTTAGGGTTCAAATTGGCCTATTTCTATTAGGCCAATCTGCCCCGGGGGCAGAAACCACTTAGGCACCAGGAATTGGTGTGTGTGTATTGTTTGGGGGGCAACCCCTTGGGCATGGGCCACTCCGCAAGGGGGGCATATTACTGTTGGCCATATCTGCACCACAGGTAGCAGATCGGCCTATTTTTGGAAGGCCCATCTGCCCCCAAGGGAGGCAGAAAGCCCACCAGAGAAGATTTCTTTTCCATACCCTCACCCCAAATAAATGGGGCCAAAGTTGTTCTGCCCACTGTTGGGCAGATGGGACAATTACCCCGGATCCACTCCCCGGTAGTGGCAAAAACCATACTAGATGCCAGGGACTTAAAAAATATATATATAAAATAGTGGGGTGGTGGCTACCAACCAGTATGGGCCTGGTTTGTCCCCACCCCAACTGAAGGGGGTAACAGTCTTTCAGATCTCCCCCTGCACACTAAAACATCTTATCCCAAAGCAACCAACAGGACACTTGATTATTTTAAGTTTTGGTTTTACATTTGTGCCATGAGAGCTGGGCTAACACTCAAAATCGTCCCACTTGGAATGGTGAGGGCTGCACTTTTTGGACTTTAAGACGCTGCCATGTAGAAAAATCCACAAGACCTAGACACAACTGAAAACTAAACATCTGGGTGATTCCAGGGTAGTGTGCTTCACATGCACCCGCACCATTTTCCTACCCACAATGCCCTGCAAGCCTCCAACTTTGCTGGAAATCACACATTTTTCCCACATTTTTGTTAAGGAATCTTCTGGAATCTGCAGCAATCCACAAAATTCCTACCACCCAGCATTGTCTCATCTATACCGATAAAGATGCTGCTGCACTTGTCAGCCTAAAAGTGATTTTTTTAAACTGCCCTTCTGGACCCACTTTGATTCCCCCTCAATTTCAACATGTTTTTGTCTCTACCCTGTCACAGGCACTTGGCCCAACTACACAAGTGAGGCATCATTTTTACTGGGAGACTGAGGGAAACATTGGATGGTAGGAAATCTGTCCCGGTGCGGTGATCCAACACAGAAATGTGGAAAAATGGGATTTATTTGGGCTAAATTTGAGGTTTGCTGGGGATTCTGGGTAAGAAAACATTGGGGGATCCACATAAGTCACACTTCCCTGGTGCCCCCCCCTTCTGCAAAAACAGGTAGTTTTGTATTTGACAATTTTGATGTGTCTAGATAGTGTTTTGGGGCATTTCCTTTCACGGGCACTAGGCCTACCCACACAAGTGAGGTACCATTTTTATCGGGAGACTTGGTGGAATGTTAGGTGGAAGGACATTTGTGGCTCCTCTCAGATTCCAGAACTTTCTGTCATCAAAATGTGAGGAAAAAGTGTTTTTTTGGCCAATTTTTGAGGTTTGCAAAGGATTCTGGGTAACAGAACCTGGTGAGAACCCCACAAGTAACCCCATCTTGGATTCCCCTAGGTGTCTAGGTTTAAAAAATGTGCAGGTTTGGTAGGTTTTCCCTAGGTGCCGGCTGAGCTAGAGGCCAAAATCCACAACTAGGCACTTTGCAAAAAACACATCAGATTACAATGTAAAAATGTGATGTGACCATGTTATCTTTCCTGTTGCGAGCATTAGGCCTACCCACACAAGTGAGGTACCTTTTTTATCGGGAGATTTGGGGAAACACAGAATAGCAAAACAAGTGTTATTGCCCCTTGTCTTTTTTTACATTTTTTCCTTCCAAATGGAAGACAGTGTGTATAAAAGACGTCATTTGAGAAATGCACCGTAATTCACATGCTAGAATGGGGACCCCGGAATTTAGAGATGTGCAAATAACCACTGCTTCTCAACACCTTATCTTGTACCCATTTTGGAAATACAAAGGTTTTCTTGATACCTATTTTTCACTTTTTATATTTCAGCAAATGAATTGATGTATACCTGGTATAGAATGAAAACCCATTGCAAGGTGCAGCTGATTTATTGGCTCTGGGTACGCAGGGTTCTTGATAAACCTACAAGCCCAATATATCCCTGCAACCAGATGAGTCCATCAGACGTAACGGTATATGCTTTAAAAATCTGACATTCCAGGAAAAAGTTACAAAGTAAAACATTGGGAAAAATTGCTGTTTGTTTAACTCAATTTCAATATTTTCTTATTTCAGCTGTTATTTTCTGTAGGAAACCCTTGTAGGATCTACAAAAATTACCCCTTGCTGAATTCAGAATTTTGTCTACCTTTCTGAAATGTTTAGCTTTCTGGGATCCAGCATTGGTTTCACACCCATTTCTGTCACTAACTGGAAGGAGGCTGAAAGCACAAAAAATAGTAAAAATAGGGCATGTCCCAGTAAAATGCCAAAACTACTGTGTTGAAAAATTGGGTTTTCTGATTCAAGTCTGCCTGTTTCTGAAAGCTGGGAAGCTATTGATTTTAGCACCATAAACCCTTTGTTGATGCCATCTTCAGGAAATAAACTACAAGCCTTCTTCTGCAGCCCTTTTTCCCATTTTGTAAAAAACAAAATGACATTTTCATTGTATTTTGGCTAATTTCTTGATCTCCTTCAGGGGAACCCACAAAGTCCAGGTACCTCTAGAATCCTTAGGATGTTAGAAAAAAAGGACACCAATTTGGCATGGTTAGCTTATGTGGCAAAAAGTTATGAGGGCCTTAGCGCAAACTGCCCCAAATAATCAAAAAAAGGCCTGGCACCAGAGTGGAAAAGGCCTGGCAGCGAAGGGGTTAAAGGTAGGTAAGTTGGGAACGTTTGTTGTTCTAAAAAGTGGTTTATGGTTCTAAAATGTTTGGGGACTGTTTCTCTAGAGTAATCAATAATCAACATTAGAACATTGGAAGTTGGCAGCTCCATTGAAAACAATGGAGTGCTGCGGGCTTTTACTGGCCGGTAAAAGCCTGCAGCGCCAACATTCCAATGGGCTTTGTTCACAGCAGCAGCTGTGAACAAAGCCTCAGGGAGCCCGAGGGGATTCTAATCCCCTCGGGCTCCGTGAGCAATTTGTTTTTTTTAAGGGAACATTCTGCCCTGAGTGGCAGAATGTTCTAATAGCCTTAGAACCCGCCGTAGCGGGCTCTACCGGCTATTAAAGGCCCTTTCCCTTGTTAAATGCCCTTGCCTTCGGCTCGGGCATTTAACTCGGGAGCGGGCCTTTAATAGCCGGTAGAGCCCGCTACGGCGGGTTCTAAGGCTATATTAGTTATGGAGTGTTAGTAGTGCCTCAGCATTGGTCCTGAATCCCCTGCTGATTAGCGACTAATCAGTGATGTGTGCCTTCTGTTTTTAATAACACCACTGATTAGTCCAGTACCCTTCGATGGCTTATACCAAAAGTTAACGATGCATCTCTGCTGCCTATTTACTCACAAAGCATATTTCAGTCAGTGATGAATTCTCTGGTATGAGAGCACGTGTCAACATGGATTCTTCCTGCCAGCTTGTGTTTTCGTTCTAATGCCGATTTACCACCCACAACAAATCCTGAATGTCTTTAGAAATAACCAGTAAGATGGCTCGATCATGCTGCATCTTCCCTGTACTATCAAACTTCTTCCTTAGGCATTTCAGGCTTGAGGGAGCAAGCAACTACCTCCACTGAGGCTGGGTTACCCCAGCCAACATCTGACATTGGGTGCCCCAGTCAATGCCCGATATTTGGCTGTCCCATCCCAGTTGTTGTTTTTTACTTTAGGTGGCACAGCTTGGACCTCTGAATGGCTTCAGTGATTATCTCTATGTGGGCATCAGCACACACAGATGTAAGCGCAACCACCTCCCCACCACTCAAGCCTGCCCTTTACAATCAGTTCTCTGCCCTCACTGCCACGTTTAGCTTCTTGGAGCATGGACCACGGTGCAGTCACAGGGAGAATCTGCCTTTCTTCTCTTTATCAGGCTCTGTTTCTGATTCTAATTATTCTAACAGTCTCTTTCCTCATTGAGCTCTCTCCTGACCTTTATGAAGGCAGATTTCCAAGTATTACCCAAAGATAACTAACATTCGAAATCAGGGTACTGTTTAGGACTGAATATCTTCTCACCTTGATAAAAGAGATTAAGGTATCAGACTTTCCCCTTTCTATTGAACTAAATGTATCCTCTCAAAAAGGCATCCCTCATGGCTCCAACATTGCTCCTTTACTCTTGGGCGGATACCACAGCCCCTCTACCAGAGCTCATCAACTTACTTAACTTAAGTGTAAAAACCTTGTGGATACCTGCAGCTTTCAAACATCTTACCAATGGAAGCCTCAGAGGCATCTGAAGTTCATCTTCTCTGAGATTCTTAGCTACATATGGTAGTCTAATTATGACTGCATCGAGATATGTTCTCACAATCTCTGGTCTCAACAAACCTCTTTAACAAAAACATAAAAAACTTGGGAGTGATCAGAGACCTTAACCTCTCCCTCTGATGATTGGCTAATGAAATTAGAAACAGTGCCTTCATATACCTTTAGTATACTATATTGTGGCTTTTTTACCCACTGCTAGATTCCACCATAAGTGATTACATGTGAATTTGCAGAAAAACAACTCTGCTGAAACTGGTCCTGATGAAGCTGTTCATTGAACTGGTGTCCATCATAATTTTCACTTTGAATGACTGTCATCAGACCAACAGACTTAACCTGGTGAAGGCCCTTCCTAGCGAAAATCAGTTGGTGGCAGATTGGTTTAATGGTGCAGATCACAATTGCACTAATGCTGTCTCATTTATGCTACATGAAGGGTCTCTAGATTGGGGCCCTCTCAATACCTATTCTGCAGGCTACAATGAATTCAAAATGTCATGGCCTGGCAGGTTTTACACCTGCTCCCACAATACTACATCTTTTCTGCCCTCCAAGGCCTGCGGTGGCTGTCAATTGCAAGAACTATGGGGGTGATTCTCACCCTGGCGGGCGGCGGAGGCCGCCCGCCAGAGTTCCCCCCTCCAAAATACCGCTCCGCGGTCGAAAGACCGCTGAGGGTATTTTGGCTTTTGCACTGGGCTGGCGGGTGACCGCCAAAAGGCCGCCCGCCAGCCCAGTGCAAACCACCCTTCCCACGAGGACGCCGGCTCAGAATTGAGCCGGCGGAGTGGGAAGGTGCGACGGGTGCAGTGGCACCCGTCGCGTATTTCAGTGTCTGCAAAGCAGACACTGAAATACAAAGTGGGGCCCTCTTACGGGGGCCCCTGCAGTGCCCATGCCATTGCCATGGGCACTGCAGGGGCCCCCAGGGGCCCCACGACAACCCATACCGCCATCCTGTTCCTGGCGGGAGAACCGCCAGGAACAGGATGGCGGTATGGGGGGTCAGAATGACCCCCTATGTCTTTTGAAGCCTTTTGTTTCACTTACTGGGTGATCAATGAACCATGATTGACCTTCCGGAGCTACCACAGACAAGAAGCCTCTGATAAAGAATTACCAGCTCAGTGGGGTAGCGCAAAAATGTGCCCCCCTGCAGAATTGTAATTGTAATTGGATTTATATAGTACTTAATAGCCATGACGAGGCTTCATAGCACTTTTTGGCAAGTAGCACACTAAACTGGATCCCAAAACAATTAGTGGTGGATTAGTTTAGGGCTTTATGAGGTAATTTGAGTGGTGGACATGTGAGTCTGTTAGTTGGATTGAATAAAATAATGACAGGATAGAGGAGGGAAGAATCTAAAAAGTGTAAATGCTGATGTGTATGACTCTGTTAGTGCACTAGAAGCCTGCTAAACAGGCCCCAGTGCCCGTGCTCTCTCCCTAAATTGTTATTTTGACTTGGCAATTACCTCATGAGCAAGACTTTAAACCCTGTAAGGCCCCAGTAGATGGTTTCCAGGGTACCCAGGACATAGATGGTAAAGGAGTCCCCAGAGCTGCAGCACAAGTTCGTGACACCCTGGATGACCCTCTCAAGACACTGATGGCAGGCCTGCCATTGCTGACTGCTAGAGTGGTGAAAAGTGCTCTAGTTCGACTGTACCCTTACCAAGAGTGGCACAGTCCCATGCACTTATATGTATGTCAAACACCCCTAAGGTAGGACTCTGAAACCCAGGAGGCAGGGTGTATTACATTTAAGGTGCAGACATATAAGCACGAGCTTCCATGGCTCAATAGCATCCTTCCCATTAAGGTACACTATAAGTGCAGGCCGGTCCGTAGGATGACGTGGGACTTTAGTCCCTATTTACCACGGATGCTTGCTCCCTGATGGCACTGCCTAGATATGTTGAGTTTGGTGTCATACAACATGCCTTCTCTCCCCTAACATGATTCTCGTGTAAAGGGACAGCTGACATAACCCAAGTGGCACACTATTGCAAGGCTACCTGTTTCCCAACCTTCTTGTGCTCTGGCTGAGCAGCTTGTGCTTATTCCTGCACTTGCTGCGGCCAAGACTGGTTTCTGACCTCCTGCCAGGCAGCCTGGGTTCTCCCAGGAGTCAGAACAAAGGGCTGAGGCAGGAAGGAGGTTGCACTCCCCTCAGCCAAGCTAGTGAATAGATCAATCAGGGTGGTGAGCTCCAAAGCCTTCACTGCCCCTGAAAGCCACTAGCTCTTTCCTCCAGTGAGGAAATGTAGGAGGCTGACCTGGTTTATAATAGGTACCAATGGTACTTACACCTTGTGCCAGGTCCAGTTATCCCTTATTAGTAGATTAGTAGTGTTCTAACAGCTTAGGCTGATAGAGGTAGCTATAGCAGAGCAGCTTAGGCTGAACTAGGAGACATGCAAAGCCCCTACTATACCACTGATATCATATAGGTACTATATCATAAGAAACGCAATACTCAGAGTTACAAAAAATAAAGGTACTTTATTTTAGTGACAATGTGCCAGAAATATCTCAGAGGATATACTCCTTTAGGAGGTAAGTAAAATAATCCAAATATACACACAAACCAAAATCAGGTAAGTAAAACAGTCTGAAAGTAGTGCAAACACTGTAGAATGCCATAGGATGCAATAGGCCTAGGGGCAACACAAACCATATACTAAGAAAGTGGAATGCAAACCACAAATGGACCCCTAGGCTAGTGTAGTGTGTATAGGGTCGCTAGGAGTGTAAGAAAACACTAAGGTTGTCCAAGATACCCCACCCCAAGAACCTGAAAAGTAGGAGTAAAGTTCTACTATTTCCCCAGAAACACACTAAACTCGTGACAGAGGATTCTGCAAAGATCACCACAGACTGCAAAGCACTGAAGACGGATTCTGGGACCTGAGGATCTGCAAAGGAAGGAGACCTAGTCCAAGAGTCGTGAAAGTGTCCAGGGGGGGTAGGAGCCCACTAAACCCCAGATGAAGGTGCAAAATGCTTGTTCTGGATGGAAGAAGCTGAAGATTCTGCAGCAACGAAAGGAGCTAGGAACTTCTCCTTTGAGCAGAAGATGTCCCACGGAGTGCTGGAAGATGCAGAGTTGTTTCTTTGGAGAAAGACTGCAAACAAGCCTTGCTAGCTGCAAGAGTCACAGTAGAGAAAAAAGGGTGCTGCCCGGGCCCAGGAAAGACCAGGATGTCGACACTTCGGAGAGGAGACAGAGGGGGCCCTCAGCAACACAAAGAGCCCATGCACAAGAAGGTAGCACCCACAAAAGCACTTGAACATGGGTTCAAGAGGTCTGAACATGGCCGTCATCTCAACACTACAAAAGAGGGTCCCACGAAGCCGGAGGTCAACTCAAGGAGTTGAGCAATGCAGGACAGAGTGCTGGGGACCTGGGCTTGGCTGTGCATGAAGTATTCCTTGCAAAAGTGCACAGAAGCTCTAGCAGCTGCAGTTCACTGGATTACTGTCTGGAGAGGGGAGGCAAGGACTTACCTCTTCCAAATTTGGACAGTTGGACCTCTGGACAGTTTGGGTCACTTGGGTCCACCACCTGTGTTCCAGGGGCCACACTCGTCAGGATGAGAGGGGTCCCAGAGTACCGGTGATGCTAAAGTTTGGTGCCTGCTGGAGCAGGGGGAAGATTCTGTCAACCCAAGGGAGATTTCTTTGTGGCTTCCAGTGCAGGATGAAGGCAGGCAGTCCCCAAAGCATGCACCACCATGAAACAGTTGAGAAAGCTGGCAGGATTAGGTGCTACAATGTCGCTGGTAGTCTTCTTGCTACTTTGTTGCAGTTTTGCAGGTGTCCTGGAGCAGTCATCGGTCGATCCTTGGCAGAAGTCGAACAGAGAGATGCAGAGGAACTCTGATGAATTCTTGCAAGTCATTATCTGAGGAAAAGCCCACTGGAGAGACCCTAAATAGCCCTCAGAGGCCACCTAGTGAGGTAAGCACCTATCAGGAGGGGTCTCTAATGTCACCTGCTGGCACTGCCCACTCAGAGGCCTCCAGAGTACCCTCCCACCTCTGGATTCAAGATGGCAGAGGTCTGGGACACACTGGAGGAGCTCCCCTTTCTTTTGTTCAATTTCGCGCCAGAGCAGGGACTGGGTGTTCCCTGAACCGGTGTAGACTGGCTTATGCAAGGAGGGCACCATCTGTGCCCTTCAAAGCATTTCCAGAGGCTGGGAGAGGCTACCCCTCCCCAGCCTTTAGCACCTATTTCCAAAGGGAGAGGGTGTAACAACCTCTCTCAGAGGAAATCCTTTGCTCTGCCTTCCTGGGACTGGGCTGCCTGGACCCCAGGAGGGCAGAACCCTGTCTGTGGGGTGGCAGCAGCGGTAGCTGCAGAGAAAACCCCAGACAACTGGTTTGGCAGTACCCGGGGACCATAGTGGAGCCCCGGGGTTGCATGGGATTGGCACCCCAATACCAAATCTGGCATGGGGGGACAATTCCATGATCTTAGACATGTTACATGGCCATATTCGGAGTTACATTGTGAAGCTACATATGGATATTGACCTATATGTAGTGCACGTGTGTAATGGTGTCCCTACACTCACAAAGTCCGGGGAAATTGCCCTGAACTATGTAGGGGCACTCTTGCTAGCCCTCACACTTAGTAACTTTGCACCTAACCTTTACTAAGTGAGGGTTAGACATATAGCTGACTTATAAGTTACTTAAGTGCAGTGTAAAATGGCTGTGAAATAACGTGTGTGTTATTTCACTCAGGCTGCAATGGCAGTCCTGTGTAAGATTTGTCTGAGCTCCCTATGGGTGGGAAAAGAAATGCTGCAGCCCATAGGGATCTCCTGGAACCCCAAAACCCTGGGTACCTAGGTACCATATACTAGGGAATTATAAGGGTGTTCCAGCATGTCAATTAGAATTGGTGAAAATGGTCTCTAGCCTATGGTGACAGTTTTAAAGGCAGAGAGAGCATAAGCACTGAGGTTCTGATTAGCAGAGCCTCAGTGACACAGTTAGTCACTACGCCGGTACACACATTTAGGCCACAAACTATGAGCACTGGGGTTCTGGCTAGCAGGATCCCAGTGAGACAGGCAAAAACAAACCGACATCCATGTAAAAATGGGGGTAACATGCCAGGCAAGATGGTACTTTCCTACAGGAAACAGCCCTCCTCCTGCCCCAGGCACATTTGCTTGTGGTCCAGTGGGAAATTAGGTATGCAGGGCTGTGCAAACCCCGAGCAGGCTGACCACAACTCTAAAGTGAGCAACCTCGGCTGTGCATTGAGTTTTGATTTCTACAACCTTATGAGTGGCAGAATAGAGGGTTCTGGGTAGTTAATGGTGACCTGTCCCACCGGATTTGGTCACCTCAAGGACAGATTAGATGTAGGAGCTAGCTACCCATTAGCCACTAGCCTCCACATCCCTACCTTCCCTAAATCCAGGATTTAAGGGACACTCCTGACACCAGAACTTCAGATCCAATCAACCAACTTTGTAGAAGGACCTAAAGAAGCTCTGAGTCATTAATAAATAGACTATTTCCCATGCTACAAAGCAAAAGAGGGAAACTGTCCCTGAGGCAAAAGACTGGGAACTGTATGACTGACCTTCGTCCTTAGCCAAATCTCCTCACACTGGACCAGAGGGACACCTGTGGAAGCCAGATGAACCTTCAGTCTCCCTTGGACTGGCAGCACCAGTCTCCTGCAAAGTTCAGGAAAAAACAGATGCAGGATCCGATGTTTTACTGGCCATCGGGCGCATCTTACTGGCTACCTCCCCGCCGGGTCCATTGTGACTCTCTTCACTTGGCTGATGGGTAGAAACCACGGTTTCCACCATTAGCCCAGCGGGAAAGTGGCAGCAGCATTGTCATTGGCTCGTAATCGAGATGGTAGCATTGCGGCTTCTCACAGGGGCACCAGTACCCTTGCAATGCACACTATCTCCACAGTAGACAGCGAGCACTGCAAGAGTGCTGGGCTGGGGGACCCCTGCACTGCCCATGGGCTGTACAGGAGTCCTGTGGGCCCCTCCACCTTTCTCTGCATGCAGCGCCGCTCCGGCTGATTGCGACCTGCACCCATTGTCAACCCGTTGTAATCACCTATCCCAGCGGAGACAGCAGTACCTTGGCGGTCTGACCTACACGGTTGTAATGTTGCAGTCGTAACCACCACTGCGAGGCTGGCAGTCTCAAAACCGCCAGCCATGTGATGAGGCCCTTAATGTTCGCTTGACCACTGTCAACATCTCTTGTGTTACATTTGTCCCCCGATGTCTCTTGCACATTGGTATCATGTGTATGAGCTGGAATTTTGTTTGTCCACACATGGAGAGTGTTCATTTGGGCTGCCTTCCTATACCTTTGAATGGCCATGTGTCCATTTTCATGTGGGTAAGTTCCATATAGTTCATCTACATGTGTGACCTATGCTATTGCTGTTATATTTGCTTTCTTGACTTACACCTCCGCATTTGGCCCATGGGCATGGCACTTGTTAGTACTCATGGTTATCCCTGTGATACGCGAGGCTCCAGTACCTGTGCAAATTGTGTTTCTGTGTCATGTGCAAAGTGGCATGTATCCCAGGGCAGCATCTTTCCAGGGGGCCCCCTGATGCCACCATCCCTATTCTGCATGTATTCTTCACATTGTGTGTTTTGGATATTGGTCTCATTATAGATTGTCCATCCCCTTTAGCTTAAATACTCCTGCAAAGTGTGTGGTATGGTGAGTCAATTTGAGGTATGTTACAGAAAAGGGGTGTTTGGGTTCAATGACACATCCATACATATTTGTCTTCATCAGCATGACAGGCCATTGCATGGGATGAATGTGCGGGTGTCACTTCTATTTGTATGGGTGTTTGTTATGTGAATTTGCTATTATGTGAGACAGTGTTATTTTTCATCACTGTTTCTCCAACTGGTATGTGCAGACATGTCTGGTTTTGACAAATGTGGTGGTGCAGTGTGAGTGACGTGACCTAAAGGGGTGGTATGGGGCTAGGATTGTGTCATACGTTGTGTACACATCCGAGCCGGAACACACATGATATCCTTGGTCCACGGAGCACAGCCACCATAGCTGGTGAATGGTGGACTGTCTATTTTCTGTAGAGTTTGTGGTGACATTTAAGTATATTGTGTTACCGTTGTTTTGTCCACGCCGGGGTGGATTTTGGGTGGCATTGATCACCATGAGCAGCGCCAGGATGTGTATGATTGGCTCCATGGCAGCACAGGAAATGTGAAGCTGTGTATGGGTTGATTCTGCACTTTTATCCCTCCCTTTCTGCCAGCTGAGACGTGGTGGTTGGAGTGCCACAGCCACATCAGCAGAAAGCATTATCGTAATCTGACCGACAGGGAACAATGGCAGTCCGTTCTCCAACATGCATATTGTGCTATCTGGCCACCGCAGTGGTCTGCACTGTCTGGCGTTGCCAGTGGAACTGCTGCAGTCTTAGGTCTATGGAACCACATTAATCATAATACGGTGGTCTGACCACAACCGGACGACGATCAGACTGCCACTGCCATGTCGGTCCACGGACAGCCAAACTCGTAAACAGGCCCTTAGTATCCTAATTACATTTTTCTTCATGTTAGAAAAACACAAAAACTCACTGAAAGAAAAAAACAAAGATAAAAGTTATATTATGGTTAGATGTAGAAAAAGACCCAGACTTATTTTTAAAAAGCACTAGAAATTCGCTGTGAAAAAAGAGTACAGAGACGTTATAATCAGGTGACGATGTCAGTCATAACATCAAGTTTTAAAGCCAGAAAGACAATTAAATTTGCAAGTTATAATTTACTCAGCTAACTATGACTTGACCCCCTTCCTTCTTATAACCTAGCACAATACATTACTTATGACAAGTACAATGACATCATGTATAACATATATATAGGGAGAAAGATAGGTAGGAGATATTACAAATTTCCCGCAGACTTTTTTTAAACTTATTAATGCATACCTGTAGTGTGGAGGCACAACGAAACTCCTGGTAAGTCATCTATATCTAGGAAAAGAAGATGAAGAGAGACTATGGGCCAGATGTAGAAAGTCGGCAATTTGCGACTTGCAAATTGCGAGTCCCTGCGACTCGCAATTTGCAAGTCGCAAATTGCTATGCAGTACGGTGTCTCAGACACCGACTGCGACTCGCAATGGGGTCGCAATGACCCACCTCATGAATATTCATGAGGTGGGTCGCAAATTGCGGCCCCATTGCGAGTATAGGCACTCGCAAACATGGAGGCCTGCTGTCGTCAGCAGACCTCCATGTTTGCGACCTGCTTTTCAATAAAGCAGTTTTTTTTTTTTTGAAGTGTAGCCCGTTTTCCTAACAGGAAAACAAGCTGCACTTCAAAAAAACCAAAACCTTTAGTTTCGGTCTTTTTTCAGGGCAGGGAGTGGTCCCTTGAACCACTCCCTGCCCTGAAAAAATATTTTGGGGCCCAGTCACAAACTGGAAGGGGTCCCATGGGGACCCCTTCCAATTTGCGATTGGGTTACCATCCACTTGAAGTGGATGGTAACTGCGATGCCATTTGCGACCGCATATGCGGTCGCAAATGGTATTGCATCCCAATGCGACTCGCAAATAGGAAGGGAACACCCCTTCCTATTTGCGAGTCTGAAATGCATTTTGCGAGTCGGTAACGACTCGCAAAATGCATTTCTGCATTGGGATACGCGTTTAGCGAGTCGCAAACGGCAAATTTTGCTGTTTGCGACTCGCTAAACGTTTGCTACATCTGGCCCTATGATACTTAAAGTTGAGTGAAAAAAAATCTGTGAGTCGTGAAACAGACACAGAGGGTCATTCTGACCTCGGCGGTAAAAGGCGCTTACCGCCGGTCAGAAGACCGCCATAAGACCGCCGCGGTCGCGGTAAACCGCCACGGTCATTCTGACCCGCAACTGGCAAACTGCCAAAAACCCGACATCAACAAAAGTCCGCCACACCAAAGGTCAGCGGGAAACTGGCGATGACCAAACCTCCACCGTCACACCAACAGAAATACGCCCATACCATTCCGACCCACAAATCCCCGTAGCGGTCTTTCAACCGCGGTATTCCATTGGCGGTACACACTGCCACGCTCAAAATACACACACCTTTACAAAACACATCCACATTGGACAATTCAAAAGACACACACCTGAGACACATACACACACCACTCCCACACACCCAATTAAATATAAAACACACACCCACATCACCCACAAACCCCTACGACCACAATTGCGACTGAAGGACAGAGAGAGACAGCACAGAATAGAGTACACCATCAGACAGAGGCAAATCACAACATCACCTACACAATATCCACGCACAAAACACCACACACCACCACACTCACCACACTCTACAACACATACACCACCCCTCACCTCATCCACACCACCCCAAGGCACCCCAAAGACACCCAGGTTCACTGACGCAGAACTCAGGGTCATGGTGGAGGAAATTGTTCGGGTAGAGCCCCAGCTCTTCGGGACACAGGTGCAGCACACCACCATTGCCAGTAAGATGGAGCTATGGCAAAGAATAGTGGACAGGGTCAACGCTGTGGGACAGCATCCACGAAATCGGGACGACATCAGGAAGCGGTGGAACGACCTACGGGGGAAGGTGCATTCCATGGTATCAAGGCACAACATTGCGGTGCAGAAGACTGGCGGCGGACCCCCACCTACTCCCCCAGAATTCACAGCATGGGAGGAGGAAGTCTTGCACATCCTGCATCCTGAGGGCCTCGCAGGAGTAGGCGGAGGAATGGACTCTGGTAAGTCAAATCTTCACTACTTCATTCCCCCCACCGCACCTGCATGTCAAATCATACCCCCACCCTCACCCCCACCCCCATCACACCAACTCCTTGCTAATGGCTCACCATCACAACCCACCCATCCCAAAACCTAGCCCTGCATGCGTCCCCAAAGCATGGACACCCATCACCAAAGCATGCCCACTGCACACACCCATCACCCCCACAAGCCACCGTCACAAAAGCCCCCACAAGGGAATGCCAGCACTGGGGGACACGGCCACCCACCCATTACACGAAATGGCACACACAGAAGCAATAACCATACCCTTATACCCCTGCAGGACCCGAATGCCACCACACTGCCACGGAGGGTCCAGAGATGTCCATCCCACCCCCAGAAGAGGCCCCCAGTGATGACAGCAGCTCTGTCTCCCTGGACCCAGATGACCAGCCCGGCCCATCGGGGACCTCGGGACAGTCGGTTCCCCACAGACAGCCACAGGCTACAGCAGACCTAATCCCCCTCTGGGAACACCAGCACAGCTCCCACCCAGCGGGCCCATGCCTCTGTCTCCAGGACACGTCAATCAGCGGTGTGTCTACCACTACAGGGCACCCAGGTTGACCCACCACCCCAACAACAACCGGGACCTGGGGGCAGTGGTAGTGGGCACACGGTCCAGGGGACAGAGGCCCAGGGAAACAGGGGAACTGGGAGGGCTGCTGTGCGACAGGGGGGGACAGGCCCAGGGAACCGACTCTCCAAGAGGCCCTCTCCTCCATCATGGGAGCATACCACCGCTCCCAGGAGACGATGGCTACGGTACTGGCCAGGTTCCAGGAGATCCAGGTACTGCAGGAGGAACAGAACATGGGGTTCAGAGAGGAACTGCAAAACATTAGTTACGCAATGGGGACCATCGTCGTGGCCCTTAACCAGATAGTCACCACATTGCGGGACCATGTGGCACCACAAAGGGCCCCTGTCACTAGCATGGACCAGGAACAGCCTACCACCTCCGCCGGTGCTAGTGGACAGGAGGCCCCCACACAACGACAGGCCACCAGAACCCCACCTCCTGCAGAAGAAGAACCACCCCGCAAGCGGGCCCTGAGATCTCACAAGAAGACAGAGTAGGATGCCAAGACCCCCGCCAGCAAAGGATACCCCCTGATGTCATCCCACTGTCCCACATTGTCACCCTGTCCAAACTTAAACTGCCCCTGCTCCATCCTTCCACAGGCATATGGACAATGCACCTGTGAGACTGAAAACTGGACTCTGCCATGGACATTACTCCACCATCACCCATCACCGTTTTACAATCATGTTCCTAAATTTAGCACTTTAATAAAATCACTTATTGCACTTAAAAAATTTGGAGTCTGTTTGTATTTTGAACAAATGTATTAGACATAACGGTGCCAAAATGTTCAGTTACATTGTGATGCCAACATACCACTGTCACACAGCTGTAGTCCATGGGCAAACAAAGCAGAGGTCACGCAGTGGGGCCCACAGCTCTGAAAACGGAAGGGAAAGTCACAACTCAGTTAACAGGAACTGGGGGGAAACACATAGAGTAGAGAGGCAGGAGACTTTAAGTAAATGTAAGATGGCGTGGTTGATTCGTACCTGTGTGCTACTGAAAATACTGTTGTATCACTGTGTCCCTGTTGTCTGTGTCGTCCCCGTCGTCTTCCTCCTCTTCACTCTCCACAGGCTCCACAGCTGCTACAACACCACCATCTGGACCATCCTCCCGCAGGAAAGGCACCTGGCGTCGCAAAGCCAGGTTGTGAAGCATACAGCAGGCCACGATGATATGGCACACCTTCTTTGGTGAGTACATTAGGGATCCACCTGTCATATGCAGGCACCGAAACCTGGCCTTCAGAAGGCCGAAGGTTCTTTCTATAATCCTCCTAGTTCGCCCATGGGCCTCATTGTAGCGTTCCTCTGCCCTTGTCCTGGGATTCCTCACTGGGGTAAGTAGCCACGACAGGTTGGGGTAACCAGAGTCACCTATTAGCCACACACGGTTTCTCTGTAGCTGTTCCATCACATAAGGGATGCTGCTATTTCGCATGATGTACGCGTCATGCTCTGACCCAGGGAACTTGGCATTTACATGGGAGATGTACTGGTCAGCCAAACAGACCACCTGGACATTCATCGAATTATAACTTTTCTGTTCCTGTACACCTGCTCACTTTCACTGGGGGGAACCAAAGCCTCATGAATCCCATCAATGGCACCAATGATGTTGGGGATATGGCCAAGGGCATAGAAATCACCCTTCACTGTAGCCAAATCGCCCACCTCAGGGAAAACAATATATCTCCGCATGTATTTCATAAGGGCAGACAACACTCTGGACAAAACCTTAGAAAACATAGGCTGAGACATCCCTGATGATATGGCCACTGTTATTTGGAATGATCCACTTGCCAAAAAATGGAGTACTGACAGAACCTGCACCAGAGGGGGAATCCCTGTGGGTTGGCGAATAGGGGACATCAGGTCTGGCTCCAGCTGGGCACACAGTTCCTGTATAGTGGCTCGGTCAAGTCTGTATGTCAGTATGACATGTCTTTCTTCCATTGTCGACAGGTCCACCAGCGGTCTGTACACGGGAGGATTCCTCCATCTCCTCGCAAGTCCCGGCGGACGGTGCCTAGGAAGGACAACATGGAGCACAGAGTCAAGCAACCCACAGGTACGTAACCACAGCTTGCACAGTACACGATTCGCTATGCATTGAATGGCTTGTATGATTGGCAATGCATGGCCTAGGCCTGTGTGACGCAGTAGAAATTAAGCCATGTGGGCCCTTGAAATTGCGGCTGCCTGACCTGTGAAGTGTGACAATGGGATGTGAGGTCAATGCGCTGGCGTGGCACACCGTAGCGGTAGGCAGTCGAAGACCGCGGCGCAAAGCAGCATTGGTTAACATTGAACCCTATGGGTCTCATGAGCCAATGACGATTAGCCGGCGGTCGCGGTACGCACCGCCGCGGTACGCACCGCCGCGGGCGTGACCGCCATTTTCTATCTGCTTAATCACTCGAGACCTGATCATCCACAGGAGAGGACCTATACTGCAAATGCTGCTGTGACCTCGGTCTGGAAGAGACAATGGCTGCTGCGACTGGGGAAAGGGCCCCTGCCTTCACATCTGAGGAATTGGAGAAACTTGTTGATGGGGTCCTCCCCCAGTATGCGCTACTCTACGGTCCTCCAGACCAACAGTTAAGTACACAGGGAGCACGTTGTATGGGCTATGCCTGTGTTGAGTGGGGTGGATGTAAGATGGTGGGGAGGGGAGTGAATGAGGAATGCAACGCACAACAGATGAGAGCATGTGCCACATGGCAAGGTTGGGGAGGGGGGCCACTCACATCGACCATGCAGAAAAGTGATGATATTTCTTTTCCCACCCTGTACATGTCACACAGGTCAGCGCCCATCAGAAGATCGACATTTGGCGTGCCATCGCCAAGGACGTCCGGGCCCTGGGGGTCCACAACAGACGGGGCACCCACTGCCGCAAGAGGTGGGAGGACATCCGCCGCGGAAGCAGAAAGACCGCCGAGGCTCTGCTGGGGATGGCCTCCCAACCTAGGAGGGGTGCCACACGGCAATTGACCCCCCTGATGTCCCGGATCCTGGTGGTGGTCCACCCCGATTTGGATGGGCGCGTGAGGACATCACAGCAGACACAAGGGGGTGAGTATCAGCACATTCTGCTATATTAGCGCACAGTGGAGGTGTCTGGGTGGGGGAGGAGGGCTGTGGCTATCTCTAGGCCAGGGCGGTTTCTGTAGGCTAGGCCCCTCCGTAAGGCATTGCCCTGTGCCCCCGCCCCCCACCTCTGTAGGGTGCTAAGTACAGCTATCCATGGGCCGGGCTCACCTATGTGTGCATTTGTCGTCCATAGACTTGTACGCCAAGTCACAATAATTGAGTAGTGTACCCGAGTGCGCGGCGTAGTGCAGGGGGCTTCTGTGTCTGTCCTCTCCGCCAACGGTGTCGCCAATGCATGCACTCAACATGTCTTTCTTTCTTCTCCCCCCCCTTTTTTTTGGTTTTCCTGTTCATGTGTGCATTAGCATCATCAGGCGGAGGAGAAGTGGCATCGGCGCACGAGGGAGCTGCATCTCACATGGCCCCGGAGGGCCATGCAACCGACTCCGAGTACACCAGTGAGACGGAGGGCGAGGGGAGCTCCACAACGGGGACCCGTGGAGACGTCAGCGACACCGAGATGTCCTCGGAAGGGAGCTCCCTTGTGGTGGCGGCAACATCCGTGCCCACCGCAACAACAGGTACAGCCGCCACCCAGCGCACCAGCTCCGCCCTCCAAGCAGCCCCTCAGCGTTCGCCCCGTGCCCGCTCGGCCAGGAAGGCGGGCATCTCCTTCGCCCCAGGCACCTCAGGCCCTGCCCCAGTTACCCCTCCTGCCCTCAGTGCGGAGATCATTGACCTCCTCCAGACGCTCATTGTTGGGCAGTCTACCCTTTTGAATGCCATCCAGGGGGTAGAAAGGGAGGTGCATCGGAGCAATGCATACCTGGAGGGCATTCATTCGGGTCAGGCTGCCCATCAGCGATCGTTCAACGCTCTGGCCTCAGCACTGACGGCAGCCATTGTCCCTGTCTCCAGCCTCCCTCCTCCAACTCCCTCCACCCAGTCCCACTCCCCTGTTCCTCTGCCTATCCCAGACACACCTACAGACCAGCCTGCACACACATCAACACCCAAGGGCAGCTCATCCAGACCTAAGCACCACAGATCACACAAGCATTCACCCAAGCAACATCCACATGCAGACATGCCAACAGCCACTGCCTCCTCTGTGTCCCCCTCCTACTCGTCTCCCTCCTCCCTCCCTGTGACGTCTCCACTCACACCTGCATGCACACCACCATCAGCCAGTACGTCCATCACCAGCACACCCACCAGAACACTCCGCACACGTGCAGTCACCACCCCCACTGCCATTTACACGTCCCCTCTGTCCTCTCCCAGTGTGTCTGTCACCCCCTCTTCCAAACCACACAAACGCAGGCAGCCACCCACCCAACAGCCATCCACCTCACGACAGCCTCCGTCACAAGCACCTGCACCCAAAGACAGCACACTTGACTCTCCTACAACCACATCCTCTTCCTCCACTCCCATACCCACTGCACCTACCCTTCCCATTGCTCCTAAAAAGTTTTTCCTCTCCAAAATTAACCTCTTTGCATCACCTGACCCACCCCCTCCATCTCGTAAGAGTCCAAACAGCACCTCAGCCACCACAAGCCCTGCACCTACTAGGACCATAGTTCAGGGCTATTGGAGTCCACCAGCTCCTAGGGCAGGAACATCGGCCAGCAGCAAGGGGACAGCCAGCCCACCTCCTGGGAAAAGAACCAAAAAAGGGAAGGGCCGGCGTGACAGGCCTGAGACGGCTGCCCCCAAGGACACTACCCTTGCACCGTCACCTGGCACATCCACAAAGGGAGGCAAGGGCCCCAGAGATTCGGCGAAGGAGGGCAAGGGCAGCAGGGCGGACAAGTCCGGCAGCAGGCGAGCTGCCCAGGAGGGCCCCACCAGCCCCATTTCGGGTGTGACGGAGGACACCCACGGGCCCAGGACTCCAGCACAGGAGGGCCCCGCAAGCGAAAGGTCGGATGGCGACTGAGCGGGAATTATTGGCCAGATCTGGTTCCCTAGGAACACAAGACAAGCACCGCTGAACAGGGCCCCGCCGTGACAAGCACCGCTGAACAGGGCCCTGCCAAGACAAGCACCGCTGAACAGGGCCCCGCCAAGACAAGCACTGCTGAACAGGGCCCCGCCAAGACAATCACTGCTGAACAGGGCCCCGACAAGACAAGCACCGCTGAACAGGGCCCCGCCAAGACAAGCACCCCTGAACAGGGCCCCGCCGTAAGAAGCACCGCTGAACAGGGCCCCGCCAAGACAAGCACCGCTGAACAGGGCCCGCCAAGACAAGCACCGCTGAACAGGGCCCCGCCGTGAGAAGCACAGCTGAACAGGGCCCCGCCAAGACAAGCACCGCTGAACAGGGCCCTTCCTGTCAAGCACCGCTGAACAGGGCCCTTCATCTCAAGCACCGCTCCGCTGGGCACCGCCGTCTCTGAACTGCTCCGCTGGGCCCTTCCTGTCAAGCACCGCTCCGCTGGGCACTGCCGTCTCTGAACTGCTCCGCTGGACCCTTCCTGTCAAGCACCGCTCCGCTGGGCCCTTCCTGTCAAGCACCGCTCCGCTGGGCCCTTCATCTCAAGCACCGCTCCGCTGGGCCCTTCATCTCAAGCACCGCTCCGCTGGGCCCTTCATCTCAAGCACCGCTCCGCTGGGCCCTTCATCTCAAGCACCGCTCCGCTGGGCCCTTCACCCAAGCACCGCTCCGCTGGGCCCTTCCTGTCAAGCACCGCTGGCCCATTGGCAGGGCCGGATCTGTGTCGGGCAGGGCTTCACGAAGAACTCTGGCCAACATGCCTCCTCTATAACCAGTGGAGTCTGTAATCCACCTGATGGACTGTGGCTTTGCACTCCCCAGGATGGTACAGTGGGCTATCCACCCACTGTAGAGACTTGAGAGACTATGGCTTTGCACTCCCCAGGATGGTACAGTGGGCATGGAGGCCCCTCGTGGATCTGGCGTCGTGGACTCATGTGGCTGAGGTGCCCCCCCTTCCCTTCCCCCTGAGGTGCCTGTGGTTTTATCTGATGCCCCTGCAGTGTTCTCTCCAATGGAATCGGGTCTTGTGTGTGGGCTTTGCCCATGGGTTTATGCACATTGGTCCACGAACAATGGAAGGTAGCCAATATGTGCCGGACTTTTGGGCTATGTATATATTGTTCATGTTGTAATATATTTTATTTATATATTTCATATTTCACTTAACTTCAAATATGCTATAATATACTTCAATTTTAATGATCATTTTATTTTGTCTTTGCATTATTCCGGGGGGTTTGGGGGATGTCACTCTGACTTGTTGCTCTGCATTGATGTGTAGGGATTTGGGGGGGGGGGGGGGGTGTCGCGTATGTGTGTGCCCGTAACCTTTTCTCCTCCCCCCTCCCCTGTGTCGTAGGTGCAGTACTCACCGTTGTCGTCTGCGCCGGCGTTCGTGCTCCTGGTAGAGGAGCAGGTAGACAATAGCTGGTAGGATGTTTAATTCGGGTTCCATGCTGTCCAGATTCCTCGTGGAGTGTATAGAGGTGAGCATTTTCCCATTCGTAGTCTGTTTCCGCCGTGTTTTTATCGGCAGGGCTCCCGCCCCGGAAAAGGTGGCGGATTGGTGGGTCGTGATAGTGTGGGCGGTACATTGTCTGCCGCCTGTCTGTTGGCGGTGACCGCCGCGCTGTTTGTTTGTCCCGCCATGGCGGTCGGAGTGTTAAAGTGGCGGGCTGGTTTGGCGGTTCCCGCCAGGGTCAGAATTCCATTTTTTTTACCGCCTGCCTGTTGGTGGGTTGGCCGCCGCTTTAACACCGACCGCCAGGGTTGGAATGACCCCCACAGTGTGGAGATGTAAGATTGGTTCCAAGCTCTGTTTTTTGCTAATCCATCTTTTGACCCCTTATTCAGACGCCTAACAACAGTACTGTGGTTGAAAAGAGATATTTTCCTCTCTGAGCTATACCTGTGGTGAAGGAGTGTGGTTTCTGCAAGGCACAGAGCTGAGCAGGGAAAAGATAGAATACATTTGGGTGCAGTAATGATGGCCCCAGCACCATGGATCTAATAGAATTAACTGGACAGGGTGGAAAGACTATACATTTGACTATCTGGCCAGGACTTCCCTAATGTTAGACTGTAGAGCAAGATATAACAGTTAAAACGATTGGATTACCCATTCAGTATAATGTAAAGACTTTTAGGATTCTGTAGGTATGTACACTAACTACAGGCTTGTATGGGGACGACAAACTGCACCGTTTTAGGGGGTTTCAACTTAACTACCACAGAGATAGGATATATTCTAAATTCACTTCCTCTCTTCCTCTCATATTCTTCCTTTTATGGATAGTATGATCTACGTTGCGTGACAGGGACTTCAAATGGCTCCTATTTCCGTGGTGAATAAAACCATAGGGATTACCCTCCACATTAAGCATTTGTTAAGCTGCAGAGTACCAAGCAGTGAGGCTAGCCCTAGCAGGGCGACGCCATGCAAAGTGGCCCATGTGTGAGTACCTAGGCCGGACAGCTCTTTGAAAGTGTGCTGTTGCTGGGGACACAACACAGTTCCTCCTCTGTTACGTAAAAACCACTTACATAGACGCGTGTGCATCTTTCCTCTTAACACGGATGAGTTTAAAGCACCTCCAAGTTCCCTCTCCCCGCCCCCCAAGTGAAGCTACTGTACCAACCAGGCACAGGGGAAACTGCTAACCTGTAATAAGAAGCCTTAGGTGCTAAAACATAAACAGAAAACAGACATATGCACATAAAGGGAAGAAGGGGCAGTGTAACTGCTGCTTTAGAACATTAATAGAAAACATACATCTTACCATTTACCGTCTTCCAAATTGTTCGGCGTTTCTTGTGATATTTTGTATCTGGCTTAAAAACTTTTTCGCATTAGGGTGGCATTGTATTGGGAATGGCTGCAGAAAAAAACTTTCATTATTAATGCTGTACTTGCTTTGTTTCAAACAGTTTAGAATATTCTACAGCGAGATCATTGCTTCACAGTGCTTTTGCATTTTCAAATCTAAAACTGGCTGTTTTTCCGTTTCATAAAGCCTTGCTTCCAGGTCCACATGTTTTTCCACCTCAAGGGAACTGTGTCTGCTATAATACAGTTTCCCAAACAGCACCACATTGTCTCTAGATACTCTTAAATTTGCTATTGCTGACTCCAATCTGTGTGTTGCGTGGTTCTAATTTGTATTAGATTCACCTGGAGGGCAATCATCGACTCACATTAATTACTGTTCTCTCATATTTTATGATTAAACTTTGTGACTTGTTTTATGGTATTATACGTTAATATATGAAACTGCAAGCATGTTGTTCAAATATCTTTAGCAGCAGCTGCTCCTCATCTAACTCTTAAATTAAACAGCTTGTTGATATAGTAACATATTTAAATTATTTCCTGACCTCTGACTCTTTCCCAGTGGAATACCTTTCCATTTAACTATAAACCAATGCTTTCAGTGCACTTAAGTAAATAGTAACTTGGTCCACAAAAATCAGATTTTTTGTGCATCAGATAAATACCCCGTAGTGAATTGAATACACGAAACCCAAAATTGGTTCAGGCCAATAATGAAATCAATATTAGTGCCAAACAGCAAAATAGAGTGTTGCATCAACTTTTATTTAAAATTGTGTGAAGCACAGGACTTACCACCAAAATAAGCTAATGGAGCGCTGAACAGATATATTTCTTGTAAACTGGTAAATAAAAATATTTTAAATAAAGCAATATTGAGAATGGTATAACTGATTTTCCAAAGAATACAACAAGGCAGAAAACCTGATTAAAACCACTTCCTTAAAAAGAACGGGCCTCCCGTTACCTAATAGCTGGTAGCCCTGTGACAGAAATGTTACTAGTGGATTGATAACAGAGCGAGTGTAGCATTTGCGGATCGTGGGAGTTACAGGGGGTGGGGCGGTGCGCAAAGGGGCGGTAACATTAATACCATTAAAACATTATTTTAAAATTAGCTCTGCACCGCGCCGCCGTTCCTCTGTCGTCCCCGCACCAGGACTGGCAGGCACAGGCTCTCAACCTGCCCTGCGGCCAATCCTGATGCTGCTGAAAGCACAACCATCACCTCACTGTCTTTATTGCCTGAAGTGCAGCGTCATTCCCTGTTTACCTCCCTTTGGGCCTCATTTACGAGGCACTAGTGGTACACTGCCTCACCAGAGTGTCAATTTCCAATGAAGCTCTGGTGGGGCAGTGTGCTAGCCCATATTTGTAAGGACACTCAAAGCCACTTTGCATTGCTATTCATGGCCTTGTAAATATGGACAACTTTCACACATAACACTGCATCAAATGGACACTCCATGGGTGTTCCTTGGGTTGTTCCCATGCAGCACCAATGGAACCCGAAGGAATTTGATGCATTCTCAAATTTACAAGGCAAGGAATGATTCAGATTCCTATGCCACCTCATGAATGGCATAAGAAGGATGTGACGGGGAGAAATACTTTCATTACGTCCCATGTTTTACCTCTTTTAATTGGTGCACCAGTGCAGGGGAGAGGAAAGAAATGTGCTGTGTCTTGTAGATATGGTGCATTTCTGCCCCTTCACGGTGGTGCAGGGTGGTGCAGCAAGGTAGTGGCTGCAATGCCTTTTGTCACCTGCCACATAAATGAGGCTCTTTGTGTCACATGTATGAGGAAATGATGCAGTGCAGCACAGCCAGCCAGCTTGCTGTGCTGCACTGTGTCATTTAGAAAGTCCAGGGATGCGTTGTATTCACTAAAATTCAATGCGTCCCTGTACTTTCCTCTGAAATGGTGTACAAACTGCAGCCAGCTCCAATGTAGGCATCCTTGCACCATGTAGCTACTCGGTCTCACTTGGGGCTATGCAAACTAATCTAAGATGTAAATCCTCAGAATGGAATGGCTGTGTCACAGGACAAACAACTCATCTGAGAGGGGGGCAGGTGTGGCACTGGGAGGCATACACGCATAGGGACATGGCAAGAGACATGTCTATGGTACCCTGCATGAAACTAAATTGCACCCAGCTGACATGGCGAACAGGGGAGTGCCCACAGGTGGCAGCTGCCATGGAAGACACTACAGGAACTCATCACAAATAATCAATTTGAGGGTGGGTGCTGTGGGAAATGCACACCACTGGACCATGTGTGTACCAACTAATGATTATTTGTGGGCATGTTGGGACGCTGCTACTGCTTTGCATGGTAGGTGATGACTCTTCATGGCAAAATTAAATTTGATTTGAACAGGGGGTCTTTGCATTCTGGGCAGGTGGGAATGGACACATGTACAGCACGGTACCTACAAAAATACACATGCTCCACTGGGTCTGTCTGGGAAATGCTGGGAAGGTATGGCAGAGAAAATTCCTTTGGGGTACTACAACCTACATGTCATGTGGACAGGGAGAGCATGTGGCACATGTCAGGAAGCAGTATGATGCAACAGTGTCTCATGGTGCCATGTAGAATTTGGAGGATGTCAAACATGGATTTGACAAAGAGATACCAAGAAACAACTAACCACAACAACATGGGACCCAGGGAGGAACTCAGGCTGAAGTGGCTGGGCCCACTGATGTTGGATTCAGATATAGGGACTTGCCACCAATCACAACACCCTTACAATGTGGGGTGAGGCTATCTAAAACAAATTATCATGTAGTACCACTGGCTAGGGACATGCATGAGTGAGAATGGATGTATGAGTTGGGAAGGATCACTGTGTGACACTTACCTGTGTAACAGGAATCAAAAGTGGGTAACCTGAGGAGGTCTGAACACATACAATGGCATGAGTCTGAGTCACATGATGTGTGACACTCTGCAGATAGACAACTCTCATTAGGGTGTTGTGGGGGAATGTAAGTGAGCCAAACTACACAATAGGACAGACACCCATCTCCTCAGAGCAAACACACAGTGCCTGTGACAACAATCCATTAGCAATGAACATTTATAGAAACTGTGCATCAATACCCATGCCCAACAGGTGTACTGCACATCACTGTCAAACTCAGGGCTTCATGTATGAGGAAAATAGGCAAAGTGGTGCTGAACCCCAGCTTGCCATCCTGTGCTGCAAAATTTTGAAAGTGCATGGATGCGTTGTATTTACCAAAATGCAACACATACCTGTACTTTCCTCTATGATGGTCTACTAACTTCTTCTTAGCACCAACACAAGCACTCTTGCACCATGGTATAGGGGTGCCTGTGCTGCAGGGATGGGTGCTAATTTGCTGAAATGAACACTTTCCGGAACATGAACAATCATGAATGTTGTCTCCCACTTTCCATGTGTGCTGCAGGATTCAGCAAACATTGAAACTGGAAAAAATGGGGACTAAAATGTCAAACCTCTAAATTGCACTACTGCAATGTCACCCCCGAGGTTGATGAGGAATCTGATGCATCTTCAGATATCCAAATCTGGGAATGTGTGACATTCCTTTGCACTCCATGGGTGTTGCGGGGGAACACCCACAGCAACACCCAAGGAAATCACCCTGTATGCAATGTAATGTGTGAAAAGGGTACAGAATTACAGGGCCACGACAAGATGCCCAATGTGTTGTGGTGTGGTCTTGTAAATTGGAGACATGCACACTGTTCATCAATTTCTATGACACTACAGTCGTGCAGTGTGCTGCTAGGGCCCTGAAATGATGAGAACTTGAAAGTGTTCCCTTGAATACCTTGCTTGTAAACCTGATTGCGCATGTTAACATCTAGCAAAGCTCAACATTAACTTACCTCCATTTCATTGCAGAGGATGCCACCATACCTCCTGGCCAGCTGCCTGTCCTGGACTTCTCTTATGACGTGGATGACCAGCTGCAAACCATTAATCTGGATACCCTCCAACAAATCCTGGGTACCATATGGTCGCAGGGAGGTTGGAAAGCATTGCAGTCTCTTCTCTGTATGAACCACCCAGCATGCAACATACAACACCTGCCAGCTCAACCACAGCCCTGGACTCCCAGGACCCAGTAATTACATTTCAAGCAGACATTGGCAATGCAATAAATCCCGTATTTGTGAGAGTTAGAGCTATTGGTGTTGCAAATGCCTAATTGGACTTTTCTTGCCACATAAATTGGTCAACCCTGCTTCATAATTTGGTCCGTTCCTGCCATATAATTCCAGTGGCCCTGCATATAAATAAAGTACTTCCATTTACCTTCTTCCTCTATCTGCAGCAAAAGGGATAAAGTGCTATAAGATAGCAGCGCTTTCTTGCGTGTACAAAAGCAATCACAAAAGAAAGCACTGCTACATTATAGCGCTTTATTATGGATGCTATAACATAATGTTATATTATGTTTGATGTTACGGGCCGCATATATGCATTTTTAAAAGCAACCTTTTGTGTGTTTATCTGCTTATTTTGTCACCATACAGCTACGGTTACCATATAAACACATAAAAATTGATTTTTTAAATACATTTACACACAACCGTAACATGTAGCGCTTTATTACGTGTGCTACCACCTGGATAAAAACAGTGTTTATATTCAGCAACGTGAGTGCAAAACATCGAATCCTTGTGATCTGACAGGACACAGAACAGTATAATAAAGAGAAAATTAGCCTTGTAGTAAAGCTCCTTATCTTTGGTGCAGCACCATATGTTGAAAATACATTGAGTGATGTACCCTAAACAACTGCATAGGAGGATTCCCAACAGTGGCTTGTACCATCCTGTCTTCTGTTGAAGCATGTGGAGTACTATTCAATGTTTTCACGCCAGACCAGACTCCTTGGTGCACCATTGTTTCTTTTAAAAAGAATGTGAACGCATTACTATAACCTTGCGGTGTAAAGATACCGTAAAGGCAATGTTTACCGTTCAGATAATGACTAGAAACTTAAAAAAATTCATTGCTGCTTTCTGTTTTATTTTAAAGGTCATGCTGGTGCATTTCAATTATGTATTTTTTGTTATATTATGTAAAAAGAACAGCTTCTATTCACAAGAATATGACATGGCATATTAAGCTATACCATACCACTATCGCAAAATTACTAACCAACTGGAAAACTAACTATGCTGCCACAAAATGCCAGCCCAACAGACCATAAAGCACTATAATATAGCAGCGCTTTCTTGCACGGCCAAAACCAATCTGAAAAGAAAGCGCTGCTACATTATAGCCCTTTATTGCGGATGCTATATGTTTTACTATAATTTTATAGTGTACAACTGTAATAAAGAACTATATCATAGCAGTGCTTTATTTTGAGATTGTCTTTGGAACATGTACTCGTCTATGGTGTGCACTTATGTTGCTGGGTAAAAACAGTGTTTTTAATCCAGGTGGTAGCACAAGTGAAAACTGAATAACGCAAAGGCAATCACAAAAGAAAGAGCTGCTACATTACAGCGCTTTATTACAGTTGCTAAAATATAACATTATATTTTGTTTGATGTCACGTTCCACGTAAATGTATTTATTTTTAAAAGCAACCTTTTGTGCGTTCATCTGCCTATTTTGTCACTACGCAGCTCCGTTTACCATAGAAACCCACAAAAAGTTGGTTTCTAAAATACATTTACACACAACTGCTACATAAACAAACAACGATCACACAAAAAAAAAAACCACTACCTAAAAACAATGTAAATACAACAACAAACATGAGCGAAGACACACGAGCAATCATATGCTTTTAAAAATGCATTTACGTTCATCTGTGACAGAAACAACAAAAACCAGGAATAAACAATGGAAGTAAACTGTTTGGCTTGCAAATAGCTCCAATACTGCTGAGCGCGATCGTGCTGTGTAAGAGATAAAAAATCATCCTGAAACCATGCTGAAAACATGGAGCTGTGTATGTTTTCAGTAGTTGGCTGCTGCTCTCGAGGAGGGTAAAACACCAGAAAATGACGTATGCATGCCTTTTACTAATGAAATCAAGGGGATTTTAAAAGGCAAGCCCAAGAATGAGTGATAGTGATGGACATGAGGTGGGCGTGGTTAAATGCCCTAATAGATAACAATACGTTGGAAAAGTAGCGCTTGCGCACTGCTATGCTCAACCTAAAAACAGCAGTAGAAGTCCAGCGGGAGCTGGCATATACTATGTGGGTGGGGATGGATTGTCTGGTGGGTATCCTAGAGGCAGTCCTGAGGTGCCTCAGTCCAAATGAGGACATCTTGTCATCCAGCAGTCCCTGGCTGACATCGCTGGTGCCATGAGGCTGAGGCATGAGTACATGCCCAGCCCAAGTGTCAACAGCTAGCTTCCCAACAGGTTTGGGTGCCCTTCACTGTGCCGATGCTGCAATGTTGCAGACCCTGCATTTCCTCCTTGTGATATGCTGCCTCATGTGTTACCACAGTTGAGAGGTGCTGTGGACACAGCATTCACATTTTCAGCCTCTGATGTGTATGTGCCTCCCTCTACTTCAGCACCTACAACATCCCTGTCATTGGAGACACCAAATACATCAGAGGCTGAAGATGTGGAAGGAGCATCTTTCACCAGGAAAGAAGCCTGAAAGCTTTACTCTGTGGCACAAGGGCCCTTTCTCCTTTGTTCTGTACTAAAGATCATGCCAGTGTCAAAACACCTGGCACAGTGCTCAATTGGAATCTCCCACTGTAGACCTCTCACATATGTGGACTGTCATTGTGGTCCTCCTTCTCACTAACACACCTCTCTCCTACACATCTCATGACATGTTCACCCCCATGGACTCAGACTGGACATTCAATGGTTAAATACATCTGCTAGGGTTGTTGTCTCATGGAATGTACATCGGTACTGCATGTAAATTAACACATGTAAATAAAATCACTTCCTACAACCTTAGTGTTGTATGTGTGTCTGAAGCAGGAACAACATGAACATGTTACATTGTGTGAAGCTAATACACTGTCTACTCACGAAAAGGACATCTGTGGATTGCAATCTGAGAAAAAAGCCACACAGACTGAGTGAACATATTTGGAGGATGTGACATGCACTTTGCTGAAAAAAAATGTTTTTGGGCTTCTAAGCATGTAAAGTAACAGGTATCATGCAGTCATTGTGATAGGTGATGTAACTCATACCACAAGTGGCAGGTGTGCTGCTTTACTCTTCAGAATATCAAAACTATGCACTTCAGGATATTTTAAGGCACAATGTAAAGCAATCACTCTCAAACACCTTCGTAAGTAGAATAATCAAGTTTATTTAAGGGGCAAGTTCTCAGCTAGCAAAACTAAACCACACTAATATATATATATATACATCAGGAGAATAACATGAGAATAATGATAAAGATATAAGCACTCTGTGAATAATTGCAAGAGTAAGTGCATATAATACAAGCACACACAATATACCTCAATGCTCAATAGCATGAAAATGACTGCAAGAATAAGTGCATATTACGCGCGCACACACAATATACTTCAATGCTCAATAGCATGAAAATGACTGCAAGAATAAGTACATATTACGCGCGCACACACAATACACTTAATAAATTGAAAAGCTTCACCGAAAAGAGCGTCTGCATCCCTCCGCCGTACACAAAGCTGGGGAACCCAAATCAGCTGGCACAGGGAGCCTCTGTTCGGGACAATCAGTCCTCCTGGCGTTGCGTCCAACCCAGAAGAGAGTTCCTAAACCAGCCCATCCAGGCCCCCAACTTTTATAGTATTTACTAACGCCCAGGAGTCTTTTCTAGAAAAAGACCCCCTCCTTTACAAATTGTGCAATCGGCGGTACCTTGTTCACCCTTCGAGACGTCTCCTCAGAACGGGCCAAGTTCCCAGGAGAGGACTCCAAGGTGAAGCTTGCATTCCTCCTTGTGTACAGGCGCATCCCCCTGTTGTTCTAACTGATAGCTCGTGGAATGTAAATAGCGCCCTTCGTACCAGGCAGATGGAGCGAAGTTGAGCAGAAAACACCCCACCCTTCAGCTTGCCGAAGCTTGTGGAAAAACACAGAACAGTGCCTTACGCACCGAACTAGACTCGACAAAATGGAGTCGTGAACCAAAATGGAAGCGAAGGCCAATGAAAGCAGAGGCCAATGGTCCACACTCTGCACCACTGTTTACCTTGCACGTAGTGCTGCCGCATGCACGTAGTGTATGTAGCAATACATTTCCACCCTTGGACCATTTGGCCAACTTACAACTAAGTGTATCCTATAAGCTGAAATGGCAATGCTCTTGGGCGAAACTGAGATAGAAGGTTAGGCACACACTGAATACAACAAAATAATGAAATTAAAATAACTGTTATGATAATGATTACACCAAAGATATAACGCAGTTGGCCTAAATTAGGCAGCCATCCAAAAGCCCAATCCCACCACCCCTTGTCAACATCCTGCTGCACCCCCTTCACCAACTTATGCAGGGCCTCTATGTGGGAGTTGATTGATATGGAGTGGTCGGATAAATTGAAGCAACATAATCCTTCAAAATCACTGCAGCCATGGTTGTGTTTAAGCAGTAAATAATCAATAGCAGCGCGATTCTGCAAAGCAGCTCTTCTAATTCCCTGTACATCTAATAACAGCTCAGCTAAGGCAGCTGATGTATAGTTAATATTCTTGACTACTAAACATGCAAGTTTATTAATAACTCTGGTATTATATACTGCAAGTCCTGGCACCCCTACGATAGAACCAGCTAAACTAACATATTCTGTTTTGGACAGCAATGAAATTTCAGAATCACAGTCCGTAGGTAATTGAATAGTGTCTCTGGTATAGCGAGGGTGTAGAGCAGTATCCATAGGAAACATGAGAAAGCCTAAGCGTGACCAGGCACAAGGCCCTCCGGTTAGATTGGCTGGAATATAAGTAAAAGAAAGATTACCACAAGAAAAGAGCCAACCTTTAGGCAACTTAACATTTTGAATTTGGCTGGCAGCAGGCACCACATGTTGGCAAAACATCGAATTATTTACATTCAAACAGGTTAGGTCAGTCCGTGAGTGGCACAACGTCCGTTGTGCAGCAGTTAAGTTTTTGTCTCTTTTCTCCAATTTGAGCTGAGCACATTTACCTATTTTCATAGGATCACAGGTCAATGAATAGCACACATCCCCATTTGAGACGTTAAACGTGAGTATAGATGTCATGTTCCTCCACAACCGCCTGCCCACCTCCAGGCAATGACGGCAGTACTCATAGAGTGACAGATGGGAGCGAACGTCACTCACATCCACCATTCCATCCTGGTTTGTATTGTTAAAGATGTGTAATAATACAGCAGCAGGAGTGGGCACTGCCACTAGACAAGTGGTAATCAAATCTTGAACGCTTTGCATGTTACTCATACAGAAGTGAGATATATTCAACACTTCCTGCGCTAGATGAATCCAAACATTGTTCGGTTGATGCAGCAGCGTTGGCATCTGCGGCTGACGGTTGAATTTTTGGGCTATGAGCCCCTCCCGCTCCCCGGTGGAGTCTCCCGAACGGGCTCCATACACCACACTCATGGCACAGGCACTCCACAGGATGATCTGAAAAGAACAAAGGACAAAACACGTATTATCATTCTCGCAGATAGCATTTGTCAGCGGGAACATGTTCCCATTTGTCTTGACCAGGTCGCATAACTACCAGGACATTGTCTGGTCCAGTGGCGATGACATCAGCGGGTTGAGGAGGGTTATTTGGGGATTCAATCCACACCTTGGCCCCTGGGTTCTTGTCAGTAGATCCGAACCCTCCTTTGCCTCTCACAGTGAGAAGAGCTGGGGCGCTCCCCTTCTTAACAACACCTCCATAAACCGGCATAATGACAATTTGGGCAACGCGATCGCCAGGTTGCACCACTAGGTCTGTGTCACCACTGTTCAAAAGAATGACTTTCAACTCGCCTTGGTAGTCTGCATCTATCACACCTCCTAAAACTTGGATGCCCCTCAAGGCAAGCCCAGATCGAGGGGCGATCAGACCGTAATGCTCAGGGGGAATCTGAATTCCCACCCCAGTTTCAATCAGAGTGATGTCTCTAGGTTTCAATCGATGCATGTGTAAAGCATGTAAGTCAAGTCCTGCAGATTCTGGTGTAGCTCGATATGGGGCCAAAGCTCCTGGAGCTGTTTCCCAATACATAATGGTATTGCTCGTTGTAAACGGATTAATCTGTAAAGCAGGTGTCAGCATTCTCATGAGAGGTGTCTCGGCATTTGTTAGGGGTCGGTTGTTCAAAATTTGCAAGGCATCATACAAATTATCCCTCCACCCCTTCAGTGTCCCATCATTCAGTTTACGCAATTGTTCTTTTAGCAACCCATTCATTCTCTCAATCAGTCCCGCTGCTTGTGGGTAGTAAGGTATGTGAAAAATCCACTCAATATTGCGTTGTGCACAATAGTCCTGCACTAGTCTGCCCTTGAAGTGGCTGGCGTTATCACTTTGAATCTGGAGTGGCACCCCATAGTACAGAATCAACAGATCTAGTGTTTTCAGGGTGCTCTGCTGAGTTGCGCGCTTGCAGGGAAAGGCTATGAGATAACCAGAGTAAGTGTCTACCACAGTGCAGGCATACTGACACCCTCTGCTCACTGGCATTGGTCCAATGTAATCAATCTGCCAAATCTGTCCTGGCAATTTACCTCTACCTAGCTGGCCTCTCACCACCTGTGGGACCGGTCTGTGCTGTGCATGCTGACAAATGGGACATTCAATGATCGCTGTTTTAATCAAATCTAGGGGAAGATGCATCCCTCTAATCTCGGCCCACCTGTGAGTAGCCTTTTCTCCAAGATGTCCGCATTTCTGGTGTGCCCATTTAGCCATTCCCACCAAATCAGAACTCTGCGCCTCCACTTCAGCCTCTTGAATCTTGGCTCGATCGTCTGCAAGACAATTGAACCATCGGTCTAATGAATCAGTTGGACAGTGAGCGTCCACATGATAGACAGTCACGGTGCTTTGAGGTAACATTTCCCAGATCTCCTGCCATAACTCCTTCCCCCATACCTCTTTGTTATGGATTTTTTACTGATGTGCATGCCACGTGGGAAGCCAAGTAGCTAACCCATTGGCGGTTGACCAGGAATCTGTATAAATGTGACATTTTCCGGGTAGCTCCTGTTTTAAAGCCTGATACACGGCATAAAGCTCTGCATACTGGCTACTTTTTCCCTGTCCTGTAGTTGTCAAAAGCTTCTTGGTAACAGGATTATAGGACACTGCCTTCCAGTGCCTTTTCGCTCCAACATATTTTGCTGAACCATCTGTGAACCACACATGTTTTTTGTCATCTGCAGACAAGTCTGCGAACGGCTGGCCCCACCCTACTGGGGATTCACACACTGAAGGTACATCATGCAACATTTCGGAATTCTCCACTGGAGCCTGCGCTACCTGCTCATGCAAAACGGCGGTCCCTTTTGGACCCGCTCGTGCCCTGTCCTGGACATACCATTTCCATTTTATAATGCTGGCTTCTTGCGCATGTCCAATTCTATGAGTTTTAGGGGAACTCATCACCCACTGCATGATGGGAATTTCAGGCCTTAAAATCACATTGTGTCCCAGTGTAATTTGCTCAGTATCAACCAGGGCCCAATAGCAGGCCAGCAGCTGCTTCTCAAAGGGAGTATACCGCTCTCCTGCCTCAGGTAACTTCTTTGTCCAAAATCCCAGGGGCACCCTCTTTCTTCCTTGTTTTTGCCATAAACTCCAATTGGCATACTGCCCCTGGACTGTCACATTCAACTCAATGTCTCCCTCTCGAATCGGCCACAAATCCAAAGCATGCTGAATGGCGTCTTTCGCCAATTCAAACGCGCGCTGCTCCTGCTCTCCCCATTCAAACGCATTTTTCTTTCGTGTAACTTTGTACAATGGGGCCAAAATCTGAGACAAGTGGGGTATATGTTGTCTCCAATACCCGAATAGTCCAATAAAACTCTGGGCTTCCTTCCGATTTCGCGGTACTGCGAATTCCTTAATCTTTTGTTTCACTTTTGGCAACACTTCTCTGTGTCCCTGATTCCACTGAATGCCCAAAAATTTCACGCTCTGAGACGGTCCCTGCACTTTCTCGGGGTTAATCTCCCACCCTTGATTCTGCAAATGTTCCACCACCCTGTCTAGCTGAATTTGCACCTGTTCTTGCGTCTCTCCCTGCATCATCACGTCATCTATATAGTGAGAAATTTGCACTCCAGGAACCACTGGTACTTCATCCAAATGCTCTGCCACCAGCCGGTGGCAGATAGTGGGGCTATGTAAATACCCCATGGGTAATCTACAGAAGGTGTACTGACGCCCCTCCCACTGGAATGCCAGCTGAGACTGGCTCTCAGTAGCTATTGGTATCGTAAAGAAGGCATTGGCAATGTCAATGGTTGCATACCAAGTCCCACTGCGTTTCTGTATGTTCTCAATCAAGGTAATGGTGTCTGGGACCGCTGCAGTCAGAGGAGGTGTATGTTTATTCAATTGGTGATAATCAATGCAAATCCTCCAACTGTTATCACTTTTACGAACAGGCCAGAGGGCATTATTCCACGCAGTGGTGATGGGAACTATTACCCCGCCCTCTAGTAAATCATGTATAGTCTGGCTAATCTCCTCATGTCCTCCCGGTATTCTGTACTGTTTCATTTGAATCACCTTAGTAGCTTGGGGAAGTGTTACCGGAGGAATCTTCAACAGCCCCACCCTTGCGGCGGCTATCGATATAAATCTTTTGGAACCAAATTGATAACATCCATCTTCCAAATGTAGGGTCATCCCTTTCAAAATGTCAATTCCAATAATGTATTCGGGAATGGGCACAATCAGGAGAGAGTATTCTCTCTTTGGAAGTGCCCCTATTTTCATGGGAACCACTATCTGCACTGCCGGGGTTTCTTTTCCGCCCAATCCCGTAATGGTGAAGTACTGTCCCCTGAATTTTCTTGGATTACCATGAATCAAAGTGGCCTCCGCTCCGGTGTCAACGAGGGCTCGAACTTTTTGAACATTTCCACGTTTCCAATAAATTTCTACTTTGACATGAGGTCTGTTATCTTTGCGAGCCCATCCCTGCACCGGAGTTTGGCCTGTTTCCTAATCTATTTTCACTCTGCGCACATCAGAGTCTGCCCAAGTCAAATCTGGATACAGTTTGCGGTAATTCTCAGGGAACTCCTCCTCCCTGTCTCTGCTTCGCAACCTCTCTGAGCTTACCAGCTCCCTCTCCCACTCTCTTCCTCGAGTTTTCCCAGAACCTGTCAGTTCACGGTCTCTCTCCCTGCTCCGGGTTCCCTCTGCGCTTCGGTGCTCTTCCTCCCAATTTCCGTCCTCTGGGGATCTCTCTATACGGTGGGGTTCTCTCCCTCTCTCTCCCTTTTCACCCTCACGCTCCTCCCCTCCTGCCTTTCTCTGGTTCACCACTTTGTTATCCTTCTTGTTCCCTTTCCTGCTCCCCTCCTTTTTATCCAAACCGCGTTTGCGGTACATTTCCCACATGTCCTTGGTGCTTATCCCATCAATTTCATTCCTGGTCACCCCATCTCGCAGCAAGGCCTGAAACATGTCTCGCCTTGTCACCCTGTTGTTATCAGTACGATTCTCAGACCGTGAATTCCTCTCTGGCTTAGCCCATTCTCCTAAATCACTTAACTCACGCACCGCTTCTACCACCTGAGACAATGGGTTACCCGTCTGATTAATTAACAAAGTCATGATGACATGCTTATATGCAGGAGGAGCGGCCCTAATCAGCCGGTTTCGCACAGACACACTTAAAATTCCATTCATCAAATCATGGGCATTACCCATAAAGATAGCTGTTTTCATCCCTTCTTCCTTCAATCTCTGTACTGCATCTCTCAAAGTATACCAAGGTTTATCATTAGGCGGCCAGTCTGACTCTGTCGGATACTTCTGAGCACACCCTTGCGCAGCTAGCTCTAACAAATTGGTCATGGGACCATTCCCTGGATAGGTTCTAAACTAATTTTGAATAACCGGGTCTGTACTTAACATACAAAGCCTCGGGGCGTCGCCGTGATCCAATTGGACCCCCTGGCCCCCCATATCGTGCACCCGCACCAACCACGTAAGCAATGTTTCCCCAGACCTCTGTCGAAATCTGTCTATCACATCACTTAGTTCTTGCTGTGTATAATCCTCCAGGGCATCCAACATCACCCCTCCAGGATTAGCTGGGCTATGCTGTAACTTTCGCCGATATATGGGCTGCGCACTGACAACATTCCTGCGCTCTGTCTTCTCCTGTCTAACATCTTGGCAGTCATCGCCCCCGGACCCATCTGAAAAATCAGATGTATCCCAGATGTTTCCATCCCAAAATTCAGGGTCAAAGGCTAATCCTGCCTGAGAGATAGCTAAATGCACCTTCTTTTTATTAACTTTCCCTCTTCGTTTCTTGTGTTTATATTTAGCTACGCTTACGGCCGTTCTCTCTGCAACCAGTTGGTACATTTCCAACTTATCACTTAATAATTTATTTTGACAAGCTAGCATGGTAGAGGAATTTCGGGCTTCTACTAACTCCTTCCCCAACTGTTCGTGGTCTTTTTGTAACTGTAAACATTTTTCATACAACTTTAGGTACGCAGAAAGCAAGATCCAGCCTCGCCTCCCTAACGCACAAATCTCCCTTCCCTTGTCAATTGAAACTTTCCGTAAACATATAAGAAGATCTTCAGGTTCCACATTCAACATACACGCATTCCAATTTTCACACAAACCAGCACAACGTGACCATTCCTGAGCTAAAAGTTTATACGGGGCAGTTTCCCATCCCGGTATTTCTATGTCTGGATTTGCTACCTGAGAACATGCTTTTGAGCTCGCTTTGATCTTATTAAGCATTTTCCCTTTTTTTTTTTTTTAATCCTGCAAACGACTACGCCAATTTGTGCTGCTTTACTCTTCAGAATATCAAAACTATGCACTTCAGGATATTTTAAGGCACAATGTAAAGCAATCACTCTCAAACACCTTCGTAAGTAGAATAATCAAGTTTATTTAAGGGGCAAGTTCTCAGCTAGCAAAACTAAACCACACTAATATATATATATATACATCAGGAGAATAACATGAGACTAATGATAAAGATATAAGCACTCTGTGAATAATTGCAAGAGTAAGTGCATATAATACAAGCACACACAATATACCTCAATGCTCAATAGCATGAAAATGACTGCAAGAATAAGTGCATATTACACGCGCACACACAATATACTTCAATGCTCAATAGCATGAAAATGACTGCAAGAATAAGTACATATTACGCGCGCACACACAATACACTTAATAAATTGAAAAGCTTCACCGAAAAGAGCGTCTGCATCCCTCCGCCGTACACAAAGCTGGGGAACCCAAATCAGCTGGCACAGGGAGCCTCTGTTCGGGACAATCAGTCCTCCTGGCGTTGCGTCCAACCCAGAAGAGAGTTCCTAAACCAGCCCATCCAGGCCCCCAACTTTTATAGTATTTACTAACGCCCAGGAGTCTTTTCTAGAAAAAGACCCCCTCCTTTACAAATTGTGCAATCGGCGGTACCTTGTTCACCCTTCGAGACGTCTCCTCAGAACGGGCCAAGTTTCCAGGAGAGGACTCCAAGGTGAAGCTTGCATTCCTCCTTGTGTACAGGCACATCCCCCTGTTGTTCTAACTGATAGCTCGTGGAATGTAAATAGCGCCCTTCGTACCAGGCAGATGGAGCGAAGTTGAGCAGAAAACACCCCACCCTTCAGCTTGCCGAAGCTTGTGGAAAAACACAGAACAGTGCCTTACGCACCGAACCAGACTCGACAAAATGGAGTCGTGAACCAAAATGGAAGCGAAGGCCAATGAAAGCAGAGGCCAATGGTCCACACTCTGCACCACTGTTTACCTTGCACGTAGTGCTGCCGCATGCACGTAGTGTATGTAGCAATACAGCAGGACAGTAGCAAAAATCTCACATTGATGTGACAACCAAATGTTCAAGTCAGTGAGGGGCAGGCATAAGTGTGTGAATAACAAATCCATGATTTAGGGTGAGTGCAATAACGACAATATTCCACAAATACAGCTGATGGGATCAGATTGCCAAATTCACATGTACTTGACCATAAGGAATACACCTTGTCACACGTTTCCAAATACTGCTTTCAAAGCCGTATGCATGTACCAATCATAACCTGTGCAGGCATGCTAAATTCGAGACAGTAAATCATGATGGGTACCATAATGTATAAAACAACAACATTTAAATAAAATTATCAATCTTACACTAAAACTACCTTAACTATCCTTCCCTAACCTACACTACCTCAAAATACTTAGGCCCTCATTACAACCCGGCGGTCGGTGATAAAGTGGCGGTAATACCACCAACAGGCCGGCAGTAATGACTGCAAAATTATGACCACAGCAGAAACAGTTCAGACAGACAGCCACTTTAACACACCGACCGTCAGGGCGGAATCAACAGGCACCACAGCAGTAACTGCCTACAGCCAGGTGGAAAACAATGTTCTCCCCACTGTATTATGAGACAGGTAACCACCACCTTTTCCGGGGCAGTACCAACGACAGCAAAAGCCTGGTGGAAACACTGCACAGAAGGAGGGAAACAACTCACCTGTGGAGACTCAGAGAATCACCATGCTGCCATGGAGCCCGAGTAGCATGTTTTCCCCATGCTCTTCTATGCGCTGCTTCACTATGAACACCAATGACGGCGAAGACGACGACGGTGAGTACTGCCACCCAGCACACAGGGGAGGGGGGAGGAAAAAGAGAGTGATGCACACACGCAACACCCCAAACCCCAACGCCATACACACATACAGCTGCAGTAACATAACATATTGACCCCGTAGCCCTCAGGAATAATGCAAGGACAACTACAATAGAGTAAAATGAGTGTAATAAGATAAACATAGCAGTAATATGTGCATCCAAATCAAAAAGTATAAACATTTTACAAATCAAGTGACACTGCCCAGTCCTCAATATTCGTGGGCCACAGGGCCACATCACAAATTTCAAGGCCCCACCTCCCTCCTGCAACAACACAGAGAAAACACTGCAGAGGCATCAGGTCAAAAATAGCCAGGCACCTCAGGGGGATGGGGAACGGGGGGGTACCTCAGCCAAAAGATGGTACAACGCCACTGGTCCAGTCTCTCAAGTGGGTGACTTGCCCACATGCTCTGGAGGGTGCAACATGCCCTGTGCTTGGTCCTGGGGAGTTACAAGTCCACAGTCTCTCAAGTGGGTGATTTGCCCACATGCTCTGGAGGGGGCAACATGCCCTGTGCTTGGTCCTGGGGAGAGCAAGGCCACAGTCTCTCAAGTGGGTGATTTGCCCACATGCTCTAGAAGGGGCAACATGCCCTGTGCTTGGTATTGGGGAGTGCAAGGCCACTGTCTCTCAAGTAGGTGATTTGCCCACATGCTCTAGGGGTCACATTGTGCCCAATGAGCTTCATCCTGTGGAGGATGGGGGGAGTGGATGTCTTCTCCACTGGTTCTGGAGGGGGCATCGTGCCCAGTGGGCTTCATCCTGTAGAGGATGGGGTGAGTGGATGTCTTCTCCACTGGTTCTGGAGGGGGCATTGTGCCCTGAGATCTTCATCCTGGGGAGGATGGGGTTAGTGGATGCCTTCTCCACTGGATCTGGAGGGGGCATTGTGGCCAGGGAGCTTCATCCTGTGGAGGATGGGGTGAATGGATGTATCTTCTCCACTGGTTCTGGAGGGGGCATCGTGCCCTGAGATCTTAATCCTAGGAAGATGGGGTTAGTGGATGGCTTCTCCACTGGTTCTGGAGGGGGTATCATGCCCTGTGCTCTTGATTTTGGGAGGGTGGGGTTGGGGGGTGTCTTACCCATTGGTTCTGGAGGGGGCATCGTGCCCTGTGATGCAGATCTTGGGGAGTGCAAGGTCACAGTCTCTCAGCTGGGTGTCATACCCACAGGATTTGCAGGGGCCAGGACGCACAGCAGCCAATGGACGCAGGACTACACACTGTCCGCCGGCGGTGACGGCTGTTTAGTGGTGGCAGTAGTGGTGATGCTGCTGCTGCTGGTAGTGGTGGGGGGAGGCTCCAGCCCATCCTCTGCAGCCTCGGACAGCTGCCCACTGGGGCAGGTGGCGGTGCTGGTAGTGGTGCTGGTGGCGGAGCTGCTGGTGGAGCTAGTAGTGGTAGGGGGAGGCTCCAGCCTATCCCCTGCAGCCTCGGACGGCTGCCCACTGGGGCAGGTGGCGGTGCTGGTGGCAGTGATGGTGGTGGTGTTGGTGGAGCTGGTAGTGGTGGGGGGATGCTCCAGCCCATCCCCTGCAGCCTCGGACGGCTGCACCACCATGGTTGGTGGTGGTGGCTCCAACTGAGTCCCAGCACCAGGCCCCTTGTCTCTACTGCCTGCTTTTGCAGGCCCCTTGCCCTTCCTTCCTGCAGCTGGGGCTGGCTCCTTGCACTTCTTTCCTGCAGTGGGGGCTGGCTCGTTGCCCTTCCTTCCTGCAGCTGGGGCTGGCTCGTTGCACTTCTTTCCTGCAGTGGGGGCTGGCTCCTTGCCCTTCCTTCCTGTAGCTGGGGATGGCTCCTTACCCTTCCTTCCTGCAGCTGGGGCTGGCTCCTTGCCCTTCCTTGAAGCACTTGGGGCAGGCACCCTTTCCGTCTGGCTGGCTGGTGGCCAGGCTCCTTTCCCACATGGAGTTGCTGGGGACACTACTGTGCCCGTGGACTGGGTGGCTGAAGTGCTTGCCTGGGTTTTGACTACCCTGGCCTGATGTGAGGGACAGGGGGAGGGGTAGGGAAGAGGTCAATGGGGGTGAGGAAAAGCTTCCTAGGGACATTGGGGTGGGAAGAGGGAGATGGTTTGGGAGTGGAGAAAGAGATAGTGGAGGTAGGAGGTGTCAGTCTGCTGTGTGTGGGTGCAGGTGCATGGGCCTGGATGCTGTTGTTCGGTGGATGGCTGATGGGTGTCTGAGTGCTTGCGTTTGTGTACTTTGAGAGAAGGGGGCACAGACACAGTGGGAGAGGACACAGGGGACGTGTGCATGGACGTGGGGGTGGTGACTACCAGTGAGGGGTGTGTACTGTTAGGTGTGCTGGAGACATGGCCCAGCATACATGCTGCACACTACCCAGGGCCCATCCACCAACCCCCCCACATGAGGCCTTCACACACAGCACTTCACACATTCACGCCCCATGCATCGTACTCACGGTGTACTCACCTGTTTGTCTGGAGGCCCATACAGCAGTCGGTAATGGGGTAGCACCCCCATCCACCAGTCGCTCCAACTCTGCCGAGCTGAAGGCAGGGGCACTTTCCCCAGTAACACGAGCCATGGTCGGTTCCAGACACAGGTCACAGCAGCACATGCATTGTAGGTCCTCTCCTGTTGAAGGTCAGGTAGTAAAGTGAGTGAACAGATAGAAAATGTCAGTCAAGTCCGTGCCGGTGCGTACCGTCACCGCCGGCGTACATCACCATTGGCCACTGTACCCCATAAGGCCCAATGATTACCAATGAGGAACTGCACTGCGGTTCTCGACCGCCTCCCGCAATGTCGCACAATGTCAGCGGAATTACCTCATTGCCTACTGTCCCTTCATACAGGACAGGCAGACGCCAGTTCAGGCGGGGTTGCAGGCCATGGATCCTAACTGTGTCACAGTACACAAATTCATGTTTTGGACATATCCTACCAAAATAATGTTACAGTCACAATATGCATAGAACTGTAGTGGTTAGAATGTACAGATAATGACTAGCTGCTCACACTTTTGCCCCGTAGATTGCAACCTCTGTGGATAAATAGGAGATGGATACACCCCCCCTTGTACAGACCACTGGTGGACTTGGCAACAATGGAGGACAGGCACATTATCCTCACCTATATACTTGACAGGGCCACAATCACTGAGCTGTGTGCCCAATTGGAGCTTGACCTAATATCTGCTATCCGTCACCCCACCGGGATCCCCCCTCTTGTGCAAGTCCTATCAGTGCTCCATTTCCTGGAAACTGGTTCTTTCCAAGTGACAGTGGGCTTGGCAGCAGGAATGTCACAGCCAATGTTCTCAATAGCGCTGACAAGAGTGTTGTCTGCCCTGATTAAACACATGTGCAGCTACATTGTTTTCCTCCAGGTGGAGGATTTGGCCACGATGAAAGCTGACTTCTATGTAATGGGACCTATCCCCAACATCAATGGGGCAATTGATGGAACACATATTGCATTTGTCCCCCCGGCGAAATGAACAGGTGCTCAGAAATCGAAAGAGTTTTGATCCATGAATGTCCAGATGGTGTGCCTGGCGGACAAGTACATCTCCAACGTCAATGCAAAGTGTCCTGGGTCTGTGCATGATGCCTTCATCCTGAGGAATAGCAGCATCCCAAATGTGATGGCCCAACTCCAGAGGCACAGGGTGTGGCTAATAGGTGAGCCCTGGTCCCCAACCAGTGGATGTTGGTGTATGGGCATGTTGTGGGCCCTAAGGGTGAGAGTGTGCTAACAGTTGTCCCTCGATATTTGCAAGTGACTCTGGTTACCCCAACCTCTCATGGCTACTGACCCCTGTGAGGAATGCCAGGACAAGGGCAGAGGAACGTGACAATGAGGCACATGGGTGAACAAGAATTATAGAAAGGACCTTCGGCCTCCTGAAGGCCAGTTTTTGGTGCCTCCATCTAACAGGTCGATCCCTGTGCTACTCACCCAAGAAGGTCTGCCAGATCATCGTGGCATGCTGTATGTTGCACAACCTTGCCTTGCAATGCCATGTGCCTTTTCTGCAGGAGGAGGAGGCTGGAGATGGCTGTGTGACAGTAGTGGACCCTGTGGACAGTGAAGATGAGGAAGCAGAGGATGAGGTTGAAGACAACAGAAGTGCAGTTATTCATCAATACCTCCAATGAGACACAGGTAAGACAGTGTTATTTCACATATAATTGACAGTTTGATGTGTTACATTGTCACTGGCAGGCTGTGAATTCCTACTTCTATGCCCACTCACTGTACCCTTTGGCATGTCTTTTTGCAGATGTTGGTGCCCCACTATTGCTCCTGGTGTGTTCAGTGCAGCCAACTACTGGTTTTTCCTATGTAAACATTACTGTACAGTTGAATTGGAATGTCTGAACCTGGTTAAACAAATACATTTTGAAAACATTTGAGATACACCATACAAGGTGGACAGGTTGACAGAGTGGGACACAAGGGTGACAATCAGGAGAGTTTTATTTCCTGGCGGGGGTTTTGGCAATAGTCTCTGGCTTCTGCCTGGATCTCAGGGAACATTTGGAGGGTGGTTCTCCTTCTGCAGGGGGAGGGGTGCTGCTGGCCTGTTAGTAGTGTGGCGGGCCTCCTGTCCACTAGCGGCAGCGGAGGTGGAGGGCTGTTCAGTAGTCTGTCTAGTGTCAGGGGCCCACTGGTGTGCCACTGCCTCCCTCATACTGTTGGCCATGTCTTACAGCACACCTGCAATGGAGACCAGGGTGGTGTTAATGGCCTTTAAGTCCTCCCTGATCCCAGGTACTGTCCCTCCAGCAGCCGCATGCTCTCCTGCATCTTATCTATGATCTGGCCCAGCGTATCCTGGGAATGTTGGTATGCTCCCAGGATTGCGGTGAGTGCCTCCTTGAGGGTCGGTTTCCTGGGCCTGTCCTCCCCCGTCGCACAGCAGTCCTCCCAGCTTCCCTATTGTCCTGTGCCTCTGTCCCCGAACGGTGTGCCCACTGCCACTGATCCCCGGTCCCTGATTGTCTTGGGTATGGTGGGTGCCATGGGGTCCCTGTAGTGGTGGACACACTGCTGATTGGCGTGTCCTGGGGACAGAGGTATGGGCCCGCTGGGTGGGTGCTATGGTGGTGCTTCCTGAGGGGGGAGGCTCTGTGGTGGTGTGAGAGTGTGCCTGGTTAATTGAATGTCTGGGGGTCCCTTATGGGCCCGGTTGGTCATCCAGATCCAGGCGAGCAAAGCTGCTGTCTTCACTGTGGGCCTCTTCTCGGGGGGGACTGGATGTTGCTAACACCTCTTGGCCAGTGACATTGGCTTGGTTACCTGTGGGGATGTAAATGCAGTGTTATTGTTTCTGCGTGTGACATATTGTGCATGGGTTTGTTGCCGTCTATGGTTGTTATTGCCTTGGCAGCTTTGCCTTGTGTGAGTTGTTATTTAGTGGGCTAGGTGATTCTCTCTAGTGTGCATGCTGTGGTGATAGGTGTCCATGTAGGTCTATGAGGGGTGTCCATGCATTGGTGTTGCATGCAGGGCTTGCATTGGGATGAGTTGGTTGTGATGGTGGGGTATGTGGGAGGTGGTGGAGTGATGGGAGTGAGGGTGGGGGTATGTGATGGCATGTAGGTAGGGGGGTGATAGTAATAGAGAATTGACTTACCAGAGTCCAGTCCTCCTGCTACTCCTGCCAGGCCCTCAGGATGCATGATTGCCAAGACTTGCTCCTCCCATGTTGTTAGTTGTGGGGGAGGAGGTCGGGGTCCACCGCCAGTCCTCTGTACAGCGAGTTGGTGTCTTGCTTAAATGAAACGCACCTTCCCCCGTAGGTTGTTCCACCTCTTCCTGATGTCATCCCTTGTTCTGGGGTGCTGTCCCACAGCGTTGACCCTGTCCATGATTCTCCGCCATAGCTCCATCTTCCTTGCAATGGATATCTGCTTCACCTGTGATCCAAATAGCTGTGGCTCTACTCGTATGATTTCCTCTACCATGACCCTTAGCCCCTCCTCTGAGAACCTGGGGTGTCGTTGTGGTGCCATGAATGTGGTGTGAGAGGTGTGGGTGAGGGTGTTTAGGGGAATGTGTTGGGGTGTGTGATGTGGGGTGCGTGGGTGCGGGGGTTGTGTATAGGTGTAGGTGGTGTGTGGCTCTGGTCTAGTCTGTGGTCGTGGTGTCTGTCTCATGCCAATGGCTTGTATTCGTAAAGGGTTGTAGGTGATGTGGGAGTCTGTTCTATAGTGGTGTGGGTGTGGTGTGTGTATGGGTGTCAGGTGTGTGTTGTTTGAATTGTCTAATGTGATGTTATTTTGTTAGTGTGTGTGTATTTTGAGCGCTGCGGTATGTACTGCCAATGATTTACTACCATTGAATGTCCGCTGTGGTGATTCGTGGGTCATAATGTTGTGGGTGTAGTTCTGTTGACTTAACGGTGTGGGTTTTGCTACCACCAGTTTATCACTGACCTTTGGACTGGCAGACTTGTGAGTGTGGCTATATAGTGATGGATTGGTATGTGTTTAATTTAAAAAAAAGTTTTTTCAAAAAGTACATAGACCTAAAAATCACCTCCTTAAGAACACCCAATAATAAGAAACCCCAAAGGAAGTACCCACCTCTAATAAAACCTGCTAAAGACTAAAACGACCCTACACTACTCTAACTTACCTAACCCTAACTATCTAAAGCCCCAACTATAAAAACTATATACAAGGGAAGGGAGGTAAGTCTTTCTTTGGCCCATCCTGCTCCTCATTTCTTCATGACAGTGGCCTTGAGTTCACGGAGGATGGTGAGCACCTGGTCCTGTTTGTGCTCCAGGTTAGAGAGGCATACGTTCATGTCAGCCATCTCAGTTCTGATATTGTGCTCAAAATCTGCCCAAAAGGCCCTTGGGGAAAGGCACTCCAGCACCCCAATGCTCTCTCATGCTCATAGGTCTTCCCCATCCCCTGTATGCCATCCTCACATGACTGATGTGCCGAAATCAGTCAGCCCTTTTAAAAAAAGTTTTCTTTTGGGATGGGGTCATGTTGCCTGAGAAAACAGGACAAATACATGTCATAGAAAGGTCCCCTGGGCAAATGGACATCAAGTATTCCATTTTAACACTATCTGCAGACATCACATAATACACATCACAAATCACAATAACATTTTGAAGGGCAATGTGAATAGATATCTGCCCAATATCTTTCATCTCCGCATTGAAAATGGTCAATATATCAAGGCCAAGTGAATGGTACTCAATAGCAATGTCACCTTTTGGGACGTCTTGAATGACCATGTCTTTATTGACAATGGTTATGAAAAATACTGTTTTCTGAACATTGCATGGCACTCTCATCATGCTGCGTTGCTCATCAATGTCCCTTCTGCATACTCTATTGCCCTTGGACCCATTGGCATTTAGCAAACTCATCTTAGTAGGGACTGTAAGTTAGATGGCATGTCTCACAACATTATGTGCCTGATATGGCAAGGATACATATCTGGACACATCATTACATGACAAATAAATGCACCAGACATCATATGTGAGAATAGAGTGTGTGTAGCTCACTCACATCACACATAGATACATGAAAATACTCCCATATCCACCCATGTACATACATGACAGGCTGTGCCATTCTTCCTAGCATACTCTCCGAATAACTGAATGTGTCTACTATGCAGGCTATTGCCTGTTCATATGGGTGCACAATTCATGTCACCTGGCTGCACACCAGCACTTGGCACATCCACTTAACAGGTGGGTGCATGCATGCCCTACATCTCATCTGCAAAGAGAACATGGAACAGCAATGGCTAATCGTGATCATTGTGTGTACCAGTTCGCATTGCATCCTGTAGTCTATCAGTGCTAGCGCTATCTCAAGCTGCATTTGGTATTGGCATGTCATATGACACTGTTGTTGGATATCCTTCTAGTCTAACACACATTTCCAGATCACAGGGATAGCAATGTTATCATACACAACATAGAGTATGGGGCATCACACCACAGCAGTGGGCAAATCAACTGAAAATCCAAGAGTGGTATGTTGACCACTTTCCTGCTCAATTTAGTGCCCTATTTACACAGTCCTCAGTCACTATTGTCAAATTGTAGTCATTACACATGACTTGCAAATGAACATCATGGCTTTATGGTTGTGACAACTCAAATGGGTCACTGGTCCTGTCTCAATGTCATACATTAGTAGGCCAGGATGATATGTAGAGATATGCGTTGGTACCTTACATACATGTCTCAAGTACGTAGTGTGAGGCTTTCAAATGACCAACTACCCCAAGTTTTTCAAAACATGCTAAGTATAGTGGCGTACAAATTTGTGTCCCTAACAGAAGCCCCCAATCCCAGAGCTCCACTTCCATCCTTTGCACATCCAAAAAATTTAAATTTTGTCACTTCTTTGGCACATGAAGATGCTACTTGTTACTCACCAGGAGACGGCTTTAACAGCAACTGTACTGGTCAAAGCCACATTATCCTTGAGCATTGTCAGTTACCTCTGCAGGATCTCGCAACTATTCCACACTCAGATAGAACACACCCTGGCAGTCCAGAAACCCAGGAAATCTCTGAGAACAGAGCCCAGCACAATCCCTCCTCGCTTACTTCCATAGAATGGGAAGCCATGATAGCAGCGTAGAGCAAGAGCGAGAGTGAGCAGAATCTTACCAGCTCTACCCCACACTCACCCAAGGTAGTCTTTGGGGACTCCAAGGAGGGGGCCGGAAGGCATTTATATGTCTTTACCAACATAAATCTAGTGGAGGTCTTGGGAGCAGTACAAAATACCCTAGAGTTGACTGCAGAACCCCTTAACTATCAGTCTGCACAGAAAGACACTCAAATTAAGCTATTGAACACATTGGTAGTCTTCACATCAGGGATCAATGCAAAAATCACTAATTTTAATAATCTGATTACTGGAGCCAAAAAGCAGTTGAGGCTTGGACACCGGCTGGCCCTTGTGCCTGTTCATTATGGATAAGCTAGTGACTGTTGCAGGAATATTAACCTTGTTGAGGATGTGAAATGCACCTTAATGCAGCATGCCTGGACAAGTACTAAGGCTACTGAAGCTGCTGGTAGCACACGCATCTCAACATCTTGTGCTGAGCCCTCTCCTTTCATACCCTCTCAAGGAGTACGCCATGTGTCCATCAAGCAGGCAATTCAAGCAACACGGTGGGCAGCGACCATGCTGCAACAGGCTGAACTAATTGAAGTAGTGCTACAACCAAATTACCCCCAGGACAGTCAGCACCTACACCTAGATGTTGATTTCAATGGCTATTCTCTGGGTTCAGGAAATGTTCCAACTGCAGCCCATCCGCTGCCAAAGCCATCAAAGAAAAACTGGAGAAAAGGGCGAAAACACAGAGTGAAGGCCACAGTGCGGAAAACTACCTACTCCTTATTCTGCAATCAAAGAGATCGACACAAATCACCATCTATATCCTACGCATGGCAGCAAGAGGGTTCGGAGCAATATTTCCCCTAGTTCTTCTCGTGTCCATTCAAGTAACAGTCTTGTACAGCCTCAGGATGCCACTCTATTGAGTCTGGCGAAAGAAGGCATCAACGGCCCGCCAAAGCAGGTCATCCAGCTCTGCAAGAATGATGCTCCAGTCAAGCATAGGCCTTCAGACAAAAAATCCTTCTCAATAGGATGGATAACACTCTGTTAGCTCTCCCACAGTCGGTGGGGACACATCACTTATTTTGGTCACTGTCTAGGCAAGAAAAACACACAGTCAAGGTGGCTCAGGACTTGCTCCCCCCTAGAACCATTGATGTGAGGCATCAGGGCTCCAGTAGCTACCTATGGCTTGCATTAGTGGCTCAAGTGTCCATCCAGACTCAACCTCAGCCAGTCACTGTTAACATGAAGTACAAAGCTCTGGAACCTCCTCTATTACAATTGCCAGCACTTTCTCAAAGATGTGCTAGCGCAAGAGCATTCCTTATGTATCCTGAACATAAGTCAAGGAAAGCATTTTCTCTGCTTAACCAGGACAACATGCTTCATCTGTTGAGTCAAATACCTGATACAGGGAACTTAACTGCCACCCTTGGCATTATGCTGTCCATGGACACATTTACTCATTATTACCATGCTTCAAGACTGCTCAGTAACAGATATCACAAAACCACTGTCTATTTCCCCCACACTTTGTTTTACTTGTTCGGGCACCCTCGTGTCTCATGTACTAGCTTTTCCTGTTAGGCACTCCAATCCATCTTCCATCGGGCAAGTATTGGCGGTGCCTCCGAGTTCCAGTTGGTAGCTATGTGACGCTTGGCCACCAGGCATGCTATCCCCAGGAAGGTACGGTCCACCCACTGTTCCCTACTCCCTCGAGGACACCCAAGAGGATTGGTAACGGGGCCATTTCAACTTCCATCGCCAGTACTCTGGAGAGTTCAGCGGTCACCACTCGCCAGTAGGCCGCTATGCAAGGACAAGCCCACACCATGTGGTAAAAGTCTGCCTTAGGACCTGGGCAGCAGGGGCAATCAACATGAGGTCAGAGGCCGCTCCTTGCATTCTGTTAGGGATAAGGTATTCAGTGTGTAGATAATATGCTTGAACGAGCTGGAGCTGGGTAGTTATGGTCAGACTCCTGAGGCCATTAAGGCATTGCGCCAATTATCCCCACTCCAGCGGACCCAGCCAGCCCTCCCATTGCTCCCTGAGACTTGTAAGCAGCTTCGCTGTGTTGATAACCAAGGTATGTAGATCTGGGACACCCCAACCCTGCCCAAGCCACCCACCAGGATTTTCACCTCTACTGGATTAAATTCAGGAAGGACTGTACCATCCCAATGTGGGCTCCCAGCACATGCCAAAACTGCAAGTATTTATGAAACTGGGTCTTGGAGAGTGAGTACTGTCGCTGGAGTTCCTGGAAGGACAGCAAATGGTAACCCATCCAGATGTCCCTTAAAAAGGAAATTGTGGAACCCCTCTATGGTGGAGACCTCATGCAACCATGTTCCCTGCCACAGTGAGGTTTTCTGGGTGAGGCTTGCCCACCACCCTGTCTCTCTCTGCACCACCCTCCACCCTATAAGTACCATTCTTGTCATTTCAGGAAATTCTCGCACAAGGGGGGCACTATACAGCAACTCAAGTAGTTTGGGAAGTCCATTGTCAAGAGTTCAAGCTGATACGCTGGGTCTGACCACCCACCTACCAGCCAATTGTTAATTATCTGCAGTTGTATAGCCAGATAATAGAGATATTAGTTGGACATTCCAAGCCCCCCCTCCTGCATGTCCCATTGGCATGTGTGAAGTCCAAGTCTTGGGCGAGAGGTATGCCACAGAAATTGTCACACCACTGCATCCATTTCTTTGAACCATTGTTTGGGGAGCTAGTAGGGAAGGTTCTGGAGAAGATAAAGGAAACAGGGTAGGATCATCATTTTATGCAGCATGATTCTTCCCAGGACATTAAGGGGTAAAGTCTGCCACCTTTTGAGGTCATCCCTAATATCTTGTGTAAGTGGAGCGATGTTAGGTGCCCATGCTAACTCGGGCAAAAGGGCCACAGTGATACTCAGGTATCGGAAGCTGTTGCGTCGGATGGGGATGCTGTCTTGCCAGTCATAGCAGTCCCTTGTGGAATGCAACCGGACTAGCACAGGCTTGCTTGGGTTAATCGTCAGGCCTGATGCCTCAGAGAAAAGCTCCAACAATTGCAGACACTGGGGCCCACTACTGGCTATGGTGAATAGATAAAGGAGTACATCATTTGCATACAGGGCGAAGCAGTCCTCCCATTCAGTGGGCCAAGGCCAACCACTGATAAGCAGGTCCTCCCTTATGATCTTTGCCAGTGGTTCAATCGCTAGGGCAAAAATAAGCTGGGGTAGTGGGCATCCCTGACGGTCCCAAGGCTGATGCAGAAGGGGCCCGAGACTACCCCGTTTACCTGCATACGGGCAGTCGGGTTGGTGTAAAGGAGCTGCACCAGCCTCTGAAACCTAGGGCCAATCCCTGTCTTTATGAGCACCTGGGAGAGATATGACCAGTCCACCGTATCTAACACTTTTTCAAGTCTATGTGGAGTAACGCAAGGTGTAAAGATTGGTGATGGGCCAACGCTGCATGAAGCCACCTAAAGCAGGGCCGGGTGCTTCTGCCCGGCATGAATCTACATTGGACCGGGTGGATTAGAGAGGGTAGCACCTTTTTCAACCTAGTATCTAGTATTGTGAAGATAATTTTTGTTTCGTTGTTGAGGAGGGAGATGGGGCGGTAGGCCACGTAGGATGTTGAGGACAGACGGGACTTCAGTGTCACTACAATGGTGGCATGATCGACGTCAGAGGGGAAGTTTCCCATCCGCTCAGCTTCCGCATACAGGCTCAACAAGTGGGGGGACTAAGAGGTCAGCGCATTTGTGGTAAAGCTCTGCCGGAAATACGTCCGGAGTCTAACCCGGGTCCAAGGCCGATATAGCCTCTTTAATGTAATCCAGCGCTATGGGCTCATCTAGGTCCTCCCTCCCTGCAACCGAGACACCGGGGATGAACACATCGCACAGCAGTGGAGCCGCTCACTCCGATCGGGGTTGCAGACGTTCTGCATAAAGTCTTGCATAGTAAGCGGTAAAGCCCTGAGCAATAGCCTGGGGCGTCCTGCACAAGCCACCTGAGTCGTCAATGATTTCAGGGACAACTCTCCCAAGTAGGGGTCAGGATGCCAGCCAGTGCATTAGCTTACCATATTTATCACCCCATCTATATACAAGAGCTGCTGAGGCACGCCACATGTGCTTTGCGGATTCAAGTGTAAGGTAACGTATTTCCTCTCTAATCAGTCGCAAGTGCCTGGTGGTGGCCGCATGGTTGGTAGAGGAGTGTTGCAGCTCGAGACATAGGGGGTCATTACAACCCTGGCGGACGGTGTTAAAGCGGCGGTAATACCACAAACAGGCCGGCGGAAAAAAAAGGGAATTATGACCGTGGCGGAAACCGCCAACATAGACAGCCACTTTAACACACCGACCGCCACGGCGGTACAGACAAGCAGCGCGGCGGTCATCGCCAACAGACAGGCGGAAGACAAAGTACCGCCCACAATATTACAACACACCAATCCGCGACCTTTTCCGGGGCGGATTCACTGTGGATAAAAACATGGCGGAAACAGCTTTTGCAATGGGAAAACGCTCACCTGAACACACTCCACGAGGAAGGAGGGCACCATGGAGCCTGAACTCCAAATACTACCTGCGCTTGTCTTCCTGCTCCTCTACGAACACCAGCAACTGCGGTACCGAAGACAACGGTGAGTACTGCACCTACGACATAGGGGAGGGGGGAGGAAAAAGTCAGGGACACACACACGCAACACCCCCACCCTCAACCCGACCCTTGCACACTACAACACACACCAATGCATTTCCAAACATCACAGGAACAACCCACAACCACCCCGGAAGAATGCAAAGACAAAACCAAATTACTTGAACCATTGTAATGTATCCAAATACAGTAAGCTCATATATACAGAAATATATACACATTCCAAATATATACATCACGATTAGTAGTGCAGGTATGCACATTTCAATGTCCGTGGACCACTGGGCCCACAATGCATGGGCGAGGCCCACACTAGATACCTATCCACAAACGGAGAGAACACTGCAGGGGCATCAGATAGAAACACAACAGGCACCTCAGGGGGAAGGGAAGGGGGGCACCTCAGCCGGATGAGTGCACCACGCCAGATCCACGACGGGGCTCCATGCCCATTGATGTATCCTGGGGAGTGCAAAGCCACAGTCTCTCAAGTCTCTACAGTGGGTGGTTTGCCCACTGTACCATCCTGGGGAGTGCAAAGCCACAGTCTCTCAAGGCTCTACAGTGGTTGGTTTGCCCACTGTACCATCCTGGGGAGTGCAAAGCCACAGTCTCTCAAGTCTCTACAGTGGGTGGTTTGTCCACTGTACCATCCTGGGGAGTGCAAAGCCACAGTCTCTCAAGTCTCTACAGTGGTTGGTTTGACAACTGTACCATTCTGGGGAGTGCAAAGCCACAGTCTCCCAAGTCTCTACAGTGGTTGGTTTGACCACTGTACCATCCTGGGGAGTGCCAAGCCACATTCTCTCAAGTCTCTACAGTGGTTGGTTTGCCCACTCTACCATCCTGGGGAGTGCAAAGCCACAGTCTCTCAAGTCTCTACAGTGGGTGGTTTGCCCAACGTACCATCCTGGGGAGTGCAAAGGAGTGCAAAGCCACAGTCTCTCAAGTCGATGCATGTCTCCACTGGTTCTGGAGGGGGACTGGTGCCCAGAGTGCTTCATCCTGTGAAGGATTCAGGTAGTGGATGCAGTTCTCCACTGGTTCTGGAGGGGGACTGGTGCCCAGAGTGCATCACGCACCCCGTGACGGTCCCAGTTCCGTCACTGTCCCAGCTGCACATGGGCTAACGATGCTTTTGTTGGCGGTCTTTGTCCTGTTCAGCGGTGCTTTGCCATGGCGGTCTTTGACCTGTTCAGCGGTGCTTGACTTTGCAGTTTCTGACCTGTTCAGCGGTGCTTGCCATGGCGGTCTTTGCCCTGTTCAGCAGTGCTTGCCCTGCTCAGCAGTGCTTGCCATGGCGGTCTTTGCCCTGTTCAGCAGTGCTTGACTTTGCTTTCTCTGACCTGTGCAGCGGTGTGTGGCATGACGGTCCCTCAGTGCCCAGCGGGGCTGTGGCTGCCGGGGCCCTCCAGGGCACTGACGCTGGCGGTGGTCTCCGGACCAGTGACGATTGTGCTGCCCTCCTGGGCACTGACTCTGGCGGTGGTCTCCTGACCAGTGATGATTGTGCTGCCCTCCTCGGCACTGACTCTGGTGGTGGTCTCCGGACCAGTGACGATTGTGCTGCCCTCCTAGGCACTGACTCTGGCGGTGGTCTCCGGACCAGTGACGATTGTGCTGGCAGTGGCGCCCTGGCCAGCGGGGAGGATGGCGGCCTTCTCCGCCGTGCTGCTCTTACCAGACTTTGGAGACTTCTTCTGCCACTTCTCCACCTTGTGAGGAGTCACAGCTGACTCGGCACTCCCCCCGGGACCATTGTGAGCGGCTTTGCCGGCAGGAGTCCCGTCGGGCACTGTCCAACTTCTGGTGCTTTACAGGGGGTGGACTGGCAGTGCTTTGGCTCCGTGTCACACTGGCTGCCCTGGTGCCCGGTGGACTCCATATACCTCTAACACGCACCACTGGAACCAGACTTTTTTTGGCTGAGGTGCTAGTACGGGACCTATGAATTGGAGGGGGGGGTTGGTGGGAAAGAGGTCAACGTTGCTCAGGAAAAGTTTCTGACGAACACTGGGATGGGTAGCTGGAGGGGGTCTGGGAGTGGAGGAAGAGGAGGTGGTTGTAGGAGGTGTAACTTTAGTTGATTTGGGTGCAGGTGCATGTTCTGGAGGCTGTCGTGAGGTGGATGGATGTTGGGTGTGTGGGTGCCTGCGTTTGTGTACTTTGGGAGGGGGCGTCACAGACACACTGGGAGAGGACACAGGGGATGTGTAAATGGTAGTGGGGGTGGTGAGTGCAGGTGAGTGGGGTGTGGTGCTGGGTGTTCTGGTGCGAGTCCTAGTGGCTGTAGATGTAGTGCATGCAGGTGAGAGTGTAGACGACACTGGGAGGGAGGAGGGAGACGACGATGAGGGGGACACAGTGGAGGCAGTGGATGTTGCTGTGTCTGTATGTGGGTGATGCTTGTGTGAGTGCCTGTGGGATGTGTGGTGCCTATGTTTGCCAGAGCCACTTTTGTGTGTTGAGGTGTGTGCATGCTGGTCTGATGGAGTGGTTGGGATAGGATGGGGTACAGGGGATTGGGTCTGGGTGGAGGAAGTTGGATGGGGGAGGCTAGACACAGGGACAATGGCTGCCATCAGTGCTGAGGCCAGAGATTGCAGGGTTCGATGAAGGGCAGCCTGACCAGAATGAATGCCCTCCAGGAATGCATTACTGTGTTGCAACTCCCTTTCTACACCCTGGATGGCATTCACAATGGTAGACTGCCCAACAGTGAGTGACCTGAGGAGGTCAATGGCCTCCTCACTGAGGGCAGCAGGGGTGACAGGGGCAGGGGCTGAGGTGCCTGGGGCGAAGGTGATGCCCACCCTCCTGGGTGAGCGGGCACGGAGCGAAGGCTGAGGGGCTGCTGGGAGGGCAGTGCTGGTAGGGGGGGGTGGCGGCTGTACCTGTAGAAGTGGGGGGCACAGATGGTGCCGCCACCACAAGGGAGCTCCCATCGGAGGTCGAGTCCGTGTCGCTCTCTGCTGATCCGGTGACCGATGTGAAGCTCCCCTCGCCCTCCGTCTCACTGGTGTATTCGGAGTCTGTGGTGTGGACCTCCATGGCCATGTGGGATGCAGCTCTCTCGTGCTCCGGTGCCACTGTCCCTCCGCCTGATGATGCTGATGCACAAAAGAACAGGGAGAGCACAAAAAGGGGTGGGGAAACAGAAGATAGACAGGTTGAGTGCATGGCTTACCGCTACCGTTGGCGGACAATACAGACACAGCATCCCCCTGCACTATGCCGTGCTCTTGGCCCCTACAGATGCAGTTCCTGGGATATGGCCTACATGGCTATGAGTGTCATCTGTCCACATAGATGACACAGGGGCATGTATACCTGTACTTGGCACTCTACAGAGGTGGGGTGGAGTGGCACATGGCCTGCATTACGGAGGGGCTTAGCCTACGGAACTCGCCCTGGCCTACGGAAACCCACAGCCCTCCTCCCCCACCCAGACCCCTCCACTGCACGCAAAGTCATCAGAATGTGAGTGTACTCACCCCCTTGTGTCTGCTGTGATGCCCTCAAGCGCCCATCCAACTCAGGGTAGGCCACCGCCAGGATCCAGAACATCAGGGGGGTTATGGTGCGACGGGCACCCCTCCCACGTTGGGAGGCCATCCCCAGCTGAGCCTCCGCCGTCTTCTTGCTCCAGCTGCGAATATCTTCCCATCTTTTACGGCAGTGGGTGCTCCATCTCTGGTGGACCCCCAGGGTCCGGACTTCCTTGGCGATGGCATGCCAAATATCCTTCTTCTGGTGGGCGCTGACCTACATGACATGTACAGGGGAAGAAGAGAAGTCATTAGCAACAGCACCGTCAAAGTGAGTGGCCCACATCCCTGCCCTTGCAATGTGGCGCATGCATTCACACTCCTTCATGCTCGCATAACTCTGCCCCCTTCCTACTTACATCCAGCCCTCTCCACCCAGGCATAGGCCATACAACTTGCACCCTATGTACTCACCTGTTGGTCTGGAGGACCGTAGAGTAGCGTGTACTGGGGGAGGACCCCGTCCACGAGCTTCTCCAACTCCTGTGCAGTGAAGGCAGGGGCCCTTTCCCCAGACGCACGTGCCATTGTCTCTTCCAGACCGAGGTCACAGCAGCACTTGCAGTGTAGGTCCTCTCCTGTCGAAGATCAGTTATCGAGTGATTGAACAGATAGAAAATGGCGGTCACGTCCGCGGCGGTACGTATCATCACCGCCGGCGCACTTCGTCATTGGCTCCTGGGACCCATAGGGTCAAATGTTAACCAATGCAGCATTGCGCCGCGGTCTTCGACCGCCTACCGCGACGGTGTACAACGCCAGCGCAGTTACCTCACATCCAATTGTCCCAGTTTAGAGGTCAGGCAGCCGCCATTTTAGGGGCCCACATGGCTTCATTTACAACTGCGTCACACATACCTAGGCCTGGACTCAACACACTTACAGACAACTTTTTGGATTATGTTTCGTGTACTGTGTAGCTGTGGCTACATACCTCTGAGTTGCTTGACTCTGTGCTCGCTGTTGTCCTTCCTAGGCACCGTCAGCTGGGACATGTGAGGAGATGGCAGAATCATCCGGTGTACCGACCGCTGGTGGACCTGTTGACAATGGAGGAGTGACATTTAATCATCACCTACAGGTTTGACCGTGCCACAATCCAGGAACTGTGTACCCATTTGGAGCCAGATCTAATATCACCAATCCGCCATCCCACAGGAATCCCCCCTCAAGTGCAGGTGCTGTCAGTACTCTATTTCCTTGAAAGAGGGTCCTTACAAACAACAGTGGCCATGGCATCAGGGATGTCCCAGCCTATGTTTTCCAACGTGTTGTCCAGAGTGTTGTTTGCCCTGCTGAAACACGTGAGGAGCTACATCATTTTCCCTCAGGTGGAGGATTTGGCTACAGTTAAAGATGACTTCTATGCCCTGGGACATATCCCTAACATCATAGGTGCCATTGATGGGACCCATGTAGCTTTGGTCCCCCCCCCACAGGAGTGAACAGGTGTACAGGAACCGGAAGAGTTATCATTCGATCAATGTACAGATGGTATGTTTGGCAGACCAGTACATCTCGGAGGTAAATGCTATGTTCCCCGGCTCAGTGCATGACGCCCACATCCTGCGGAATAGCAGCATCCCGTATGTGATGGGTCAACTCCAGAGGCACCGTGTGTGGCTATTAGGGGACTCTGGTTACCCCAACCTGTCATGGCTATTGACCCCAGTGAGGAATCCCAGGACCAGGGCAGAGGAACGCTACAATGAGGCCCATGGGCGGACTAGGAGGGTGATCGAACGCACCTTCGGCCTCCTGAAGGCCAGGTTCAGGTGCCTCCATATGACAGGTGGTTCCCTATTCTACTCACCAAAGAAGGTGTGCCAGATCATCATCGCCTGCTCTATGCTTCACAATCTTGCTTTGCGACGCCAGGTGCCTTTTCTGCAGGAGGATGGTCCAGATGACGGTGTTCTGGCAGCTGTGGAGCCTGTGGAGCCTTTGGACAGTGATGAGGAGGAAGCAGAGGAAGAAGACATTGATAACAGGGACTCTGTCATACAGCAATATTTCCAGTGACACACAGGTGAGAACTATTTTTTTTACTATTACTTTTACTTTCACACTTCTACCTCTATCCTGTCTGTCAATTTGAAGCAGTGGGGGTTATTCTAACTTTGGAGGAGGTGTTAATCCGTCCCAAAAGTGACGGAAAAGTGACGGATTTACCACCAGCCGTATTACGAGTCCATTATATCCTATGGAACTCGTAATACGGCTGGTGGTATATCCGTCACTTTACCGTCACTTTTGGGACGGATTAACACTCCTCCAAAGTTAGAATAACCCCCAGTATATGCTAACTGAGTGGTACATTTCCATTACGGTTTCACAGGTGTGGTTACCAAAGTGTCTCATCTGCTTGCATCCTTCATGGGCTTGTGATGTGTGACATAGGTATGTTGACATTACATTTTCAAACAGATTTTGTCATTGTCATAGCTAATACACATTTTCAAAATCACAGACTGACTCCAGATTGTTTTGTGGTTCAAGGGTGTTTATTGAAGTGCTAATTATTGGAAGTGGTGGCTAAATGGTGATGGGTGATGGTGGAGGAATGTCCATGGCAGAGTCCAGTCTATTAGTCTCACAGGTGCACTGCCCATATGGGCATAGGAAGTGGAGCTGGAACAGTTCCAATCTGGACAGGGTCACAAAGTGGGACAGTGGGATGACAATCAGGGTGGTCTCATTTCCTGGTGGGGGTCTTGCCATCTTGCGCTGTCCTGTTCCTGGATCTCAGGGACCGCTTGCGGGGTGGTTCTCCGTCTGCAGGGGGTGGGGTGCTGGTGTGGTGGTCCTGTGGCGGGGCATCCTGTCCACTAGCGCCGGCGGAGGTGGTGGGCAGTTCATCGTCCAGGCTAGTGTCAGGGGCCACTTGGAGTGCCACGGTGTCCCTCATGGTCTTCTGTATATACTTCAGCACCCCTACTATGGTGCCCAGGGCGCAGCTGATGGTTCTGAGCTCCTCCCTGAACCCCAAATACAGTTCGTCCTGCATGCGCTGGGTCTCCTGAAACTTGGCCAGGACCGTCACCATCGTCTCCTGGGAGTGGTGGTATGCTACCATGATGGAGTAGAGGGCCTCGTGGAGAGTAGGTTCCCTTGGCCTGTCCGCCCCCTGTCGCACGGCAGCCCTCCCAGTTCCCCTGTGTTCCTGTGCCTCCGTCCCCTGGACCGTGTGCCCACTGCCACTGCCCCCAGGTCCCAGTTGTTGTTGGGATGGTGGGTTATCCTGCGTTCCCTGTAGTGGTGGACACACAGCTGATTGACGTGTCCTGGGAAAGGAGGTATGGGCCCGCTGGGTGGGTGCTGTGCTGGTGTTACCAGAGGGTGGAAGGTCAGTGTTGGGCTGTGCCTGTGCAAGGGGAACCGACTGTCCCGAGGCCCATGATGGTCCGGGCTGGTCATCTTGATCCAGTTGGCCAGAGCTGCTGTCCTCACTGTGGGCCTCTTCTGTGGGTGGGGTAGAGATGTCTGGACCCTCCTGTCTGGTGACGTTAGGTAGTGGTCCTGCAGGCGTATAAAAGCATGATTATTGCATGTGTGTGTGTCATGGTGTGCAATGGGTGGGTGAGCGTGTACCCCAGTGCTAGCTTTCCTGTGTGGGGGCTTGTGTGATGATGGTTAGGGGTTGTTATGGGTATGTGCAGTGGGTATGCTTTAGTGATGGGTGTCCATGCTTTGTTGTGTCATGCAGGGCTTGGTGTTGGGATGTGTGGTTTGTGTTATTAGTACATTAGTGAGGAGTTGGAGTGATAGGGGAGGGGCTGAGGGTGGGGGTGTGTGATAGCATGCAGGTAGGGTGGGGGATATGATAGTTAAGATTAGATTTACCAGTGTCCATTCCTCCACCGACTCCTCCGAGGCCCTCAGGATGCATAATGGTCAAGACCTGCTCCTCCCATGTTGTTAGTTGTGGGGGAGGAGGTGGGGGTCCGCCGCCAGTCCGCTGAATCGCGATGTTGTGCCTGGAGATCACGGAACGCACCTTCCCCCGTAGGTCGTTCCACCTCTTCCTGATGTCCTCCCGATTTCCTGTGTGCTGTCCCACTGCGTTGACCCTGTTGACGATTCTTCGCCATAGCTCCATCTTCCTAGCTATTTAGATGTGCTGCACCTGTGATCCAAATAGCTGTGGCTCTACCCGTATGATTTCCTCCACCATAACCCTGAGCTCCTCCTCTGAAAACCTGGGGTGTCTTTGGCGTGCCATGGGGTGGTGTGGGTGATGTGTGGGGTGGTGTATGTGGTGATGGGTGTGTTGATGTGTAGTGGTGTGTGGTGTTTTGTGCGTGGATGTTGTGTGGGTGATGGTGCTGTGTGCCTCTGTGTGGTCGGGTTGTCTATTGCTGTGCTCTCTCTGTCGCCTTCGTCTCTATTTTTTGGTCGTAGGGGTTTGTGGTTGATGTGGGTGTGTGTTTTATATTGTGTTGGGTGTGTGGGAGTGGTGTTTGTATGTGTATCAGGTGTGTGTATTTTGAATTGTCCAATGTAGCAGTGTTTTGGAGATGTGTGTGTATTTTGAGCGCGGCGGTGTGTACCGCCAATGGAATACCACGGTTGAAAGACCGCCGCGTGGATTCGTGTGTCGTAATAGCATGGGCGTTTTTCTGTTGGCGTGACGGTGGAGGATTTGTTTTCACCAGTTTATCACTGACCTTTGGTGTGGCGGAGTTGTGTGGGTGTCTGAATTTCGGTGGATTCCGAGATGTGGGTCATAATAGCTGTGGTGGAATTCCGCAGCCGCGGCGCTGAACTGGCGGTCTTCTGCACAGCGGTAAGCAGCTTTTACCGCCAATGTTGTAATGTCCCCCATAGTGTCTGGGTCTCAAGGCTTGTTGTTTGCTGGTTCTTTGCTTGTTCTTGCACCAGGAGTAAATGACTGGCATGCCCTTGGAGGGTGGCCTTACAGGCGGCCCACAGTATATCCATTGAGTGTACAGAGCCAGCATTGAATGTGAAGTAGTAAGTGATTTCCTCTCTCATGGCTTAGACATAGATTTCATCCAGGAGGTACCAGGCATTCAGCCGTCACATTGGGCAATGAGCCTTGCCGGGTCATCTATCTGCACAAGAAGTGGTGCGTGATCTGTGATTCCGTGTGGGAGTATCTATGCGTTTGTGACCAGAAGGACATCTGGAGCTAGCATGAAAAGTGCGTGTGATGCGCTGCTGATGTGTGCGTGTATTGCCACTTTCGGGGTTGCCAAACCCTCCACACGTCACAATGACCAATCCCTTCTGCCCAGTGGAGCAGCTGCTTGGTCCGGGCATTCTGGCTCACTGATGGCTCACCGGTGGCATCAACCTCCGGTCTCATGACAGCATTGAGGTCACCTCCCAGGATTGTCAGACCCAGGGGGAGTTATGCCACAACCCCTTGGATGTCACTAGAAAGTGGGCGAGTGCACCTGGGTGGCGTAGACACTCAGGAGGTTAACCGATTGGCCGCTGAGCATGCCAGACACGACGACATAGCAGCCTTGCGGGTCTAGCTTAGTTGGAGTGATCACAATGGGTACTGAGCCACTCACCTAGAGCCTCTAGTGAAGCCTACATGGTACATCTCCTCATAGCCACCTCGCGAGAGCATAGGGCAATGCATGACCAGCAGATGCATTTCCTGGGGCAACGCTATTGAGGGGGCAAAGCGACAAAGGGTGCCAAAAACCACAGTATGCTTAATCTTGTCTAAGAGTCCATTGACATTCCAGGAAAGGACCTTTTTAAGAAGCCCAAGAGTGTGCCGGGGAAGAGTATGCATATACATTTAGGAATTTGTGGGTGTCAACTTCCCCGAGAGGAGGAGTCCATGGATGAGAAGTCCCCCCAGGAGGGTCATGCACGTGATGTAGATCTAGGGGTGTGATCACCTGAAAGAAAAATGCTAACATATCTGAAACACAACCATAAAAGGACTTTAAAACATATTCCCTCAAACCCCCCCAACTGCCCCCACCCCATACTTCCATCCCGAAGCATCTGTCGCCCAGAAACATAACAGAAACCCCCAAACCAAAGTGTCTGTATTAGGTGTGGAGTGCTGGACCCTACATATAGCCAGAGTTCTGCAATAAGGCTTCCATCCAGCTCCTGGCCCTGGAGTCTCCCTCTCAGTTCCTCATAGATCACCAGGAGTAGCATTTGTATTGCGTTTCAGACTAGAGAGGGAGTTTGGCTAAGGCGGTCATCCACTGGGGACATCAAGTCCTGACCCTTCTTCGAGCAAGCGTTTTTCACCGGCTCTGACTGAGCCAAGGGTCTCACAGGGTCATTCTCAGATAGCCTGGTCTCTTTGCTTTGTTTCCTGCAGCAGGACCTTGTGTGTCCTTGCCTACACTTCAGACCCATTGAGTCATCCTGTCCTAGTGTAGGAGAGCCTCTCAGGTGAGAGTGGGCCCTCTTCTGGCAACCTGGTGCTCTTCAGTGAGCCAGTCCCAGGCAGTTTCTGGTGCGTCGCAAATGAAGGATTTCCCGTTGAAGAGGCCCTTGAGGCACGCAGGGAATAGCAACATATATGACAGTTGCATTACTCTCAGTTTCTTTTTGACCACTTCATACGAGCAGCGCTTGTTCTGTACCTCCCGCATGTAGTCTAGAAATATTAGGATTTTGTGGTTCTCCCACCGGACGTCAGTCTGTTTTCTCACTTCTCCAAGGATGGCATCTCGGTCCTTAAAATGCAGAAATCTGTCAATTATTGGTCTACTTTGCCCACCCGGTGGAGGTTTGGGCACCAGTGATCTGTGGGCTCGATCGCAAACCAAGGGGACATTTTGATGCTGGTAGCCAGGTTTGGAGCCACGTCTCCAAGAACCCGGCGGTCCAGTTCTCCTCAGCATCCTCTGGGAATCCTACCAATCGCAAGGTGTTGTGCTGGGAGCGGATCTCTGCATCTTCGGCTCTGTGGTGGAGTTTGCCTGTGCGTGTCAGCAGCTGGCCCACCTTGGATTTAAGGTTGATTATTTCAGCCTCAATTGTGGAGACGCGGTTTCTGCTTCCTTTATACAGCCTACTGCTGCCTGGAGGTCCTGCTGCAGCAGGCCCACATCTTCACGTACTTTGCCGATTTTGGTCTCAACTGCCTGCTGCGAGGACTGAATCACCTGGAGGATGGTGTCCAGCCCCTCCACTACCAGGATCCCAGAGGTCGAGGCACCATTCCCCTGTGGGTTCGAGTGGGTGGCATGTTGGCCATTACGTAGCTGCGATGCTGGTGGTCGTTTAGTACTTTTGCCCTTCCCCGTAGTAGGGCTGGCAGGGGAGCCCAGGGGCACGCTGACGTCCCTTTATCCCTATTACTTCAGGATCAGTGATCATCTGGGGAGGTGCAGGCGAGCGCCAGAATTGGTAAATTGGTTCCCCAACACCCAACCCCCTCACATTGATTACTTCACTAGGGGTAGCCTGAGTCCCAGTACCCCACTCGGCCACTCTGATCTGTTTGTTGGGCTACTATGCCCACATGGTGCGGGGTACGGTTCGCAGATTCACTTCTGGCCACACCTGCACCTCACTCTTTGCTCATGCACTACCTCAGCAGGGTGGATTGGCCATTCTGTTTTGCTTGGGTGGTCTCCTCTCGTGCTATCTCCTCAATACATGGATGTACTCTGTCTCAGGCTGCCACCTCTCCCCACCGGCCCGGTCCGTTACTTGATGTGGCCCCCATCCAGGCCTCTTTCCTTGGCTCCAGGACGGCCCGGTTATCCCCAAGCCCCAGGGGCCCCCGCAGTCACTCCCTCACACCAGGTGCTTGGTGCTGGAGTTTGCCGCGGCCCGGACCTATCTCATGGCTCTGCGCAGGCCCAGTCACATCTCCACCTCCCTCTCGCCGGGCAGGCTTCACTTCTCCACTCCGGGGGCCCATGTGATCTCCCAGTCCCCGGGTCCCCAGTAGTTGCCTTCCCAATTCAGATGCTGGTCCCCATTGCCCGTTGCAGCCCGGGCCAATCTCTCCAGCCGTGTCCCCACTCACCTCATGGGTTAGGCGTAGCACACGGCCCGGGCCCACGCTGCGCAGTCACCTCTCTGTGGGGGTCTTCCTCAGCTGGACCTCCTCTCTGGTCTGCTCTACTCCTCTTGGTCACTGCTCGCAGCCGGGGCACCTATGCAAGGCGTTCCTCGTCTCCACTCTGGAGGCGTTAATTGACTTGATGATTCTTTCATACTCCTTGTTCCATCAAGTCTCAAACTTCACAACGAGAAGTGAAAGCAATCACCAACCACAAGAACTGTTCCTTAACACTACTATAGACTACCATGATCCAACATATGCATTGCCATGCCAAATAAATACAGATAACAGCAAAAAGCTCAAATGGTCATTGATTAGACACCATCTCTGATCTATCAGCAAAGGCCAAACAAAAGTGGATCACAATATCTGACTGTGCAACATCGGTACTAGTAGCCTGGAATCAGTTTGCTGAAGAGTTTGCATCCTCCTGCCTGCACAAGCCAGGATTATCTGGACATAACAATTGTGTTAGGGTGACACCACCAATTTGTGAAACCAGGGCACAGAATCAAATTTTAAACTGGGCTTTACGCTTACGTCAACAGTGCCCTAGTGATGCTGCCTTAAAGACGATTGTGTCCAAATCCAAGTTTGCCTACAGAAAACATTTGTGAGAATGTCAAAGAGACATGGCATCAAGTTTAGCGAACACGCTTTTGTATGCACTCAAAACAAACATGCACACAAAATTTTGGTGACCGTGTGAACAGCCTGGATAGAACAGCTCAGTACAAAGCTATAATAAATATTTCCAAAACCACCTGGCACCAGTATCTTTCTCAGCATTTTGGCTCTTCAGTTCATAAGTCAACCTAGGGGCAAGATACAGCTAGCCCGATATCTACGACTATCCAATCCGAGGCCCGAAGCCCAAGGTGTCTACTTATTCAACCAGAAACAGTTGAGCAGCGAATAACAAAAAACAGGAGAGAGAGAGCTCCAGGTCCCAAAGGTATTCCATTTAGCGCTTTTTGAAGAAGATTAACTCTTTTGGGCGATCCATCTGTTGGCACTTCACAACAGCATAACCTCCTTTAACTCTGGAGAGGCTCAATAATCTCCCCAACGGGGTTCAACTAATAATCTGGCCAACTGTCAGCTATTAGCGCTTTTGGACGTTGAATCAAAGTTCTTTGCGAGCTGCCTCCTGGAAGAACTAGGAGCCTGGGCATCGGGTAAAGGTCTAATCATGTTTCATCAAGCAGGCTTTTCCAAAGGGATAGGGATAGGCACGACAGCCAATCGTATGGTGGTATTGTTACTCTTTGATCAAAGTAGGCAGGCTAAATTACCTCTTTATCTATCATTTATCAATTATAATGCTGCCTTTGACCAGGTAAACAGAGGCAAAATATGTATCAAACTCGCAAAGTGGAGCATTCAAAACCATCTGCTAAGAGTGATCATTCTTCTTTCTAAACAAATACCAACTTCAAAGAGCCTGTGACAGTGATGCGTGCTAGCTCCGCCTTTCTTTCAATCTTTTCTGAATTGCCGACTAGCCTGGAGAAAACCAAGTCTCATCCCTTCAAACTGGGGAAAATCACCCTGCCATGCCTGATGTACGCTGACGTCAGCCCTAGAATCGGGGTACACAGACACCTGAACTCCACAGCTGAGTGTTCCAATGAGAATGCCCTGATCATTTACCTGAAAAAATCTAAAACAATGTCTTTTAGGGCAACTGTGTGGCACTCACACCAGTGGTACTTGGGTCGCAACTAAATAGAAGAGCTGCAGGAATACAAATAGTTGGGAATTCTTTTTGATAATGGGTCTTTCAACCCCCATTTGCAAGTTTTAAGGCAGAAGTCCCTTTCCCTTATGTCCGCATTTAGGCGAATCAAAATTGCCACAGGTAGTTCGACTTACCTCTGCTAAAAGTGATTCAGGCAAAATTAGATCCCACTATAGCATTTGGCAGTGAAGCCCTGAGAGGAAGAGACAGAGGCCCTCATTCCGACTGTCGGGGGCCGCCAGAATACCGCTGCGCGGTCAAAAGACCGCCGCGGTAATTCTGACTTTCCCGCTGGGCTGGCGGGCGGCCGCCTTCAGGCCGCCCGCCAGCCCAGCGGGAAAGATGCTTCCACGATGAAGCCGGCTCGGAATCGAGCCGGCGGAGTGGAAGCTGTGCGACGGGTGCAGTGGCACCCGTCGCGTATTTCACTGTCTGCCAAGCAGACAGTGAAATACTTGTAGGGGCCCTCTTACGGGGGCCCCTGCAATGCCCATGCCAGTGGCATGGGCACTGCAGGGGCCCCCAGGGGCCCCGCGACCCCCCCTACCGCCATCCGGTTCCCGGCGGTCGGACCGCCGGGATCTGGATGGCGGTAGGGGGGGTCGGAATCCCCTCGGCGGCGCAGCAAGCTGCGCCGCCTTGGAGGATTCAATGGGGCGGCGGTACACTGGCGGGAGACCGCCAGTGTTGCCGGTCCGACCGCGGCTTTACCGCCGCGGTCGGAATCCCCATTGGAGCACCGCCGGCCTGTCGGCGGTGCTCCCGCGGTCCTCCGCCCTGGCGGTCTTTGACCGCCAGGGTCAGAATGACCGCCAGAGTTTTTTTTAAAATTGTCACCAGACTTCAAATCCATATTTTATCCACCGCGTTATGCGTCACCTGCACAGCTGCGTCTTGAGTTTTGCTGGTAAGGCAATCAATAGCAATAAGTGGAGCATAAATCAAGCTGTGTTACAAACTTAAAACAGCAAGTCCAGCTACACTAATCTCCCTCCTAAGGGGCAGAAAGCAAACAGCCAGCCTAATGCCTTAGCCAGGCTCTATCTACAGTCCTCCTTGGAATCACTAGGTTTAACAGACCAATGGGAACACTTTAATTCGTATCTCCAAACCAAGCTGTTAATTATTAAAAGTGTTAAGGTTTACACCCAGCTGGAGGACAAAGAGACATTTGCTAGGAGAAAGCATGCTTGGCTTACTCTTCCATTGTACAACAAACTTGTCCTGCAGTAGTAGCCGGGAGTAGCCATTAAAGCACAAGTTAAAGCAGCCTTCATGAAGAACTAATTGGGATGTATGCCTACATACACGCACCTCCCCCCCATGGAAACAAAGGGACATGACAAGTCTATGCTGGCTAGCCCCCGAGTCATTAAGCCACCAGATTTGTATTTGTAAAGGGAGTATGGGTGATCGAAGAACTGTCCTTCAGCCCATGTGGTATCAGAGAGGTCTGCGTAGGGGCAGACCTGCTATTATGGCCTGTTGGACCTGGCCCTTTTTGCAGGATCATTCCCAAACATTTTGCCTCCTTCCGCCTACTTTTTCTGACCTATTTTTGTTGGCTTTAGGACTCCGGGCTAACCAGCGCTGAAGAGCATATGCTCTCTGTTTAAATTGTATTGGTGATTGGTTTATCCATGTATGGCATATTTGATTTACTGGTAAGTCCCTCGTAAAGTGCACCAGAAGTACCCAGTACCTGTAAATTAAATGCTTTTAGTGGGCCTGCAGCATTGATTGTGCCACCCACATGAGTAGCCCTCTAAACATGTCTCAGATCAGCCACTGCAGTGTCTGTGTGAGTGCAGTTTTAAACTGCCAGTCTGACCTGGCAAGTGTACCCTTTTATCAGGCCCAAACCTTCTCTTTTCACCCCTAAGTAGGCCATAAGCAGCCCAATGGGCGGTGCAGTATATGTAAAAGGTAGGATATATACTGATGTGTTTTACATGTCATGATAGGAAAATACTGACAATGTTGTTTTTCACTATTGCAAGGCCTATCTCTCCCAGAGGTAAACATGGGGATTGCCTTTAAATGTCCTTTAAGTGGAGTGTCCCATTGGGAGCAGATAGAGATGTGGAATTTGGGGTCTCTGAACTCACAATTTAAAAATACATCTTTTAGTAAAGTTGTTTTTTAGATTGTCTGATTGAAAATGCCACTTTTAGAAAGTGGGCATTTAATGCTCAACCATTCTGGGCCTCTGCTTGGCTAGTTAATCCATGTCTGGGTCAGACTAACAGTTGGCCTGTTTGTGAATTCCCTCTAGTCAGTGAAACAAAAGGAACTGAGGTGTGACCTGCATTTCCTGATGAGTCTTCCTGGGCTAGAGTACGAGGGAGGAGCTGACTTCTGCATGTGAAAGGGCTATGCCTGACCTCACACAATTCAGCCTCCAACTCTCTAGAGTGTGGTTGGGGCAGGGCAAAGAAGAGGCAGTGACATGTGCACTACAAAGACTTTCCTTTAAAGTGTGCCTACTTTAAAGGCAGACATGAGTATTGACCCAAGACCCGAAATGTTTAGATTACTTGCGGATCAAGAGGAACCTCTGCCAAGGAGAAGAGCTTGATGATTGAGGAGGACCTGCCACTTTGCCTGTTGCTTTGCTGTGCTGGCCTGCTGTTGCTGCTTCTACCTTAAGAGGGAAAGGACAGGACATTGCTTTCTGAAATCCTAATTGTGAAGTTTCTCCGAGGGCTTGGTCTGAGCTTGCCCCGTGTCTGAAGTCTCAGGGCCATCAAAGGCTTCATCTGCCAGCACCTGAGCTCTCTTGCTGAGACCCCTATCCCGCCAAGTGGTGCCTCATCCGGTCCTTGGGCACTTGAAAAGAGAAGCTGGTGAACCCAAGATGAAAATCCATGCACTGGATCGGCGTGGCAAAAAAATCAATGCAGTGCGGATTGATCGCTTCTGTGCGTCCTGATTTTCTACACATCATCCCTGGATGTCAAAATCATCAACACCAGCACACAGACCTGAGGCTGCTTGTCTGGAAATCGACGCATTGCTTACCCGGCGGAGAAAGAGTTAACACACTGTCTCACTTGAGATCAAGGAATCAATGCATTGCTTGCATTTCTGACACACGCTCGCCTGTGCAGCTTTATTTTTAATGCACACCAGATACTTTGTGCTAAAACAGAGCATTCATTGATTTCTATGGCTTAAGACTTTTTTTACTTTACAAATTCTTATTTTTGTTTGTGTATGTTGAATTTTTGTTGTTTTGGTCTTGTTTGATTTGGATAAATATTGGTTATTTTTCTAAAATGGTATGGAGTCCTTTTGTGGTGTTTTCACTGTGTTACTGTGTGTTTTTACACATTGCCTCTGAGATAAGACTAAGGTGGTCATTACAACCCTGGCGGTCGGTATTAAAGCGGCGGTAAGACCGCCAACAGGCCGGCGGTAAAAAAAATGGAATGACGACCGTGGCGGAAACCGCCAACATAGACAGCCACTTTAACACTCCGACCGCCACGGCGGTACAAACAAACACAGCAGCGGTCACCGCCAACAGACAGGCGGAGGACAATGTACCGCCCACAGAATTACAATCCACCAATCCGCCACCTTTTCTGGGGCGGATTCACCACGAACAAAAACACGGCGGAAACAGGACTTCGAAGGGAAAACCCTCACCTCTGCACACCCCACGAGGAACCAGGACGCCATGGAACCAGAGCTCCAGATTTTTCCAGCCTTTATCTTCCTGCTCCTCTACCAGGAGCACGAACGCCGGCGGCGCAGACCACTGTGAGTACTGCACCTACGACACAGGGGAGGGGGAGGGAAAAAACAGTGACACACACAGGCAACACCCCCACCCCCACCCTCACCCACTACAACACACACGCTAATTCATCATGATACATCACAGTTACATCCCCTAACCCCCTCTGGAAGAATGCAAGGACAAAAGGAAATGAGTCAAAAAATTTTGATATATTCAATTACATACATCCAATATATTTACAAATATATACATTTATACTATATACAATTAAATACACCAAGAACACAAGTCCAAGGGAGTCCACCATCATAGTCCGTGGATCACTAGGCCCAAAAGGAGTGGGCGAGGCCCACACAAGATACCCGAACAAGACGGAGAGAACACTGCAGGGGCATCAGATCGAAATAAAACAGGCACCTCAGGGGGAAGGGAAAGGGTGGGCACCTCAGCCGGTTGAGTGCACAACGCCAAATCCACGAGGGGGTCCCATGCCCACTGTTCAATCCTGGGGAGTGCAAAGCCACAGTCTCTCAAGTCTCTACAGTGGGTGGTTTGCCCACTGCCATATCCTGGGGAGTGCAAAGCCACAATCTCTCAAGTCTCTACAGTGGGTGGGTTGCCCACTGCCATGTCCTTGGGAGTGTAAAGCCACAGTCTCTCAAGTCTCTACAGTGGGTGGGTTGCCCACTGTTCAATCCTGGGGAGTGCAAAGCCACAGTCTCACAAGTCTCTACAGTGGGTGGGTTGCCCACTGTTCAATCCTGGGGAGTGCAAAGCCACAGTCTCTCAAGTCTCTACAGTGGGTGGTTTGCCCACTGCTATATCCTGGGGTGTGCAAAGCTACAGTCTCTCAAGTGGATGTCAATCTCCACTGGTTCTGGAGGGGGCCTTGTGCCCAGAGTGCTTCATCCTGCCAAGGACTGAGGTAGTGGATAACAGTCTCCACTGGTTCTGGAGGGGTCTTTGTGGCCAGAGCGCTTCATCCTGCCAAGGACTGAGGTAGTGGATAACAGTCTCCACTGGTTCTGGAAGGGGCTTTGTGCCCAGAGTGCTTCATCCTGCTCGTGGCAGCCTCAGTAGCATCAGAGTTTTTGGCGCTCATGGGCCTGCGGTGCTTGTGGCAGAGGTGTCCTTGGCAGCTGTGCTTGTGGCGGCGGTGTCCTTGGCAGCGGTGTCATTGGCAGCGGTGCTTGTTGCGGCGGTGTCCTTCGCAGCGGTGCTTGTGGCGGCGGTGTCCTTGGCAGCGGTGCTTGTGGCGGCAGTGTCCTTGGCAGCGGTTCAGCTGCTGGCTGTCCTGTCTGTGGCAGTGGGGCTGCTGCCGGTAGCCTCCTGGGCAGCGGGGCTGCTGCTGGCGGTCCTGTCTGGGGCAGTGTGGCTGCTGGCAGTCGCCTCCTGGGCAACGTGACTGCTGCTGGCGGTCCTGTCTGGGTCAGTGTGGCTGCTGGCGGTCGCCTCCTGGGCAACGGGGCTGCTGCTGGTGGTCCTGTCTGGGGCAGTGGGGCTGCTGGCGGTCACCTTCTGGGCAGCGGGGCTGATGGCTGTGTTCTCCACCGTGCTGATCTTCCCAGACTTGTCGGTTTTCTTGTGGCCCTTCCCCACCTTGGAAGGTGTCGCAGCTGACTCCACAATCCCAACTGTTCCCCTGGGAGCGGCTTTGGTGGCTGGTGTCTTTCCCCTCTCCCGCCGGGCACTCGCCAACTTTTGATGCTTGACAGGTGGGGGACTGTCAGAGCTGTGGCTCCTTGCCACACAGCCTGCCCTGCTTCCTGGTGCACTCCATAATCTGGTGACTACTGGCACAACTGGTCCCGCCAATGTTGTGGCTGAAGTGCTAGGTTTGGACCTGGAGAGTCGGGCTCTAGGAGACTGACGGGGTGGGGGAGGTGAGGGAAAGAGGTCAAGGGTGGACAGGAAAAGTTTCTTAGGAACACTGGGATGGGTAGATGGAGGGGGTTTGGGAGTGGAGGAAGAGGTAGTGGTCGTAGGAGGTGTAAGTTTGCTGACTTTGGGTGAAGGTGCATGGGCTGGACGCTGTCATGAGGTGGATGGCTGTTGGGTGGGTGTGTGGCTGCGTTTGTTTACCTTGGGAGGTGGCCTCACAGACACAGTGGGAGAGGACACAGGGGATGTGGGAATGGTAGTGGGGGTGGTGACTGCACGTGAGCGGGGTGTGGTGGTGGGTGTGCTGGTGATGGACGTAGTGGCTGAAGATGTAGTGCATGCAGGTGTGAGTGGAGACGAGACTGGGAGGGATGAGGGAGACGAGGAGGAGGGGGACACAGTGGAGGCAGTGGATGTTGGTATGTCTGCATGTGTCCGATGCTTGCATGAGTGCCTATGGGATGTGTGGTGCTTATGTTTGCCTGAGCTTCCTTTGTGTGTTGAGGTGTGTGCCTGCTGATCTGATGGTGTGCTTGGGATAGGCTGAGGTACAGGGGTGTGGGTCTGGGTGGAGGAAGTTGGAGGGGGAGGCTAGAGACAGGGACAATGGCTGCCATCAGTGCTGAGGCCAGAGTCTGAAAAGCTCGCTAAAGGGCTGCCTGACCAGAATGAATGCCCTCCAGGAATGCATTGGTTTGTTGCAACTGCCTCTCTACACCCTGGATGGCATTCAAAATGGTAGACTGCCCAACAGTGAGGGACCTGAGGAGGTCAATGGCCTCCTCACTGAGGGCAGCAGGGGTGACTCGGGCAGGGGCTGAGGTGCCTGGGGCGAAGGTGATGCCCACCCTCCTGGGTGAGTGGGCACGGGGCAAAGGCTGAGGGGCTGCTGGGAGGGCAGTGCTGGAGGGGGGGTGGCGGCTGTACCTGTAGATGCAGGGGGCACAGATGGGCCCGCCACTGCAAGGCTGCTCCCATCAGAGGAGGAGTCTGTATCGCTGGTGTCAGCTCCTGTCCCCGCCGTGGAGCTCCCCTCGCCCTCCGTCCCACTGGTGAATTCGGAGTCCGTAGTCTCGCCCTCCAGGGCCATGTGGGATGCAGCTCCCTCCTGCTCTGGTGCCACTGCTCCTCTGCCTGATGATGCTAAGGCACACAAGTACAGGGAGACCACAAAAAGGGGGGGGGGCAGAAGAAAGACATGTTGAGTGCATGCAATACCGCTACTGTTGGCGGACACGACAGACACAGAAGCCCCCTGCACTATGCCGTGCCCTTGGGGTCCACTATTCAATCCCTGGGACATGGCTTACAAGGCTATGTCTGATTTCTGCACACATGGATGTCACAGGAGCCTGACTGGGTGTAGTTGGCACTGTACCCAGGTGGGGTGGGGTGCCACAGAGTCTGCCTGAAAAAGGGGACTCAACTAGCAAACACACCCTGGCCTAGGGAAAACCACAGCCCACAGCCCACCTCCCCCACCCAGGCACCTACAATGCGCGCTGAATCAGCTGAATGAGAGTGTACTCACCCCCTTGTTGCTGCTGTGATGCCCTCAAGCGCCCATCCAACTCTTAGTACGCCACCGCAAGAATCCTGAACATCAGGGGGGTCATGGTGCGACGGGCACCCCTCCCACGTTGTGAGGCCATCCCCACCTGGGCCTCCGCCATCTTCTTGCTCCAGCGGTGAATGTCCTCCCATCTTTTCCGGCAGTGGGTGCTTCGTCTGTGGTAGACCCCCAGGATCCGGACTTCCTTGGCGATGGCACGCCAAATATCCGTCTTCTGGTGGGTGCTGACCTACAGGAATTGTACAGGGGAAAAAGAGAAGTTATTACCAACTGCACCGTCACAGTCATTGGCCCGCATCCCTACCCTTGCCATGTGGCATATGCACTCACCGTCGTTTCATGCACGCCTCATTCTACCCCCCTTATCTTTCAACCACACCACTCCACACAGGCATTGCCCATACAGCATGCTCCCAGTGTACTTACCTGTTTGTCTGGAGGACCGTAGAGTAGCGTGTACTGGGGGAGGACCCCATCCATGAGTTTCTCCAACTCCTCCATGCTGAAGCGAATATCCTCCCATCTTTTACGGCAGTGGGTGCTCCATCTCTGGTGGACCCCCAGGGTCCGGACTTCCTTGGCGATGGCACGCCAAATATCCTTCTTCTGGTGGGCGCTGACCTACATGACATGTACAGGGGAAGAAGAGAAGTCATTAGCAACAGCACCGTCAAAGTGAGTGGCCCACATCCCTGCCCTTGCAATGTGGCGCATGCATTCACACTCCTTTATGCTCGCATAACTCTGCCCCCTTCCTACTTACATCCAGCCCTCTCCACGCAGGCATAGGCCATACAACTTATACCCTATGTACTCACCTGTTGGTCTAGAGGACCGTAGAGTAGCGTGTACTGGGGGAGGACCCCGTCCACGAGCTTCTCCAACTCCTGTGCAGTGAAGGCAGGGGCCCTTTCCCCAGACGCACGAGCCATTGTCTCTTCCAGACTGAGGTCACAGCAGCACTTGCAGTGTAGGTCCTCTCCTGTCGAAGATCAGTTATCGAGTGATTGAACAGATAGAAAATGGCGGTCATGTCCACGGCAGTGCATACCGTCACGGCCGGCGTACATCGTCATTGGCTCCTGGGACCCATAGGGTCCAATGTTAACCAATGCAGAATAGAGCTGCGGTCTTCGACCACCTACAGCAATGGTGTACAACGCCAACGCAGTTACCTCATATCCCATTGTCCACTTTACAGGTCAGGCAGCCACCATTTCAGGGGTCTATATGGCTTTATTTTTAACTGCGTCACACATACCTAGGCCTTGGCTCAACACTCATACAGGCAAATTTCGGTTTATGAATAGTTTTCTGAGTAAGCTGTGTTTACGTACCTCAGAGTTGGTTGACTCTGTGCTCGCTGTTCTCCTCCATAGGCACCGTCCGCTGGGGCATGTGAAGAGATTGTGGCATCCTCCGGTGTTCAGACTGCTGGTGGACCTGTCGACAATGGAGGAAAGACATGTGATCATCACATACAGGCTTGATCGTGCCACAATCCTGGAACTGTGTGCCCAGTTGGAGCCAGACCTTATGACAGCTATCCGCCATCCCACAGGAATCCCCCCTCAAGTGCAGGTGCTGTCAGTACTCCATTTCCTTGCAAGTGGGTCATTTCAAACAACAGTGGCCATAGCATCAGGGATGTCCCAGCCTATGTTTTCCAACGTGTTGTCCAGAGTGTTGTCTGCCCTGCTGAAACACATGCGGAGCTACATCGTTTTCCCTCAGGTGGAGGATTTGCCTACAGTGAAAGGTGAATTCTATGCCCTGAGACATATCCCCAACATCATAGGTGCCATTGATGGGACACATGTGGCCTTGGTCCCCCCCGCAGGAGTGAACAGGTGTACAGAAACCAGAAGAGTTACCATTTGATGAATGTGCAGATGGTGTGTTTGGCAGACGAGCACATCTCCCATGTTAATGCCAAATTCCCTGGCTCAGTGCATGACGCTTACATCCTGCGGAATAGCAGCATCCCTTATGTGATGGGGCAACTCCAGAGGCACCGTGTGTGGCTATTAGGTGAGCACCTGGAACCAAATCAGTGGGAATAGTTGTCTGGGTGTGGGGATATCCCTAAGCGTTAGTGTGTGTCTAACAGTTGTCCTTCGCCATTTGCAGGTGACTCTGGTTACCCCAACCTGTCATGGGTACTGACCCCAGTGAGGAATCCCAGGACAAGGGCAGAGGAATGCTACAATGAGGCCCATGGGCGAACTAGGAGGATTATAGAGCGGACCTTCGGCCTCCTGAAGGCCAGGTTCCGGTGCCTACATATGACAGGTGGTTCCCTATTCTACTCACCAAAGAAGGTGTGCCAGATCATCGTGGCCTGCTGTATGCTTCACAACTTACCTTTCGACGACACGTGCCTTTTCTGCGGGAGGATGGTCCAGATGGAGGTGTTGTGGCAGCTGTGGAGCCTGTGGACAGTGAAGATGAGGAAGCAGAAGAAGAGGATATCGACAACAGGAACTCAGTGATCCTGCAATACTTCCAGTGAGACACAGGTAAGAAGACAAACCTGCCTGCTACATGTACTTTAACACTACTACCTCTCTACTGCCTGTCCTTTTCACCCAGTGTATGGTCACTGAGTTTTCACTTTCCCTTACGATTTCACAGATGTGGGTCCCACTGTGTGACATCTGCTTTGTTTCCTCATGGACTAGAGCTGTGTGACATAGGTATGTTGATATTACATTTGAAAGAGCATTTTGTCACTGTAATTGCAAATACACTAATTCGAAATCATAGACAGACTCCAGATTATTTTGTGCTTTAAGGGTGTTTATTTAAGTGCTCAATATTGGAGGGGGTTGTAAAATGGTATGGTGTGATGGTGGAGGAATGTCCATGGCAGAGTCCAAGCTATTAGTCTCACTGGTGCATTGTCCAAAGGGGCATAGGAAGCGGAGCTGGGGCAGTTTGAGGATGGACATGGTGACAAGGTGGGACAGAAGGAAGACAATCAGGGTGGTCTCATTTCTTGGCGGGGGTCTTGGCATCGTTCTCTGTCTTTGTCCTTTATCTTAGGTACCGTTTGCGGGGTGGTTCTCAATCTGCAGGGGGTGGGGTGCTGGTGTGATGGTCCTGTGGCGGTGCCTCCTGTCCACTAGCACCGGCGGAGGTGGTGGGCAGTTCATCATCCAGGCTAGTGTCAGGGGCCCCTTGTTGTTCCACAGTGTCTCTCCTGGTGTTGAGGACTTCCTTCAGCACCCCTACGATGGTGCCCAGGGTGGAATTGATGGATTTGAGTTCCTCCCTGAAGCCCAAATACTGTTCCTCCTGCAGCCGATGGGTCGCCTGAAACTTGGCCAGTAGTGTTGCCATCGTCTCCTGGGAATGATAGTAGGCTCCCATGATGTTGGAGAGGGCTGCGTGGAGAGTGGGTTCCCTGGGCCTGTCCTCCCCCTGTCGCACAGCAGACCTCCCAGTTCCCCTGTTTCCCTGTGCCTCTGTCCCCTGAACCGTGTGCCCACTGCCACTGCCCCCAGGTCCCTGTTGTTGTTGGGGTGGTGGGTTAGCCTGGGTTTCCTGTAGTGGTGGACACAATGCTGATTGACGTGTCCTGGGGACAGAGGTATGGGCCCACTGGGTGGATGCTGTGCTGGTGTTTACAGAGAGGGGAAGCTCTGTGGTGGCCTGTGACTGTGTCAGGGGAGCCGACTGTCCCGCGGTCCCAGATGGGCCACGCTGGTTGTCTAGATCCAGTTGTACAGAGCTGCTGTCATCACTGTGGGCCTCTTCTGTTGGTGGTGTGGACATTTCTGGACCCTCCTTACAACATAAGGCACATTTTTATTAAAAAGTTGGCATATTCTGCAGACAGATTCTGCCTTAAACACTTGTATTTCAGATAGACCTTTGATTACATTCAGAAGGAGCATATCTTTGAGAGATGATCTTAGTCAGAATATGGTAACAAGTTTGGACAAAACAGATAGGACCCAATCGGGACCGGTTGGATTCTACTGTTGTATGCAGTGCAGAGCTTGTAGGAACAGTGTCAATTGTAATAGTTTGAAATTGGACAATAGTCAAAGAGAGTATCACATTAAGATACATTACAATTGTAACACAGATTTTTTGTATATATTGTTTGACATGCCTGTGTGGAAAGATCTTCATACAAAGTACTGTTCATCTGGCAAAAAAGAGGGTGCTAGACCACAGAAGAGCTATTCAACATTACAACCGTAATTATCCGGTGGCAAGGCATTTTCAAGAATCGCACCAGGGTGATGAAAACGTACTTAGATTCCTAGTAACTGATCAGATTAAGCCCAATGAACGTGGTGGAGATAGGGAAAAAATGCTGCGCATAATAGAGTCAAAGTATACAATCAACTTTGATACTATGGCCCCTTCTGGGTTAAATTCCAGTGAGGATATGAACGTCCACCATGGATAGATGGCTGAGCTGTATAATTGAAATGTGTCAAGCTTCTATAGGGACAAGTTGTACAAATTAATGCATTGATTATAGATTTAGGGACTTTTAGGGTTTTGATGGTGTTGTTTTATTCAAGCACTGGGGATTGAATTTTTGAAATCGGCGATACTATGCAACTAAAGGAGTGTGTAGAAGCAGGCTGTCACTATTGTTGTATGAGATTAGGAGGCAAGGTGTACACACACTATTATAATTTATGCCCATTGGGGCAGTATTGCCAGCGTCTTGCATATCATACACAAATCATACAAACATTGTATAAAATCTATATAGAAATTTTATAAAGGAAAAAAAAAAGGAAAGGAATTTTCTGGTATGGAATTTTACTGCCTTTGATACTGAATTGAGGTACATAAACAGACTCCTAACATAGTAATGAATTCAATAGTATTGCCATTTGAAAATGGCTGTTGTATCTCAGCTTCTTTTATTTGCACTAAGTTTGTTTGTCTTTCTTTTATGTTTGGTATTATAGAGAATGCAAATGTTATGCCCATTTCATCCATGGTCAAGGCTACGGCTGAAACGCTTTACAAGGGAAGCTCTTTTTTCAGTAAAATATTTGCAATTTACTGAAGGTGTCTGAGTCTTCTTTTTACACCTAAGGAAAACAATTGCATATTTTGGATTGCCGGATCCTTGCTCGGACAGCCATGTCAGAGCTTACGTATTCCGGAGAACATTGTTGTGGGATATATACATGTGTGTGTATATATATATATATATATATATATATATATATATGAACACTTCGAAACGGCATACCCTTCCTGCACCAGAACGCCAGCGGTGCCAATGTACGTATTCCGGAGAACATTGTTGTGGGATATATACAGGTGTGTATATATATATATATATATATATATACATATATGAACACTTCGAAAAGGCATACCCTTCCTGCACCAGTACGCCAGCGGTGCCAATGTACGTGACGCACGCCACCGCGTCTACAATTCCACACTCTCCTCACAAAATCTAGAATTACGGCATTCCCCGAGCGTTAAGAGTATAGTGGTTTATTTACACACAGGAATGCGTTTCGGTGTCACCACCTTTCTCAACCTGGTGGTCGCCTTCTTGGCTGGCCTTATATATCATGTGATCGCATAAGAAAATCACTTAGTACAATTTTGACATACTATTCTCAAATAAACACAAAGAAATTATATCATAAATCTAAATAGTTCCTGCTGAATGTAGTGCATATATATTCATGCAAACTATAGTCCTTCTATGTTAGACTTTTCTTTAAAACATCTGAGTCAGAACACAATGATGGCTATAGATATAAAATAGAACTTGTCAACTACCACGATATGTTGAAATCCACAATCACTTCATGCAGTAATGCTTATCACATCAATCAAGCTTTGTCCATAGTTAATACATATTAAATCCTTATTTTCAATTTCGTAGGTATTAAAACACGGACCATCTATCATTATTAACATGTGTTAAACACATTAATATACCGAGTTATATATCAAAATACACTTAAATATACTTCACATGGGAGTTCAAAAGGGGCATTAGTCCATAATTAATTAGAACTACCAGGGGCATGAATCACTAGTGTTAATATTCTCCTCTGATTTTTGCAAATATTCAACATAAAAAAATATTCCAGTTAATGAAGATGAATATATAATTCCTCACTGCTATTCAACCCATTTGGTTCCAAAGTGTTGAATGCTATTATATATCTCGACTCCAACTTACACAGTTTCTTTTCTCTATCTCCACATCTGATATCTTTGGCTATCCCATCTATCATGCTATAACTCAGTTCTTCCACTTTGCCTCCGTGAATGTCATACATGTGGTGAGCAACTGGATAGGTGTCATTTTTATTTTGAATAGCCCTCAAATGTTGAAGAATCCATTTATCAACCTGCAGTTTAGTGCTGCCTACATATATTTTCGGACAGCTACAACTTAGGATATATATCACAAAGCCACTTTTACACGTGTATCTTCCCTTAATATTATGGGCTATTTTGTTTCCCAATGTCACTGTTTTAATATTCTCACCGTTCTTACAAGTTTTACATCTGGGGCATTTGTAAAACCCATCCTGGGTATTAAGCCAGGTATTACTGATGATCTGCTGCCTCACAACTCTCTTCACCAACATATCTTTCATGGATTTGCCTTTTCTATAAGTTAACTGGGGCCGATTCAACTTGTCCTCTCCTATCACTGGATCGCTCTTCAACATGTGCCAGTGCTTCTGCAATATCTTTCTCACCTGTAAATGATATATTAATGTGTTTAACACATGCTAATAATGATAGATGGTCCGTGTTTTAATATCTAAGAAGTTGAAAATAAGGATTTAATATGTACTAACTATGGACAAATCTTGATTGATATGATAAGCATTACTGCATGAAATGATTGTGGACTTTGTTCCTCCTGTTTAATAACGCATGTATCCCATACCTTCTAGACTGTCATCGTGATGCTCCTAGTTTGGGTGGGCAGAAGTTCCCTTGTCTTCTTTTTGCGGATGATACCTTGCTACTCTCTCGAACTGCTACGGGCCTTTCCAGACTGCTCTTTAAGTTCTCAGAGTTTTGCAAGGATCATGGTTTAGAAATCAACTCAGCAAAAACAAAATTTATGGTTTTTGGGGACACTAGGCGCAAAATGAAGAGGCCTGTATATCTAGAAGGTGTTTCCTTGGAAAGAGTGGGCACCTTTGATTATCTGGGCATTAAATTGGAAGATTCACATCTCTGGCATGCCCACTGCCAGAAATCTCTACTGTGCTTGAAGCAAAGGGTGGGTGGCATTGTAAGATTTGCTTCTAGATCTCCCAAATTTGCAATGACGCCTGCCCTTGAAATATACAAATCCCAAGCCAGGGGGGGGGCTCTATATGGAGCTGAACTTTGGGGCCACTGCAAGTTGGCGAACCTGGCAAGGGCAGAAAATCAATTCTTGAAAATGCTGTTAAAAGTTCCCTCCAGCACTCCATCTCTGCCCATCCGAATGGACTTAAATCTCTTTTCAATTTCGCAGATTGCCGCTTTAAGGCCCCTGTTGTTCTAGATCCGGCTATGGTCAACAGACGCCCTCATTCCATTTCGATGCGGGCTTCTTAAACTGGTGGGCTGTAATCCTATTATCAAAATCAAATGGTGTGCCTATGTTGAATGGTCCTTAACTCACCTCGGTTTAGGGTCCTATTGGCGGGATCCTTCTTCCATTTCTAAAAATGCTGCGCAGCTGCTGAAGGATGCTTTTTGGCATAATGTCCAGATTGCTCAATTTGCTAAGCATATCCCGTTGTCTATGGCTGATTGTTACTTATCAGTCAAATGCCATTACGAATTCGAGTCCTTCATGGACGCAGCACTATCTCCATTCGCACGCGCCCTTTTTATCAGATTTAGAACAGGGTCCCTCCCGCTGTGTTCCTTAACGCATAAATGGTCCAGCTCTACTAATAGATCAAATTCAAAAAATGCAAAAATGAAGAGTCTGTGTCACATGTTCTTTTTCATTGCTATGCATACTGTAAACAAAGAGCTCTTTGGATCACCCCCCTTTGCAAATACATAGGTGTCAGGTCTTGATTTCACGCTGAGAGAATTTTAAAATCTGATCCATCTGTCCAGATAGTTCTACCTGTGGCAAAATTCCTTGAATCTATCTGGCGCTTTAGATTAGCGATTTTAAAGAACAAGACCGGGTAGTTAATTTTTAGACTTATTTATGTATATTTATTGAACTCTGATGCATGATTTTAGCTGTTAATCTGCAGTACATAGATATTGTCTCATCATTTTATTGATTATTTATGAATTTAGGGAACTGGTCTCTTGCTGTGTGGAACTCTCTATTACTGGAGATATATATCTGATGTTTATCTTGTTGGATTTTAACCCTTTCCAATTCTTTTAACTTTTTTTATTGTGTCTTTATTTTTAGCGCCTTTTTTCTTTAAAAAAAAATCTTGTTGTGTATTGTACTTTTATGGTATGTTTTTACTTACCGAAATAAAGTTAAATGATGATGATGATTGTGGATTTCAACATATCGCGGTAGTTGACAAGTTCTATTTTATATCTATAGCCATCGTTGTGTTCTGACTCAGACGTTTTAAAGAAAAGTCTTACATAGAAGGACTATAGGGTGCACGAATATATATGCACTACATTCCGCAGGAACTATTTAGAGTTATGATATAATTTATTTGTGTTTATTTGAGAATAGTATGTCAAAATTGTACTAAGTGATTTTCTTATGCGATCACATGATATATAAGGCCAGCCAAGATGGCGACCACCAGGTTGAGAAAGGCGGTGACGCCGAAACGCGTTCCTGTGTGTAAATAAACCACTCTACTCTTAACCCTCGTGGAGTGCCGTACTTCTGGATTTTGGGAAGAGAGTGTGGATATATATATATATATAAAATCTACATAACCTAGAGGCAGTCGCCACTAGATAGTTATAGGTAGGACCTAGTTTCTATAGTAAAAGCATTTTGGTTTTGGTAATAACTTGGACGCCATTTGATGAATCTTTACAAACTTTTCCAAGAAAATACTACTCTCACTTCAGCATCTGTCTGGAAAGTTTTGGGGTCACCCGTTAAGTGGGGGTTGAGAAAAAGGGGGGGGTCCCAAAATGCTTTTTCCCCATTTACTTTCACATAGGGATTTTGAACAGCGATAGCACCCAAACCACTGGATGGAATTACACCACATTTGGCAGAAAGGTAGCACTTCGTCCATAAAGAGCCCTTTTTGTTATTTGGTGTACATCTGTTCAGTGGTTTTTGAGAAATTAAAGAAAATCCAAATGTGTATATATAGGGACACAAAGGCCCAATCTCGTGCTGAGCTATGATTGGCTGACAGCAGTTTTACATGAAATTGTTGGCAGCCATCTTGGGATCCTGTGCTTGATAATTCTAAATCCCCCAGGTAGGCCAAGTCCTGGGGTCATTGCCATTTTAATGTGGGGGGGCTGCCCCACCCCCCAAAACCCCAGGGACCGCAACTTCCCTAGGGCGTTTGTGAAATGAAATGTTGGGGGGGGGAGGCCAGCACCCCCTCAGTCCCAGGGACCCCCCACCTCCCTGGGGCATAAATCATATTCAGTGTTGGGGGGCTACCTGCCCCCCCCCACCCCGCAGCACCGGGACCCACCACCTCCTGGGACTTAATTCAAATTCAGTGCGGGGGCGCACAACCCTCCCACAGCCCCAGGGATCACCACCTCCCTGTGGCAAATAAAATGGTAGAGGGGGGTCAGCGCAATGGTCTGTCATTGCGATGACTTCAAAGAGTAGAATAGCAAGATGCTTGATATGAATGTTATAGCTATGTTTTGATGCAGAACAGAGTCACTTCTGGCCTAATGGTCACTGTCTTGTTCTGTCGCGCAGGAGACTGAAGGTTCAAATCCTAGTATTGCTCGGCAGTGTGTTTGTTTATGTACCGGTGTTTTGACTGTTAAACTTCTTAGTGATGGAACATTCATGTTTTTTTTCCAATCATATGCGTGGGTTGACTGTCACAGGTATGTCTGGAAGCATCACAGTAAGGAATCACCTATTGCCTAAAGTTTAAGGTCACAGACCCTCGCACTGAAAGTTGAGGGTTGTACTCCAGGTGTGTCTGTGATAATTTCCCTACCTTAATCTATCAGCTTCAACAGTTTAAGGTTCATAATGAAAGGCGATCTCACTCTTTTTAATTGACGAATACATTTTTTTTAAATTTGTCCAGAAATATCTAATTCTAAGTATATCATTCACCAAGTCTAAAAAAAAACTCTCTATCTCTATCTCTCTCCCTCTCACTCTTTCTCTCTCTCTGTCTCTCTCTCCCTCTCTCTCTCTCTCTCTTAAGTTCTCTTTTCAATCTCTTTCACCCACTCAGACACTCATGCACCCACTCACAGACCCACTCAAACACTCACACACCCACTCACAGACCCACTCAGACTCTCACACACCCACTCACAGACCCACTGAAACCCTCATTCACCAAGCCTGAAAAACGCTCTATCTCCCTCTCACTCTCTTTCTCTCTCTCTCTCTCATGTTATCTTTTTCAATCTCTTTCACCCACTCACACAACCACTCACAGACCCACTGATACCCTCACGGACCAACTCACAGACACACACAGAAACTGACACACCCACTAAGACACTGATGTACCCACTCTCACACCCAGACTCTCTCACAGCCACTCTCACTCCCAGATAAACCCTCTCACACATATTTTCACACCCTGAGGGACAGGCCAAGACCAACTCCCGCCGCGCATTGCCAAAGGGCCATGCACAGAATGGGGTTGCTTGATTAGGTTGTTGGCCGCATGGTCTGGCCATGGGCCAGGCCCTGTGGGCCACCACCGAAGTGCATTCGCGGCGATGGTTGGATTAGCGTATAGTAATGAAAATTACTTTACGTTAAAAAGGCCATAGAAATTTACTGAAAAAACAAAGGTTACAGGGATGTTATAGCTAGGAAATAGAATTTAAAAAAACACAGAAATTCACTTAAGTACATTTTAAGTGAATTTCTATCTTTTTTAAAATTCTGTTTCCTAACTATAACGTCCCTGTAATCTCAGATTTTTTCAGGGGAAAAAAATATGTATGCACACACATATATGAATATTTGTATATATACACACAGACACACATGCACACTCACACCTACACACACACATCTGCATTTGTTGATTTGTTCAGTGCAATTCACATTTTGCTTCCGCTCACCAAAGCAGTCAGCATGGGCAGTGGATCAAACCACGTCAGCCATTGGCTCACTTTACTGAGAATGAAGGAGTTTTTCCTTTGCACATGTTCACATCTGCCCAAAATGTAGTTCATTTCAGCACAAGAGGGAGTAGGCTAGTCTTGATTTCTGCTTTGATTCCATGTTTTTTTTAAATGTATTTTTATTTTATTTCTTTACTTATTTTTTTTCAAACATATGCAGCTACCTTTAGATATAAGTAGTTTTACTATTTATTATTTTCACTTTCTTTTGTTCTAAAGATTTGATTGAGATTTAACAGTATTACAATAGAACGTGCACTTTCAATGTCTACTGCATATATTTGCAAAGATAAAAAGTAACATTCAAGGCTTGCGACCGCCAGGCATAATATATTTACCAGTGGCGTAACGAAACTTGAAGGAGCCCCACTGCAAAGTGCCTGGAGGGGCCCCCCTAGACCCAGTCAGTGTTGTGTGCTGAGGGGTCCCCTGGAGCTCGCCCCCTCCCGCCCCCGTGCTGCGGGGACCTTTGTTACGGGACTGCTATTACCAATGTTTGTTTCTCTTTGTTAAAATGAGCTTTCACTGATCCTGATAGACAAAGGCTTTGCTCACAAGGAGTGAAAGAGAGACATGAATAATGACAATGTAAAAGTAATAATACATACGGTGACTGGTCAGAGCTTGAAGGAGCTAGTGGGCAGCCAAACCAAACATTATACCATACTCCTTCAGGGGTTGTGCAGGGAGACGTTTTTTTATTGAGTTTGAAGTATGGTGGAATCAGTACAAAATAAGCACATGCTGAACAACTTTTTACATCAGTTAGATAGTTAAAAAAGCCACACAGCATATTTAACATATTCCAATTATTTAGGCCTCTGCACTTTCAAGCTGAAAATGAAACAAATAGCACCAGATTTTTTTAAAGGACTTGCCAGTCCAATTTTTCACTATGCATTTTACTCTCTCATAGTACTCTTGAATGTAGGCCTCATTAGCTTTAGGCGCTAAATTCATGCTTTGCCACTCTTTCGCATTAAGAAACCTTGCATTTACAATCGGCATGAAAGCCATAGTTTTCGGTACCTTACAATTAATCAATTCTCTCATCATCTCAGATTCAAGGACCTATCTCAACACTTAAAAAGAGAACACCAATTATTAGTGTATTGGAGGTCAAAACACAATAAGGCCACCTGCTGCGATTCATTCACAGGCTGTAATATTTCATTCAGGGGAGATTCACAAACAGGGTATTTCGACGCTCAATCCACTGAATGCCTTTGATGTCTTCTACTTCTTCCCTCGAGCTTTCTCCGGCCTTTTCCTAAACACCCAGCCTTGAAATTCCTATTAATATTCTTGGTCTAAGGAGAAAATTTAAAAAATCGAAATTCGTGGGCAGGAGAATGGGTTACCTTAAGCAGTAGAGAAGGTGTTACATCTCTGTTTCACTGAAAGGAATGAATTATACATTTGTTGTTTGAAGCGAAAAGGCGTTTTAAAAGGCTTTTAGCTCATAAATACGAAGATGTTAAAAATTGGGTTCCTGGTTGACTGGGATGGAAGCCCTGGTGAAGAAGAAACCTCAGTTCTAGTCAGGGTAAGGCACAAGCAAACCCCAAAATACCCTGTGCTCACCCCCTGGCAGCTTGGCACACAGCAGGCAGGGTTAACTTAGAGGCAATGTGTAAAGTATTTGTGCAACACTACAAAGAGTAAAACAGTGAAAACACTACACAAAAGACCCCACACTAGGTTAGAACAATAGATCTGACTTTAATAACCAAAACAAGACCAAAATGACAATCCAATCAGTAGAACTGGAGATATTGAATTTCAGAGGTTTAGGTTAAAATAGAGCCCAAAAAGCAAAAAATACTATCAGGGGTATCTGGTTGCAAGAGACCAGGACAAAGTCACAAGTTCAGGCCAACCCCAATGGAGCATGGGCTGGCCATAGGGATCTAGTTAGGCCCTATGAACAAAAGTACCGTTAATCCTGGTATGCAGAGCGTTGTCTAGATCTGCATCGCAGATGTGTCGCGCTACCGAGGTTATGCCTTGGTTCCAAGATGCAAGCAGGCTGCTGTAAAAGGTTTTGTTAAGTTTCATTGAGGAGCACATTGGCGTGACATGCAATGTGAAGGCTGATGTCAGGGATGTGTTGCGCAGTAGAAGCAATGAGTCATTTTCAATGAGCGGGAAAGCTGCGATGCAGAGTTTTGTTGTCATGGTCGAGGCTGCTGTTGACAAGAGATGTGCTGAGTTGCGCCATTTAAAGCGGCATGCAGCAGCTGTTCTGAAGGTGATGCGTCGGTGTAGGAAAGTACCATCTTGCCTGGCATGTTACCCCCATTTTTACTTGTGTATTAGTTTGTTTTTGCCTGTGTCACTGGGATCCTGCTAGCCAGGACCCCAGTGCTCATAGTTTGTGGCCTATATGTGTTCCCTGTGTGATGCCTAACTGTGTCACTGAGACTCTGCTAACCAGAATCTCAGTGCTTATGCTCTCACTGCTTTTAAATATTGTCACTGCAGGCTAGTGACCATTGTTACCAATTCTGATTGGCACACTGGAACACCCTTATAATTCCCTAGTATATGGTACCTAGGTAACCAGGGTAGTGGGGTTCCAGGAGATGCCCATGGGCTGCAGCATTTCTTTTGCTACCCATAGGGAGCTCAAACAATTCTTACCCAGGATTTCCACTGAAGCTTGAGTGAAATAACGTCCACGTTATTTCACAGACATTTTACACTGCACTTAAGTAACTTATAAGTCACCTATATGTCTAATCCTCACTTAGTGAAGGTTAGGTACAAAGTTACTAAGTGTGAGGGCACCCTGGCACTAGCCAAGGTGCCCCTACATTGTTCAGGGCAATTTCCCCAGACTTTGTGAGTGCGGGGACACCATTACAAGTGTGCACTACATATAGGTCAATACCTATATGTATCTTCACAATGGTAACTCCGAATATTGCCATGTAACATGTCTAAGAACATGGAATTGTCCCTCCATGCCAAATCTGGTATTGGGGTGCCAATCCCATGCATCCCCGGGACTCCAGCATGGACCCCGGTTACTGCCAAACTAGCTCTCTGGGGTTTTCACTGCAGCTACCCCTGCTGCCAACCCACAGACAGGCTTCTGCCAATGGAGGCCTCTGAGTGGCCAGTGCCAGCAGGTGACGTCAGAGACCCCTCCTGATAGGTGCTTACCTGGTTAGGTGGCCAATCCTCCTCTGAGGGCTATTTTGGGTCTCTCCTGTGGGTTTCTCTTCAGATAACGAATGCAAGAGCTCACCAGAGTTCCTCTGCATCTCTCTCTTCAACTTCTGCCAAGGTTCGACTGCTGACTGCTCCAGGACGCCTGCAAAACCACAACAAAGTAGCAAGACGACTACCAGCAACATTGTAGCGCCTAATCCTGCCAGCTTTCTCAACTGTTTCCTGGTGGTGCATGCTCTGAGGGCTGTCTGCCTTGACCCTGCACTGGAAGCCAAGAAGAAATCTCCCGTGGGTTGACGGAATCTTCCCCCTGCTACCGCAGGCACCAAACTTCTGCATCACCGGTCCTCTGGGTCCCCTCTCACCTTGACGAGCATGGTCCCTGGAACACAGGAACTGGGTCCAAGTGACGCCGGACAATCCAGGGTTTCTTCTGTCCAAATGTGGTGGAGGTAAGTCCTTGCCTCCCCACGACAGACAGTAATCCTGTGTACTGCGTGATCTGCAGCTGCTAGGGCTTCTGTGCACTTTTGCAAGGAATCCTTCATGCACAGCACAGCCCAGGTCTACAGCACTCCGTCCTACATTGCTCAACTCGCTGAGTTGACCACCGACTTCGTGTGACCCTCCTTTGTAGTGCTGAGACGACTGCCATGCTCAGATTTCTTGAAAGCCTGTTCAAGTGCTTCTGCGGGTGCTGCCTGCTTCTGCATAGGCTCTCTGTGTTGCTGAGTGCCCTCTCTGTCTCCTCCTCCAAGGGGTGACCTCCTGTTCCTTCCTGGGCCCAGGCAGCACCCATTTTCTTCAACCACGACTCTTGCAGCAAGCAAGGCTTGTTTGTGGTCTTTCTGCGTGAAAATAAGTCTGCATCCTCCAGCACGCCGTGGGACATCTTCTGTGCAAAGGATATGTTCCTGGCATCTTCCGTTGTTGCAGATTCAGCTTCTCCCATCCAGAGGCAGCCCTTTTGCTCCTTCATCCGGGGTTTAGTGGGCTCCAGCCCTCCCCGGACACTTGTGTGACTCTTGGACTTAGTCCCCTTCCTTTACAGGTCCTCAGGTGCAGGAATCCACCTTCAGTGCTTTGCAGTCAGTTGTTGCCTTTGCAGAATCTCCTATCACGACTTTAGTGTGTTTCTGGGGTAGTAGGGTAACTTTACTCCTACTTTCCAGGGTCTTGGGGTGGGGTATCTTGGACACCCTTAGTGTTTTCTTACACTCCCAGTGACCCTCTACACACTACACTAGGCCTGCGGTCCATTCGTGGTTCGCATTCCACTTTTAGAGTATATGGTTTGTGTTGCCCCGAGGCCTATTGCATCCTATTGTATTCTACAGTGTTTGCACTGCTTTTCTAACTGTTTACTTACCTGATTTTGGTTTATGTGTATATTTTGTTTATTTTACTTACCTCCTAAGGGAGTATATCCTCTGAGATATTTCTGACACATTGTCACTAAAATAAAGTACCTTTATTTTTAGTAACTCTGAGTATTGTGATTCTTATGATACAGTGCTTATATTATATAAGTGGTATAGTAGGAGCTTTGCATGTCTCCTAGTCAGCCTACGCTGCTCTGCTATAGCTACCTCTATCAGCCCAAGCTGCTAGGACACTACTTATCTACAAATAAGGGATAACTGGACCTGGCACAAGGTGTAAGTACCATCAGGTACCCACTATAGGCCAGGCCAGCCTCCTACATTGTTGGTGCAGCGGTGGGATGAGTACTTGTAACTGCTTTACAACTTTGTCATTGGTGCTTTTCATAAGAAAGACATATACCAAATACTTCAGAATATACACAGTTAACCTGAACAGTTCAACTTTCTTTCTTTAAACTTTCTAAAAAGTTTCTGAAAAGTTTTCCAAAGTTTTGAAAAGTTTGAAAAAGTTATTCTCTTTTCTAAACTTTTTTCTCACTCTCCTAAACCCTTTCTAATAATCATGTCTGCAGTAGAACTTACTCCGACAGTTGTCCAGGCAACCTATGGTAGTTTAAACTTTCAAAGTTTGAGGGGTCTCTGCATTGAAAGAGGTTTAAGCATTGGTAAGAATCCTACACAAGATATTCTCCTTAGCCTTCTCCTAGAAAGTGACCAGAACCAGTCTGGCCCATCCCAGGATCAGGAGGTAGAGGAGAGGGTTACCCAGCTAGACTCAGAGGAGTCCCCTGAGGATGCTGGGGATGGTTTTTCCAAAGACCTGCCAGCTAACAGGCCATCTAGTGACACTGGTAGTGGGAGGGGGTCACACACTAGTAGGGCACCTTTCACCCCTAAAGGCCAGGATACTAGAATCCAGCCAGTTAGGGACAGGTCACACTATGACAATTCCCACATCTACTCTGTGTCACAGAATTCCCAAGCCTCCCACCCTGAGGATAACATTATGGAAAGGGAACTCAGAAAGCTGAGGTTGGAAGAGGCCAAGCTGAAGCTAAAACAGCAGCAGCTGGCCTTAGACAGGGAATCTCTAGATGTAGAGAGGAAAAGACAGAGGTTGGGGTTAGTTCCCCATGGTGGCAGCAGCAGTGTTTTTGATAGCAATCCTGTGAGAGAACAAGATTCCAGAAACTGCATCAGATAGTCCCCCCTTACAAGGAGGGTGATGACATTAACAAGTGGTTTGTGCACTTGAGAGGGCCTGTATGGTACAGTTGGTCCCTCAAAGGCAGTGGGCTGCTATCTTGCAGCTCTTTTTCACTGGTAAGGGTAGGGATAGGCTCCTTACTATCAGAGAAAGTGATACTAATAACTACAAAGTTTTGGAAGATGCACTCTTGGATGGATTTGGCTTAACCACTGAACAATACAGGATTAAGTTCAGAGACACCAGAAAAGAGTCCTCTCAAGACTGGACAGACTTTGTAGACTGTTCAGTGAAGGCCTTGGAGGGTTGGTTATATGGCTGTAAGGTGACTGACTATGAAAGCCTGTATAATCTAATCCTTAGAGAGCATATTTTGAACAATTGTGTGTCTGATTTGTTGCACCAGTACTTGGTAGACTCAGATCTGACCTCTCCCCAAGAATTGAGAAAGAAGGCAGACAAATGGGTCAGAACAAGAGTGAACAGAAAAGTTCATACAGGGGGTGATAAGGATGGCAAGAAGAAGGATGATAAGTCTTCTGACAAGGGTGGGGACAAAGATAAAAAACATTCTGAGTCTTCATCAGGCCCACAAAAATCCCCTGGGGGTGGTGGGTCCAAATCCTCTTCTCACAATCAAAAGAAGCCATGGTGTTCTTCATGTAAAGTAAAAGGCTATTGGGCAAGTGATTCCACTTGACCAAAGAAAAACACCAAGGCTCCCACTACCACAACCACAACTGCAACCTCTAGTGCCCCTAGTAATAGCAGTGGTGGTGGGAAGTCTACTACAAACAGCCAATCTGAGGGTGTAGCTGGGCTCACCATTGGTAGTGTAGTTGGGGTTGGTGTTGTTAGGGAGACCACATAGGCTGTTTTAGTCTCTGATTGTGGTATTGACTTTGCCACCTTGGTTGCTTGTCCCCTTAATATCAGTAAGTACAAGCAACTTCCCCTAGTAAATGGTGTTGAGGTTGAGGCCTACAGGGCCACAGGAGCCAGTGTAACTATGGTGATAGAGAAAATGGTTCACCCTGATCAACACCTACTTGGTCAGCAGTACCAAGTGACTGATGCTCACAAAAACACACTTAGCCACCCCATGGCTGTTGTGAATCTTAACTGGGGGACGGGGGTTACTGGTCAAAAGAAAGTTGTGGTAGCCACTGAATTACCTGTAGAGTGCTTACTAGGCAATGATTTGGAGACATCAGCTTGGGCTGAAATAGAGTTGGAGACTCATGCAGCAATGCTGGGCATTCCTGGGCATATTTTTGCTTTGACAAGGGCTCAGGCCAAAAAGCAAAATGGACAGGGAAACTTGGATCCTGGAACAATGGACCAAGTGCTCCCAAAAGCTAGGGGTAGTAAGGGTAAATCCTTGCCCACTATCCCTCCCTCTCCAGAAGATTCCCCTTTTGAGGAAGAGGAATCCTCTCCCTGTGCAGAACCTACACTAGAGGAGCTGGAAGCTGACACTGCTGAGCTGTTGGGTGCAGGGTGGCCTGCTAGGGAAGAGCTGAGTGTGGCACAGCAGATCTGTCCCACACTAGAGGGTTAGAGGTAGCAAGCTGTAAAACAGCAGAATGGGAATGTCAGTGATAGCCATTAGGTGTAATGGGAAGACGACCTCCTGTATACTGAGTCAAAGGACCCTAAACCTGGAGCTGCCAGGAGATTGGTCATCCCTTTGCAGTATAGGGAGTTTCTTCTAACCTTGCCACATGACATTACTTTGGCTGGGCATTTGGGCCAGAGCAAAACTTGGGACAGGCTTGTTCCCTTGTTTCACTGGCCTCATAAGCCAGAGGACACTAAAGAGTTTTATCGCTCTTGTGTGACCTGCCAAGCCAGTGGCAAGACTGGTGGCACCCCAAAGGCCCCGTTAATTCCACTTCCTGTGATTGGGGTGCCCTTTGAAAGGGTAGGGGTTGACATAGTTGGCCCCCTTGACAGCTTCAGGCAATAGGTTTATCCTTGAGGTAGTCGACCATGCCACTAGGTATCCTGAAGCAATTCCCTTAAGGACCACTACAGCTCCTGCATCTTTTCCAGGGTGGGCTTCCCTAAGGAAGTGGTGTCAGACAGAGGTAGTAACTTCATGTCTGCATACCTCAAAGCTATGTGGAAGGAGTGTGGTGTAACTTACAAGTTCACTACTCCTTATCATCCACAAACAAATGGTCTGGTCTAGAGGTTTAATAAAACTCTCAAAGGTATGATTATGGGACTCCCTGAAAAACTCAGAAGGAGATGGGATTTCCTGTTACCATGCCTCCTTTTTGCTTACAGGGAGGTACCCCAGAAATGAGTGGGCTTTAGCCCCTTTGAACTCCTCTTTGGGCACCCTGTGAGAGGTCCCCTTGCACTTGTTAAGGAGGGTTGGGAACAACCTTTAAAAGCTCATAAACAAGAAATTGTGGACTATGTACTTGGCCTAAAATCCAGAATGGCTGAGTACATGAAAAAGGCCAGTAAAAACCTTCAGGCCAGTCAAGAGCTGCAAAAGCAATGGCATGACCAGAAGGCTGTCCTGAACCAGTACCACCCAGGACAGAAGGTGTGGGTATTGGAGCCTGTGGCCCCAAGAGCACTCCAAGACAAATGGAGTGGACCCCATCTCATTGTTGAGAAAAAGGGTGAGGTTACCTACTTGGTAGACCTGGGCACTGCCAGGAGTCCCCTTAGGGTGCTCCATGGCAACCGCCTAAAACCCTTCTATGACAGGGCTGACTTAACCCTGCTCATGGCAACTGATGAGGGACAGGAAGAAGAGTGACCCTCTCCCTGATCTCTTCTCCACCACTGAAGCTGATGGCTTAGTGGAGGGAGTGGTGCTTGCAGATTGCCTTACTGCTGAGCAGAAGGACAACTGTGTAAATCTCCTAAGCCAATCTTCTGAACTCTTCTCACTGATACCAGGTACAACTACCTGGGGGTGAGCACACAATCAAACCTGTCAAGAGTACGATTTATAGGCAGCCTGACCATCTCAGAGATTGCATAAAACAAGAGGTACAGAAAATGCTGGACTTAGGAGTGATTGATCCTTCAGAAAGCACATGGGCTAGCCCACTGGTGCTTGTCCCAAAACCTCACAATAAGGATGGTAAAAGAGAAATGAGGTGTTGTGTTGACTATAGAGGTCTCAATCAAGTAACCAAGACAGATGCTCACCCTATACCCAGGGCAGATGAGCTAATAGATACACTGGCTTCTGCCAAGTATCTAAGTACTTTTGATTTAACTACAGGGTATTGGCAAATTAAGTTATCAGAAGATGCTAAACCTAAAACTGCATTTTCCACCACTGGAGGGCACTATCAGTTCACTGTGATGCCCTTTGGTTTGAAAAATGCACCTGCTACTTTTCAAAGATTGGTGAACCCAGTCCGGCAAGGTTTGGAAGCTTTTAGTGCAGCATATCTAGATGATATAACTGTCTTTAGCTCCACCTGGGATGAGTACCTGGCTCCACATGTGGAAAGTTTTGGAGGCCCTGCAAAAGGCAGGCCTCACTATCAAGGCTTCAAAGTACCAGATAGGGCAGGGGAAAGTGGTTTATCTGGGCCACCTGGTAGGTGGGGAACAGATTGCACCACTGCAGGGGAAGATCCAGACCATTATGGAATGGGCTCCCCCTACAACTCAAACCCAGGTGAGAGCCTTTCTAGGCCTCACAGGGTACTATAGGAGGTTCATCAAGAATTATGGCTCTATTGCAGCCCCTCTTAATGACCTCACCAGTAAGAAGATGCCAAAGAAGGTATTGTGGACAGCTTGCTGTCAAAAAGCTTTTGATGAGCTCAAACAGGCCATGTGCTCTGCACCTGTCCTAAAATGCCCTTGCTACTCCAAAAAGTTCATAGTCCAGACTAATGCTTCTGAATTAGGGGTTGGGTCAGTGCTATCACAGCTTAACACTGAGGGCCAGGATCAACCTGTTGCTTTCATCAGCAGAAGGTTGACCCCTAGAGAAAAGTGTTGGTCTTCCATAGAGAAGGAGGCCTTTGCTGTGGTCTGGGCACTGAAAAAGTTGAGACCATACCTGTTTGGTACTCACTTTATTGTTCAGACAGACCACAGACCACAGACCTCTATTATGGCTAAAACAAATAAAGGTGAAAACCCTAAATTGTTGAGGTGGTCCATCACCCTACAGGGAATGGACTATACAGTGGAACATAGACCTGGGAGTACCCACTCCAATGCAGATGGACTCTCCAGATATTTCCACTTAGACAATGAAGACTCATCTGGGCAAGGTTAGCCTTATTGTCCCTCGTTTGGGGACGGGAGGTTGTATAGGAAAGTACCATTCTTCCTGGCACGTTACCCCCATTTTTACTTGTGTGTTAGTTTGTTTTTGCCTGTGTCACTGGGATCCTGCTAGCTAGGACCCCAGTGCTCATAGTTTGTGGCCTATATGTGTTCCCTGTGTGGTGCCTAACTGTGTCACTGAGACTCTGCTAACCAGAATCTCAGTGCTTATGCTCTCTCTGCTTTTAAAAATTGTCACTGCAGGCTAGTGACCATTTTTACCAATTCTGATTGGCACACTGGAACACCCTTATAATTCCCTAGTATATGGTACCTAGGTACCCAGGGTATTGGGGTTCCAGGAGATGCCTATGGGCTGCAGCATTTCTTTTGCCACCCATAGGGAGCTCAGTCAATTCTTACCCAGGACTGCCACTGCAGCCTGAGTGAAATAACGTACACGGTATTTCACAGCCATTTTACACTGCACTTAAGTAACTTATAAGTCACCTATTTGTCTAACCCTCACTTAGTGAAGGTTAGGTGCAAAGTTACTAAGTGTGAGGGCACCCTGGTACTAGCCAAGGTGCCCTCACATTGTTCAGGGCAATTTCCCCGGACTTTGTGAGTGCGGGGACACCATTACATGCGTGCACTACATATAGGTCAATACCTATATGTGGCTTCACAATGGTAACTCAAAATATGGCCATGTAACATGTCTAAGATCATGGAATTGTCCCCCATGCCAAATCTGGTATTTGGGTGTCAAACCTATGCATCCCTTGGGCTCCAGCATGGACCCCGGGTACTGCCAAACTAGCTCTCTGGGATTTTCACTGCAGCTACTGCTGCTGCCAACCCACAGAAAGACTTCTGCCCTCCTGGGGTCTGGGCAGTCCAATCCCAGGAAGGTAGAACAAAGGATTTCCTCTGAGAGAGGGTGTTGCACCCTCTCCCTTTGAAAATAGGTGTTAAGGGCTGGGGAGGAGTAGCCTCCCCCAGCCTCTGGAAATGCTTTGAAGGGCATAGAAGGTGCCCTCCTTTTGTAAGCCAGTCTACACCGGTTCAGGGATCCCCAGCCCCTGCTCTGGTGCGAAACTGGACACAGGAAAGGGGAGTGACCACTCCCCTGTCCATCACCACCCCAGGGGTGGTGCCCAGAGCACCTCCAGTGTGTCCCAGACCACTGCCATCTTGAATGCAGAGGTGTGAGGGCACAATGGAGGCCTCTGAGTGGCCAGTGCCAGCAGGTGACGTCAGAGACCCCTCCTGATAGGTGCTTACCTGGTTAGGTGGCCAATCCTCCTCTGAGGGCTATTTAGGGTCTCTCCTGTGGGTTTCTCTTCAGATAATGAATGCAAGAGCTCACCAGAGTTCCTCTGCATCTCTCTCTTCAACTTCTGCCAAGGTTTGACTGCTGACTGGTCCAGGACGCCTGTAAACCCGCAACAAAGTAGCAAGACGACTACCAGCAACATTGTAGCGCCTAATCCTGCCGGCTTTCTCCACTGTTTCCTGGTGGTGCATGCTCTGAGAGCTGTCTGCCTTCACCCTGCACTAGAAGCCAAGAAGAAATCTCCTGTGGGTCGATGGAATCTTCCCCCTGCTAACGCAGGCACCAAACTTCTGCATCACTGGTCCACTGGGTCCCCTCTCATCTTGACGAGTGTGGTCCCTGGAACACAGGAGCTAGATCCAAGTGACCCTGACAGTCCAGTGGTCCTTCTGTCCAAATTTGCTGGAGGTACGTCCCTGCCTCCCCACGCCAGACAGTAATTCTGTGTACTGCGTGATCTGCAGCTGCTAGGGCTTCTGTGCACTTTTGAAAGGAATCCTTCATGCACAGCACAGCACAGCCCACGTCCCCAGCACTCTGTCCTCCATTGCTCAACTCGCTGAGTTGACCACCGCCTTTGTGGGACCCTCCTTTGTAGTGTTGAGAGGACCGCCTTGCTCAGATTTCTTGAATGCCTGTTCAAGTGCTTCTGTGGGTACTGCCTGCTTCTGCGTGGGCTTCCTGTGTTGCTGAGTGCCCCTCTGTCTCCTCCTCCAAGGGGTGACCTCCTGGTCATTCCTGGGCCCGGGCAGCACCCATTTTCTTTAACCACAACTCTTGCAGCTAGCAAGGCTTGTTTGTGGTCTTAATGCGTGGAATCAACTCTGTCCCCTCCAGCACGCCGTGGGACATCTTCTGTGCACAGGAGAAGCTCCTGGCATCTTCTGTTGTTGCAGAATCTTCAGCCTCTTTCACCCGGAGGCAGCCCTTTTGCACCTTCATCTGGGGTTTGGTGGGCTCCTGCCCCCTCCCGGACACTTGCATGACTCTTGGACTTAGTCCCCTTCCTTTACTGGTCCTCAGGTCGAGGAATCCGTCTTCAGTGCTTTGCAGTCAGTTGTTGCCTTGGCAGAATCTCCTTTCACAACTTTAGTGTGTTTCTGGGGCAGTAGGGTCAATTTACTCCTACTTTCCAGGGTCTTGGGGTGGGGTATCTTTGACACCCTTAGTGTTTTCTTACACTCTCAGCGACCCTCTACACACTACACTAGGCCTGGGGTCCATTTATGGTTCGCATTCCATTTTTAGAGTATATGGTTTGTGTTGCCCCGAGGCCTATTGCATCTTATTGTATTCTACAGTGTTTGCACTAGTTTTCTAACTGTTTACTTACCTGATTTTGGTTTATGTGTATATTTTGTGTATTTTACTTACCTCCTAAGGGAGTATATCCTCTGAGATATTTCTGACGCATTGCCACTAAAATAAAGTACCTTTATTTTTAGTAACTCTGAGTATTTTGATTCTTATGATATAGTGCTTTATGATATAAGTGGTATTGTAGGAGCTTTGCATGTCTCCTAGTCAGCCTAAGCTGCTCTGCTATAGCTGCCTCTATCAGCCTAAACTGCTAGAACACTACTAATCTACTAATAGGGGATAACTGGACCTGGCACAAGGTGTAAGTACCATCAGGTACCCACTATAAGCCAGGTCAGCCTCCTACAGTCGGTCCCAAGATATGGGATTCAGCAGTGATTTGAGTCTTTTACGACAAGTCCAATCCATGCAGCAGCTGTGGTGCATCAGTTCTGCTCTGAGATGTGTCACTCAGCAGAGGCGATGTTGCGGTTCTGCTGATAAGCACCTCAGGCCCACTTACAAAGGTCCAAGACAGGGGTGGCACCACTTGGCAGAGCAGACTCACAAGTGGCATAGTCCAGGTGCATGATCAGGGTGGTTGGAAGCCTGTTATGTCCCTGAGACTTCAGCTCAGGAGGCCCGACAACTAGCCATTGGATTCACTATGGGTTCTGGGTTCAGAAGAAGCAGTTCAGTCCTTCTCCCCCAGGCATGAGGCCAGCAGACAGCAGGACAGCACAGGAGTTCAACAGAGTGCAGTTCAGCAGAGTGGCAGTCCTTCAGCAGCACTGGGAGAGTATTCGCAGGCCCAGAAGTGTCCCCGACAGTCCAGTGGTCCTTCTGTCCAAATTTGCTGGAGGTAAGTCCTTGCCTCCCCACGCCAGACAGTAATTCTGTGAACTGCGTGATCTGCAGCTGCTAGGGCTTCTGTGCACTTTTGAAAGGAATCCTTCATGCACAGCACAGCCCACGTCCCCAGCACTCTGTCCTGCATTGCTCAACTCGCTGAGTTGACCACCGACTTTGTTGGACCCTCCTTTGTAGTGTTGAGAGGACCGCCTTGCTCAGATTTCTTGAATGCCTGTTCAAGTGCTTCTGTGGGTACTGCCTGCTTCTGCGTGGGCTCTCTGTGTTGCTGAGTGCCCCCTCTGTCTCCTCCTCCAAGGCGTGACCTCCTGGTCATTCCTGGGCCCGGGCAGCACCCATTTTCTTCAACCACAACTCTTGCAGCTAGCAAGGCTTGTTTGTGGTCTTTCTGCGTGGAATCAACTCTGCCTCCTCCAGCACGCCGTAGGACATCTTCTGTGCACAGGGGAAGTTCCTGGCATTTTCCGTTGTTGCAGAATCTTCAGCCTCTTTCACCCGGAGGCAGCCCTTTTGCACCTTCATCTGGGGTTTGGTGGGCTCCTGCCCCCCCCGGACACTTGCATGACTCTTGGACTTAGTCTCCTTCCTTTACTGGTCCTCAGGTCGAGGAATCCGTCTTCAGTGCTTTGCAGTCAGTTGTTGCCTTGGCAGAATCTCCTTTCACAACTTTAGTGTGTTTCTGGGGTAGTAGGGTAAATTTACTCCCACTTTCCAGGGTCCTGTGTTGGGGTATCTTTGACACCCTTAGTGTTTTCTTACACTCTCAGCAAACCTCTACACACTACATTAGGCCTGGGGTCCATTTGTGGTTCGCATTCCACTTTTAGAGTATATGGTTTGTGTTGCCCGAGGCCTATTGCATCTTATTGTATTCTACAGTGTTTGCATTAGTTTTCTAACTGTTTACTTACCTGATTTTGGATTATGTGTATATTTTGTGTATTTTACTTACCTCCTAAGGGAGTATAGCCTCTGAGATATTTCTGACACATTGTCACTAAAATAAAGTACCTTTATTTTTAGTAACTCTGAGTATTTTGATTCGTATGATATAGTGCTATATGATATAAGTGGTATTGTAGGAGCTTTGCATGTCTCCTAGTCAGCCTAAGCTGCTCTGCTATAGCTGCCTCTATCAGCCTAAACTGCTAGAACACTACTAATCTACTAATAGGGGATAACTGGACCTGGCACAAGGTGTAAGTACCATCAGGTACCCACTATAAGCCAGGTCAGCCTCCTACAGTCGGTCCCAAGATATGGGATTCAGCAGTGATTTGAGTCTTTTACGACAAGTCCAATCCATGCAGCAGCTGTGGTGCATCAGTTCTGCTCTGAGATGTGTCACTCAGCAGAGGCGATGTTGCGGTTCTGCTGATAAGCACCTCAGGCCCACTTACAAAGGTCCAAGACAGGGGTGGCACCACTTGGCAGAGCAGACTCACAAGTGGCATAGTCCAGGTGCAGGATCAGGGTGGTTGGAAGCCTGTTATGTCCCTGAGACTTCAGCTCAGGAGGCCCGACAACTAGCCATTGGATTCACTATGGGTTCTGGGTTCAGAAGAAGCAGTTCAGTCCTTCTCCCCCAGGCATGAGTCCAGCAGACAGCAGGACAGCACAGGAGTTCAACAGAGTGCAGTTCAGCAGAGTGGCAGTCCTTCAGCAGCACTGGGAGAGTATTCGCAGGCCCAGAAGTGTCCCCGACAGACCAGTGGTCCTTCTGTCCAAATTTGCTGGAGGTAAGTCCTTGCCTCCCCACGCCAGACAGTAATTCTGTGAACTGCGTGATCTGCAGCTGCTAGGGCTTCTGTGCACTTTTGAAAGGAATCCTTCATGCACAGCACAGCCCACGTCCCCAGCACTCTGTCCTGCATTGCTCAACTCGCTGAGTTGACCACCGACTTTGTGGGACCCTCCTTTGTAGTGTTGAGAGGACCGCCTTGCTCAGATTTCTTGAATGCCTGTTCAAGTGCTTCTGTGGGTACTGCCTGCTTCTGCGTGGGCTCTCTGTGTTGCTGAGTGCCCCCTCTGTCTCCTCCTCCAAGGCGTGACCTCCTGGTCATTCCTGGGCCCGGGCAGCACCCATTTTCTTCAACCACAACTCTTGCAGCTAGCAAGGCATGTTTGTGGTCTTTCTGCGTGGAATCAACTCTGCCTCCTCCAGCACGCCGTAGGACATCTTCTGTGCACAGGAGAAGTTCCTGGCATTTTCCGTTGTTGCAGAATCTTCAGCCTCTTTCACCCGGAGGCAGCCCTTTTGCACCTTCATCTGGGGTTTGGTGGGCTCCTGCCCCCCCCCGGACACTTGCATGACTCTTGGACTTAGTCTCCTTCCTTTACTGGTCCTCAGGTCGAGGAATCCGTCTTCAGTGCTTTGCAGTCAGTTGTTGCCTTGGCAGAATCTCCTTTCACAACTTTAGTGTGTTTCTGGGGTAGTAGGGTAAATTTACTCCTACTTTCCAGGGTCTTGGGTTGGGGTATCTTTGACACCCTTAGTGTTTTCTTACACTCTCAGCAAACCTCTACACACTACATTAGGCCTGGGGTCCATTTGTGGTTCGCATTCCACTTTTAGAGTATATGGTTTGTGTTGCCCCGAGGCCTATTGCATCTTATTGTATTCTACAGTGTTTGCATCAGTTTTCTAACTGTTTACTTACCTGATTTTGGATTATGTGTATATTTTGTGTATTTTACTTACCTCCTAAGGGAGTATAGCCTCTGAGATATTTTTGACACATTGTCACTAAAATAAAGTACCTTTATTTTTAGTAACTCTGAGTATTTTGATTCGTATGATATAGTGCTATATGATATAAGTGGTATAGTAGGAGCTTTGCATGTCTCCTAGTCAGCCTAAGCTGCTCTGCTATAGCTGCCTCTATCAGCCTAAGCTGCTAGAACACTACTAATCTACTAATAGGGGATAACTGGACCTGGCACAAGGTGTAAGTACCATCAGGTACCCACTATAAGCCAGGTCAGCCTCCTACAGTTGGTCCCAAGATATGGGATGCAGCAGTGATTTGAGTCTTTTACGACAAGTCCAATCCATGCAGCAGCTGTGGTGCATCAGTTCTGCTCTGAGATTTGTCACTCAGCAGAGGCGATGTTGCGGTTCTGCTGATAAGCACCTCAGGCCCACTTACAAAGGTCCAAGACAGGGGTGGCACCACTTGGCAGAGCAGACTCACAGGTGGCACAGTCCAGGTGCAGGATCAGGGTGGTTGGTAGCCTGTTATCTCCCTGAGACTTCAGCTCAGGAGGCCCGACAACTAGCCATTGGATTCACTATGGGTTCTGGGTTCAGAAGAAGCAGTTCAGTCCTTCTCCCCCAGGCATGAGGCCAGCAGATAGCAGGACAGCACAGGAGTTCAACAGAGTGCAGTCCAGCAGAGTGGCAGTCCTTCAGCAGCACTGGGAGACTATTCGCAGGCCCAGAAGTGTACTGAAGTGGTGATGTCTGAAGTCCAATATTTATTTCCAATGTTGCCTTTGAAGTGGGGGAGACTTCTAAAGACATGACTTCGAAGTGCACAGATGCCATGCCTTTCCTGCCCTGGGTCCAGATCAACTACAGGGGGGATATGCAGCCCTTTGTGTGGCGACAGGACACAGTCAATTCAGGTATATATGTGGCTGTGCCCAGCTCCTCACTCCAATCCTGCCAGGATGGCCCACCAAGCCACACCTAAGCTCCCATTTTGTGTGGCTGTCTAGAAGGAATACGCAAAGCCCAGCTGTCAACTACACCCATTGATATGATCAGAGACGGGCTGCAAGCACCAAATGGCTAAAGCAAGAAAAGGCCAACTTTCTAAAAGTGGCAATTTGAGAACTGCAGTTTAATATATGACTTCACTATAAGTTTTGATTTTCAATTGTGATTCAAGAGACACTAGACTTGAAAGGTTTATCTCTTCCCAATTGGGAATTACCCTTGTGCAATGCAAAGTTGTAATCCCAATTTTATCCTAAGGAAGAGATATGCCTTGTAGTAGTGAAAAACTAATTTGAGAGTTTTTCACTACAGGACATGTAAAACATAAAGGTACATGTCCTACCTTTTACATACATTGCACCCTCCCCTCTGGACTGTCATTGTATCTACCCTGGGGGTGATTTGTATGTATAGAAAGGGATCACTGATGCTTGGAAAAAGGTCTATTTTGCCAGGTTGTCATGGCAGTGTAAAACTGCACACACAGGCTCTGAAATGACAGGACTAAAACATGGTTTAGGGGTTACTTAAGTGGGTGGCACATTCAGTGCTGCAGGCCTACTAGTAGCCTTTAATTTACAGGCCCTGTGTACCTGTAGTGACACTTTACTAGGGACTTATAAGCAAATTACATATGTTAATTGAGAATGAACCAGTGTTACTATGTTTAAGGGAGAGAACGCAGGCACTTCAGTACGGGTTAGCAGTGTTACAATGCACAGGGTCCTAACGATAACAAAAATGAAGTCATAAAAGTAGAGGAGGTAGGCAAAATGTTAGGTGGAAGACCACCATAAGGCTTCAGGTCTAACAGAAGAGTAGCATTTTTTGTGCAACTTCAGATTACATAAAAAGAATCCTTTGCACATTTTACACACATTTAGTTACTTTACGAGAGACCTCATTTCCTGTCCGTCGGTTCCCATAGAAAGCCTTTGCTAAGCATTTTATTAAAACAATGAGCATTTCACAGTTAGTTCACTCTCTCAGCATTTTGAATTAAACGTTAAGAAATACAGCTTCTACATGCGGCCTGGAAAACTAGGCCAACACACTCACTAAGGGGGGTCATCACAACATTGGCGGTAAAAGACGCTTACCGCTATGCAGAAGACTGCCAACACACCGCCGCGGCCGCTGAATTCAGCCACGGTCATTATGATCACAGCTTGGAATCCGCCAAAATCCAGACACCCACACAAGGCGCCACACGAAAGGTCAGTGATAAACTGGCGATAACAAAACCTCCACCTTCATGCCAACAGGAATACTCCCACACTATCACGACCCACAAATCCACGCAGGGGTTCTTTCAACCGCGATATTCCATTGGCGGTACACACCGCCGCGCTCAAAATACACACACATTTACAAAACACTACCACATTGGACAAATCGAAATACACACACATGATACACATACACACACCACTCCCACACATCCAATACAATATAAAACACACACCCACATCACCCACAAACCCTTACGTCAACAATTGTGACAGAATGCCAGAGAGAGACACCACCAGAAAGAACAATAGCATCCACAGGCACCCTATACCATCACTCACACAACATCCAAGCACCTCACACAACACACCTCTAAATATCACCCTACACATCACAACACACACCACCCCACACATCACCCACACCACCCCATGGCCCGCAAAGACACCCCAGGTTCTCTGAGGAGGAGCTCAGGGTCATGGTGGAGGAAATCTTCCGGGTAGAGCCACAGCTATTCGGATCACAGGTGTAGCACACCACCATAGCTAGGAAGATGGAGCTATGGCGAAGAATCGTGGACAGGGTCAACGCAGTGGGACAGCACCCAAGAACACGGGATGACATCAGGAAGAGGTGGAAGGACCTACGGGGGAAGGTGCGTTCCGTGGTCTCAAGACACCACCTTGCGGTTCAGAGGACTTGTGGCGGACCCCCACCTCCTCCCCCAGAACTCCCTACATGGGAGGAGCAGGTCTTGGCTACACTGCATCCTGAGGGCATCGCAGGAGTAGCTGGAGGAATGGACTCTGGTAAGGCAAATCTTTCACTACTTTATCCCCCACCCACCTGCATGCTATCACATACCCCCACCCTCACCCCCATCACTCCAACTCCTCATGCATGTCCCAATATCACAAACCACCCATCCCAAACCCAAGTCCTGCATGTAACACCAAAGCATGGACACCCATCACCAAAGCATGTCGACTGTACATACCCATACACCCCCCTAAACCATTATCACACAAGGTCCTACACAGGAATGCAAGCACTGGGGTACAGGGTCACCCACCCATTGCACACCATGGCACACACAGATGCAATAATCATGCCTTTACACCCTGCAGGACCCCTACCCAACATCACCAGACAGGAGGGTCCAGACATGTCCACTTCACCCACAGAAGAGGCCCACAGTGAGGACAGCAGCTCTGTCCAACTGGATCAAGATGACCAGCCCGGCCCATCTGGGACCTCAGGACAGTCGGTTCCCCTCACACTGACACAGGCCACTACAGAGATACCCCCCTCTGGAAACACAAGCACAGCACCCACCAGCAGGCCCATCCCTCTGTCCCCAGGACACATCAATCAGCAGTGTGTCCACCACTACAGGGCACCCAGGTGAACCCACAACACCAGGGACCTGGGGGCAGTGGCAGTGAGCACACAGTTCTGGGGACAGAGGCCCAGGAACACAGGGGAACTGGGAGGGCTGCTGTGCGACAGGGGGAGGACAGGCCCAGGGAACCCACTCTCCACGAGGCCCTCTCCAACATCATGGAAGCCTACCACCATTCCCAGGAGACAATGGCATTGGTACTGGCCAAGTTTCAGGAGACCCAGCGGCTGCAGGAGGAACAGTATCTGCGCTTCAGAGAGGAACTAAAATCCATCAATTCCACCCTGGGCACCATTGTAGGGATGCTGAAGGAACTCGTCAACACCAGGAGGGACACTGTGGCACAACAAGGGGCCCATGACACTAGCCTGGACGATGAACTGCCCACCACCTCCGCCGGCGCTAATGGACAGGAGGCACCGCCACAGGAACACAACACCAGCACCCCACCACCTGCAGATGGAGAACCACCCTGCAAGCGGTCCCTGAGATCCAGGACAAAGACAGAGAACAATACCAAGACCCCCGCCAAGAAATGAGACCACCCTGAATGTCATCCTTCTGTCCAATTTTGTCACCCTGTACATACTTAAACTGCCCCAGCTCCACTTCCTATGCCCCTTTGGACAATGCACCTGTGAGAATAATAGACTGGACTCTGTCATGGACATTCCTCCACCATCACCCCTGACCATTTTACAACCCCCTCTGCTATTTAGCACTTAAATAAACACCCTTAAATCACAAAACAATCTGGAGTCAGTCTGTGCTTTCACAATTGTGTATTTGCAATGACTGAGGGAAATAGCAATGTCCATTGTATTGTCAACATACCTATGTCACACAGCTCTAGTCCATGCGGAAACAAAGCAGATGTCACACAGTGGGACCCACATCTGTGAAATCGTAAGGGAAAGTGACAACTCAGTGACCATACACTGGGTGAAAATCACAGACAGATGAGAGGTAGTAGAGATAAATCAGATGTAGCAGGCAGTGTTGTCTTCTTACCTGTGTCTCACTGGAAGTATTGGTAGATCACTGTGTTCCTGTTGTCTATGTCCTCTTCTTCTGCTTCCTCGTCTTCACAGTCCACAGGCTCCACAGCTGCCACAACACCTCCATCTGGACCTTCCTCCTGCAGAAAAGGCACCTGTCGGCGCAAAGCCAGGTTGTGAAGCATACAGCAGGCCATGATGATCTGGCATTCCTTCTTTGGTGAGTAGAATAGGGATCAACCTGTCATATGGAGGCACCGGAACCTGGCCTTCAGGAGGCCGAAGGTCCTATCTATAATCCTTCTAGTTAACCCATGGGCCTCATTGTAGCGTTCCTCTGCCCTTGTCCTGGGATTCCTCACAGGGGTCAGTAGCCATGACAGGTTGGGGTAACCAGAGTCACCTGCAAATGGCGAGGGACAACTGTTAGACACACACTAACTCATAGGGACATCCCCAGACCCAGACACCTATTCACACTGTATAGGGTCCATGTCCTCACCTAATAGCCACACACGGTGCTTCTGGAGTTGCCCCATCACATACGGGATGCTGCTATTCCTCAGAATGTAAGCGTCATGCACTGAGCCAGGAAATTTGGCATTCACATGGGAGATGTACTGGTCGGCCAAACACAACATCTGCACATTCATCGAATGGTAACTCTTCCGGTTTCTGTACACCTGTTCACTCCTGCGTGGGGGGACCAAGGCCCAAGTGTCCCATCAATGGCACCTATGATGTTGGGGATATGTCCCAGGGCATAGAAGTCACCTTTCACTGTAGGCAAATCCTCCACCTGAGGGAAAACGATGTAGCTCTGCTTGTGTTTCAGAAGGGCAGACAACACTCTGGACAACCCGTTGGAAAAGATAGGCTGGGACATCCCTGATGCTATTGCCACTGTTGTTTGAAAAGACCCACTTGCTAGGAAATGGAGTACTGACAGCAGGTGCACTAGAGGGAGATTCCTGTGGGATGGCAGATAGCTGACATCAGGTCTGGCTCCAACTGGGCACACAGTTCCAGGATTGTGGTATGATCAAGTCTATAGGTGATGATCACATGTAGCTCCTCCATTGTCGACAGGTCCACCAGCGGTCTGTACACTGGAGGATGCCGCCATCTCCTCACCTGCCCCAGCGGACGTTGCCTTTGGAGGAGAACAGCGAGCAGAGAGTCAACCAACTCTGAGGTACGTAAACACAACTTAATCGGAAAATGTTTGCAAATCGACATATGGCTGTATAGGTGTTTAAGCAAGGCCTAGATATGTGTGACGCAGTCCAAAATAATGCCATGTGGGCCCCTGAAATGGCGGCTGCCTGACCTGTAAAGTGGGACAAGGGGATATGAGGTAACTGAGCTGGTGTTGTACACCGTCGCAGTAGGAGGTCAAAGACCACAGCGCAATCCTGCATTGGTTAACATTGGACCCTATGGTTCCCAGGAGCCAATGACGATGTACGCCGGTGGTGATGGTACGCACCGCCGCGGACATGCCTGCCATTTTCTCTTTGTTCAATCACTTGATACCTGATCTTCGACAGGAGAGGACCTACACTGCAAGTGCTGCTGTGACCTCAGTCTGGAAGAGACAATGGCTCGTGTGTCTGGGGAAAGGGCCCCTGCGTTCTGCACGGAGGAGTTGGAGAAACTAGTGGATGGGGTCCTCCCCCAGTACACGCTACTCTACGGTCCTCCAGACAAACAGGTAAGTACACTGTGAGCATGCTGTATGGGAAATGGCTGTTTGGAGTGGTGTGGATGAAAGATAGGGGGGAGAATGTGGCGTGCATGAAACGACGGTGAGTGCATATGCGTCATGGCAAGGGTAGGGATGTGGGCCAATGACTGTGACGGTGCGGACGGTTATATCTTCTGCTTTTCCCCTGTACTATTCCTGTAGGTCAGCGCCCACCAGAAGAAGGATATTTGGCGTGCCATCGCCAAGGAAGTCCGGACCCAGGGGGTCTACCACAGATGGAGCACCCACTGCCGGAAAAGATGGGAGGACATTCGCTGCTGGAGCAAGAAGACGGCAGAGGCCCAGCTGGGGATGGCCTCCCAACGTGGGATGGGTGCCCATCGCACCATGACCCCACTGATGTTCCAGATCCTGGCGGTGGCATACCCGGAGTTGGATGGGTGCCTGAGGGCATCACAGCAGCCACAAGGGGGTAAGTTCACTCTCATTCAGCTGACTCAGCACGCATTGTAGGTGTCTGGGTGGGGGAGGTGGGCTGTGGGTTCCCCTAGGCCATGGAAAGTTTAGTAGGTAAGGTCCCTTCTGAAGGCAGGCCCTGTGGCACCCCACCCCACATGTGTACAGAGCCAACAACACCTAGTCAGGCTCTTGTGACATCCATGTTTGCAGCAATCGGATATAGCCTTGTAACCCATGTCCCTGTGATTGATTAGGGAACTCCAAGTGCACGGCGTAGTGCAGGGGGCTTCTGTGTCTGTAGTGTCCGCCAATGGTAGCGATATTGCATGCACTCAACATGTCTTTCTTCTTTCTCCCCCCCCTTTTTGTGGTCTCCCTGTTCTTGTGTGCATTAGCATCATCAGGCGGAGGAGCAGTGGCACCGGAGAAGGAGGGAGCTGCATCCCACATGGCCCTGGAGGGCGACACAACAGAGTCTGAATTCACCAGTGGGACGGAGGGCGAGGGGATCTCCACGGCGGGGACAGGAGCTGAGACCAGCGATACGGACTCCTCCTTTGATGGGAGCGCCCTTGCGGTGGTGGGCCCATCTGTGCCCCCTGCATCTACAGGTACAGCCACCACCCCCCCTACCAGCACCGCCGTCCCAGCAGCCCCTCAGCGTTCGCCCCGTGGCCGCTCACCCAGGAGGGTGGGCACCTCCTTCGCCCCAGGCACCTCAGTCCCTGCCCCTGTCACCCCTGCTGCCCTCAGTGAGGAGGTCATTGACCTCCTCAGGTCCCTCACTGTTGGGCAGTCTACCATTTTGAATGCCATCCAGGGTGTAGAGAGGCAGTTGCAACAAACCAGTGCATACCTGGAGGGCATTCATTCTGGTCAGGCAGCCCAACAGCGAGCTTTTCAGACTCTGGCCTCAGCACTGATGGCAGCCATTGTCCCTTTCTCTAGCCTCCCCCCCAACTTCCTCCACCCAGACCGAAACCCCTGTACCTCAGCCTATCCCAAGCACACCATCAGACCAGCATTCACACACGTCAACACACAAGGGAAGCTCAGGCAAACAGAAGCACCACACATCCCACAGGCACTCACGCAAGCATCCTACACATGCAGACATACCAACATCCACTGGCTCCACTGTGTCCCCCTCCTCCTCATCTCCCTCCTCCCTCCCTATCTCATCTCCACTCACACCTGCATGCACTACATCGTCAGCCACTACCTCCATCACCAGCACACCCACCACCACACCCTGCTCACGAGCACTCACCACCCCCACTACCATTCACACATCCCCTGTGTCCTCTCTCAGTGTGTCTGTGAGCCCACCTCCCAAAGTACACAAACACAGCCACACACCCACCCAAAAGCCATCCACCTCACGAAAGCCTCCGGCCCATGCACCTTCACCCAAAGTCAGCAAACGTACACCTCCTACAACCACTACCTCTTCCTGCACTCCCAAACCCCCTCCATCTACCTGTCCCATTGTGCCCCAAAAACTTTTCCTGTCCAACCTTGACCTCTTTCCCTCACCTCCCCCACCCCTTCAGTCTCCTAGGGCCCGCCTCTCCAGGTCCCAACCCAGCACCTCAGCCACAACATCTGCAGGAACAGTGGTGCCAGTAGTAACCGGCTTCTGGAGTGCACCAGGTAGCAGGGCAGCCAGTGTGGCAAGGAGCCAGAGCACGGACAGTCCCCCACCTCAAAAGCATAAAAAGTTGGCCAGTACCCGGCAGGAGAGAGGAAAAAAATCTGCCACCAAAGCCGCTCCCAGGGGTACAGTTGGGAGTGTGGAGACAGCTGCGACACCATCCAAGGTGGGGAAGGGGCACAGTAAAACCGGCAAGTCTGGGAAAACCTGCACGGCGGACAAGACCGCAACAAGCACCGCTGCCAAGGACACCGCCGCCACCAGCACCACTGAACAGGACACCGCCACCACCAACACCGCTGCCAAGGACACCGCCGCCACCAACACCGCTGAAGAGGACACCGCTGCCACCAGCACCGCGGAACAGGACACCGCCGCCACCATCACCGCTGCCAAGGACACCGCTGCAACAAGCACCGCAGGCCAGTGAGCGCCAAAGATTCCAACGCTAATGAGGCCGCCACGAGCAGGATGAAGCACTCTGGGCACAAAGCCCCCTCCAGAACCAGTGGAGAAAGGCATCCACTACCTCAGTCCTTGGCAGGATGAAGCACTCAGGGCACAAAGCCCCCTCCAGAACCAGTGGAGAAAGGCATCCACTACCTCAGTCCTTGGCAGGAAGAAGCACTCTGGGCACAAAGCCCCCTCCAGAACCAGTGGAAAGATCCATCCACTACCTCAGTCCTTGGCAGGATGAAGCACTCTGGGCACAAAGCCCCCTCCAGAACCAGTGGAGAAAGATAAAGCTCTCCGGGCACAAAGCCCCCTCCAAAACCAGTGGAGAGATCCATTCACTACCTCAGTCCTTGGCAGGATGAAGCACTCTGGGCACAAAGCCCCCTCTAGAACCAGTGGAGAAAGGCATCCACTACCTCAGTCCTTGGCAGGATGAAGCACTCTGGGCACAAAGCCCCCTCCAGAACCAGTGGAGAAAGATGAAGCTCTCCGGGCACAAAGCCCCCTCCAGAACCAGTGGAGAAAGGCATCCACTACCTCAGTCCTTGGCAGTATGAAGCACTCTGGGCACAAAGCCCCCTCCAGAACCAGTGGAGAAAGGCATCCACTACCTCAGTCCTTGGAAGGATGAAGCACACTGGGCACAAAGCCCCCTCCAGAACCAGTGGAAAGATCCATCCACTACCTCAGTCCTTGGCAGGATGAAGCACTCAGGGCACAAAGCCCCCTCCAGAACCAGTGGAGAAAGGCATCCACTACCTCAGTCCTAGGCAGGATGAAGCACTCAGGGCACAAAGCCCCCTCCAGAACCAGTGGAGAAAGGCATCCACTACCTCAGTCCTTGGAAGGATGAAGCACTCTGGGCACAAAGCCCCCTCTAGAACCAGTGGAAAGATCCATCCACTACCTCAGTCCTTGGCAGGATGAAGCACTCAGGGCACAAAGCCCCCTCCAGAACCAGTGGAGAAAGGCATCCACTACCTCAGTCCTTGGCAGGAAGAAGCACTCTGGGCACAAAGCCCCCTCCAGAACCAGTGGAAAGATCCATCCACTACCTCAGTCCTTGGCAGGATGAAGCACTCTGGGCACAAAGCCCCCTCCAGAACCAGTGGAGAAAGATAAAGCTCTCCGGGCACAAATCCCCCTCCAAAACCAGTGGAGAGATCCATTCACTACCTCAGTCCTTGGCAGGATGAAGCACTCTGGGCACAAAGCCCCCTCCAGAACCAGTGGAGAAAGGCATCCACTACCTCAGTCCTTGGCAGGATGAAGCACTCTGGGCACAAAGCCCCCTCCAGAACCAGTGGAGAAAGATGAAGCTCTCCGGGCACAAAGCCCCCTCCAGAACCAGTGGAGAAAGGCATCCACTACCTCAGTCCTTGGCAGTATGAAGCACTCTGGGCACAAAGCCCCCTCCAGAACCAGTGGAGAAAGGCATCCACTACCTCAGTCCTTGGAAGGATGAAGCACACTGGGCACAAAGCCCCCTCCAGAACCAGTGGAAAGATCCATCCACTACCTCAGTCCTTGGCAGGATGAAGCACTCAGGGCACAAAGCCCCCTCCAGAACCAGTGGAGAAAGGCATCCACTACCTCAGTCCTTGGCAGGATGAAGCACTCTGGGCACAAAGCCCCCTCCAGAACCAGTGGAGAGATCCATCCACTACCTCAGTCCTTGGCAGGATGAAGCACTCTGGGCACAAAGCCCCCTCCAGAACTAGTGGAGAAAGGCATCCACTACCTCAGTCCTTGGCAGGATGAAGCACTCTGGGCACAAAGCCCCCTCCAGAACCAGTGGAGAAAGGCATCCACTACCTCAGTCCTTGGAAGGATGAAGCACTCTGGGCACAAAGCCCCCTCCAGAACCAGTGGAAAGATCCATCCACTACCTCAGTCCTTGGCAGGATGAAGCACTCTGGGCCCAAGCCCCCTCCAGAACCAGTGGAGAAAGATGAAGCTCTCCGGGCACAAAGCCCCCTCCAGAACCAGTGGAGAAATTCATCCACTACCTCAGTCCTTGGCAGGATGAAGCACTCTGGGCACAAAGCCCCCTCCAGGAACCAGTGGAGAAAGGCATCCACTACTTCAGTCCTTGGCAGGATGAAGCACTCAGGGCACAAAGCCCCCTCCAGAACCAGTGGAGAAAGGCATCCACTAACTCAGTCCTTGGCAGGAAGAAGCACTCTGAGCACAAAGCCCCCTCCAGAACCAGTGGAAAGATCCATCCACTACCTCAGTCCTTGGCAGGATGAAGCACTCTGGGCACAAAGCCCCCTCCAGAACCAGTGGAGAAAGATGAACCTCTCCGGGCACAAAGCCCCCTCCAAAACCAGTGGAGAGATCCATCCACTACCTCAGTCCTTGGCAGGATGAAGCACTATGGGCACAAAGCCCCCTCCAGAACCAATGGAGAAAGGCATCCACTACCTCAGTCCTTGGCAGGATGAAGCACTCAGGGCACAAAGCCCCCTCCAGAACCAGTGGAGAAAGGCATCCACTACCTCAGTCCTTGGCAGGATGAAGCACTCTAGGCAGAAAGCCCCCTCCAGAACCAGTGGAGAAAGATGAAGCTCTCCGTGCACAAAGCCCCCTCCAGAACCAGTGGAAGCCGCCTCCAGAACCAGTGGAGAAAGGCATCCACTACCTCAGTCCTTGGCAGTATGAAGCACTCTGGGCACAAAGCCCCCTCCAGAACCAGTGGAGAAAGGCATCCACTACCTCAGTCCTTGGAAGGATGAAGCACTCTGGGCACACAGCCCCCTCCAGAACCAGTGGAAAGATCCATCCACTACCTCAGTCCTTGGCAGGATGAAGCACTCAGGGCACAAAGCCCCCTCCAGAACCAGTGGAGAAAGGCATCCACTACCTCAGTCCTTGGCAGGATGAAGCACTCTGGGCACAAAGCCCCCTCCAGAACCAGTGGAGAGATCCATCCACTACCTCAGTCCTTGGCAGGATGAAGCACTCTGGGCACAAAGCCCCCTCCAGAACCAATGGAGAAAGGCATCCACTACCTCAGTCCTTGGCAGGATGAAGCACTCAGGGCACAAAGCCCCCTCCAGAACCAGTGGAGAAAGGCATCCACTACCTCAGTCCTTGGAAGGATGAAGCACTCTGGGCACAAAGCCCCCTCTAGAACCAGTGGAAAGATCCATCCACTACCTCAGTCCTTGGCAGGAAGAAGCACTCTGGGCACAAAGCCCCCTCCAGAACCATTGGAGAAAGATGAAGCTCTCCGGGCACAAAGCCCCCTCCAGAACCAGTGGAGAGATCCATCCACTACCTCAGTCCTTGGCAGGATGAAGCACTCTGGGCACAAAGCCCCCTCCAGAACCAGTGGAGAAAGGCATCCACTACCTCAGTCCTTGGCAGGATGAAGCACTCAGGGCACAAACCCCCCTCCAGAACCAGTGGAGAAAGGCATCCACTACCTCAGTCCTTGGCAGGAAGAAGCACTCTGGGCACAAAACCCCCTCCAGAACCAGTGGAAAGATCTATCCACTACCTCAGTCGTTGGCAGGATGAAGCACTCTGGGCACAAAGTCCCCTCCAGAACCAGTGGAGAAAAATGAAGCTCTCCGGGCACAAAGCCCCCTCTAGAACCAGTGGAGAGATCCATCCACTACCTCAGTCCTTGGCAGGATGAAGCACTCTAGGCACAAAGCCCCCTCCAGAACCAGTGGAGAAAGGCATCCACTACCTTAGTCCTTGGCAGGATGAAACACTCTGGGCACAAAGCCCCCTCCAGAATCAGTGGAGAAAGGCATCCACTACCTCAGTCCTTGGCAGGATGAAGCACTCAGGGCACAAAGCCCCCTCCAGAACCAGTGGAGAAAGATGAAGCTCTCCGGGCACAAAGCCCCCTCCAGAACCAGTGGAAGCCCCCTCCAGAACCAGTGGAGAAAGGCATCCACTACCTCAGTCCTTGGCAGTATGAAGCACTCTGGGCACAAAGCCCCCTCCAGAACCAGTGGAGAAAGGCATCCACTACCTCAGTCCTTGGAAGGATTAAGCACTCTGGGCACAAAGCCCCCTCCAGAACCAGTGGAAAGATCCATCCACTAACTCAGTCCTTGGCAGGATGAAGCACTCTGGGCACAAAGCCCCCTCCAGAACCAGTGGAGAAAGGCATCCACTACCTCAGTCCTTGGCAGGATGAAGCACTCTGGGCACAAAGCCCCCTCCAGAACCATGGAGAGATCCATCCACTACCTCAGTCCTTGGCAGGATGAAGCACTCTGGGCACAAAGCCCCCTCCAGAACCATTGGAGACTGTTATCCACTTGAGAGACTGTGGCTTTGCACTCCCCAGGATGCAGCAGTAGGCAACCCACCCACTGTAGAGACTTGAGAGACTGTGGCTTTGCACTCCCCAGGATGCAGCAGTAGGCAAACCACCCAGTGTAGAGACTTGAGAGACTGTGGCTTTGCACTCCCCAGGATGCAGCAGTGGGCAAACCACCCACTGTAGAGACTTGAGAGACTGTGGCTTTGCACTCCCCAGGATGCAGCAGTGGGCAACCCACCCACTGTAGAGACTTGAGAGACTGTGGCTTTGCACTCCCCAGGATAAAGGAGTGGGCAACCCACCCACTGGAGAGACTTGAGAGACTGTGGCTTTGCACTCCCCAGGATGCAGCAGTGGGCAAACCACCCACTGTAGAGACTTGAGAGACTGTGGCTTTGCACTCCCCAGGATGCAGCTGTGGGCAAACCACCCACTGGAGAGACTTGAGAGGCTGTGGCTTTGCACTCTCCAGGATGCAGCAGTGGGCAAACCACCCACTGTAGAGACTTGAGAGACTGTGGCTTTGCACTCCCCGGGATACATCAATGGGCATGGAGCCCCCTCGTGGATCTAGCGTCGTGCACTTATCTGGCTGAGGTGCCCCCCTTCCCTTCCCCTTGAGGTGCCTGTTTTATTTCTTTTGGATGCCCCAGCTGTGTTCTCTCTGTCTTGTTCGGGTATTGAGTGTGGGCCTCACCCATGCATTTTGGGCCCAGTGGTCCACGGACTGTGATGGTGGATTCCCTTGGACTTGTATTCTTGGTATATATATTTGTTTATAAAGTGAATATCTTTAAACATGTATATATTTTTGATTCATGTATTTGAATATATTACAATCATTCGACTCATTTCCTTTTGTCCTTGCATTCTTCCAGGGGGGTTTGGGGGGTGTAACTGTAATGTATCATGATGTATTAGTGTGTGTGTTGTCGTGGGTGAGGGTGGGGGTGGGGGTGTTGTGTGTGAGTGTCACTCTCTTTTCCCTCCCCCCTCCCCTTTGTCATAGGTGCAGTACTCACTGTGGTCTTCGCCGCTGTCTTTGTTGTTCCTGGTAGAGAAGCAGGAAGATAAAGGCTGGCAGTATCTGGAGCACGGGTTCCATGGCGTCCTGATTCCTCGTGGGGTGTGTAGAGGTGAGCGTTTTCCCTTCCAAGTCCTGTTTCCGCTGTGTTTTTGTTCGTGGTGAATCCGCCCCGGAAAAGGTGGCGGATTGGACTGTTGTAATTCTGTGGGCAGTACATTGTCCTCCGCCTGTCTGTTGGCGGTTACCACTGCAGTGTTTGTTTGCACCGCCTTGGCAGTCGGAGTGTTAAAGTGGCTGTCTATGTTGGCGGTTTCCGCCCCGGTCATGATTCCAATTTGTTTTCCGCCGGCCTGTTGGCGGTTTTACTGCCGCTTTAACACCGACCGCCAGGGTTGTAATGACCACCTAAGTTAAGGCCTACAATTAAGAAGCAAGTACATATTTCATAACCCTTAGTATAACATATTACTACATTAATCTTAATACATTTTCAATTTTTCATATGGATTAAGAATTATTTAATACATGTAGTGAACACTGGTGGCCATTCTTCGAGGTCACAATTTCAAAAGTGCATATTATTTTTCCACGTTATTCATTTTTCTACATAAGTCATTATTCAGAATACATAATCATTCATTATTAATTTCCAATTAGGAAAAGTGTTAAATTGCAGTTAGGTCTCGGTCTACTATGATCATTGACTAGCATAGGCCAGTGGTTCCCAACCTTTTGACTTCTGTGGACCCCCACTTTATCATTACTGGAACCCGGGGACCCCTACTGAATCTTTTTTGGAATCAGGGGACCCCCCCCACAGAGTCATTACTGAACCTGGGGACTTAATCTGTTAATATTATTTAATTTTCTAAGCAGTCGCAGACCCCCTGATGAGGCTTGGCGGACCACAGGTTGGGAACCACTGTAATAGGCGGTTTGTGCTTCTTGCCGCAATTCCTATTTAAAACTTAAAAAAATAATTTCTCCTGTTCCCCTTATTGGATTGTTTTCATTTTGTCACTTTTTCAATTACATTTTCCTATAGTTTTCAAACTTTGTTAGATTTTTTTTTCTTATTTTGCATTTTGACTTTTTTACTGATTTGGTATTGTTGAAATACTTCATACATTCCGTCTAAGTTAAACCTGTCTTCTCTTTGACATTGCTACAAGAGAATTAGGCTCAGGTTTATTTAGTGAATTTAGTGGCTTGCCCTGAGTAGGGTTTTGATTAATTCTTGAGGTGGATAGACTCCCACCTAAATTCATAAACCAGTATTTGTAGGTGTGGTATTTCTGGTCCTAATTCTAGTTGTTTTGACTGTTGATAGTAATTGATGCATTATAAAATATAGTGGGTCCTTTGCATCCGTTTTAACTTAAGAGGGCTTCAAATACTTTTAGGCTTCCTCTACTTCCACTTTCCTCCCCAATTAAATTTTGAAAAATTGTTGCGAAATGGTACAGTTTTATCACATATTTTTAGTTATTGTTCTAGAGATTCCAATGAATGAACGTAAATAGTTTCAAAAGTTAACTGCTGCCTAAGCAGGCGTTCTTGCACTAAGGGATAACTAAAGACGAACTGGAGATTACATTAAGCTGGGAGAAGTCAATTGTTGATCTTTTTTTGAAGGACAGAAAACCCGAGTCACAACAAAGCTCAGAAAGAAAAGAATTCCGGGGTTTCACAGCAATAAAGGAGATGGATCAGACTCCATTACATACATGCCCTCCTACTTTTAGGAAGGAGCAGGGTGTTTGCTGTTGCAGAGGTTAGGGTTCTGTGATGAATGCAAGGAGTGATAGAAGGCTACAGAAGGACAGGACTTGTTCAAGGGAGTGCACAATGCCAAATACACAACACTTCAATGTTTGATGGCTGGAAATCAATAGAGAGTGAAAAGGTGGGAGCAGTAGGTAGAACAATGGACAGGCCTTGTACTAAACATAACACAGTGTTTTGAACGATCTGACGGCAGCAAATATTGCTACTGTGTTTTAATTAACCTTCAACCAGGAGGTAAATTATATCATGCAAGACAAACTTCTCTGAGCAAAGGCCAGATCTTCACTGAAGGACTGGGTAGCATCTGCACTGAACATCTTGTGAAAACACAAAGAATGGTCTCAATAAAGCTAACGATAAAATAAAGATTAAACAGCAAAGTGCTCAGAGATGACCTTCAAGGAACTCTGGAGGCGAGAGGTTTAGAAAATTACTTAAATGAGGGAAGGTGAACTGCTTCGAATTCAAAAGAGATGAGCCATGCCCAAGCAGTACGTTGAGGTGATCCGCTCAGTTGATAAGCACCGGATCGAAAATGTGGTACTAAGATCTTATCATATCTGAGCTTCACTACTTGCTTGTTCAGCATCAGGTGCAAATTCATTGACACAGAAAAAAAAAAAACTTTCATCCCATGGAAAAGAAGGAAGCCTGTTCTAGCATGTCCAAGGAGTTGATTATTTCAAGGAGAATATTTTGGGGTGACTGTTTTTCAGGGATTTTGGGGGGGCATAGGCAAAAAAGGAATAGGTAATAACAACCACGTTTTTCCCACTCGGTAGGAAGTGATGCCGAAGCACACGCGATACTGCTAAGAGAGCTTAGACAGCAACTATGATGTCTAGAGCACTGGAAACACGAGCTGGACCGAGAGCCCGGCATGAGACAGATTTAATTGAAAGGGCGGGAGGAGTGATACAGTACATGGAACACAGACTGAAATTCATCAAAAATACAAATGCTGGGTCACGACCCCAACACTACAAGAAGGATGAAACACTAGTGTAAAAAAGCCCAATTGTTTTCTATTTTTTTCAGGGATAAAATCCGACAGGTAATTGCAAACCTCAGTAGAAGGCCAGTTAGTCTCACAGTAGATTTTGGTTTGAAAATATTTTTTACCAAAGAAAAAAACCTTTACAAACAAATACTCACTGATTCAATTTTAGAAGCAAAGCAGTGCGATGAGGAAATGTTATATTTATTGTAGTACATAATGACTAGGTAATAGGTGACTTTCGCTGATTCTCCGTAGTCACGATGCCATATTGCTGCATTTTTTCAAGAGTTTTGTAGTGATGTTTGACTTAAGACAGTGCATCACAATACCTCGGGATGGAGCACGTGCTTCTTGAACAACAGACAAGTTTCAGTAGAGCAATGCTATCCAAAGCAGACGTTGTCCACATATGGTATAAATAGGGCCGGCCTTTGTCATGGGCAAGCTGTGCCCACCGTGAGGTCGTGGACTTTTAGAGGGGTTCACCAAGATGCTTGCATTAAGGTCATGCTTGCAGCAGTCTCCCTCCGACCTCGTGTGGTTCACTTGCAGCAGCTTCTAATAAATTCTTTTTTACATGCAGCACATACTTGTATTTAAAAGCCCATTTCGATTTTACCCCCTCCTCACCTCTATTTCTCACCAATAAATTGACACTAGTTTGACAGAGCTGTGGTGATTCAGGTGAGTTAGGGGACGTGCAGCGAAGTTTTGTGTTCTGAGGCCAGTCACTGTTATAAAGTAATCAGCTAGGGATTGACTTAATGTCCTAATTTACTGACCACCAACATCAAGTGCACCAAATTTGGAGAGATACATCAGTGCTCATAATGTTGCCAAAAACAGGCTTGGATTAGGATGTCGAGAGCTATGGGAGAGGGAAGATTAAATACTTTTAGATCACATATTAAAGGGGAACGTGCTGGGCTTAGTTATTTCCTGCTTTATCTACTTAGGCTACACACTACAGAGGTAGCATGGTATGCAAAAAAACAATGGATTGGGATGCAGCCAGAGTAATTACCAATAGCGGAGATTAATTCAAGCATTCAAGCTATCACTTTTTCACACTTTAGTGTGTCCCCCTAAGTGGGCTGGGAATACCCAGTTGTGGGTCCCGAGCAGAATGTTTCACTTGGGCCAAGCTATACCTGAATGATGGGCCCTAACTAGGGCAAAAGCAGTTCTATGTTGTTAATGTTCAGGTTCAGGGAGGACCATTGGAGTCTAGTCAATACTGTTTTACATAAGGCTGGGTCCAAACCGATGTGGCGTGGGTGAGAAATAACAATGGACTAGGATGCGGCCCCAAGTGATTACTAGTCAATTATAGCCTCTATTCAAATTAATACTTGCCAGTGGTCTGAGAGTAGAAAGAAGGAGTATATCCTAGGTCTAGAGTTATGCAAGACCTTTTGATTTTACTAAAATGTGTATGCTATGCTTACACGTAGAGGCTTTCAGGCACCTCTCGTCATCCATTGGTCTGTTGTTGTATCATTCACATTACAGCATGGGGCTGTGGGTCAACCTACTTAAGCCACTGGTTTACTTCCCCCTGAATGACTGCACCTTGCTCACTCACAACGAGCACAACTGCACACAAACTATTTCTCTTCAATGCTGGTGTTTCTGTTAATTCTTTATAGTTACTTTAATGCTGCCATTTAACATGGGGCCTGATGTGATAGCAGGTCACTTCCAATGCACAGTCCAAATTTATCAGACGCCTTCTCCAACAAATCTTGTTGTAAATTCCTTTTGACGTGTTTTTTACTTTTCTGACTGCTGCTATTTCACAGCATACCACATGGTGTCCAGTTGAAACTGTTCTGCATTAAGTTATCCTCTTTTCACTTCAATCTTTTTTTCTTTCTTTCTTTCTTTCTTTCTTTCATCTTTCTTTTCTTCTTTTTTCATTTCTTTATTTCTTTCTTTTTGTTTCTTTGTTCATTTGTTTCTTTCATTCTTTCTCTTTCTTTCATCCTCGTTCTTTCACTTTCCTTTCTTCTTTCCTTTGCTTACCTACTTTTCTGCCTTTTTCTTGCCTTTCTTGCCTTTATTTTCTTCCTTTGTTTCTTTGTTTCTTTTTCTTTTTTCCTTTTTAAAAGCAAGAAGTTTGAAGTCAATACCAGACTAACTGACTTTTTTAGGACTGTGTTTGCAAGACCTTTTGATTAGACTAAATGTATGTGTATAACATAGTCACTTATAGGGGTTTCAGCAAGACTTTATCAATTAGCCTGTCGTTGGGGTGTCATTCATATTTTTACTCCACCTACTCCAGCATGCATTAAAGGGCAATATATCAGCTCACTTCAGCCACTGGCTGACTTGGCTATGAGTTACAGTATGCTGCCCTTTGACGAGGAACACACCCTCACACAAAGTAGTTCCTTTCAGTGCCAGGGAGTGCTAATGTAAAGTGTGTTTTTTAAGACAAAAAAATATTTTTTTACCTGTAGCAAATGATTTGATTTTAGACTGATGAGGGCCTGACATATTCTCAAACAATAAAGTTTAGCAGCAACCATGACAAAACAAAACAAGAATTGCCAGAAGGCTGGCAGACAACACCAGACCTATTGGCTTTGCCAATCCTTGTTTTTGTTGTTCTGTTTCTTTGAGTGTACAGTGATGTAAGATGAACCTGAAGCTTCTTGCTTATTGATTCACCACCCTTAGAATTCCTTAGCTTTTCAGAAAGGCTGTCGCTTAGTCTACCTTCTGGTTATGCGCTCATCCTTCATGTCTCAGAAGGACCTGTTTAATTAATTTAGGAAAGTTTATATTCCAGAGTGCTGCTGGGGACCTCACCCATCTTATTTCACCACTGTCTCTTCTTCTATTTATCCCAAGAAAATGCTTTTGATAAAAAATATTTCTCTTTTATTTTTTTTCAACAAGGACCATGAAAGTTATTTGCTAATAGGCCCTTGCCTAAATATGTCTATATTTTAATTAGTTGGTCAAACAAACATTATCTGTGTCAAACATATTTTCTGTACTGGCATCTTCTGAATTGCTTCACAAACAATTATAATTTCTGTGGTGATAGGGAACTCACTAACTTAAGGGAAATCTAAGAACACAGGGGCTAATTTAGTAGCCCATAGCACCACCGGAACGTCACTTTTAGTGATGCTCCGGTGGAGCTATGCACTACACCGAATTTACAAGGTGGCCTTTAGCCACTTTTTGTGGATTATTGCCACCTTGCAAATACGGTCCTTTCACGTGCAGAACTTTGCATGGAAGGGGCGTGTAATGGGTGTTGCTGTGGGTGTGCCTCAGCAACACCCATTGCATTTTGATGCTGCTCCAGATTTATGAGTTTTTGTAAACTTGGGGCAGCACCAAAAAGTAAGGCCACCCCAAGGGTGGTGTTAGCATGGCGCAGTGAGGTGAAATGCTTTCATTTCTCCTAGTTTTTTGCTTTCTATGTGTGCTGCATGTAAGTCCTACACTCTCTTCCTCTTGTGCAGCTTGGTGCCACTGCCAACAGAGAGCTTTAAGATGGTCCCAAAGAAAGTTGCTCCCAAGAAAGTGGTCAGTGAGAAGAAGCAGCTTTCCACCAGTGGCGTGCCGACCACTACCTTTTTCAGTAGACATGTGCCTGCTGCACCAGCCTCTGGGGTGGAACCTGGGAGCAGTACTCCTGAATCAACAGTACCACCCCGACCTAAGCCCACTGACAAACATGGTTTCCGATCGCTTTGGTTATAATTGGCGGCTTACTGCTTTTGCTACTTTTTCTGCATAATGGCTGTCCCTTTACAACACAGAGTACTGAGAGAGCTGCCGCCAGTGCAACTGTGTCGTGAAGCATGATGCAGTATTTTGGAGCACCACTCCTGCAACAGCTGGAGTGTGACTGGTCTTTGTAATTCTGACTGGTTTTGGATTGTGTGCAGCCAGTGTTTCGTTGCCTCTGGTGCCTCTTTGAATGTCGTACTACACAGCACCTACTCTCATTGGACGCTGATCTGTTGGTGCTCTCAATAAGGGCTCATTATCAGACTTGCGCGTTGAGGGTGCGTCTGCTGCAAGAGGCTGTCTATGAGTTGCCCTTTGTGGATGCCGCGACTCTTGGCTCCCTGATGGGCAATACATAGAATGCTGCTGCCTCGGCTGAAGCTCAGGCTCTGGAACAGGAGTGCCCTGTGGTCTTCCTTGGACATGACTTGGATATTTTACCACCTGCCGAAGTGGACGGTCTCCTGGCTTCAATTGTCCTGGATATAATTGGTGATTTCCAAAATGACTCTGTCTTTTGAAATTTGGTTCCTTGTGCCACAAAGTGGTATAGGAAATTTTCCTTTCCCACTGCTTGTGTTTCTTAACCTGTTGTTATTGACATCTTGGTTGTTGCTTTAGTTTAGGGTTTATAAGCCTCATTTTAGCTTTAGCTTTGAACCACCTTTGGCTGGCAAGGGGAGGATGTTGTATAGCTATTTTGGTCATATTTTATACACGTTATTTTAGCCATATAGGCTTAATGTTGTGCACTTTCAACTAGATGCGCTTTCGTCAGCATGGTTTTATTTTACTAGCAACAGCCACTTTTGCAGTGCTGTTTTTATTATTTCTATCGCATTGTCCTTTTGCCTGGAATAACACTGCGTTCTTAGCAGAGACTCTGTGCTCCTTCCAAGAATACAGTTAGATAGGTTTGCCGACAAACGTGGTATGCTGTGTCTTTAACATTCACAGAAAGAGGGGACTATTTCCTAGAATGTTAGTAGATTTAGTATAAAGAACACCTCTTTGTCCCAGACACGTTAGAGGGAGATTTCAGCCAAGGTGACCACGACTGTATGCTGACTGCTGCATGCTTCGCTACAGCTACTCGCTTAGACGGCCGAATCCCTGATCCAGATGGGGATGGTGTCTTTTTAGACTTCAGGCCTCTTCTTCAGGTATGAGGAATGATGTTCTCCAAGGAGGAAACCCGAAGGGCAGATTAGGCTTAGTATGCTCTGCTCATACTGAGCGTAGGCAGGAAGATTATAAATCCATCTCCTTTTTCGACAGTATGGTAGGACTGTTTTTTTGTTTTACCCTTCTAGTCACATGCTTGCTTCTATTGTGTCTTATCATCCTAGTTATTGATATAGACCTGCTTCTAAGATGCAGTTTTTTGAATAAATGGTTATTGAACTTTATTCTGCCTCTGTTGTCTTTGCCTGAGTGAGATTTTGGTAACTGAGAGAAAGGGATGTGATCTGGTGTACCACGATTCCCTGAGCAGTGACGATGATGAGCCATGACACTGAATTTGATGTGTCCCTTTTGCAATCTAGCACCCAATCCTTAAAGGAAACAGAGCAAAGTCGACAGCAGCCACAGCCAGCATCAGTAGGTCTTCCAGAAGTTGGAGCAGAACAGGAGGTCGAGCTTCCTGCTGAACAAGAACCTCCTCTTTTAGATTCATTAGCTCACAGATCCCCAACAAGGAAAAGGAAAGGTACTACTCCACCATCTTCTGCAAGCGCCACTTTTGATGATGTTGCTAGGGACATGGAGTGGACCCCAGCAGAGTCCCGGAGACGGCAGGAGAGGCAAGGGAAAAATTCCTGAAAGACTTTGAATCATGGAAGAGGATGATGATGAGAAGTAGGACGAGGAGCCAGTTATTGTGGAAGTTGTCACAGAGGAGGCCAACATTACTATTCAACCTCCTCCGAGGGATGTGGAACAGGTAGCACCACCAGCTTCCATATTTGCAAGGCCCCAGCTGAAACCTGTTCCAACCCCTCCTTCAGTAGAAGTATGCACTGCAGAGAGGCAATCAATGACACCCCCCCTACTTCCAGTTCTTTTTCAGGCATTAGTAGTGGCCCACTAAGAAAGTACTCCTCTCCAGTTTGTGACTTTTTTACACTTAGCAAACAGGAGGAAAACATTGTAATATGTTCCATTTGCCACTCAGGTGTTCGTCAAGGTTAGCCTGATTCACATTATGGTACTGAAGGCCAAATGACCCATTTCACAAAACATCAGGCAATCAGGTGGGAGGAGCACCTTAAAAAAATTGCAGTTGTGAAGGTGAGGAGAGATGTGAAACTTCTGCTTCAATTCTGGTGGGAGGTGATGATGAGGAAGAAAAAGGTGACATCCTCACACAAAGTAGCACTGTCCCCAGCAGCGCACCAGAATCACCCACCTCAGCAACCTCACAATGGCACAAGAAGACTCCTCAGAGTCACATGGTGACACCACAGCATATAGGCCCATATTTATACTTTTTGACGCTAAACTGCGCTAACGCAGTTTAGCGTCAAAAAATTTAGCGCCGTCTAACGCCATTCTGAAGCGCCATGCGGGCGCCGTATTTATGGAATGGCGTTAGCCGGCGCTAGCAGACCGGCGCTGCCTGGTGTGCGTGGAAAAAAACCACGTAGACCAGGCAGCGCCGGCGTAGGGGGAAAATGGCGTTAGGGCATCTTAAAATGGGGCAAGTCAGGTTGAGGCAAAAAAATCGCCTCAACCTGATTTGCGCCATTATTTTCGACGCCCAGACGCCATTTAAATGACTCCTGTCTTAGTAAAGACAGGAGTCATGCCCCCTTGCCCAATGGCCATGCCCAGGGGACTTCTGTCCCCTGGGCATGGTCATTGGGCATAGTGGCATGTAAGGGGGCACAAATAAGGCCCCCCTATGCCACCCAATTTTTTTTAAAAAAAATAAAAAATTATACTTACCTGAACTTACCTGAATGTCCCTGGGGTGGGTCCCTCCATCCTTGGGTGTCCTCCTGGGGTGGGCAGGGGTGGCAGGGGGGGTCCCTGGGGTCAGGGGAGGGCACCTGTGGGCTCATTTTGAGCCCACAGGCCCCTTAACGCCTACCCTGACCCAGGCGTTAAATAGTGGCGCAAATGCAGGGTTTTTTGACCTGCCACCTCCCGGGCGTGATTTTTGCCCGGGAGTATAAATACGACGCATTTGCGTCGCCGTCATTTTTTTAGACGGGAACGCCTTCCTTGCATCTCATTAACGCAAGGAAGGCGTTCACGCAAAAAAATGACGCTATTTGCCCATACTTTGGCGCTAGACGCGTCTAACGCCAAAGTATAAATATGGCGTTCGTTTTGCGCCGAATTTGCGGCGAAAAAAACGACGCTAATTCGGCGCAAACGGAGTATAAATACGTGCCATAGTGACTGCCCCAGAACACACATTGAGTCTATCACCACTTACTTTTCGAACGTTGCCTGCGTCAGTGGCCCTGGAAAAGAAGAAAACCCAGGCTATTATTATAGGCATGTTTAGGCAGCCCAACCACCCAAAGGCACAGTTTGTATAATGGGAAGCTTTAAAAAATATTAGCCCTGGACCTCCTCCCTTTTTCTTTTGTGGAAGGAGCAGGATTCTTAGAATTTGTGGCAGCCCTGTGTCTGAAATGGAAGGTTCCAAGTCAGACCTATTATGCCAGAGATGCTGTTCCAGGGCTGCATCACAACGTGCTGCAATTGATTTTATAAGCAGCAGAGTGTTGTTTATACTATCCACCTGACGACAAACATGTGGACAAGTTGTCAGGCGACTGATTACATGTGCATCACTGCACACTGGATCTCTTTTGCGGGGGTAAAGAAAAAGTTAGCTACAGGTCTTGCCCTTGAAGAAAGTTTTAAGAGCATTTGGCGGCATGCAACAGTAGCCATGTTCACTATGGAGAAATCACATACAGCTGCAAACATCTTGGATGAATTTAACAGCCAGGTGTCTGAATAGCTGCAACCCAAATGTCACAGAATTGGATTTGTTGCCAGGGGCAATGGTAGTAACATAGTGAAGGCTATGTCAGAAGTTGGTATTCCAGGGTGCTGTGTTTGGTGCATTGCATCAACCTGGTTGTGCAAAATTTTGTCAAAAAGGAAGACATTTTTAGCAACTTACTGACCACCTGCAGAAGAATCTGAACTTATTTCTGCCATTCTTTTAAAGTCTGGAAGCAGTTGCAGATTATTCAGCATGGTAACAGAGTACCAATTAAAGACCTGATACAAGAGGTGCCAACATGTTGGAACTCAACCTATTATATGTTGCGATGTCTCTTTGAGCAGTACAGACAGATCAATCACTATGGGGGTCATTCTGACCCTGACGGGCGGCGGAGGCCGCCCGCCAGAGTTCCCCCCTCCGAAATACCGCTCCGCGGTCGAAATACCGCTCCGCGGTCGAAAGACCGCGGAGGGTATTCTAAGTTTTTCCCTGGGCTGGCGGGCGGTCGCCAAAAGACTGCCCGCCAGCCCTGGGAAAAACTCCCTTCCCACGAGAATGCCGGCTCGTAATCGAGCCGGCGGAGTGGGAAGGTGCGACGGGTGCTGTTGCACCCGTCGCGTATTTCACTGTCTGCCAAGCAGACAGTGAAATACTTGTAGGGGCCCTCTTACGGGGGCCCCTTCAGTGCCCATGCCAGTGGCATGGGCACTGCAGGGGCCCCCAGGGGCCCCGCGACCCCCCCCTACCGCCATCCGGTTCCCGGCGGGCGGACCGCCGGGAACTGGATGGCGGTAGGGGGGGTCGGAATCCCCTCGGCGGCGCAGCTAGCTGTGCCGCCTTGGAGGATTCCAAAGGGCGGCGGTACACTGGCGGGAGACCGCCAGTGTTGCCGGTCCGACCGCGGCTTTACCGCCGCGGTCGGAATGCCCTTGGGAGCACCGCCGGCCTGTCGGCGGTGCTCCCGCGGTCCTCCAACCCGGCGGTCATTGACCGCCAGGGTTGGAATGACCCCCTATATCTTTCAAAGAGGAGGGGACGTATTTGGGAAAGCTATGACCATGGATGCAGACAAATGGGGCCTAGTCAAATACCTGACACATATGCTACTCCCTTTTGAGGTTTCCACTTGGGAAGTTAGCAAGGAGGACAGTACGATGGGCCAAGCTATCCCTTTGTTGCATATGCCACAGGACCAGCTGAATAATGTGTCTGAAAGGTTCACACTAAAGGTGTGACCAAAAACCCAGAAAATCATGCTTTGGTTGAGAGCTTAATCTTTTGCTTGGCTTGTAATCCAAGGTTATAATGTCATCCAAAGAGTATAACTGTGCAACCCTACTTGATCCACAGTTCAAAACAACTCTGCCCATTTTCATTCCTTTTACTGAAGGGGATGTTTCAAAATGCAAGGGGTGGGTTGTTGAGCAATCTGGACACCAGGAAGAAGAACGGCTTGAACTTTGAGCCCCACTCCACAGTTCTGGTGTGCCGCCTTTACCTTCCAGGGAGGGCAGTATTGTCTTATTACAGCAGCCAACACCAGCAACAACAGCAACAGAAGAATTGGACCCAAACTCTGCATTGGCTTGGTTTCAAGTGGAAGGTCTTAAGTCCACTGCAGAGGCGAAGGCTAAAGAGAATTAGCAAGTGGCAGCACCCTTGACCAATTGTAGTATCTGGGTTATACAAAAGAGGTGTTTGTGGATCAAAACCCATTGGTTTATTGGTATGGGAAGATCCGCCAATGGGCAGGCACAGCAGGCTGGCAAGAAAGTATGTGGCTTGTCTTGTAGCCAGGTATCTGTAGAGCATGTGTTCAGTGCAGCTGGCACAGTTGTTACAGTGAGAAGGACTGCTCTCTTGCCTCAAAACATGGAGAGTTTTACCATGATCAAAATGAACCAACATTTCCTACCACCTGATTACACTGTTACGGAAACAGCACAGGAGGAGGAGGAAGATTGGTCAGAATTAAGTGTGTTAGCTGACCAACTTCTAGGTGAACCACCTGAGTTTCAGGACAAACTCTACTTCCTGGACTGAGTATGCCAGTGCTAACCTTTTAATTATTTCTTGTTGAACTTCTTTCTTTGCCCAAAAAAGTAGCCAATGGAACATCATGTTGGTGTCAGAGTTATGATGTCCCATCATGTTTTATTCACATATATGGCCGAAGTGGAGTTGGACCAGTGTGTAGTGTTCCCTTTAGGACATCGGAGACAATGCCTGCCTCCCTTGCACCTTCAAGCTCCTCACCCACGCACACAAGGCACTCCACAACACCGGACCAACATACCTGAAATACAGACTCAGCTTCTACAACCCCACCTGGCAACTCCGCTCCACCAACCTCGCCTCCATCCCCCGCATCCGGCGCAAATCTTCAGGCGGCAGATCGTTCTCGTACCTCGCCGCCAAGACCTGGAACACCCTCCCGTCTGACCTAAGACAGACCCAGGACCTTCTTTCCTTCAGAGGACTCCTCAAGACCTGGCTCTTCGAGCAGTAGCAGCACCCTCCCTCCCCCCAAGCGCCTTGAAACCCTCACGGGTATGTAGCGCACTTTACAAATATTTTTGATTGATTGATTGATTGCCTATCCTTTTTTTGCATCACCTAGCAGGGCTGCCCCAGAAAATCATTGATTTAAAAGCCTTCAGTGCCAATGCCAAATTCCAGTGTGTTGCTAGTGTTGTCACCATGCTTGAATTGGAAGAGGTAACTACTAACTATTGCACCAATGAGTGATGATATATAAATGAGTGATTGTGAGGGATGATTGGTGATGTATGTTGTGACAGTGAGAGGGGGATGTTTCACAAAGTTGTAAACTTGATTTCGATGATTTGCAATGTTTGGGGGCTGATGGGTGATCATTATTCCTGAAGGTGATTAGCATTTCAAACTTTAGTTAGCAAACGCAAATCTACACAAAATACCCAATTCTGTTTCGCTTTTTGTTCTGCAACAGCAATGCATAACAAGTCTATCTTGCTAGGGTTGGGAGTAGGTCAGAGTTACTCAGAATCAGGAGGAGGAGGATGAAACGACTCAATGCAGGACTACCTCAACAGCTAGACGAAGAAAATTATCGACTTCAAAGAGAAACCATGATGATGATGAAGATTATAGGGCCTACCAGTCACTCAGCTCTGTGGACTGGAGAGAGGGGCATTCATTTGAGAAATGCAGCTGAGTGTGCCTTTGCTGCATTGCTTGTTCAAATGTGAAACTCCTGCTCTTCTTGGTTTGTCTCTGAGACGTCTTGGTACACTCCTCTTGAAGCATACTTCCTTCTCCTTGACTCTACAATACAGTTTCTGTTTTTCAATATGCAGGACTTCTCCTCTCCTGCACAAACAAAACTTTGTGAAAGCTTAGCACTCCTGCTTGCCTACCGGACAGGTTCAGCCAGGCATCCAAGTTGGATTTGCTAGTTTTTGCTATCACATCAGCTCTTCTTTGTTGTGTGTCATTCTATCATTGTGGTAGTCTGGTCTCAGTTTTTCTAAAGTTATGATACAATATAGCCCGCTAACTCTCTGTTTTCTTTCCATCTAGTTGACAGTGATGGATAACCCTTTGATTAATCCTACAGTTGGCGTTCGTATAGGTAGAAGTGTGATGTCTTCCCTGTTAGTGCGCTTTCCTGCTACTACCACCACCACCACCGTAAGATGGCACCTTGAGAAAACCCTGTAGGTAGAAGACTGAGATAGCAGCCCTCACTTCATCTATTCAGGTTAGAGAACAATGCAGTGAAGTCGAATCATTTAGTTAGTACGTTTTTGTAGGCACAATAGGCGACGGTAGTCACCCCCCCAGTGATTAATATAGTTACAGAGGGTAGTAGAGCAAGGGTAAAACTAAATGACATACACTTTCTAAGCAGATTTTAAAAACTGGCTACACTAAAAGACAGCAGTGTAAATTAAAACACCAAAATAAAAATTTGAGGCATAAATAAAGTAAAATAAATTAGTCCCCTTTTATTATTTGCTATTATAAAACCCACCCTTCCCTCCCACAAAAGGCCCACCCCTCTCCCCAAACAAGTCACCCGGCCCCTAACAAAGTCCAAAGAAAGTCCAAAGAAACATTCCAAAGTGAAAAAAAGCCACAACTCCCTTTCTCACCCTCTCCACCCACAACAAGTGTCCTTCCCACCAAAACAAAAAAATTAAAAAGTGTTAAAAGATGGCGTCCTCCATGTGGGTCTGGAGATCTTTGAGGGTTGCCTAAATGTGTGCCACCTGGTGGTCCAGGCGCTCAAGGTGCTGTAGGACACAGCGTTGGAACATGCGGACTGAGCATGGGGGAGCAGCAGTGGTGAGACTCAGATGGGCTGCTGCCAGCCGACAGCAGCACTGATGCTGTTGTTGCTGCTGCAAGACTGGAGGCACAGGGGGCTAGCTGTAAGACCTTGGACCCGCAGGCATGTTGGCAGCTGCCTCTTCGTCGTCCTCCTCCTCCTGGAGAGACACCAGCCACTGGTAATCCCTGCGAATGTCCTCCAGCCTTACCACCGGAGCCAGCTCCTATCTCCTGGCGTGTAGGAGGAAGTCCATCAGGAGTAGCTATAACAAGAAAGAAAAGGAAAATGACAAATTGTGACCAGTACTTTATGCAAACAATTGTTTAAAAAGTAGAGTGGCACAGTAGCAGTACATTGCTGAACCTCTAGGGCTATTGGCATTTGATATGGCTGATTATGAGTCACAGGGTCATTTGTTTTTACCCACACATGCCTCACTGTAGTTGACAAATGTTGAAAGGGTAACATTTGAAATGGTATGAATTCATTATGGAAGCCATGAAATATAAATCATTTGGCCATAAATGTGGAGCATGCAAAAAAGGGTTTTTTCAATTTTTTTGGGTGTCTGGGACAGAACTTAGGAATAAATAAAGGACTGAAGTACTAAGAGGTGACTGAGTGGGCTCTGGGAGGGAAGGGAAACACATCTTGTTTTGAGTTTTCAATGCCTTGACAAATTTATAAATGCTTCATTAACTGAAGCAGATGCGCATTGCACAGACAACACTATTGTACTGTCAAATTGAACCACGCTGCAGCTACGTCATAGTAGCATGGGTGACTAAATGCCATGGGCATGAATAATGAATGATGATGGGTGGGAGGGTACATATCTGCCTTGCTTAACAACTACAATGAGTTAAGGGAGTAGAGAGAAAATTAAAATACCCCCCACTTTGGAAACAATTCTGTTTATTGATTTAATGGCCAAATCTGCCATACACAGCATGTTACCTACAACTTCTGTTCCCGGTGGCGATGGCTAGCATAAACTAGAAGCATCATGTACACAGCTTCTGCCTACATCCCAGAGGCTTGCAGTGTCAGGTAGACTTTTTGAGAAAGGAAAGCTAAACATACAACTCAAACTCCCCCAAAATTTCTCACCTTTCCCATAAGGCTCCAATCTAACTCTGTCTAAATGGTCCATGTCAGCGGACATGTGTCAAATAATGGACTTAATAATGGGGTGAAAAAGCTAGGGAATACAAGGCGCTCAAGTTTCAAAAGGACCAAAGATCTCAAGAAAAGAGGATGCCTGCACGAGGGTAATCACCCAACCCTCAAATTGGTTCCTAAGGAACCATGAAACTAATCATGAAAAGTGCGGTACCTCCTATGACAAGTTTGTAAACAATTTAGTTGCTGTAAATAACAAATGCGTTTATAACTTTTTATAGATCAAACACTCAATTCCTTGTGATTCATCTACCTAATCCCATCACTAATTATTATGCAAAGTATCATACATCATTATATAGGTGAGGCCAAATTGTAACAATCAATTTATTGTAGTATGTCCATATTGTATATGTGATCAAGCCATGATTCAAATCAGCCAACACGTGTTTCGTCTCGGGACAATGTTTCCTTATATCCCCAACGACTTCTTCAGGGCACTCGTCTTTATTAATATGCCTATTGAGTCCTCCAATCAAAAAAGAAATCCATCACAGCTTATACATGAAATACTCCAGTGTTATTCTGACTAGTGCACGCGAATAAATAAAATCAGTAGTCAATGGCGCAGGACATCAGCGTGTCGAGTATACACAATGTATCAATTAAATCGACCCGAACAGATCTTGGAACCACCGATACGATTCCAAAACGGCATCCACAGTTAAATCCGGCGCCAAGTTTTCGCAACTCGAAACACGTGTTGGCTGATTTGAATCATGGCTTGATCACATATACAATATGGACATACTACAATAAATTGAGTGTTTGATCTATAAAAAGTTATAAACGCATTTGTTATTTACAGCAACTAAATTGTTTACAAACTTGTCATAAGAGGTACCGCACTTTTCATGATGTGTCAAATAATGTGCTGTGTGAGAAAATTAGTAAGGAAAGGGGTATCCCCAGGTGTCTTGTGGTGACCCATCAGGCGTAGTTCTCTTAAGTTTGCCGGGCTCATCAGCTCCCAGAATTCCCAGTGAAAGAAGGAGGCCCACGTTTGGGCATATCCAGAGAAGTCTGATTCGAATGCGAGGGATAGTTTCTCCATTCCTAAAATGTACCACAATCTATGTAGCCAGGAGCTATTATCAGAACTTTTGTCTGTGCCCCAGAGAGACAGGATTGTCTAAGGTGCTGCTCTCAAAGCTAGAGCCATTCTTCTACCTCAGAGCATGAAGAGGATAAGTCAGGGGGTTGCGAAGGCCTAGGATAGTATAGGCTTGATATCTCGGGATGGAGGTGTTAAAGGCACTGTCAATTTGTGGCGGACTAGTTCCTAGTAATAGGTGAGCTTGGGGTAATGCCATAAGAGGTGCAGCAGATTTCCACTGCCACAGCAACCCCTCCAACATTCTGGAAAGCCTCCTGGTTTCCACTGCTGCAGTCTGGCAGGGGTCATGTACTAGTGTGAAGAAATCTTGTATGCTGTTTAGGTGCTAGACATGATGTGCACTGTATGATGAACACTGTAGAAGATGTCCACGCATTCTTTAGTAGAAAGGGCTTTACCTAGTTCGGCTTCCCAACAAAGTTGCCCCTTAGATTTGGTTGTGAGTGTTCTCAGTTCAGGAGGGTGTACAGATCTGATTTAAGACATCTATCATCACTTTTAAGCAGCACCCACTCCTTGAAGGAGGTCATTGGTTGCCCCATGTTTTGTCTCGTCTCAGATCCGTCACCCAGTGACGCAGTTGGAGATAGAAAACCCAGTCAGTGTCCTGTAGGGAATAGTCAGCTATGAGTTGATCGAAGGGTATTATCCCTAGGTTTTTGAATAAAGAGCCCACCTGCTCACACCCTCCGTTACACCATCTATGAAACTGGTCAGGCTGCAGTCCGGGTAGGAAGTCTGGATTGGCCAGGATCGGGGTCATCGGGAAAGAGAATGTCATTAGACCTGCCTTGATCACTACAAAGCCCCACACTTGTATGATGGATCAGGTCACTGGGGAGAAATAAAGGCCCCCCACGCCCTATGTCTGTGGGGAAGCCAATCCTACTTCCATATATGGGATCAAGGGGCAGCCTGATCCATAAATATCCAAAGCTTATCTTAAAGTGGGAGGTTCCATTCCACAATAAGGCGGAGCTGAGCTGCTTGGTAATACTGGAGCAGATGAGAGCCTGCCAACCCACCTTCCCCTTTCGATCGGGATATAAAATGTTTGTGTAACTGGTTTTTTTTGGCCGTCCCAGATAAATTTGCTCACTGTCAGCTGTAGGGACCGGATCGTGGACTGGGATGACACCAGCGGCACGGCCTGAAAGAAATATAGGGTGGGGGAAACACTGCCATCTTGACCGCTGAAATCCTGCCCATCCAAAATAAACGATAGTGAGTCCAAAACCTCAAATCTTTGCAGGTCTGCTAAACTAGGGCGGAGTAGGTAGCAGTCGCTGTTCTGGAGGCAGAGCAGGCTAATTCAATGTCCAGCTATAGTATCTGCTTACCACACAAAGGGGAAGAGAGATTGGAAGGTTGCTTCATTCGCTGGGCTTACAGTGAGATTTCAGATCTACTACTTTTGCATGTTTACTTTAAAGCCCAAGACATTTCCAAAAGCGCAGACCTCATCTAACGAGGCTGGCTGGGAGTGAGTTCACAGGGTCTACAAGAGATAAGATGGCATCATCTGCATAAGGACTTATCAGATGTTGTTCCTCTCCAAAAGGAATCCTTGCAATTTGTGGATTGTCCCTCACCCATTGTGCTAGTGACTCCATATAGGAGGCAAAGCGAAGGGGGGATAAGGTACAACCCTGTTGTGTGCCCCTCTGGAAGGCAAACGGTGACAAAGAAGTGACATTAACCTTGACAGAGGCCTTCAGGTTGCTTTAGATACTACGGGTCCATTTACAGAACTACTCACCCACCCCAAATTTTTGGAACACGTCAAAGAAATTGGGCCAATGGACATGATCCTTTTCTTCATCGATGGAGAGGAGCAGAGCTTCATTGCATGACTGCCAAGCTTTATCAATAAGGTGGAGCAATCACTTAGGCCCTCATCACAATCCTGGCGGTAAATGCCACCTACCGCCGTGCTGACAGCCACCAACATACCGTGACCGTGGTGGTAATCTGCCATGGGTATTATGACCCACACAGAGAATACCACCACAATACAGACATCCACACAAGTCCGCCAGACCAAAGGTCAGTGATAAACTGGTGATAGCAAAACCCACACCGTCACGCCAACAGGAATACGCCCACAGTATCACGACCCACGAATCAACGCGGCGGTCTTTCAACCGCGGTAAACCATTGGCGGTACACACGCCGCACTGAAAATACGCACACAGTAACAAAATTGTACCACATTGGACAATTCAAACTACACATACCTGACACACATACACACATCACACCCACACACCCACAACAGTATAAAACACACACACACATTACCCACAACACCTTACAATGAAAAAAAGAGATAGCTAACTGAGAGAGACAAGCCAGGAGCACCCACTCAATCAGAGGCACAGAACACCATCACCCATACACAATTCATGCACATCACAACATACACAACAACACATCACCCATCCTCACACATATCACTCACACCCCATCCATGGCACCCCAAAGACACCCCAGGTTTTCAGAGGAGGAGTGTATTGCTACATGCACTACGTGCAAGGTGAACAGTGGTACAAGGTGAACAGTGGTGCAGGGTAAGGACAATGAAATATACTATGGACCATTGGCCTCTGCTTCCATTTTACATTGGTTCACAACTTCATTTTGTCAAGTCTGGTTCTGTGCGTAAAGCACTGTTCTGTGTTTTTCCACAAGCTTCTGCAAGCTGCAGGGTAGAGTGTTTTTCTGCTCAACTTCGCTTCATCTGCCTGATACGAAGGGCGCTATTTACATTCCAAGAGCTATCAGTTAGGACAACAGGGGGATGCACCTGTACTCAAGGAGGAATGCAAGCTTCACCTTGGAGCCCTCTTCTGGGAACCTGGCCCGTTCCGAGGAGACGTCTTGAAGGGTGAACAAGGTACAGCTGATTGCACAATTTGTAAAGGAGGGGGTATTTTTCTAGAAAAGACTACTGTGCGTTAGTAAATACTATTAAGGTCAGGAGCCTTGATGGACTGGTTTAGGAACTCTCTTCTGGGTTGGACGCAACGCCAGGAGGACTGATTGTCCCGAAGGAGACACCCTGTGCCAGTCGATTTGGGTTCCCCGGCTTTGTGTGCGGCGGAGGGATGCAGAATCTCTTTTCGGTGAAGCCTTTCAATTTATAAGCATTGAAGCATATTGTGTGTGTGCGTGTGTAATATGCACTCATTCTTGCAGCTATTTTCGTGTTATTTTTCATGATATCACAGAGTGTTTATATTCTCACAGTTATTCTCATGTTATTCTTCATGATATCTTAGTGTGGTCAGTTTTGATATATGAGAACTTGCCCCATAAATAAACTTGATTATTCTACTTACTAAGGTGTGTAAGAGTGATTGTTTCACATTGTGCCCTAAACTATCCTGAAGTGCATAGTTCTGTTATTCTGAAGAGTGAAGCAACACAATTTGGCGTAGTCGTTTGCAGGATAAAAAGAAAAAAAAATATTTAACAAGATCAAAGCGAGCTCAAAAGCAAGTTCCCATGTATCAAATCTGGACATAGAAATACCGGGGTGGGAAACTGCCCCGTATAAACTTTTAGCTCAGGAATGGTCACATTGTGCTGGTTTGTGTGAAAATTGGAATGCGTGTATGTTAAATGCAGAACCTGAAAATGTTTTAACATGTTTACAAAAAGTGTCAATGGACAAGGGAAAAGAGATTTGTACGTTAGGGAGGAGAGGCTGGATTTTGCTCTCTGCGTACAGAAAATAGCATGAAAAATGTTTACAGTTACGGAAAGACCACAAGCAACTGGAGAAGGAGTTAGTAGAAGCCCGAAATTCCTCCATCATGTTAGCTTGTCAAAATAAATTGTTAAGTGATAAGCTTGAAATGTACCAGCTGGTTGCAGAGAGGACGGCAGTTAGCGTCGCTCAATATAAACACAAAAAACGAAGAGGGAAAGTTGATAAAAAGAAGGTACATTTATTTATCTCTCAGGCAGGGTTAGCCTTTGACCCTGAATTTTGGGATGGAAACATCTGGGATACATCTGATTTTTCAGATGAGTCCGGGGGTGATAATTGTCAGGATGTTAGTCAGGAAAAGACAGAGCGCAGGAATGTTGTCAGTGCGCAGCCAATATATCGGCGAAAGTTACAGCATAGCCCAGCTAACCCTGGAGGGGTGATGCTGGATGCTCTGGAGGATTACACACAGCAAGAACTAAGTGATGTGATAAACAGATTTCGACAGAGGTCTGGGGAAACATTGCTTACGTGGATGGTACAAGTGCATGATATGGGGGGTCAGGGTGTCCAATTAGATCACGGCGACGCCCCAAGGCTTTGCATCTTAAGTACGGACCAAGTTATCCAAAATGAGTTTAGAACTTATCCAGGGAATGGTCCCATGACCAATCTGTTGGAGTTAGCGGTACAAGGGTGTGCTCAGAAGTATCCGACAGAGTCAGACTGGCCACCTAAAGTTAAACCTTGGTATACTTTGAGAGATGCAGTACAGAGATTGAAGGAGGAAGGGATGAAAACAGCTATCTTTCTGGGTAATGCTCATAACTTGATGAATGGAATTTTAAATGTGTCTGTGCGAAACCGGCTGACTAGGTCCGTTCCTCCTGCATACAAGCATGTCATTATGACTTTGTTAATTAATCAGACTGGTAACCCACTCAGGTGGTCTCAGGTGGTAGAAGCTGTGTGTGAGTTAAGTGATTTAGGCGAGTGGACTAAGCCAGAGAGGAATTAATGGTCTGAGAATCGTACTGATAACAACAGGGTGTCAAGGCGGGACATGTTTCTGGCCTTGCTGAAAGATGGGGTAGCCAGGGATGACATTGATGGGATAACCACCAAGGACATGTGGGAGATGTACCACAAACGCGGTTTGGATAACCAGAGAACCAGAGAAAGGCAGGATGGGAGGAGCGCGAGGATGAAGAGGGAGAGAGCCCCACAGCAAAGAGAGATCCCTAGATGATGGAGATTGGGAGCAAGAGCACCGAGGCTCAGAGGGAACCCGGAGCAGAGAGAGAGAGACCGGGAACTGACAGGTCCCGAGAGAAATCGAGGCAGAGAGTGGGAGAGGGAGCTAGTAAGCTCAGAGAGATTGCGAGGCAGAGACAGATAGGAGGAGCTCCCTGAGAATTGCCGCAGACTGTATCCAGATCTGACTTGGGCAGACTCCGATGTGCGCCGAGTGAAAATAGACTAGGAAATAGGTCAAACTCCGGTGCAGGGATGGGCTCGCAAAGATAACAGACCACATGTTAAAGTAGAAATTTTTGGGAAATGTGGAAATGTTCAGAGAGTTCGAGCCCTTGTTGACACCGGAGCGGAGGCCTATTTAATTCATGGAAACCCAAGAAAATTCAAGGGACAGTACTTCACCATTACGGGATTGGATGGAAAAGAAACCCCAGCAGTGCAGGTAGTGGTTCCCTCGAAAATAGGGGCACTCCCAAAGAGAGAATACACTGTCTTGATCGTGCCCATTCCCGAGTACATTATTGGGATTGACATTTTGAAAGGGATGACCCTACATTTGGAAGATAGATGTTACCAATTTGGTTCCAAGAGATTTATATCAATAGCCGCCGCGAGGGTGTGGCTGTTGAAGATTCCTCCAGTAACACTTCCCCAAGCCACTAAGGTGATTCAAATGAAACAGTACAGAATACCGGGAGGACATGAAGAGATTAGCCAGACTATACATGATTTACTGGAGGTCGGGGTAATAATTCCCATCACCACTGCATGGAATAAAGCCCTCTGGCCTGTTTGCAAAAGTGATAACAGTTGGAGGATTTGCATTGATTATCGCCAGTTGAATAAATATACCCCTCCTCTGACTGCGGCGGTCCCAGACACCATTACCTTGATTGAAAACATACAGAAACACTAAGGGACCTGGTATGCCACAATTGACATTGCCAATGCTTTCTTCACAACACCAATAGCCACTGAGAGCCAGCCCCAGCTGGCATTCCAGTGGGCGGGGCGCCAGTACATCTTCTGTAGATTGCCCATGGGGTATTTACATAGCCCCACTATTTGTCACCGGCTGGTGGCGGAGCATTTGGAGGAAGTACCAGTGGTTTCCGGAGTGCAAATTTCCCACTACATAGATGACGTGATGATGCAGGGAGAGACACAAGAACAGGTGCAGGCTCAGCTAGACAGGGTGGTGGAACATTTGCAGAATAAAGGGTGGGAGATTAACCCCGAGAAAGTGCAGGGACCGTCTCAGAGCGTGAAATTTTTGGGCATTCAGTGGAATCAGGGACACAGAGAAGTGTTGCCAAAAGTGAAACAAAAGATTAAAGAATTTGCAGTGCTGCGAAATCAGAAGGAAGCCCAGTGTTTTATTGTACTATTCGGGTATTGGAGACAACAAATACCCCATTTGTCTCAGATTTTGGCCCCATTGTACAAAGTTACATGAAAGAAGAATGCGTTTGAATGGGGAGAGCAGGAGCAGCGCGCGTTTGAATTGGCGAAAGACGCCATTCAGCATGCTTTAGATTTGTGGCCGATTCTGGAGGGAGACATCGAGTTGAATGTGACAGTCCAGGGACAGCATGCTAATTGGAGTTTATGGCAAAAACAAGGAAGAAAGAGAGTGCCCCTGGGATTTTGGACAAAGAAGTTACCCGAGGCAGGAGAGCGGTACACTCCATTTGAGAAGCAGCTGCTGGCTTGCTATTGGGCTCTGGTTGATACCGAATAAATGACACTGGGACATAATGTGATTTAAGACCTGAAATCCCCATCATGCAGTGGGTGATGAGTTCTCCTAAGACTCACAGAATTGGGCATGCGCAGGAAGCCAGCATTATAAAATGGAAATGGTATGTCCAGGACAGGGCACGAGCGGGTCCAAAAGGAACCGCCGTTTTGCATGAGTAGTCAGCTCAGGCTCCCGTGGAGAATTCAGAAATGTTGCACGATGTACCTTCAGTGTGTGAATCTCCGGAAGGATGGGGCCAGCTGTTCACAGACTTATCTGCAGATGATAAAACACATGTGTGGTTCACAGATGGCTCAGCAAAATATGGCACTGGAAAGCAGTGTCCTATAATCCTGTTACAAAGAAGCTTTTAACAACTACAGGTCAGGGAAGAAGTAGCCAGTTTGCAGAGCTTTACGCTGTGTATCAAGCTTTGAAACAAGAGCTACCCGGAAAATGTCACATTTATACAGATTCCTGGTCCACCGCCAATGGGTTAGCTACTTGGCTTCCCACGTGGCATGCACATCAGTACAAAATCCATAACAAGGAGGTATGGGAAAAGGAGTTATGGCAGGAGATCTGGGACAAGTTACCTCAAAGCACCATGACTGTCTATCATGTGGACACTCACTGTCCAACTGATTCATTAGACCGATGGTTCAATTGTCTTGCAGACGATCGAGCCAAGATTCAAGAGGCTGAAGTGGAGGTGCAGAATTCTGATTTGGTGGGAATGGCTAAATGGGCACACCAGAAATGCGGACATCTTGGAGAAAAAGCTACTCACAGGTGGGCAGAGATTAGAGGGATGCACCTTCCCCTAGATTTAAATAAAACAGCGATCATTGAATGTCCCATTTTTCAGCATACACAGCACAGACCGGTCCCACAGGTGGTGAGAGGCCAGCTAGGCAGAGGTAAATTGCCAGGACAGATATGGCAGATTGATTACATTGGACCAATGTCAGAGAGCAGAGGGTGTCAGTATGCCTGCACAGTGGTGGATACTTACTCTGGTTATCTCATAGCCTTTCCCTGCAAGCGCGCAACTCAGCAGAGCACCCTGAAAACATTAGATCTGTTGATTCTGTACTATGGAGTGCTGCTCCAAATTCAAAGTGATAACGCCAGCCACTTCAAGGGCAGACTAGTGCAGGACTTTTGTGCACAACACAACATTGAGTGGATTTTTCACATACCTTACTACCCACAAGCAGCGGGACTGATTGAGAGAATGAATGGGTTGTTGAAAGAACAATTGCGCAAACTGTCTGATGGGACACTGAAGGGGTGGAGGGATAATTTGTACGATGATTTGCAAATTTTGAACAACCTACCCCTTACGAATGCCGAGACACCTCTCATGAGAATGCTCACGCCTGCTTTACAGATCAATCCATTTACAGCAAGCAATACCATTGTGTATTGGGAAACAGCTCCAGGAGCTTTGGCCCCATATCGAGCTACACCAGAATCTGCAGGACTTAACCTACATGCTTTACAAATGCATCGATTGAAGCCTAGAGACATCACCCTGATTGAAACAGGGGTTGGAATTCAGATTCCCCCTGAGCATTATGGTCTAATCGCCCCTCGATCTGGGCTTGCCCTGAGAGGCATCCCAATTTTAGGCGTGAAAGATGCAGACTACCAGGGCGAGTTGAAAGTCATTCTCTTGAACAGTGGTGACACAGACCTAGTGGTGCAACCCGATGATCGCGTTGCCCAGATTATCATCATGCCGGTTTATGGAGGTGTTGTCAAGAAGGGGAGTGCCCCAGCCCTTCTCACTGTAAGAGGCAAAGGAGGGTTCGGATCTACTGACAAGAACCCAGGTGCCAAAGTGTGGATTGAATCCCCAAATAACCCTCCTCAACCCGCTGATGTCATTGCCACTGGACCAGACAATGTCCTGGTAGTTATGCGACCTGGTCAAGACAAATGGGAACATGTTCCCACTGACAGATGCTATTTGCGAGAATGATAATACGTGTTTTGTCTTTTGTTCTTTTCAGTTCATCCTGTGGGGTGCCTGTGCGATGAGTGTGGTGTATGGAGCCCTTTCGGGAGGCTCCACCGGGGAGCGGGAGGGGCTCATAGCCCAAAGATTCAATCGTCAGATGCCGATGCTATTACATCAAGCGAACAATGTTTGGATTCATCTGGCGCAGTAAGTGCTGAATGTATCTCACTTCCGTATGAGTAACATGCAAAGCGTTCAAGATCTGATTACCACTTGTCTAGTGGCGGTGCCTGCTGCGGTATTATTGCACATCTTTAACAATACAAACCAGGATGGAATGGTGGATGTGAATGACGTTCGCTCCCATCTTTCACTCTATGAGTACTGCCGTCATTGCCCGGAGGTGGGCAGGCGGTTGTGGAGGAACATGACATCCATACTCACGTTTAACATCTCAAATGGGGATGTGTGCTATTCATTGGCCTGTGATCCTATAAAAATAGGTAAATGTGCTCAGCTTAAACTGGAGAAAAGAGACAAGAACTTAACTGCTGCACAACAGACATTGTGCCACTCACGAAATGACCTGACCTGTTTAAATGTAAATAATTCAATGTTCTGCCAGAATGGGGTGCCCGCTGCCAGCCATATTTGAAACGTTAAGTCGCCTAAAGGTTGGCTCTTTTCGTGTGGTAACATCTCTTATACCTATATCCCAGCCAATCTAACCGGAGGGGCTTGTGCCTGGACACGCTTAGGTTTTCTCATGTTTCCTATGGATACTGCTCTACACCCTCGCTATGTCAGAGACACTATTCAATTGTCTGCAGACTGTGATTCTGAAATATCATTGCTTTCCAAAACAGAATATGTCCGTTTAGCTAGTTCTATCGTAGGGGTGCCAGGGCTCGCAGTGTATAATACCAGCGTTATTAATAAACGTGCATGTTTAGTAGTTAAGAACATTAATTATACATCAGCTGCTTTAGCTGAGCTGTTATTAGATATACAGGGAACTAGAAAAGCTGCTTTGCAGAATCGCGCAGCTATTGATTATTTACTGCTCAAGCACAACCATGGCTGCAGCGATTTTGAAGGGTTGTGTTGTTTTAATGTATCCGACCACTCCATATCAATCAACTCCCACATAGAGGCCCTGCATAAGTTAGTGAAGGGGGTGCAGCAGGATGTTTACAAGGGGTGGTGGGACTGGGTTTTTGGATGGCTGCCAAATTTAGGCCAACTGTATTATATCCTTGGTGTAATCATTATCATAATAGTTATTTTAATTTCGTTATGTTGTTGTATTCAGTGTGTGCCTAACCTTCTATCTCAGTGTCGCCCAAGAGCATTGCCATTTCAGCTTATAGGATATACTTAGTTGTAAGTTGGCCAAATGGTCCAAGGGTGGAATGTATTGCTACATGCACTACGTGCAAGGTGAACAGTGGTGCAGGGTAAGGACAATGAAATATACTATGGACCATTGGCCTCTGCTTCCATTTTACATTGGTTCACAACTCCATTTTGTCGAGTCTGGTTCTGTGTGTAAAGCACTGTTCTGTGTTTTTCCACAAGGTTCTGCAAGCTGCAGGATGGGGTGTTTTTCTGCTCAACTTCGCTTCATCTGCCTGATACGAAGGGCGCTATTTACATTCCACGAGCTATCAGTTAGGACAACAGGGGGATGCGCCTGTACTCAAGGAGGAATGCAAGCTTCACCTTAGAGCCCTCTTCTGGGAACCTGGCCCGTTCCGAGGAGACGTCTCGAAGAATGAGTAAGGTACTGCTGATTGCACAATTTGTAAAGGAGGGGGTCTTTTTCTAGAAAAGACTCCTGGGCGTTAGTAAATACTATAAAGGTCAGGAGCCTTGATGGACTGGTTTAGGAACTCTCTTCTGGGTTGGACGCAACGCCAGGAGGACTGATTGTCCCGAAGGAGACTCCCTGTGTCAGTCGATTTGGGTTCCCCGGCTTTGTGTGCGGCGGAGGGATGCAGAATCTCTTTTTGGTGAAGCCTTTCAATTTATAAGCATTGAAGCATATTGTGTGTGTGCGTGTGTAATATGCACTTATTCTTGCAGTTATTTTCGTGTTATTTTTCATGATATCACAGAGTGTTTATATTCTCACAGTTATTCTCATGTTATTCTTCATGATATCTTAGTGTGGTCAGTTTTGATATATGAGAACTTGCCCCATAAATAAACTTGATTATTCTACTTACTAAGGTGTGTAAGAGTGATTGTTTCACATTGTGCCCTAAACTATCCTGAAGTGCATAGTTCTGTTATTCTGAAGAGTGAAGCAACATAAGGAGCTAAAGGCTAAAGGTCATGGTGGAGGAAATGGTCTGGGTAGAGCCACAGATTTTCAGATCACAGGTGCAGCAGACGTCCATTGCAAGGAAGATGGAGCTATGGCGGAGAGTCATGGACAGGGTCAATGCCGTGGGCCAGCACCCAAGAACCACGGATGACATCAGGAAGAGGCGGAACGACCTGCGGGGGAAGGTGCGTTCCATGGTATCAAGACACCAGATTGCTGTACAGAGGACTGGCGGTGGACCCCCACCTCCTCCCCCACAACTAACAACATGAGAGGAGCAAGTCTTGGCGATCATGCATCCTGAGGGCCTCTCAGGAGTAGCAGGAGGGCTGGACTCTGGCAAGTCAAATCTTAAGTACTTCATCCACCACACCCTACCTGCATGCCATCACAAACTCCTACACCTACCCTCACCCCCATCACTCCACCAACTCACATATACCCTACTAGCACAACCCACCCATCCCAATACCAAGCCCTGCATGCACCCCCAATGCATGGACACCCATCACAGACCTGCCTGGACACCCAGCATGCCCAATAGAGAGACTCACCCATTCTACAAAATCACTACTCACAAGGCCAAGCCGACAGGGAAATCACAATCATAAAGGGAAACACACCCATGCGCAAGATGGCACACGCAGATACATTAACAATGCATTTGCATCCCAACAGGACCCATACCCAATGTCACCAGAGAGGAGGTGCCAGCTACATCCAGCCCCACCTCCCGAAGAGGCCCACAGTGATGACAGCAGCTCTGCAAGCCTGGATCACGATGACCAACCTGGCCTATCAGGGACCTCTGGACAGTCGGTTACCCTGTCACAGTCCCAACCCACCACAGAAAACCCCCCCCTCAGGAAACACCAGCACAGCACCCACCCAGCGGGCCCATGCCACTCTCCCTAGGACACGTCAATCAGCAGTGTGTCCAGCACTTCAGGGACCCCAGGCAACCCCACAAACACAGGACAATCAGGGACCTGGGGTCAGTTGCAATGGGCACTAGGTTCAGGGGACAGAGGCACAGGACAACAGGGAAGCTGGGAGGACTGCTGTGCAACAGGAGGAGGACAGGCCCAGGGAACCCACTCTCCACAAGGCACTCTCCAACATCCTGGGAGCACACCAACATTCCCAGGAGACCATGGGCCAGGTCATGGCCAAGTTACAGGAGACCCAGCGGCTGCAGGAGGGACAGTACCTGGGGATCAGGGAGGACATAACAAAAATATACACCATCCTGGTCACCATTGCAGGGGTGCTGGCTGACATGGGCAAGACCATGAGGGAGGCAGTGGCACAACAAAGGGCGCCTAACACTAGCCAAACTGAGGAACAGCTTCCACCGGCGCTAGTGGACAGGAGGCCCGCCACAGGACCAACAGGCCACCAGCACCCCATCCCCTGCAGAAGGAGAACCACCCCACAAACGGTCCCTGCGATCCAGGCAGAAGACAGAGAACGTTGCCAAGCCCCCCCCCCTCCCCAGGAAATAGGACTCTCCTGATTGCCACCCTTCTGTCCCACTCTGTTACCCTGTCCACCTTGAACTGCCATTGCTCCCCTTCCTATGCCAGATTGGACAATGCACCCGTGATACCAAGAGACTGTACTCTAACTGGACATTCCTCCACGATCACTCCAGCCCCTTGCACATACCCCTATACTTATTGACACAAAAATAAACACCCTTGAAACAAATACCATACTGGAGTCAGTGTAATGAATCTCAAATGTATTAGTACAACATTATCAAAGCATTGCAACGTATATGTTCAGTGAAATATACTACAGGATGACCTTTGGTGGGCAGCAGTACATATAGCAGGAGCCAGAATGGGACACACAGATCTGAAAATAGAGAATCTAAAGGGAACAGTCAGTGGCCATAGACAGAGGGTAAGAGGCTGCCATGTACAGTGTCCAAATGATTACTGAAATGTTAAGTTGAGTTACAGTCTCTTACCTGTGTGTCACTGGAAGTACTGCTGTATTATGTTTATTCTGTTGTCCACACCTTCTTCCTCTGCCGCCTCTTCGTCACTGTCCACAGGGTCCACCGCTGCCACAAGACCATCTCCAGGCTCATCTTCAGGGCCAGGTTGTGCAACATACAGCATGCCACAATGATCTGGGACACCTTCTTGGGTGAGTAGTACAGGGATCCACCAGTCAGATGGAGGCACCTGAACCTCGCCTTCAGGAGGCCGAAGATTCACTCAATAATCCTCCTTGTATGCCCATGTGCCTCATTGTAACGTTCCTCTGCCCTTGTCCTGGCATTCCTCACTGGGGTCAGTAGCCATGAGAGGTTGGGGTAACTAGAGTCACCTGTAAATATTGAGGGACAACTGTTAGACACACACTAACCCTTAGCGACAACCCCATACCCAGACACCTACTTATATTGGGTGGGGACCTTGGGCTCATCTATTAGCCACACCCGGTGCCTCTGGAGTTGGCCCATCACATATGGGATGCTGCTATTCCTCAAGAAATAGGTGTCATGCACAGAGCCAGGATATTTGGCATTCACATGGGAGATGTACTGGTCTGCCAAACACACCATCTGCGCATTCATCGAGTGATAGCTTTTTCTATTCCTGTAAACCTGTTCATTTCTCCGGGGGTGGACAAATGCCACATGTGTACCATCAATGGCACCAATGATGTTGGGGACATGTCCCAGGGCATAAAAGTCAGCTTTCACTGTGGTCATTTCATCCACCTGGGGGAACACGATGTAGCTGCGCATGTGTTTCAGCAGGGCAGACAACACTCTGGACAACACATTGGAGAACATAGGCTGAGACATCTCTGATGCCATGGCCACTGTAGTTTGAAAGGAACCACTTGCCAGGAAATGGAGCACTGACAGGACCTGCACTAGAGGGGGGATTCCTGTGGGCTGGCGGATAGCTGACATCAGGCTGGCTCCAATTGGGCACACAGTTCTTGGATTGTGGCACGATCAAGTCTGTATGTGATGATAATGTGTCTGTCTTCCATTGTCGACAGGTCCACCAGGGGTCTGTTCACCGGAGGATGCTGCCATCTCATCATCTGCCTCAGAGGTTGTAGCCTATGGAGGAGAATGTTGAGCAGAATGTCATATTTCAACATAGATTGCACTACTGTTGCTGAATTTACGTCACAGAAGCGGTATGTGAAGTCGAGAGTCAGTTGATGTACCAATGTCTGCTGTGACGCAGTTAGGTGCCATGCCATGTGCCCCCCTGAAATGGCAGCTACCTGACCTGTGAGGAGGGACAAGTGGAAATTAGGTAAGTGCGCTGGCGCCACGCAACTTTGCATTGGTTATCATTCGGCCCTATGGGTTCCAGGAACCAATGGTGATGTACGCTAGCGGTGACGGTACACACCGACGCGGACGTCACCACCATTTTCTAACTATTCACTCACTTGCTACCTGACCATCAACAGAAGAGGACCTACACTGCAAGTGCCGCTGTGACCTGAGTCTGGGAGCAACAATGGCTAGAGTGTCTGGGGAAAGGGCCCCTGCCTTCACTGCGGAGGAGTTGGAGAAACCGGTGGATGGGGTCCTAACCCAGTACACATTACTCTACAGTCCCCCAGACAAACGAGTGAGTACACTGTGAGCATGATGTGTGGGCAATGCACGTTTTGAGTGGTGTGGATGTCAGCCACATGTTGGGGGGAGCTGAGACGTCCTGGCCTGAGTGCTGCATGAGAGGTGGTCAGTGTATGTGCGGCAGGGCATGGGTGGGAACTGGTGGGCAACGGGTATGCCGGTCCGGACGGGTGAGTAATTTCCTTTTCTGCTGTCTTTTCCCTCCAGCAACATCACAAAACAAAATAAAATGATGGACGGAGTGTTGAAACTTTTTAAACACTCACCCCCAGTCACAGATCTGGGTTTAATCCATCGTTATTTTGCTCGCCGCGTCACCCCAGTTTGGACCCAGCCATATGCAAATCAGTCTTGACCCTGTTACCCATGGGAACAGTCCAGCCCGAACTGCTAGGCCAGGTCATTCCTGGACAGGAAACAGGCATCCTGGGACCGGTTTCTGGGTATCACCCTTTATCAGCCAAGCTAGCTTGAACCCAGTGGCGCAGTGAGCAAGGGACCCACATCTGGGCACACCCCTGCCACTTAGGGCACACAAAGCAACATCACAAAACAAACTAAAATGATGGACGGAGTGTTGAAACTTTTCAGCACTCACCCCCAGTCACAGATCTGGGTTTAATCCATTGTTATTTTGCTCGCCCTGTCACCCCAGTTTGGACCCAGCCATATGCAAATCAGTCTTGACCCTGTTCCCAATGGGAAGAGTCAAGCCCAAACTGCTAGGCCAGGTCAGCGCCCACCAGAAAAAGGGTATTTGGCGTGCCATCGCCAATGAGGTGCGGACCCTGGGGGTCTATCACAGGCAGAGTACCCATTACCACAAGAGATGGGAGGACCTGGGATGCTGGGCCAAGAAAACAGTGGAGCCCGTTGCACCATGACCCCACTGATGTTCCACATCCTGGCGGTGGTGTATCCGGAGTTGGATGGACGCTTGAGGGCACGACAGCAGCCACTAGGGGGTGAGTACGGATTCATAAAGCTGACTTTGTGATCTTTAGGAGCTAGATGGGTGGGGGATGTGGGCTGTGGGTACCCCTAGGCCAGGGTGATCATGTCAGGGTAGGTCCCTTGTGTGCAGTCTCTGAAGCACTCCTACCCCAATGGTACAAGTTGCCATCTACTACTGGGGAGGGTCCTGTGGGTGTCAGGTGTGCAGATGCTGGTGTTAGGCATTGTACCCCATGGGCTGGTGACTCCCTTAGTGACTGGTTGGGCATGGCCAAGTGAATGGGGCAGCTCACTGTGTGCTGTGTATGCTACTGGTAGTGTTGTTGCTGGCATTGACCAAGTGTATCCTCTGCTCCCCCCTTCTTGTTTTGTCACCCGGTCCTTGTGTGCATTAGCATCATCTGGCGGAGGAGCAGAGGCACCGGTGATGGAGGGAGCTGCATTCCACATGGGCCTGGAGGCCGAATCCACCGAGGGTGAAGGCACCAGTGGGACGAAGGGCGAGGAGAGCTCCACGACAGGGACAGGAGAGGAGACCACTGACAGCAACTCCTCCTCCGATAGAAGCTCCCTGGTGGTGGCAGACACCTCTGTGCCCACCCCAACAACAGGTACAGCCGCCACCCCCGTACCAGCACCGCCCTCCCAGCAGCCCCTCAGCGTGTTTCCCGTGCCCGTTCACCCAGGAAGGTGGGCATCTCCTTCACCCCAGGCACCTCAGGCCCTGCCCCAGTCAGCCCTTCTGCCCTGAGTGAGGAGGCTATTGACCTCCTGAGATCCCTTTCTGTTGGACAGTCAACCATACTGAATGCCATCCAGGGTCCAGCAGGGCATTTGCAGCAAACAAATGCATACCTGGAGGGCATTCACTCTGGCGTGGCGGCCCAACAGAGAGCATTTCAGGCTCTGGCCTCAGCACTGATGGCAGCTATTGTGCCTGTGTCCAGCCTCCCCCCTCCAACTTCCACTACCCAGATCCAATCCCCTCTACCTCACCCTATCCCAAGCACACCTTCAGACCAGCATGCACCCAAATCAACACACAAAAGTGGCTCAGGCAAACATAAGCACCACACTTCATCTCACAGGCACTCACACAAGAACCATACCCATGAAAACACACCAACATCCACTTCCTCCACTGTGTCCCCCTCCTCCTTGTCATCCACCTGCCTCCCAGTAGCGTCTCCACTCACACCTGCATGCACCACATCTTCATCCACTACCTCCATCACCAGCACGCCCATCACTACACGCCCTTCACTGGCACTCACCACCCCCACAACCATGCACACATGCCCTGTGTCCTCTCCGAGTGTGTCTGTGACCCCTCCTCCCAAAGTCCACAAACGCAAGCACCCACCCACCCAACAGCCATCCACCTCACAACAGCATCCAGCCCATGCTCCTTCACCTAAACTCAGCAGACGTACACCTCATACAACCACTCCCTCTTCCTCCACTCCCAAACCCTCTCCATCTTCCCGTCCCAGTGTGTCTAAAAACCTTTTCCTGGCAAAGATTGGCCTCTTCAACGACCCTCCTCCCCCGTCCTTCCCCTCGGGCCAGGGTGTCAAGATCCCAGGCCAGCACCTCAGCCACCAAGTCGGCGTCCGCTGTGTTACCTGCAAGTCCCAGAGGATCAAAGGGGGCACCCGTCAGGGCAGGCAGTGTGCCACCGACCCCTGCAAAGGACAAACCCATTATGCCACCTGCCAAGGTGAAGAAGGGGCCAGCATGCAGCATGGCCAAGAAGCACGACCCACCCAGCACGGCCTCCTCCAAAACTCAAGCTGCCAGTGCCAAGGTCCCAGCAGCATCTGCCAAGGTGGTCAAGGGGAAGAAAACCCAAGGCAAGGCACTTCTGGCCTCGGAGGCTCCAGGTGAGGGACTGGTGCCCACCATCAGTACCAACAGCCCCACAACCTGTACCGCGGAGAGCACCGCTGCAGGCACTGCCAACTGCACCACCATCTGCCCCACCACCTGCACCGCCCCTGCACTGCCACCTGCACCGCTGCTGCCACAACAACTGTCAGCAGCATCATCCCCAGTGGGCAGCCATCCGAGTCTGCAGGAGACGGCCGGGTGTCTCCCTCCACCACTACCAGCACCTACACCATGGCTCGCACCGGCAGCATCCCCGCCGCAGACACCGCCGCAAGCACCGCCACCTGCACCGCCATCTGCACCGCCACAAGCCCAGCCGGTGCTACTACAACTGTCAGCAGCAGCATCCCCAGTATGCATCCGTTCGGGGCTGCAGGACACGGCCTGGACCCTCCCCCCACCACTTGAAGCACCCCCACCAGCACCGGCACTACCCGCAGTTTGCAGCCTTGGTTGCTGCAGGATGGAGTCTGGCTCTGCCTCCATGGAGTATCATGCTACCTGTACCCTGCACATCTCGTGCCTCAGACACCCAGGTGAGGGAATGGGAACTGCCACAACCCAGGTGCAGCATCACTAGGCTCAGGGCCCCGTCCAGAACCAGTGGTTAAATGCATCCACTATCACTTTCCTTGGCAGGATGAGGCAGACTGGGCACAAGGCCCCCTCCAGAACCAATGGAGAAATGCATCCACTATCACTTTCCTTGGCAGGATGAGGCAGACTGGGCCCAAGGCCCCCTCCAGAACCAGTGGAGAAATGTATCCTCCACTATCACTTTCCTTGGCAGGATGAAGCAGGCTGGGCACAAGACCCCATTCAGAACCAGTGGAAGAAGCCACCCACTTGAGAGTCTGTGGCCTTGCACTCCCCAGGAGCAAGCAGTGGGCAAACCACCCACTTGAGAGACTGTGGCTTTTAACTCCCCTGGACCAAGCAGTGGGCAAACCACCCACTTGAGAGACTGTGGCTTTTCACTCCCCAGGAACAAGCAGTGGGCAAAGCACCCACTTGAGAGACTGTGGCTTTGCACTCCCCAGGCCATCGCTGTGGGCATGTTGCCCCCTCCAGGAGCAGTAGCGTAGTACCATCTTCCAGCAGAGATGCCCCCCCTCCCCTTCCGCCTGAGGTGCCTGTGCATTTTCGACCTGATGCCCCTGCAGTGTTCTCTTTGTTTTGAGAGGAGTCAAGTGTAGGCTTCGCCCATGATTTTTTTGCCCACAGGGCCATGAACATTTGCAAAGGACAGTGTACGGCCTTCTTAACATATTGTAAATATTTGTATATACTGTTTTCTACAATTGTTAAGTTTATCTGCATATTTCCAAATATCACTGATTTGACTCAATTCCTTTTATCCTTGAGTTCTTCCAGGGGGTTACGGGTGTAAATGTACTGTAGCTGCATGTGTTTGTGTGTATGGTGTTGTGAGTGAGGGTGGGGGTGTTGTGTGTTGCATGTGTGTGTCACTCTCTTTTTCCTCCCTCCTCCCCTGTGTGCTAGGTGCAGTACTCACCGTTGTCGTCGCCGCCGCCGTCTTTGGTGTTCCTGGTGTATTCGCAGATACACCAGCGTCGGCAGGACCTGTAACTCGGGCTCCAAGGCGTCCTGGTTCTTCGTTGAGTGTCGAGAGGTGAGTGGTTTCCCTTCCAATTCCTGTTTCCGCCGTGCTTTTTGATGGCGTTGGTACCACCCCGGAAAAGCTGGCGGATTGGCGGGTTGTGATGGGGTGGATGGTAGATTGTCTTCCGCCTGTCTGTTGGCAGTTACTGCTGCGGTGTTTGCTGCCACCGACGAGGCAGTCGGAGTGTTAAAGTGGCTATCTGTGTTGGCGGTTTCCACCATGGTCGTGGTCCCATTTTTTTTCCCGCCGGCCTGTTAGCGGTATTACCGCTGCTTTAACACCGTCCGCCAGGGTTGTAATGTGGGTCTTAGTGTTATCTCCACATTTGCGAGTGGGAATGAAGTCTGCCTGATCTGTGTCAATTTTGCCAGGTATCAAAGGGCTGAGACAGTGAGCCAGAAAGCTGGTGAACAACTTCATATCTATATTTAAAAGTGAAATGGGTCTGAACAACCCACAGAGTGCCAGGTCTTTAGCCGGGTTCAGGATTACTGGACATGGAGCCCATCAGGGACCCAGCATCTGCAAAGGAGTTGTACACGCGTGAGAGTATGGGGGCCAGTTTGTAGCAAAAGATTTGTGGACTAAAGCCGTCTGGACCTGGAGCTTTCATTTGCTTCAGTCCGGCTATGGCAGAGATCACCTCGTCAATGTGAATGGGTTGTTCCAGAGCCAAAGCCTCCTGGCAGGTAGAGTAGTGAGAGGAATATCTTGAAGATAACTTACTGGGGCAGCACTGGGGCTATCTGCGCTAGTATAGAAGGAACCAGCAAAGGCCTGAAAAGCAGATGCAATTCCATCTGCAGTATTTACCTCCGTATCTGGGCCAGTACAAACTATTCACACCAACCCAAAATAAATGTTGTGCCACAGTCGACGTGCTAGCATGTGGCCACATGGGTTCTGCTCAAATAGAATTTATGTTTGAGACGAACCATGGCATACTCTGTCCTGTCTAAATCAAAACGTTTGAGGAGTAGCCGGGTACGTTCCAGCTCCCTATGAAACCTATGGGCTCCGGTACGCTTAATGGTTTCAAGTTCAGCCACAGTCCTTTTCAGGGCACTTTGCTGATCCAGGCGGCGACGCTTCTCAGCCACAGAGATTGTTATTAGCTCCCCTGTGTTACCAACTTCAGAGTATCCCATAGAGAGGAGAAAGAAGTCACCCCATCATCATTAATATGAATGTATGATGCAATTGATGCTCTGATGGAGGCAACAGTTGTCTGATTTTGCAGCAGCGAGTCGCACAAGTGCCAAGGGGTAGTTTTCAGTCTAAGAAAGGGCAACCTAAGAGTAGGGGACAGGGGAGCATGGTCAGAGAGTGAACTAGGGGCAATGGATACCTCAGTGACCACTTCCAATAGGGTTGGAGTCGCTAAAAAATAGTCAATGTGGGCATATTTCTTGTGGGCAACCGAGTAGAATGTGTAGTCCTTAGATGATGAGTACAATCCGCACCAGACGTCGTGGAGTCTGCCGTCAGACAGCCAGCTCAGGCCAGGTATCAAGAAGGCCCCCGTTTGGGTTGAGTGTTGGCCGGATCGGTCCATGTCTCCATCATGCCCAAATTCAGGTCACCCCCCACCAAAACTGCAGCGTCTGGGGTTTTAAGCACCGTAGCCAAAGAGCTCTTGTCATTTGTTAGGAGCCTACACATTCGCCAGTGTAAAGGAGAAGGATCCCACCCTGAGTCGGATAGCCAGGAGGTGATTTTTAATGTCGGCTAACGTGAATAAGATACCCTCCTCAAATCTATGTGAAAAGAGGATGGCCACTCCCCTTCTTCTTGTAAGTGTGTCTCTTGTAATAGACAGATATCTCCTTCAGATGTCTTCGAGAGAGAGGATTGCCTGTCTCTTAGTTGGGTTATTTAGTCCTCTTACATTAAAACTGATAATCTTTAGTTACATGTCAGTGTGAGAGAGGGTTAAATATCATTAGTGTGTTACTGGATGCTGTTTGAAAGTGCCTAATGGGAGAGGCCCCCCCCCACTCCCAACCCGCATGATGGTATGACAATAGTTGACAAAGGACCTTACTGTTTAATGGAGCTGGTATACCCAACAGAGTTCAAAAGTAAACAACAAACAAAGAACACATTCAACAACATGCATCAGTTCATAAAACATGGATAGTTGAGAAGGAGTATGGGCCAAGTGGGCGTGGTCAATAATAGCAAAGAACCCTAAGTGGGTGGTGGGGTAGCCTCAGCAGGGAGGCTGGGATGTAGTGGGAAGAGGTAGTGCAGAACTCTGCATCCTGTTCACGTCTTCATGCACCCCACCCACTTGTATGTCCTTAATGGTGGAAATGCCCGTGCCGTTATGGGGCCTCAGGCCTGTGAGAGTCTCCTGAGAGCATGTCTAGAACTGATTGTCTCTCCACGACCATGGTCACTGGGTCTGGGCGTACAGTATCAAAGGTTTGGAAGGTCCTCCATCTGCACTGCTGTCTGTGTGCTGAGCATTTCAGTGAACTGCCTGAGCGGGGTCCAGGAGCGGGCTCCTTTATGTCCAGCACCCGGCATGTCTCTTTGAGTGACCTGAGTTGATATAGCTTACCGGTGAGTCTGAAGATAATCCAGAATGGGGGCCCCAAAAGTACAAAACCCCCTCCTTCCTAAGATGGGCTGTAATTGACTTAAAGTCTCATCTCTTCTTTAAAGTGATTGCTGCTAGGTCCTGGTTGAGCATGGGTCAGTGGCCCCGGAACTGGAGTGGGTGTTAGTCTCGGGATTTGCATAGGATCAATTCTTTGACCTGAAAGTCATGCATATAGACCAAGATGTTGCAGGGGGGCCGTTAGCAGGTTTCCAAAGGCGTACTCGGAGGAGCCGGTCCAATTTTAGCTGCATGTCTGCCGCACCTCCCAGAATGTGACTGAAGAGGGCACCAATGTATTCTCCCAGGACAAACCTTCAGCTGCTGTGGGGCCCCTCTAATATGTATGTCATTCTATCTTGAGTGGTTTTCCAAGTCTTCCGCATGGGATTGGAGGTCAATTTGCTGCTCTTGTAGCAGAATAATATCCTGCTGGAGCCATTTGATCTTGTTGCTGCGTCCCACATCCTTGTCCTTTAAGGCTGCAATTCTATCTCCGACATTATCCTAACTGTGCCAGATATACCGCAGGTCAGCGGAGAGGTCCTATTTGACAGTCTGCAAATCCTCTCAGAGTGAGACAAAAAGCGCCTTGAAGAAAGACTGTGTGACAACATGTTCTCCATCACCAGGATCTTGTGCGCTGTTGACAACAGCTGTGGAAGGCATTTCCCCCGTGGGGCCTCCAGGAGCTTTAGTGAGCATATCCCTGAGTGAGCAGTCCTTTTTACTCCTAGTTGGTGAAATGGTTGAGGCCGTCACGCAGGAAGCATTGTGCAATGCACAAGGATCACCAAGAGGTATCAGTGGAGTCACCGTGGCTCCTTCTCAACGCAGGCAGACTGAGAGAGAAGTCAAGAGGGAAGAGCAATGTTCATCGGTTTACTAGGCATCGCAAGACTGTCCCCCAGGTCCATGTCATCTGGAGCCAGAAGTGATGCAGCCAGAGGAGAAGCAGTGAATGGGCCAGGGACTCAAGTTGCTATAAAGTTTAGTTTAGTTTAGTTTACAGGATTTATAGAGCACATGCTACCAGAAGGCTTCCTAGCGCTAGTACAAGACGAAAAAGAGCTAAAACCAGGACTATGTTGAAAATAGTGCAGTTTTCAGTTTTCTACAAAAATAAAGTTCTGAGTTATCTTGGTGGAGCTCTAAGAGGAGGGAGTTCCATAAATTAGCTGCTCTACAGGCAAAGGATCTGTATCCCGATCTGGCTTTCTTAATGCAAAAGGTATTAATTAAAAAGGCTGATGATGATCTAAGTGTTCTCTGAGGGATGTAGGGTGTTATAATTCGTCTTAGAAAGACTGGGCCCTTATTTTGAAGGGCTCGGTGAACAAAACACATGGCTTTAAAAATCGTACTTTGTTCAATAGGAAGCCAGTGAAGAGAAACTTAAGGTGGCTTGGCAGAAAGATGCCTGGGAGTGTCAATTAGTAGGTGGGCAGCAGCATTTTGTATGACCTGCAGGCTCTTTAGGCCATAAGATGGAAAGCTCAGGAATAGAACATTCCCATAGTCCAGGTGTGACAGTATAAGGGCCTGGATGATGAATCTTTTGGCAAGGAAATGAAGGACCTTAAAGATTTTCCGCAAAATTCTTAACAGACTAAAGCAAGTGGCTGCAAATTTTTTGGAATGGCATTCCATCGTGAGGCGAGAGTCTAGCCAGAAACCTAAACTTTTTATAGTTTCTTTTGGCGGGAAATGTCTTTTAACCAATCCATGGCTAGAACAGGGGATTTAAGTAGGGAAAGATTCCCTACCATCATTCCCTCTGTTTTCTTGTTAAGTTTGAGTTTGCTAGCCGCTATCCATCTGGCAAGATCTAGAAGACAGGAAGATAGAGTGTCCTGTTCTGAGTCAGCTTTAGTGGAGAAAGAAAAGACCAACTGAGTGTGAACAGTATAAGATGCCAGGGATAGACCATAGGGTTTTATGATCTTTGCCAAAGGGGACAAATAAACATTAAAAAGAGTGGGGCTCCGGAAAGAGCCCTGTGGAACCCCACAAATAAGGGGGAGAGTATTGGAGAAAAATGATCTATCCAGGACTTGAAAGGTCCTTTCCTTCAGAAAGGAGGAAAGCCACTTAAAGGTGGTGGCCTCAACTCCTACCTGAGATATTCTATGTAGTAATATCTTGTGATCCACAGTATCAAATGCAGCGCTCAGATCTAATAATATGATTGCTGCATATCCGCCTGCATCCAGGCGTTGTTGAGTATCTTCTGTGACGGCCAGAAGAGCAGTCTCAGTACTGTGTAGTGGTCTGAAGCCTATTTGGGTGTGATGAAGAAGATTATGTTCCTCAAGGAAACCTGTAAGTTGTTTATTGACTTGTTTTTCAATCGTTTTGGATCCTATGGGAAGCAGAGCAATTGGTCTGTAATTACTAAATAGAGTTGGATCAAGACTAGGTTTTTTTAGTAGAGGTTTAATAACAGCATGTTTCCAGTGTTGTGGAACATGACCAGATGTAAGAGAGTTATTAGGAACCTTGGCTAAACAGGCACTGTGGCATCCGAACCTAAGGCTAATATAAGTGGTGGGGCAGGGTCCACAGGAGAACCTGATTTTATAGTGCACAGATAATTTCCTACTAGATCTTCCATCAGAGGCTGAAAGACTGAGATTGCAGCGCTTCATCCTGAGGTGCCAGCTTGGCCTCTTGGGAGGGGTTATTAGGGAAAGTTGCTTGAATATCAAGAATTTTCTCTTGGAAGAAACATGCCAGGTTATTACTGTGTTCCGTAGAGGCTTCAATGAAATTGCTTGGAGAGGGGTCTTGAATCATTTCTTTAAAAATTAAAAAAATCTCTTTGGAAGATTTTTCTATTCTAGAGAAATAGAACGCTACCTGTGGACATTTCATTTACACATGGTAAGATCTAATCGCTTTTCTATATTCAAGTTTGGAGGCATCATCATAGTATTCCCTCCACTTTCTTTCTAGCTGCTTACATTCCTTTTTAATTTGCTGCAACTGGGGAGAGAACCAAGGAGATTTCTTAAGATGGACATTTTTAAGGACAGCCTTAGTCGATAATATGATGTCAAGAGAGTTAGAGATCCATTTGTTAAATATTTCTGCTGAGCAACGTTCATCGATACAAGAGGTAGAGCGATAATGTTCTAAAGTGTCTATCCAATCTCTATGACTTAACTTTGACCACTGGGGCAGAGTTGAATTGCTAGATAGTTGTTGTATAGGTGCAGAAGATGTAGGAAGAGTAAGTGAAATAAAAAATGATCAGACCAGACCAAGGGGTGAGGAGCCAGAGTTGATAGGTTTAAAATGTTACTAAACAGCAAATCAATTGAGTGACCTTTAATGTGAGTGGGGCCAATAATCAACTGTGTCAGGTCTAAGACTGCTAGATCCATAAGAAGGGTTTTAGCAGAACTATTGTATTCGTCATCTACATGAATATTAAACTCACCCAGGATGGTAAAATTAGAATTCCTACAGGCAAAATCTGCCACCATTTCTGGTAGAGCCGGTAGGAACTTCCCATCAGGGCCAGGAGGGCGACATCTCAATATTCCAGAGAGGGTGGAGTTAGCATTGATTGCTAAAGAGAAGGACAGACTTTCGTAGTCAGGAATGGACAAAGTTTGAGTAAGACAGTTGATAGAGTTTTTATGAATTATTGCAACCCCCCTCCCTTGAAATTAGGTCTATCTAGTCGATGGATTAAATAGTCCTGGGGCAGAACCATGGCTACATAGGGGGAAGATTCCTCAGATAGCCAGATTTCTGTTAAAAATAAAGCCTCTGGGGCATAGGCAGTCAGCCGTGAATGAATATGTAGTTTGTGAGCAGGTAGGGAATGACAATTAACTAATAGAAGTTTGCATGCCTGCTCTAAATCATTCCTCTGATGCAGCAGAGGTTTGAGCAGAGGAGTCCATTGACTCATATTACAGGTTTTAATAGGGATATCAAGATTTAAAGGGTGCTTACAGGGCTATATAGTGTGGTTCCTAAAAGATACAAGTTGATTTGCTGTACAAACCAGCCTTTTTGGATTTACCTGAATAACATTCCTGGCCCCTGATCCTGGCATGGCGCAGACAGGCGCAGACTGGCTGGCCTTAGGCACGCCTTTAATGCACCAGCGGTGCATCCACCTCATGAAGCCCTTTATAATGGGTCGGAACAGCAGCTGATTAAAGACTAGACCACCTCCCAAGATGGCAGCTTTAGTTGGGACAAAATGAAAGGTAAAAAATGGCAGCCATGGGCAGCAACAGGAAAATGAAAGGCACTGAATTAAAAAAAGAGCGGTATTGCTCAAAGTCCCATTTAAAATAAGATAACACCGGGAAAGGGCAGGAGAGTAAATCGTAATCAATGTTAAATCGTTAGGAGAGCCAACAAAATGCCACTGAACACAGGCATTGAATCAGTTAAAATGCAAGTTAAAACTGATAAAAAGTGAATAAAATACACCAAGATCGCACCGTGAGCAAAGAGGTAGGAGCAAATACCTCCGTTAGACAGGTCCACTGCATAAACAGTTTGTCTGCATTCTCATGGTCCTTTAAGGCTACTCCTGTTGCAGTGAGGAAAGTCCCAAGGGTCAGCTGCCCAAGGGGTCCCCACAGCATCCACTCCACTTGTTTTGGTGTTGAATGTTCAATTAAGGCCCCCTGGCTCACTGAGGCACGTCAATGATGTGCAGGGCCCCAGTAATGAGGTACACCTGGGAATGTGTCCCGAAGTCTCAATCACCCAGGTAAAGAGGGGGATACCCCACACCATATTGCGGGCTAACAGGGCCCTCCACTGTACACCATTCCTGTTCCCACTGCTGGCTCCTCCAATTTCAGGCTCCCAGGAGTCGCCGGCTAATATGCAGCCAGTTGCACTCTGCCTGGACTGTGGCAGTTCTGTGGCACTAAGAGGCCACACCAAAGATGTCCGACAGCGCAGCAGCCCCGCGGGGACTGATCAGGCCCTCACCCACCTCCACAAATCAGCATCATAGGCCCTGTCACTAGGCCCACAGGCAGATTTACCTGGCTTTAGAGGATGGGGAGCCGATGCACTTCACCAAGGGCTGCCACCCTTAGGTGGGAAATGGCCCAACGGCTCCTGCCGCAACTCACTTGAATGGATGGGTGGGACGCCCATGGGCGGAGACACTCGTCAGCTTCCGCAGAGCAGTCAGAGCAGCTGATATTCCACCAGGAGGCAGTCAAGCAGGCCAAGCTGCCTCAGTGCTGTCATCAAGCTCATGACCCGCTCAGGATGGGCCCTAGGCAGCCGATCTAATCACACCATCTGCCATTTTGTGCTCCGCAATGAAAGGCCGGGGCCCAGGGCTTCCAACCGTGCTTTAGTCCCGCAGCTTATGGGACTGACACGTTACAGCTGGTTTCAGTCTCGGCCGCTGTTGGTTCTCACTCTACGGTGCAGTTTGATGCAGCGGATAGGGTACTAAGGCTGAGCTCAAGAGTGGCGGGGAAAGAAAGACAGAAAGAGACGTTCTACCCATCTGCCATCTTGGCCATGCCCCCATACCTCACACTTTGAACCAAAGCTTTGATAGCCAAGCAAACCAAGCCAAGTAGGTGAACATGTCCCTCTCCAGAAGAGCGCCCTTATTTTTTGATTCAAGCAACTATCTATTCATCTTTTCATTGCTCTAGACTCCTTTAGATACCCACCATTTAATCTTTACATTCCCTTCCAGTCTTTCACCATTCTAATTCATCCATCCATATATCCACCCGTCCATCCATACACTCATATATCCACCCTTTCAATCATCCTTTCACCCTCTCATCCATTTACCCATGCATTGTTGTCATCCACACATCATTTAACCCACCAATATCCTTTTACCCATTGACCTTTCACCCACCCAGGCATCCTTTCTTCCATATATCCTTTCATCCATCCTTTCACCCACCCATGCATCTCCTATCACCCATCTATACATCCATTCATCCACACATTCATCCTTCACTCGTGGACCATTTCATCCATACTTTCTTTTAACTGACCAGCCTTGATTCCCTTTTCCATCAACTCATCATTTGTAGTGTCCATTCATTATGAGCTTTTGTCTGCTGAGTTGCAGATAGAAGAGGCCATTAAGAACTCAGCCCCTGCTGTAGCTGCTAAAGCAGGGCGTTCCCAAGCAACACCCTTGCAGTGAGTATACTAGTAATTGGCTTACCAATGTCCATCCCTGCTGCTGCCGGTTCTCTCCCTCTGACCGCTGCCATTCCGGAACACTGGAGCTGCCAATGGCCTCTGCACTGGTGGTCGGTGTGACTAGAAAAAACATGACACATTTTAGATGACAGATATGCCTCTCCTTGTTATTTTTAAGAACTAATTCAACAAAATACAACCAAAATAGATCACTACATTTCCATCTTCTTCTATCATTCACTTTAGGAATTTTGTTGGTTAACTATGTTAGAAAAGCCAAGTATTCAAGTCAATCGCAAATGTTTTGTAATGGAGGGGCAGAGCTAAGTCACTGAAGTGCAACGAAGGGGTGGAATATTTGGTCAATCCAGGACCTATGATGAGGTCTTGGTTGGCAAATGCAATAGGACCATCCTCATACTACTTTTCTGCCATGCTGCACTGTCATTGAAAGTGCTGGTATGGTATACTACTGTATAAATTAATAATACATACAAGTAACATGGGGGGGCACCATGACCATGGCCACCCGCTTGTTATACTGTTTGAACATCAGCAAGGAAAAGAAAACCTTCACAAAAATGAGTAGAAAAGCTGACTTGGGCATGCAATCTTCTCGGTAGAGTACCTGTCCTCTTAGTCTTTCAGTATTAGTTCACAAGATATAGAAGGGTGAAGGGAAAGCTACACTTAGTAACAAAGCAGAAGAAAGCTACATACTAGTACAGGCAGGAGGAAGTCAGGTACAGAAACATGAAAAGTAGAAAAATGCAGGGATAGGAAGAATTTAACAAAGCTTAGATAGAACAAAAATAAGTATGGAAAAAAAGGCACAGTTAAAAAAAATGAAAAAATATTTTTTTATAAGTGGGGAGAGGTGAAGGTTAGGGAAATTATAATAATGTAACAGGAAGACTCATTAGGGCAAGCCGATCCACCAGCTACCGCACTGGTGGTGGCACTGGCACCCTTGTCTACATGACCTGCCTCAGATCTTGCCCTCTTCTTCCCCTGGGGAGCTGAGGTAAGAAATAAAGAGAATAAAAAAATAGATTAGTGGTACAGGTAATACCCCAAAAGGAATTTGACTGGCAAAGGCAAACACAGTTACATTGTACTTTTCTAAATCGAATCGCCTATAGTACTAGTATGGATTCAAGTTGATCTATTACTTTCTATCACCTAAACCCTACTCCAAATTTCCTAAACCGAAACTACATTTGCAACTACGTACCACTACTAATGCATTTCCATTGTAAATAATGATCTTTGCTTCTCAACCACCTTTAATTGACCAACTCAGTCACCCTTTTTTTTCAATTCTTAGATGCATGCTGCACATCACTAGGAGATTGGGATTGGGATCGGGACTGCATAAGCTAGATAAAGAAAGGCACAGAGAAGAGAATGCTAACTCACTGATGTCACTTGCTAATACTACAACCATCTTATTCTTGGTGACAGGACAGAGGAGTCTCAGTCTGCATGGCTTCTTAAATAATCAGTTCAAAAACACATCGACGAGTACAATTAGGTAGCGATGACTGAGCACCTGGCCAGGTCACATAATATTCATTGTAATATAAACTTAACTTACCTCTTAGAGTTAGCATTGCTGTTAGAAAAAAAATTACCATTGTAGAACACACACAACAAAAAATAATTATTTATTCACTGAGCCCCGACAACTCGAGATCCAGTATGTCCACCCAATGGTGCGTCAACTGCTGCTGGGTGCACTGGGACCTAGGCAGCTAATGCACACACTGGTGCTCCCCCACCCACAGCAGTTGGCTCTCCCAAATGCCGTAACTGCTCCGAGGCCTGCTGCATGCTGCAGCATGGAGGGGAGGCAGATGGGAGGTGGCTCTGCACAAAGAACACAAGTGCTGCCACCTCATACAAAATGGGTTAGGCTGCACACCTTGACAGAGCCAACGACTGCAAGGTGTGCGGCTAGCAGCTGCACTGACGCCACCACTCCCTCTGCTGCCCTGCTCTGCCATTGCACTAGGTTGAAAAAAAGGGGAAGAAATAGAAGTAAAGAAGGAAGAAAGGAAAAAAGGAAAAAGTAAAGGGAGAAGCAAAAAAACAATAAAGTATCAAAGTCACGGAAAACACACAAAAAATTGTCAAAAACTTAAAAATACACAAACACAAACACAAAGACACACTCTGATGCAATAAAGAAAAATGAGGGGTTGATGATTTAGAAAAGGGTGGAATTGAAGAGATAAGGAGGGATTAAGTTAGGTCCAGCACCACGCACAGTGAAACAGAAGAAAACAAAATGGCCACACAGAAAGGGAACCACATGGTGCCGCTCGCAAGGTGTTTTCAGCGTTAGGACTAGAATCACACTCCTGAATGTAAAAAAGGTAGCACAAACAGGCGCATTGACCAATGCTGTCCGCTAGTGGAATTCTGCAGAGCTTGCAGAGTTTGTGACCCGCATTGTGGAATTTCATGTAGCAGAAATCGGTGAGCTCCGCCCACCCCTTCTGAATAAATGACTCCATATTTATACTTTGGCACTAGATGCGTCTAGCGGCAAATTTATGGAGTTAAAGTCATTATTTGGACGTGGAAACCTACTTTGCATCAAAGAGATGCAAAGTAGGCATTCTGTGCAAAAAATGACCCTATGGCCTTAGCGCCATATTTATCCCCCCTGCTAAAATCACGCACGGGGAGGATGGGGTCAGATAATGGCACAAAGCTTGCTTTGCACCATTATTTAACGCCTGTGTCGGGGCAGGCGTTAGGGGACCTGTGGGCCTATTTCCGTGGTGCCCTCCCCAGGCCCCAGGGACACCCCCCTCACACCAGAGGGACAGCAGAGGATGGGAGACCCCATCCCAGGTAAATATAGGTGAGTACAGGTCAGTACTTTTTTTAAAAAGTGCCATTGGGGGCCCTGAAGAGGGCTCCCCTACATGGCATTGGGTGCAATGGCCATGCCCAGGAGACCCTGGCCCCCTTGCTGGCCACTGGTGTGGAGGGCATGACCCATGTGGTATGGATGGTTTTGCATAAGAAAATGACGCTAAGCTGGTTAGAGTATTTTTTTTACTCTAAAATTCCTAACGTCATTTTTTGGTGCAAAACACCCTTCTTCCATTACGCCAGCCCCACCTGGCTAACGTCATTTTTTTTATGCTAGCCTACCCTTTGCACCGGCTTGCACCATTCCATAAAAATGGTGCCTGGCTGGTGCACCGAAATGGTGCAAGCTGGTGCTAAACATTTTGGTGCAAAACTGCGTTGGTGCAGTTTTGCCCCAAAAAGTATAAATCAGGGTCTGAGTGTGACATCTGCATCTCCAGTATGGGGCGTATTTGCTGAATGAATTGAAGGAGCAATGCATATGTATAAAAAATATACCCTGACACAGCCTGTAATTGCCTGACAATTGCAATCAACACTGTCAAATGTTTTTCAAATGTGCAAACTCAAAAAAGTATAATGATTTATTTAGTGTGGGTCCACGGGGTTCCATCTCTGCCCTTTCATTTCACAGCCTAATGCATTCTAGGATGTTTAGCCTTGGATACTCCTTCTGCTACATAGAGCAAAGCCAACCAGCAGGACTCAACGCTGGACTGGAAGCCAAAATCAGCCCTGGCAAAAATGTTGAAACCAGCCCACACATTCCAGACATTGAGTCATGCCAGAACATCCTGTTCTGATGACATTTCCCTAGCCTGATGCCCTCAAGGGAAATATCAGCATGCCAAAATAGCCAGCCTGGACCTGGGCTCATAGAAGTGCAACACTGGCCAATGTCTAAAAAAGCAAAACCTGTGGATTTTACCAATGTGTGGTACTCCGGTTTTCAAGTGCAGCTCCCATCACTTTCAAAATCAGCATATGATATTTTCCTCTTTGTGGCCACTGATACAGATATGGCATAAGGCCCTACGACATATCTTTCAAAGTTTTTACCAGTGTTTTTCTTATCAACCCTAAATAACGGGAACTTCTGTATCACTCAGGATTGACATGTGTCAGCAACCTTGATGAAGACATTACTGCAGCAGGACTTTATCATTGTCAGAGATGAAAATTCAGACCATTAAATCCACCCTTTGCTGTCGTGGCAGTTCCATCCTCTTCCTTCACAACATCTTCTCAATCATATCATGTGTCCTCACAAATATCATCTTTTGGGTCCAGGTCAATTTGTTTTCTAGACACACTTTCACTCTGCTGGAATCTCACGATTTGCTAAACACTATAATGCTTGATATAAGTGATGGTAATGTATACTTCAAAGGACAGCACCACGTGGAACCACCAAGCTCCTAGAAATCATTGTATTTGAATACTTGCTATGCGCTGCGAAGCGGCCTTCGAGTGGAAAGACAGTGATCCATAAAACACCTAAATGAACAAATAAAATTAAATACCCACGTAAATCTCAATGAGTATATAAATAAATACATAGACAAATATAAAAATGGCAATGATGCCTTAATATATGCCATGTGAAAATGTAAACACCCTTAGTATCGCAGGAAAGACCATGGACATGCTTATGGAGGTTTAATAACAAGAATATGTCCATACATCAATTAGTCCGAGCTTGGAAATAAGTGCACTGCAGCACGATTCAAAAGTCACTCTTTTGTTCCAAATGATTACAGGTAGAGCTGGAAATTTGATCTATTAGGACCACACTTCTGGTGTAGGATCTGTCGGCCTTGTAGCCTTAGAAACATAAGAATTTCCACATACATATCACAAACTAAGGGCCTCATAACAGGTTTGGAGGTCGGACTGCTAGACCGCCATGTTAGACCACCACATTACAAGTCAAACAGGAAGACCTGCCGACAGCCAACCAAAAAAGGCAGACACCCAGCAGTGCAGAGGCCAGGAAATAGGTGGTCCAACCTCCAACTCTAACAGCGATCAACTATTGACTGTATTACTAGCCCATAGTAAAGTGGTGGACACCCATAGCGGGTAGCTAATTGCAGTTTAACCCGTGGTTGTTCATGGTCACCAGCATTATACACAGTGGCATGTTGGATGGATTTGAAAACAACACAGATGACACTCATTGCCACACTCAACCCACCTGCAAAGGACACTATAAAACACACCCCTTCACACACCACAATCCTTTGTGTTTACCCTGCACACACAGAAGCCAGATTTTCCAAACAGTAAAGATACTAGACACCACTTTATTTCACTAACCCATGCAACACCCTGCACACACTTTTGTCCATTCACACCCTATCGCACTTCCCCTCTTTAGTCAGTCACTCTCACCTATTTATTTAACTTCCACAATGTCACGTTCCAAAAATCCCCAATTTTCAGAAGATGATTTAAGAGTCATGGTGGATGAAATCATAAACGTAGAGCAACAACTGTTTGGAGCACAAGTCCTGCATCCTCCTCTCAGTAGGAGCATGCCTGGGACATTAGAGTTTGGTAAGTCACAACAATAAAAATGGCATAAAAATGCTATGTAATGCATGCCCATAGCTTTACTTTTCCCTAATTTACTTTTACCCTACTCACCAGCCCAGTGTTCTCCCTTCCAAATACTCCAGTGTGTGAACTCTCAATTGAAGTGCACCCACTTGGGGTTTACCTGCATGTATGGAGTGTTTAGTACAGGGGGTGACAGGACTGCAAATCCCCTGAACCACTGTTACTGTAACTCCAAACACCAGCACAGTGTCTTCTTGTCCAAATACCCCTTCGGTAATTTCTCAAATGAAGTCTACTCACCTGGGGAGTTCACATATGGATAGTGTGTGCACTGCAGGGACTGACAGGACTGCAACTCCCAGCAGCCACTGTTTCTGTAACTCCAAACACCAGCACAGTGTACACTCCAACAAATACCCCTGTCTGTCAACTCACCAATACAGTGTACTCCCCTTGGGGGATGACACTAGTCAGGTGCGTCAAGTAATCAGGCTTAACTGTCTGCAACACACAGGAGGCACTGCTACTCAGACATCAAACACCAGAACAGGGTCCATATGATCAAAGAACACAGTTTCCCAACCCTCAATATCAAGGTACTCAATGTGTGCATACCATTTGTATAGTGTGTATAGCATATGGGGTGACAGGTCTGCTAAGGCCAGGAGCCTATGTAGCTTACACTCCAGACACAAGCTCAGGGTCCATATAAATAAATAGCCACGTCAGTGAAATCCCAATTCATATGTACATACCTGGGTGGATACCACTTTTGAAATGCTGGGAAGTCGTGGGGTTGACACGAAAGCTAAGCCC